>NC_133230.1:9092342-9802096 GCF_040436345.1 Pagrus major | reverse complement strand
AATTTGTATTTTTGGTGAATATTTTAGTGAAAAGAGACAATGTTTCATGAGACTGCCTTAAGGCTGGCATTAGGGTTAGGGTTAGGGTTAGGGTTAGGGTTATGGAGCTAGGGTTAGGGTTACGGTCGTCTTTTGACCGATTGACTCGAAATTCGTCACGAATGTGGTCCTCTACTTGCTGAATGAGAAACAGCAGTCCCCATCGGATTACGGTGAAATTTGTATTTTTGGTGAATATTTTAAAGAAAAAAGTGGCCCATTTTTTCAATAGCTTCCAGGTCTTTGGACCGATTGACTCGAAATTGCTCCCAAATGTGCTCCTATACTGGCTGAACGAGACACAGCAGTCCCCATCGGATTCCGGTGAAATTTGTATTTTTGGTGAATATTTTAAAGAAAAAAGTGGCCCATTTTTTCAATAGCTTCCAGGTCTTTGAACCGATTGACTCGAAATCGCTCCCAAATGTGCTCCTATACTGGCTGAACGAGACACAGCAGTCCCCATCGGATTCCGGTGAAATTTGTATTTTTGGTGAATATTTTAAAGAAAAAAGTGGCCCATTTTTTTCAATAGCTTCCAGGTCTTTGGACCGATTGACTCGAAATCGCTCACAAATGTGCTCCTATACTGGCTGAACGAGACACAGCAGTCCCCATCGGATTCCGGTGAAATTTGTATTTTTGGTGAATATTTTAGTGAAAAGAGACAATGTTTCATGAGACTGCCTTAAGGCTGGCATTAGGGTTAGGGTTAGGGTTAGGAATATGGAGCTAGGGTTAGGGTTACGGTCGTCTTTTGACCGATTGACTCGAAATTCGTCACGAATGTGGTCCTCTACTTGCTGAATGAGACACAGCAGTCCCCATTGGATTACGGTGAAATTTGTATTTTTGGTGAATATTTTAAAGAAAAAAGTGGCCCATTTTTTCAATAGCTTTCAGGTCTTTGAACCGATTGACTCGAAATCGCTCCCAAATGTGCTCCTATACTGGCTGAACGAGACACAGCAGTCCCCATCGGATTCCGGTGAAATTTGTATTTTTGGTGAATATTTTAGTGAAAAGAGACAATGTTTCATGAGACTGCCTTAAGGCTGGCATTAGGGTTAGGGTTAGGGTTAGGGTTATGGAGCTAGGGTTAGGGTTACGGTCGTCTTTTGACCGATTGACTCGAAATTCGTCACGAATGTGGTCCTCTACTTGCTGAATGAGACACAGCAGTCCCCATCGGATTACGGTGAAATTTGTATTTTTGGTGAATATTTTAAAGAAAAAAGTGGCCCATTTTTTCAATAGCTTCCAGGTCTTTGGACCGATTGACTCGAAATCGCTCCCAAATGTGCTCCTATACTGGCTGAACGAGACACAGCAGTCCCCATCGGATTCCGGTGAAATTTGTATTTTTGGTGAATATTTTAGTGAAAAGAGACAATGTTTCATGAGACTGCCTTAAGGCTGGCATTAGGGTTAGGGTTAGGGTTAGGGTTATGGAGCTAGGGTTAGGGTTACGGTCGTATTTTGACCGATTGACTCGAAATTCGTCACGAATGTGTTCCTCTACTCGCTGAATGAGACACAGCAGTCCCCATCGGATTCCGGTGAAATTTGTATTTTTGGTGAATATTTTAAAGAAAAAAGTGGCCCATTTTTTCAATAGCTTCCAGGTCTTTGGACCGATTGACTCGAAATCGCCCCCCAAATGTGCTCCTATACTGGCTGAACGAGACACAGCAGTCCCCCATCGGATTCCGGTGAAATTTGTATTTTTGGTGAATATTTTAGTGAATAGAGACAATGTTTCATGAGACTGCCTTAAGGCTGGCATTAGGGTTAGGGTTAGGGTTAGGGTTATGGAGCTAGGGTTAGGGTTACGGTCGTCTTTTGACCGATTGACTCGAAATTCGTCACGAATGTGGTCCTCTACTTGCTGAATGAGACACAGCAGTCCCCATCGGATTACGGTGAAATTTGTATTTTTGGTGAATATTTTAAAGAAAAAAGTGGCCCATTGTTTCAATAGCTTCCAGGTCTTTGGACCGATTGACTCGAAATTGCTCCCAAATGTGCTCCTATACTGGCTGAACGAGACACAGCAGTCCCCATCGGATTCCGGTGAAATTTGTATTTTTGGTGAATATTTTAAAGAAAAAAGTGGCCCATTTTTTCAATAGCTTCCAGGTCTTTGAACCGATTGACTCGAAATCGCTCCCAAATGTGCTCCTATACTGGCTGAACGAGACACAGCAGTCCCCATCGGATTCCGGTGAAATTTGTATTTTTGGTGAATATTTTAGTGAAAAGAGACAATGTTTCATGAGACTGCCTTAAGGCTGGCATTAGGGTTAGGGTTAGGGTTAGGGTTAGGGTTATGGAGCTAGGGTTAGGGTTACGGTCGTCTTTTGACCGATTGACTCGAAATTCGTCACGAATGTGGTCCTCTACTTGCTGAATGAGACACAGCAGTCCCCATTGGATTACGGTGAAATTTGTATTTTTGGTGAATATTTTAAAGAAAAAAGTGGCCCATTTTTTCAATAGCTTCCAGGTCTTTGGACCGATTGACTCGAAATCGCTCCCAAATGTGCTCCTATACTGGCTGAACGAGACACAGCAGTCCCCATCGGATTCCGGTGAAATTTGTATTTTTGGTGAATATTTTAAAGAAAAAAGTGGCCCATTTTTTCAATAGCTTCCAGGTCTTTGAACCGATTGACTCGAAATCGCTCCCAAATGTGCTCCTATACTGGCTGAACGAGACACAGCAGTCCCCATCGGATTCCGGTGAAATTTGTATTTTTGGTGAATATTTTAGTGAAAAGAGACAATGTTTCATGAGACTGCCTTAAGGCTGGCATTAGGGTTAGGGTTAGGGTTATGGAGCTAGGGTTAGGGTTACGGTCGTCTTTTGACCGATTGACTCGAAATTCGTCACGAATGTGGTCCTCTACTTGCTGAATGAGACACAGCAGTCCCCATCGGATTCCGGTGAAATTTGTATTTTTGGTGAATATTTTAAAGAAAAAAGTGGCCCATTTTTTCAATAGCTTCCAGGTCTTTGAACCGATTGACTCGAAATCGCTCCCAAATGTGGTCCTCTACTCGCTGAATGAGACACAGCAGTCCCCATCGGATTCCGGTGAAATTTGTATTTTTGGTGAATATTTTAAAGAAAAAAGTGGCCCATTTTTTCAATAGCTTCCAGGTCTTTGGACCGATTGACTCGAAATCGCTCACAAATGTGCTCCTATACTGGCTGAACGAGACACAGCAGTCCCCATCGGATTCCGGTGAAATTTGTATTTTTGGTGAATATTTTAGTGAAAAGAGACAATGTTTCATGAGACTGCCTTAAGGCTGGCATTAGGGTTAGGGTTAGGGTTAGGAATATGGAGCTAGGGTTAGGGTTACGGTCGTCTTTTGACCGATTGACTCGAAATTCGTCACGAATGTGGTCCTCTACTTGCTGAATGAGACACAGCAGTCCCCATTGGATTACGGTGAAATTTGTATTTTTGGTGAATATTTTAAAGAAAAAAGTGGCCCATTTTTTCAATAGCTTCCAGGTCTTTGGACCGATTGACTCGAAATCGCTCCCAAATGTGCTCCTATACTGGCTGAATGAGACACAGCAGTCCCCATCGGATTCCGGTGAAATTTGTATTTTTGGTGAATATTTTAAAGAAAAAAGTGGCCCATTTTTTCAATAGCTTCCAGGTCTTTGAACCGATTGACTCGAAATCGCTCCCAAATGTGCTCCTATACTGGCTGAACGAGACACAGCAGTCCCCATCGGATTCCGGTGAAATTTGTATTTTTGGTGAATATTTTAGTGAAAAGAGACAATGTTTCATGAGACTGCCTTAAGGCTGGCATTAGGGTTAGGGTTAGGGTTAGGGTTAGGGTTATGGAGCTAGGGTTAGGGTTACGGTCGTCTTTTGACCGATTGACTCGAAATTCGTCACGAATGTGGTCCTCTACTTGCTGAATGAGACACAGCAGTCCCCATCGGATTCCGGTGAAATTTGTATTTTTGGTGAATATTTTAAAGAAAAAAGTGGCCCATTTTTTCAATAGCTTCCAGGTCTTTGAACCGATTGACTCGAAATCGCTCCCAAATGTGGTCCTCTACTCGCTGAATGAGACACAGCAGTCCCCATCGGATTCCGGTGAAATTTGTATTTTTGGTGAATATTTTAAAGAAAAAAGTGGCCCATTTTTTCAATAGCTTCCAGGTCTTTGGACCGATTGACTCGAAATCGCTCACAAATGTGCTCCTATACTGGCTGAACGAGACACAGCAGTCCCCATCGGATTCCGGTGAAATTTGTATTTTTGGTGAATATTTTAAAGAAAAAAGTGGCCCATTTTTTCAATAGCTTCCAGGTCTTTGAACCGATTGACTCGAAATCGCTCCCAAATGTGGTCCTCTACTCGCTGAATGAGACACAGCAGTCCCCATCGGATTCCGGTGAAATTTGTATTTTTGGTGAATATTTTAAAGAAAAAAGTGGCCCATTTTTTCAATAGCTTCCAGGTCTTTGGACCGATTGACTCGAAATCGCTCACAAATGTGCTCCTATACTGGCTGAACGAGACACAGCAGTCCCCATCGGATTCCGGTGAAATTTGTATTTTTGGTGAATATTTTAGTGAAAAGAGACAATGTTTCATGAGACTGCCTTAAGGCTGGCATTAGGGTTAGGGTTAGGGTTAGGAATATGGAGCTAGGGTTAGGGTTACGGTCGTCTTTTGACCGATTGACTCGAAATTCGTCACGAATGTGGTCCTCTACTTGCTGAATGAGACACAGCAGTCCCCATTGGATTACGGTGAAATTTGTATTTTTGGTGAATATTTTAAAGAAAAAAGTGGCCCATTTTTTCAATAGCTTCCAGGTCTTTGGACCGATTGACTCGAAATCGCTCCCAAATGTGCTCCTATACTGGCTGAACAAGACACAGCAGTCCCCATCGGATTCCGGTGAAATTTGTATTTTTGGTGAATATTTTAAAGAAAAAAGTGGCCCATTTTTTCAATAGCTTCCAGGTCTTTGAACCGATTGACTCGAAATCGCTCCCAAATGTGCTCCTATACGGGCTGAACGAGACACAGCAGTCCCCATCGGATTCCGGTGAAATTTGTATTTTTGGTGAATATTTTAGTGAAAAGAGACAATGTTTCATGAGACTGCCTTAAGGCTGGCATTAGGGTTAGGGTTAGGGTTAGGGTTATGGAGCTAGGGTTAGGGTTACGGTCGTCTTTTGACCGATTGACTCGAAATTTGTCACGAATGTGGTCCTCTACTCGCTGAATGAGACACAGCAGTCCCCATCGGATTCCGGTGAAATTTGTATTTTTGGTGAATATTTTAAAGAAAAAAGTGGCCCATTTTTTCAATAGCTTCCAGGTCTTTGGACCGATTGACTCAAAATCGCCCCCAAATGTGCTCCTATACTTGCTGAACGAGACACAGCAGTCCCCATCCGATTCCGGTGAAATTTGTATTTTTGGTGAATATTTTAAAGAAAAAAGTGGCCCATTTTTTCAATAGCTTCCAGGTCTTTGAACCGATTGACTCGAAATCGCTCCCAAATGTGCTCCTATACTGGTTGAACGAGACACAGCAGTCCCCATCGGATTCCGGTGAAATTTGTATTTTTGGTGAATATTTTAGTGAAAAGAGACAATGTTTCATGAGACTGCCTTAAGGCTGGCATTAGGGTTAGGGTTAGGGTTAGGGTTATGGAGCTAGGGTTAGGGTTACGGTCGTCTTTTGACCGATTGACTCGAAATTCGTCACGAATGTGGTCCTCTACTTGCTGAATGAGACACAGCAGTCCCCATCGGATTACGGTGAAATTTGTATTTTTGGTGAATTTTTAAAGAAAAAAGTGGCCCATTTTTTCAATAGCTTCCAGGTCTTTGGACCGATTGACTCAAAATCGCTCCCAAATGTGCTCCTATACTGGCTGAACGAGACACAGCAGTCCCCATCGGATTCCGGTGAAATTTGTATTTTTGGTGAATATTTTAAAGAAAAAAGTGGCCCATTTTTTCAATAGCTTCCAGGTCTTTGAACCGATTGACTCGAAATCGCTCCCAAATGTGCTCCTATACTGGCTGAACGAGACACAGCAGTCCCCATCGGATTCCGGTGAAATTTGTATTTTTGGTGAATATTTTAGTGAAAAGAGACAATGTTTCATGAGACTGCCTTAAGGCTGGCATTAGGGTTAGGGTTAGGGTTAGGGTTATGGAGCTAGGGTTAGGGTTACGGTCGTCTTTTGACCGATTGACTCGAAATTCGTCACGAATGTGGTCCTCTACTTGCTGAATGAGACACAGCAGTCCCCATCGGATTACGGTGAAATTTGTATTTTTGGTGAATTTTTAAAGAAAAAAGTGGCCCATTTTTTCAATAGCTTCCAGGTCTTTGGACCGATTGACTCAAAATCGCTCCCAAATGTGCTCCTATACTGGCTGAACGAGACACAGCAGTCCCCATCGGATTCCGGTGAAATTTGTATTTTTGGTGAATATTTTAAAGAAAAAAGTGGCCCATTTTTTCAATAGCTTCCAGGTCTTTGAACCGATTGACTCGAAATCGCTCCCAAATGTGCTCCTATACTGGCTGAACGAGACACAGCAGTCCCCATCGGATTCCGGTGAAATTTGTATTTTTGGTGAATATTTTAGTGAAAAGAGACAATGTTTCATGAGACTGCCTTAAGGCTGGCATTAGGGTTAGGGTTAGGGTTAGGGTTAGGGTTATGGAGCTAGGGTTAGGGTTACGGTCGTCTTTTGACCGATTGACTCGAAATTCGTCACGAATGTGGTCCTCTACTTGCTGAATGAGACACAGCAGTCCCCATCGGATTCCGGTGAAATTTGTATTTTTGGTGAATATTTTAAAGAAAAAAGTGGCCCATTTTTTCAATAGCTTCCAGGTCTTTGAACCGATTGACTCGAAATCGCTCCCAAATGTGCTCCTATACTGGCTGAACGAGACACAGCAGTCCCCATCGGATTCCGGTGAAATTTGTATTTTTGGTGAATATTTTAGTGAATAGAGACAATGTTTCATGAGACTGCCTTAAGGCTGGCATTAGGGTTAGGGTTAGGGTTAGGGTTATGGAGCTAGGGTTAGGGTTACGGTCGTCTTTTGACCGATTGACTCGAAATTCGTCACGAATGTGGTCCTCTACTTGCTGAATGAGACACAGCAGTCCCCATCGGATTACGGTGAAATTTGTATTTTTGGTGAATTTTTAAAGAAAAAAGTGGCCCATTTTTTCAATAGCTTCCAGGTCTTTGGACCGATTGACTCGAAATCGCTCCCAAATGTGCTCCTATACTGGCTGAACGAGACACAGCAGTCCCCATCGGATTCCGGTGAAATTTGTATTTTTGGTGAATATTTTAGTGAAAAGAGACAATGTTTCATGAGACTGCCTTAAGGCTGGCATTAGGGTTAGGGTCAGGGTTAGGAATATGGAGCTAGGGTTAGGGTTACGGTCGTCTTTTGACCGATTGACTCGAAATTCGTCACGAATGTGGTCCTCTACTTGCTGAATGAGACACAGCAGTCCCCATTGGATTACGGTGAAATTTGTATTTTTGGTGAATATTTTAAAGAAAAAAGTGGCCCATTTTTTCAATAGCTTCCAGGTCTTTGGACCGATTGACTCGAAATCGCTCCCAAATGTGCTCCTATACTGGCTGAATGAGACACAGCAGTCCCCATCGGATTCCGGTGAAATTTGTATTTTTGGTGAATATTTTAAAGAAAAAAGTGGCCCATTTTTTCAATAGCTTCCAGGTCTTTGAACCGATTGACTCGAAATCGCTCCCAAATGTGCTCCTATACTGGCTGAACGAGACACAGCAGTCCCCATCGGATTCCGGTGAAATTTGTATTTTTGGTGAATATTTTAGTGAAAAGAGACAATGTTTCATGAGACTGCCTTAAGGCTGGCATTAGGGTTAGGGTTAGGGTTAGGGTTAGGGTTATGGAGCTAGGGTTAGGGTTACGGTCGTCTTTTGACCGATTGACTCGAAATTCGTCACGAATGTGGTCCTCTACTTGCTGAATGAGACACAGCAGTCCCCATCGGATTCCGGTGAAATTTGTATTTTTGGTGAATATTTTAAAGAAAAAAGTGGCCCATTTTTTCAATAGCTTCCAGGTCTTTGAACCGATTGACTCGAAATCGCTCCCAAATGTGGTCCTCTACTCGCTGAATGAGACACAGCAGTCCCCATCGGATTCCGGTGAAATTTGTATTTTTGGTGAATATTTTAAAGAAAAAAGTGGCCCATTTTTTCAATAGCTTCCAGGTCTTTGGACCGATTGACTCGAAATCGCTCACAAATGTGCTCCTATACTGGCTGAACGAGACACAGCAGTCCCCATCGGATTCCGGTGAAATTTGTATTTTTGGTGAATATTTTAAAGAAAAAAGTGGCCCATTTTTTCAATAGCTTCCAGGTCTTTGAACCGATTGACTCGAAATCGCTCCCAAATGTGGTCCTCTACTCGCTGAATGAGACACAGCAGTCCCCATCGGATTCCGGTGAAATTTGTATTTTTGGTGAATATTTTAAAGAAAAAAGTGGCCCATTTTTTCAATAGCTTCCAGGTCTTTGGACCGATTGACTCGAAATCGCTCACAAATGTGCTCCTATACTGGCTGAACGAGACACAGCAGTCCCCATCGGATTCCGGTGAAATTTGTATTTTTGGTGAATATTTTAGTGAAAAGAGACAATGTTTCATGAGACTGCCTTAAGGCTGGCATTAGGGTTAGGGTTAGGGTTAGGAATATGGAGCTAGGGTTAGGGTTACGGTCGTCTTTTGACCGATTGACTCGAAATTCGTCACGAATGTGGTCCTCTACTTGCTGAATGAGACACAGCAGTCCCCATTGGATTACGGTGAAATTTGTATTTTTGGTGAATATTTTAAAGAAAAAAGTGGCCCATTTTTTCAATAGCTTCCAGGTCTTTGGACCGATTGACTCGAAATCGCTCCCAAATGTGCTCCTATACTGGCTGAACAAGACACAGCAGTCCCCATCGGATTCCGGTGAAATTTGTATTTTTGGTGAATATTTTAAAGAAAAAAGTGGCCCATTTTTTCAATAGCTTCCAGGTCTTTGAACCGATTGACTCGAAATCGCTCCCAAATGTGGTCCTCTACTCGCTGAATGAGACACAGCAGTCCCCATCGGATTCCGGTGAAATTTGTATTTTTGGTGAATATTTTAAAGAAAAAAGTGGCCCATTTTTTCAATAGCTTCCAGGTCTTTGGACCGATTGACTCGAAATCGCTCACAAATGTGCTCCTATACTGGCTGAACGAGACACAGCAGTCCCCATCGGATTCCGGTGAAATTTGTATTTTTGGTGAATATTTTAGTGAAAAGAGACAATGTTTCATGAGACTGCCTTAAGGCTGGCATTAGGGTTAGGGTTAGGGTTAGGAATATGGAGCTAGGGTTAGGGTTACGGTCGTCTTTTGACCGATTGACTCGAAATTCGTCACGAATGTGGTCCTCTACTTGCTGAATGAGACACAGCAGTCCCCATTGGATTACGGTGAAATTTGTATTTTTGGTGAATATTTTAAAGAAAAAAGTGGCCCATTTTTTCAATAGCTTCCAGGTCTTTGGACCGATTGACTCGAAATCGCTCCCAAATGTGCTCCTATACTGGCTGAACAAGACACAGCAGTCCCCATCGGATTCCGGTGAAATTTGTATTTTTGGTGAATATTTTAGTGAAAAGAGACAATGTTTCATGAGACTGCCTTAAGGCTGGCATTAGGGTTAGGGTTAGGGTTAGGGTTATGGAGCTAGGGTTAGGGTTACGGTCGTCTTTTGACCGATTGACTCGAAATTTGTCACGAATGTGGTCCTCTACTCGCTGAATGAGACACAGCAGTCCCCATCGGATTCCGGTGAAATTTGTATTTTTGGTGAATATTTTAAAGAAAAAAGTGGCCCATTTTTTCAATAGCTTCCAGGTCTTTGGACCGATTGACTCAAAATCGCCCCCAAATGTGCTCCTATACTTGCTGAACGAGACACAGCAGTCCCCATCCGATTCCGGTGAAATTTGTATTTTTGGTGAATATTTTAAAGAAAAAAGTGGCCCATTTTTTCAATAGCTTCCAGGTCTTTGAACCGATTGACTCGAAATCGCTCCCAAATGTGCTCCTATACTGGTTGAACGAGACACAGCAGTCCCCATCGGATTCCGGTGAAATTTGTATTTTTGGTGAATATTTTAGTGAAAAGAGACAATGTTTCATGAGACTGCCTTAAGGCTGGCATTAGGGTTAGGGTTAGGGTTAGGGTTATGGAGCTAGGGTTAGGGTTACGGTCGTCTTTTGACCGATTGACTCGAAATTCGTCACGAATGTGGTCCTCTACTTGCTGAATGAGACACAGCAGTCCCCATCGGATTACGGTGAAATTTGTATTTTTGGTGAATTTTTAAAGAAAAAAGTGGCCCATTTTTTCAATAGCTTCCAGGTCTTTGGACCGATTGACTCAAAATCGCTCCCAAATGTGCTCCTATACTGGCTGAACGAGACACAGCAGTCCCCATCGGATTCCGGTGAAATTTGTATTTTTGGTGAATATTTTAAAGAAAAAAGTGGCCCATTTTTTCAATAGCTTCCAGGTCTTTGAACCGATTGACTCGAAATCGCTCCCAAATGTGCTCCTATACTGGCTGAACGAGACACAGCAGTCCCCATCGGATTCCGGTGAAATTTGTATTTTTGGTGAATATTTTAGTGAAAAGAGACAATGTTTCATGAGACTGCCTTAAGGCTGGCATTAGGGTTAGGGTTAGGGTTAGGGTTATGGAGCTAGGGTTAGGGTTACGGTCGTCTTTTGACCGATTGACTCGAAATTCGTCACGAATGTGGTCCTCTACTTGCTGAATGAGACACAGCAGTCCCCATCGGATTACGGTGAAATTTGTATTTTTGGTGAATTTTTAAAGAAAAAAGTGGCCCATTTTTTCAATAGCTTCCAGGTCTTTGGACCGATTGACTCAAAATCGCTCCCAAATGTGCTCCTATACTGGCTGAACGAGACACAGCAGTCCCCATCGGATTCCGGTGAAATTTGTATTTTTGGTGAATATTTTAAAGAAAAAAGTGGCCCATTTTTTCAATAGCTTCCAGGTCTTTGAACCGATTGACTCGAAATCGCTCCCAAATGTGCTCCTATACTGGCTGAACGAGACACAGCAGTCCCCATCGGATTCCGGTGAAATTTGTATTTTTGGTGAATATTTTAGTGAAAAGAGACAATGTTTCATGAGACTGCCTTAAGGCTGGCATTAGGGTTAGGGTTAGGGTTAGGGTTAGGGTTATGGAGCTAGGGTTAGGGTTACGGTCGTCTTTTGACCGATTGACTCGAAATTCGTCACGAATGTGGTCCTCTACTTGCTGAATGAGACACAGCAGTCCCCATCGGATTCCGGTGAAATTTGTATTTTTGGTGAATATTTTAAAGAAAAAAGTGGCCCATTTTTTCAATAGCTTCCAGGTCTTTGAACCGATTGACTCGAAATCGCTCCCAAATGTGCTCCTATACTGGCTGAACGAGACACAGCAGTCCCCATCGGATTCCGGTGAAATTTGTATTTTTGGTGAATATTTTAGTGAATAGAGACAATGTTTCATGAGACTGCCTTAAGGCTGGCATTAGGGTTAGGGTTAGGGTTAGGGTTATGGAGCTAGGGTTAGGGTTACGGTCGTCTTTTGACCGATTGACTCGAAATTCGTCACGAATGTGGTCCTCTACTTGCTGAATGAGACACAGCAGTCCCCATCGGATTACGGTGAAATTTGTATTTTTGGTGAATTTTTAAAGAAAAAAGTGGCCCATTTTTTCAATAGCTTCCAGGTCTTTGGACCGATTGACTCGAAATCGCTCCCAAATGTGCTCCTATACTGGCTGAACGAGACACAGCAGTCCCCATCGGATTCCGGTGAAATTTGTATTTTTGGTGAATATTTTAAAGAAAAAAGTGGCCCATTTTTTCAATAGCTTCCAGGTCTTTGAACCGATTGACTCGAAATCGCTCCCAAATGTGCTCCTATACTGGCTGAACGAGACACAGCAGTCCCCATCGGATTCCGGTGAAATTTGTATTTTTGGTGAATATTTTAGTGAAAAGAGACAATGTTTCATGAGACTGCCTTAAGGCTGGCATTAGGGTTAGGGTTAGGGTTAGGGTTAGGGTTATGGAGCTAGGGTTAGGGTTACGGTCGTCTTTTGACCGATTGACTCGAAATTCGTCACGAATGTGGTCCTCTACTTGCTGAATGAGACACAGCAGTCCCCATCGGATTCTGGTGAAATTTGTATTTTTGGTGAATATTTTAAAGAAAAAAGTGGCCCATTTTTTCAATAGCTTCCAGGTCTTTGGACCGATTGACTCGAAATCGCCCCCAAATGTGCTCCTATACTGGCTGAACGAGACACAGCAGTCCCCATCAGATTCCGGTGAAATTTGTATTTTTGGTGAATATTTTAAAGAAAAAAGTGGCCCATTTTTTCAATAGCTTCCAGGTCTTTGAACCGATTGACTCGAAATCGCTCCCAAATGTGCTCCTATACTGGCTGAACGAGACACAGCAGTCCCCATCGGATTCCGGTGAAATTTGTATTTTTGGTGAATATTTTAGTGAATAGAGACAATGTTTCATGAGACTGCCTTAAGGCTGGCATTAGGGTTAGGGTTAGGGTTAGGGTTATGGAGCTAGGGTTAGGGTTACGGTCGTCTTTTGACCGATTGACTCGAAATTCGTCACGAATGTGGTCCTCTACTTGCTGAATGAGACACAGCAGTCCCCATCGGATTACGGTGAAATTTGTATTTTTGGTGAATTTTTAAAGAAAAAAGTGGCCCATTTTTTCAATAGCTTCCAGGTCTTTGGACCGATTGACTCGAAATCGCTCCCAAATGTGCTCCTATACTGGCTGAACGAGACACAGCAGTCCCCATCGGATTCCGGTGAAATTTGTATTTTTGGTGAATATTTTAAAGAAAAAAGTGGCCCATTTTTTCAATAGCTTCCAGGTCTTTGAACCGATTGACTCGAAATCGCTCCCAAATGTGCTCCTATACTGGCTGAACGAGACACAGCAGTCCCCATCGGATTCCGGTGAAATTTGTATTTTTGGTGAATATTTTAGTGAAAAGAGACAATGTTTCATGAGACTGCCTTAAGGCTGGCATTAGGGTTAGGGTTAGGGTTAGGGTTAGGGTTATGGAGCTAGGGTTAGGGTTACGGTCGTCTTTTGACCGATTGACTCGAAATTCGTCACGAATGTGGTCCTCTACTTGCTGAATGAGACACAGCAGTCCCCATCGGATTCTGGTGAAATTTGTATTTTTGGTGAATATTTTAAAGAAAAAAGTGGCCCATTTTTTCAATAGCTTCCAGGTCTTTGGACCGATTGACTCGAAATCGCCCCCAAATGTGCTCCTATACTGGCTGAACGAGACACAGCAGTCCCCATCAGATTCCGGTGAAATTTGTATTTTTGGTGAATATTTTAAAGAAAAAAGTGGCCCATTTTTTCAATAGCTTCCAGGTCTTTGAACCGATTGACTCGAAATCGCTCCCAAATGTGCTCCTATACTGGCTGAACAAGACACAGCAGTCCCCATCGGATTCCGGTGAAATTTGTATTTTTGGTGAATATTTTAGTGAAAAGAGACAATGTTTCATGAGACTGCCTTAAGGCTGGCATTAGGGTTAGGGTTAGGGTTAGGGTTATGGAGCTAGGGTTAGGGTTACGGTCGTCTTTTGACCGATTGACTCGAAATTCGTCACGAATGTGGTCCTCTACTCGCTGAATGAGACACAGCAGTCCCCATTGGATTACGGTGAAATTTGTATTTTTGGTGAATATTTTAAAGAAAAAAGTGGCCCATTTTTTCAATAGCTTCCAGGTCTTTGGACCGATTGACTCGAAATCGCTCCCAAATGTGCTTTTATACTGGCTGAACGAGACACAGCAGTCCCCATCGGATTCCGGTGAAATTTGTATTTTTGGTGAATATTTTAAAGAAAAAAGTGGCCCATTTTTTCAATAGCTTCCAGGTCTTTGAACCGATTGACTCGAAATCGCTCCCAAATGTGCTCCTATACTGGCTGAACGAGACACAGCAGTCCCCATCGGATTCCGGTGAAATTTGTATTTTTGGTGAATATTTTAGTGAAAAGAGACAATGTTTCATGAGACTGCCTTAAGGCTGGCATTAGGGTTAGGGTTAGGGTTAGGGTTAGGGTTATGGAGCTAGGGTTAGGGTTACGGTCGTCTTTTGACCGATTGACTCGAAATTCGTCACGAATGTGGTCCTCTACTTGCTGAATGAGACACAGCAGTCCCCATCGGATTCCGGTGAAATTTGCTCCCAAATGTGCTCCTATACTGGCTGAACGAGACACAGCAGTCCCCATCGGATTCCGGTGAAATTTGTATTTTTGGTGAATATTTTAGTGAATAGAGACAATGTTTCATGAGACTGCCTTAAGGCTGGCATTAGGGTTAGGGTTAGGGTTAGGGTTATGGAGCTAGGGTTAGGGTTACGGTCGTCTTTTGACCGATTGACTCGAAATTCGTCACGAATGTGGTCCTCTACTTGCTGAATGAGACACAGCAGTCCCCATCGGATTACGGTGAAATTTGTATTTTTGGTGAATTTTTAAAGAAAAAAGTGGCCCATTTTTTCAATAGCTTCCAGGTCTTTGGACCGATTGACTCGAAATCGCTCCCAAATGTGCTCCTATACTGGCTGAACGAGACACAGCAGTCCCCATCGGATTCCGGTGAAATTTGTATTTTTGGTGAATATTTTAGTGAAAAGAGACAATGTTTCATGAGACTGCCTTAAGGCTGGCATTAGGGTTAGGGTTAGGGTTAGGAATATGGAGCTAGGGTTAGGGTTACGGTCGTCTTTTGACCGATTGACTCGAAATTCGTCACGAATGTGGTCCTCTACTTGCTGAATGAGACACAGCAGTCCCCATTGGATTACGGTGAAATTTGTATTTTTGGTGAATATTTTAAAGAAAAAAGTGGCCCATTTTTTCAATAGCTTCCAGGTCTTTGGACCGATTGACTCGAAATCGCTCCCAAATGTGCTCCTATACTGGCTGAATGAGACACAGCAGTCCCCATCGGATTCCGGTGAAATTTGTATTTTTGGTGAATATTTTAAAGAAAAAAGTGGCCCATTTTTTCAATAGCTTCCAGGTCTTTGAACCGATTGACTCGAAATCGCTCCCAAATGTGCTCCTATACTGGCTGAACGAGACACAGCAGTCCCCATCGGATTCCGGTGAAATTTGTATTTTTGGTGAATATTTTAGTGAAAAGAGACAATGTTTCATGAGACTGCCTTAAGGCTGGCATTAGGGTTAGGGTTAGGGTTAGGGTTAGGGTTATGGAGCTAGGGTTAGGGTTACGGTCGTCTTTTGACCGATTGACTCGAAATTCGTCACGAATGTGGTCCTCTACTTGCTGAATGAGACACAGCAGTCCCCATCGGATTCCGGTGAAATTTGTATTTTTGGTGAATATTTTAAAGAAAAAAGTGGCCCATTTTTTCAATAGCTTCCAGGTCTTTGAACCGATTGACTCGAAATCGCTCCCAAATGTGGTCCTCTACTCGCTGAATGAGACACAGCAGTCCCCATCGGATTCCGGTGAAATTTGTATTTTTGGTGAATATTTTAAAGAAAAAAGTGGCCCATTTTTTCAATAGCTTCCAGGTCTTTGGACCGATTGACTCGAAATCGCTCACAAATGTGCTCCTATACTGGCTGAACGAGACACAGCAGTCCCCATCGGATTCCGGTGAAATTTGTATTTTTGGTGAATATTTTAAAGAAAAAAGTGGCCCATTTTTTCAATAGCTTCCAGGTCTTTGAACCGATTGACTCGAAATCGCTCCCAAATGTGGTCCTCTACTCGCTGAATGAGACACAGCAGTCCCCATCGGATTCCGGTGAAATTTGTATTTTTGGTGAATATTTTAAAGAAAAAAGTGGCCCATTTTTTCAATAGCTTCCAGGTCTTTGGACCGATTGACTCGAAATCGCTCACAAATGTGCTCCTATACTGGCTGAACGAGACACAGCAGTCCCCATCGGATTCCGGTGAAATTTGTATTTTTGGTGAATATTTTAGTGAAAAGAGACAATGTTTCATGAGACTGCCTTAAGGCTGGCATTAGGGTTAGGGTTAGGGTTAGGAATATGGAGCTAGGGTTAGGGTTACGGTCGTCTTTTGACCGATTGACTCGAAATTCGTCACGAATGTGGTCCTCTACTTGCTGAATGAGACACAGCAGTCCCCATTGGATTACGGTGAAATTTGTATTTTTGGTGAATATTTTAAAGAAAAAAGTGGCCCATTTTTTCAATAGCTTCCAGGTCTTTGGACCGATTGACTCGAAATCGCTCCCAAATGTGCTCCTATACTGGCTGAACAAGACACAGCAGTCCCCATCGGATTCCGGTGAAATTTGTATTTTTGGTGAATATTTTAAAGAAAAAAGTGGCCCATTTTTTCAATAGCTTCCAGGTCTTTGAACCGATTGACTCGAAATCGCTCCCAAATGTGGTCCTCTACTCGCTGAATGAGACACAGCAGTCCCCATCGGATTCCGGTGAAATTTGTATTTTTGGTGAATATTTTAAAGAAAAAAGTGGCCCATTTTTTCAATAGCTTCCAGGTCTTTGGACCGATTGACTCGAAATCGCTCACAAATGTGCTCCTATACTGGCTGAACGAGACACAGCAGTCCCCATCGGATTCCGGTGAAATTTGTATTTTTGGTGAATATTTTAGTGAAAAGAGACAATGTTTCATGAGACTGCCTTAAGGCTGGCATTAGGGTTAGGGTTAGGGTTAGGAATATGGAGCTAGGGTTAGGGTTACGGTCGTCTTTTGACCGATTGACTCGAAATTCGTCACGAATGTGGTCCTCTACTTGCTGAATGAGACACAGCAGTCCCCATTGGATTACGGTGAAATTTGTATTTTTGGTGAATATTTTAAAGAAAAAAGTGGCCCATTTTTTCAATAGCTTCCAGGTCTTTGGACCGATTGACTCGAAATCGCTCCCAAATGTGCTCCTATACTGGCTGAACAAGACACAGCAGTCCCCATCGGATTCCGGTGAAATTTGTATTTTTGGTGAATATTTTAGTGAAAAGAGACAATGTTTCATGAGACTGCCTTAAGGCTGGCATTAGGGTTAGGGTTAGGGTTAGGGTTATGGAGCTAGGGTTAGGGTTACGGTCGTCTTTTGACCGATTGACTCGAAATTTGTCACGAATGTGGTCCTCTACTCGCTGAATGAGACACAGCAGTCCCCATCGGATTCCGGTGAAATTTGTATTTTTGGTGAATATTTTAAAGAAAAAAGTGGCCCATTTTTTCAATAGCTTCCAGGTCTTTGGACCGATTGACTCAAAATCGCCCCCAAATGTGCTCCTATACTTGCTGAACGAGACACAGCAGTCCCCATCCGATTCCGGTGAAATTTGTATTTTTGGTGAATATTTTAAAGAAAAAAGTGGCCCATTTTTTCAATAGCTTCCAGGTCTTTGAACCGATTGACTCGAAATCGCTCCCAAATGTGCTCCTATACTGGTTGAACGAGACACAGCAGTCCCCATCGGATTCCGGTGAAATTTGTATTTTTGGTGAATATTTTAGTGAAAAGAGACAATGTTTCATGAGACTGCCTTAAGGCTGGCATTAGGGTTAGGGTTAGGGTTAGGGTTATGGAGCTAGGGTTAGGGTTACGGTCGTCTTTTGACCGATTGACTCGAAATTCGTCACGAATGTGGTCCTCTACTTGCTGAATGAGACACAGCAGTCCCCATCGGATTACGGTGAAATTTGTATTTTTGGTGAATTTTTAAAGAAAAAAGTGGCCCATTTTTTCAATAGCTTCCAGGTCTTTGGACCGATTGACTCAAAATCGCTCCCAAATGTGCTCCTATACTGGCTGAACGAGACACAGCAGTCCCCATCGGATTCCGGTGAAATTTGTATTTTTGGTGAATATTTTAAAGAAAAAAGTGGCCCATTTTTTCAATAGCTTCCAGGTCTTTGAACCGATTGACTCGAAATCGCTCCCAAATGTGCTCCTATACTGGCTGAACGAGACACAGCAGTCCCCATCGGATTCCGGTGAAATTTGTATTTTTGGTGAATATTTTAGTGAAAAGAGACAATGTTTCATGAGACTGCCTTAAGGCTGGCATTAGGGTTAGGGTTAGGGTTAGGGTTATGGAGCTAGGGTTAGGGTTACGGTCGTCTTTTGACCGATTGACTCGAAATTCGTCACGAATGTGGTCCTCTACTTGCTGAATGAGACACAGCAGTCCCCATCGGATTACGGTGAAATTTGTATTTTTGGTGAATTTTTAAAGAAAAAAGTGGCCCATTTTTTCAATAGCTTCCAGGTCTTTGGACCGATTGACTCAAAATCGCTCCCAAATGTGCTCCTATACTGGCTGAACGAGACACAGCAGTCCCCATCGGATTCCGGTGAAATTTGTATTTTTGGTGAATATTTTAAAGAAAAAAGTGGCCCATTTTTTCAATAGCTTCCAGGTCTTTGAACCGATTGACTCGAAATCGCTCCCAAATGTGCTCCTATACTGGCTGAACGAGACACAGCAGTCCCCATCGGATTCCGGTGAAATTTGTATTTTTGGTGAATATTTTAGTGAAAAGAGACAATGTTTCATGAGACTGCCTTAAGGCTGGCATTAGGGTTAGGGTTAGGGTTAGGGTTAGGGTTATGGAGCTAGGGTTAGGGTTACGGTCGTCTTTTGACCGATTGACTCGAAATTCGTCACGAATGTGGTCCTCTACTTGCTGAATGAGACACAGCAGTCCCCATCGGATTCCGGTGAAATTTGTATTTTTGGTGAATATTTTAAAGAAAAAAGTGGCCCATTTTTTCAATAGCTTCCAGGTCTTTGAACCGATTGACTCGAAATCGCTCCCAAATGTGCTCCTATACTGGCTGAACGAGACACAGCAGTCCCCATCGGATTCCGGTGAAATTTGTATTTTTGGTGAATATTTTAGTGAATAGAGACAATGTTTCATGAGACTGCCTTAAGGCTGGCATTAGGGTTAGGGTTAGGGTTAGGGTTATGGAGCTAGGGTTAGGGTTACGGTCGTCTTTTGACCGATTGACTCGAAATTCGTCACGAATGTGGTCCTCTACTTGCTGAATGAGACACAGCAGTCCCCATCGGATTACGGTGAAATTTGTATTTTTGGTGAATTTTTAAAGAAAAAAGTGGCCCATTTTTTCAATAGCTTCCAGGTCTTTGGACCGATTGACTCGAAATCGCTCCCAAATGTGCTCCTATACTGGCTGAACGAGACACAGCAGTCCCCATCGGATTCCGGTGAAATTTGTATTTTTGGTGAATATTTTAAAGAAAAAAGTGGCCCATTTTTTCAATAGCTTCCAGGTCTTTGAACCGATTGACTCGAAATCGCTCCCAAATGTGCTCCTATACTGGCTGAACGAGACACAGCAGTCCCCATCGGATTCCGGTGAAATTTGTATTTTTGGTGAATATTTTAGTGAAAAGAGACAATGTTTCATGAGACTGCCTTAAGGCTGGCATTAGGGTTAGGGTTAGGGTTAGGGTTAGGGTTATGGAGCTAGGGTTAGGGTTACGGTCGTCTTTTGACCGATTGACTCGAAATTCGTCACGAATGTGGTCCTCTACTTGCTGAATGAGACACAGCAGTCCCCATCGGATTCTGGTGAAATTTGTATTTTTGGTGAATATTTTAAAGAAAAAAGTGGCCCATTTTTTCAATAGCTTCCAGGTCTTTGGACCGATTGACTCGAAATCGCCCCCAAATGTGCTCCTATACTGGCTGAACGAGACACAGCAGTCCCCATCAGATTCCGGTGAAATTTGTATTTTTGGTGAATATTTTAAAGAAAAAAGTGGCCCATTTTTTCAATAGCTTCCAGGTCTTTGAACCGATTGACTCGAAATCGCTCCCAAATGTGCTCCTATACTGGCTGAACGAGACACAGCAGTCCCCATCGGATTCCGGTGAAATTTGTATTTTTGGTGAATATTTTAGTGAATAGAGACAATGTTTCATGAGACTGCCTTAAGGCTGGCATTAGGGTTAGGGTTAGGGTTAGGGTTATGGAGCTAGGGTTAGGGTTACGGTCGTCTTTTGACCGATTGACTCGAAATTCGTCACGAATGTGGTCCTCTACTTGCTGAATGAGACACAGCAGTCCCCATCGGATTACGGTGAAATTTGTATTTTTGGTGAATTTTTAAAGAAAAAAGTGGCCCATTTTTTCAATAGCTTCCAGGTCTTTGGACCGATTGACTCGAAATCGCTCCCAAATGTGCTCCTATACTGGCTGAACGAGACACAGCAGTCCCCATCGGATTCCGGTGAAATTTGTATTTTTGGTGAATATTTTAAAGAAAAAAGTGGCCCATTTTTTCAATAGCTTCCAGGTCTTTGAACCGATTGACTCGAAATCGCTCCCAAATGTGCTCCTATACTGGCTGAACGAGACACAGCAGTCCCCATCGGATTCCGGTGAAATTTGTATTTTTGGTGAATATTTTAGTGAAAAGAGACAATGTTTCATGAGACTGCCTTAAGGCTGGCATTAGGGTTAGGGTTAGGGTTAGGGTTAGGGTTATGGAGCTAGGGTTAGGGTTACGGTCGTCTTTTGACCGATTGACTCGAAATTCGTCACGAATGTGGTCCTCTACTTGCTGAATGAGACACAGCAGTCCCCATCGGATTCTGGTGAAATTTGTATTTTTGGTGAATATTTTAAAGAAAAAAGTGGCCCATTTTTTCAATAGCTTCCAGGTCTTTGGACCGATTGACTCGAAATCGCCCCCAAATGTGCTCCTATACTGGCTGAACGAGACACAGCAGTCCCCATCAGATTCCGGTGAAATTTGTATTTTTGGTGAATATTTTAAAGAAAAAAGTGGCCCATTTTTTCAATAGCTTCCAGGTCTTTGAACCGATTGACTCGAAATCGCTCCCAAATGTGCTCCTATACTGGCTGAACAAGACACAGCAGTCCCCATCGGATTCCGGTGAAATTTGTATTTTTGGTGAATATTTTAGTGAAAAGAGACAATGTTTCATGAGACTGCCTTAAGGCTGGCATTAGGGTTAGGGTTAGGGTTAGGGTTATGGAGCTAGGGTTAGGGTTACGGTCGTCTTTTGACCGATTGACTCGAAATTCGTCACGAATGTGGTCCTCTACTCGCTGAATGAGACACAGCAGTCCCCATTGGATTACGGTGAAATTTGTATTTTTGGTGAATATTTTAAAGAAAAAAGTGGCCCATTTTTTCAATAGCTTCCAGGTCTTTGGACCGATTGACTCGAAATCGCTCCCAAATGTGCTTTTATACTGGCTGAACGAGACACAGCAGTCCCCATCGGATTCCGGTGAAATTTGTATTTTTGGTGAATATTTTAAAGAAAAAAGTGGCCCATTTTTTCAATAGCTTCCAGGTCTTTGAACCGATTGACTCGAAATCGCTCCCAAATGTGCTCCTATACTGGCTGAACGAGACACAGCAGTCCCCATCGGATTCCGGTGAAATTTGTATTTTTGGTGAATATTTTAGTGAAAAGAGACAATGTTTCATGAGACTGCCTTAAGGCTGGCATTAGGGTTAGGGTTAGGGTTAGGGTTAGGGTTATGGAGCTAGGGTTAGGGTTACGGTCGTCTTTTGACCGATTGACTCGAAATTCGTCACGAATGTGGTCCTCTACTTGCTGAATGAGACACAGCAGTCCCCATCGGATTCCGGTGAAATTTGCTCCCAAATGTGCTCCTATACTGGCTGAACGAGACACAGCAGTCCCCATCGGATTCCGGTGAAATTTGTATTTTTGGTGAATATTTTAGTGAAAAGAGACAATGTTTCATGAGACTGCCTTAAGGCTGGCATTAGGGTTAGGGTTAGGGTTAGGGTTATGGAGCTAGGGTTAGGGTTACGGTCGTCTTTTGACCGATTGACTCGAAATTCGTCACGAATGTGGTCCTCTACTCGCTGAATGAGACACAGCAGTCCCCATTGGATTACGGTGAAATTTGTATTTTTGGTGAATATTTTAAAGAAAAAAGTGGCCCATTTTTTCAATAGCTTCCAGGTCTTTGGACCGATTGACTCGAAATCGCTCCCAAATGTGCTTTTATACTGGCTGAACGAGACACAGCAGTCCCCATCGGATTCCGGTGAAATTTGTATTTTTGGTGAATATTTTAAAGAAAAAAGTGGCCCATTTTTTCAATAGCTTCCAGGTCTTTGAACCGATTGACTCGAAATCGCTCCCAAATGTGCTCCTATACTGGCTGAACGAGACACAGCAGTCCCCATCGGATTCCGGTGAAATTTGTATTTTTGGTGAATATTTTAGTGAAAAGAGACAATGTTTCATGAGACTGCCTTAAGGCTGGCATTAGGGTTAGGGTTAGGGTTAGGGTTAGGGTTATGGAGCTAGGGTTAGGGTTACGGTCGTCTTTTGACCGATTGACTCGAAATTCGTCACGAATGTGGTCCTCTACTTGCTGAATGAGACACAGCAGTCCCCATCGGATTCCGGTGAAATTTGTATTTTTGGTGAATATTTTAAAGAAAAAAGTGGCCCATTTTTTCAATAGCTTCCAGGTCTTTGGACCGATTGACTCGAAATCGCCCCCAAATGTGCTCCTATACTGGCTGAACGAGACACAGCAGTCCCCATCAGATTCCGGTGAAATTTGTATTTTTGGTGAATATTTTAAAGAAAAAAGTGGCCCATTTTTTCAATAGCTTCCAGGTCTTTGAACCGATTGACTCGAAATCGCTCCCAAATGTGCTCCTATACTGGCTGAACGAGACACAGCAGTCCCCATCGGATTCCGGTGAAATTTGTATTTTTGGTGAATATTTTAGTGAAAAGAGACAATGTTTCATGAGACTGCCTTAAGGCTGGCATTAGGGTTAGGGTTAGGGTTAGGGTTATGGAGCTAGGGTTAGGGTTACGGTCGTCTTTTGACCGATTGACTCGAAATTCGTCACGAATGTGGTCCTCTACTCGCTGAATGAGACACAGCAGTCCCCATTGGATTACGGTGAAATTTGTATTTTTGGTGAATATTTTAAAGAAAAAAGTGGCCCATTTTTTCAATAGCTTCCAGGTCTTTGGACCGATTGACTCGAAATCGCTCCCAAATGTGCTTTTATACTGGCTGAACGAGACACAGCAGTCCCCATCGGATTCCGGTGAAATTTGTATTTTTGGTGAATATTTTAAAGAAAAAAGTGGCCCATTTTTTCAATAGCTTCCAGGTCTTTGAACCGATTGACTCGAAATCGCTCCCAAATGTGCTCCTATACTGGCTGAACGAGACACAGCAGTCCCCATCGGATTCCGGTGAAATTTGTATTTTTGGTGAATATTTTAGTGAAAAGAGACAATGTTTCATGAGACTGCCTTAAGGCTGGCATTAGGGTTAGGGTTAGGGTTAGGGTTAGGGTTATGGAGCTAGGGTTAGGGTTACGGTCGTCTTTTGACCGATTGACTCGAAATTCGTCACGAATGTGGTCCTCTACTTGCTGAATGAGACACAGCAGTCCCCATCGGATTACGGTGAAATTTGTATTTTTGGTGAATATTTTAAAGAAAAAAGTGGCCCATTTTTTCAATAGCTTCCAGGTCTTTGGACCGATTGACTCAAAATCGCTCCCAAATGTGCTCCTATACTGGCTGAACGAGACACAGCAGTCCCCATCGGATTCCGGTGAAATTTGTATTTTTGGTGAATATTTTAGTGAAAAGAGACAATGTTTCATGAGACTGCCTTAAGGCTGGCATTAGGGTTAGGGTTAGGGTTAGGGTTATGGAGCTAGGGTTAGGGTTACGGTCGTCTTTTGACCGATTGACTCGAAATTCGTCACGAATGTGGTCCTCTACTTGCTGAATGAGACACAGCAGTCCCCATCGGATTCCGGTGAAATTTGTATTTTTGGTGAATATTTTAAGGAAAAAAGTGGCCCATTTTTTCAATAGCTTCCAGGTCTTTGGATCGATTGACTCGAAATCGCTCACAAATGTGCTCCTATACTGGCTGAACGAGACACAGCAGTCCCCATCGGATTCCGGTGAAATTTGTATTTTTGGTGAATATTTTAAAGAAAAAAGTGGCCCATTTTTTCAATAGCTTCCAGGTCATTGAACCGATTGACTCGAAATCGCTCCCAAATGTGCTCCTATACTGGTTGAACGAGACACATCAGTCCCCATCGGATTCCGGTGAAATTTGTATTTTTGGTGAATATTTTAGTGAAAAGAGACAATGTTTCATGAGACTGCCTTAAGGCTGGCATTAGGGTTAGGGTTAGGGTTAGGGTTATGGAGCTAGGGTTAGGGTTACGGTCGTCTTTTGACCGATTGACTCGAAATTCGTCACGAATGTGGTCCTCTACTTGCTGAATGAGACACAGCAGTCCCCATCGGATTCCGGTGAAATTTGTATTTTTGGTGAATATTTTAAAGAAAAAAGTGGCCCATTTTTTCAATAGCTTCCAGGTCTTTGAACCGATTGACTCGAAATCGCTCCCAAATGTGCTCCTATACTGGCTGAACGAGACACAGCAGTCCCCATCGGATTCCGGTGAAATTTGTATTTTTGGTGAATATTTTAGTGAATAGAGACAATGTTTCATGAGACTGCCTTAATGCTGGCATTAGGGTTAGGGTTAGGGTTAGGGTTATGGAGCTAGGGTTAGGGTTACGGTCGTCTTTTGACCGATTGACTCAAAATTCGTCACGAATGTGGTCCTCTACTTGCTGAATGAGACACAGCAGTCCCCATCGGATTACGGTGAAATTTGTATTTTTGGTGAATTTTTAAAGAAAAAAGTGGCCCATTTTTTCAATAGCTTCCAGGTCTTTGGACCGATTGACTCAAAATCGCTCCCAAATGTGCTCCTATACTGGCTGAACGAGACACAGCAGTCCCCATCGGATTCCGGTGAAATTTGTATTTTTGGTGAATATTTTAAAGAAAAAAGTGGCCCATTTTTTCAATAGCTTCCAGGTCTTTGAACCGATTGACTCGAAATCGCTCCCAAATGTGCTCCTATACTGGCTGAACGAGACACAGCAGTCCCCATCGGATTCCGGTGAAATTTGTATTTTTGGTGAATATTTTAGTGAAAAGAGACAATGTTTCATGAGACTGCCTTAAGGCTGGCATTAGGGTTAGGGTTAGGGTTAGGGTTATGGAGCTAGGGTTAGGGTTACGGTCGTCTTTTGACCGATTGACTCGAAATTCGTCACGAATGTGGTCCTCTACTCGCTGAACGAGACACAGCAGTCCCCATCGGATTCCGGTGAAATTTGTATTTTTGGTGAATATTTTAGTGAAAAGAGACAATGTTTCATGAGACTGCCTTAAGGCTGGCATTAGGGTTAGGGTTAGGGTTAGGGTTATGGAGCTAGGGTTAGGGTTACGGTCGTCTTTTGACCGATTGACTCGAAATTCGTCACGAATGTGGTCCTCTACTTGCTGAATGAGACACAGCAGTCCCCATCGGATTACTGTGAAATTTGTATTTTTGGTGAATATTTTAAAGAAAAAAGTGGCCCATTTTTTCAATAGCTTCCAGGTCTTTGGACCGATTGACTCGAAATCGCTCCCAAATGTGCTCCTATACTGGCTGAACGAGACACAGCAGTCCCCATCGGATTCCGGTGAAATTTGTATTTTTGGTGAATATTTTAGTGAAAAGAGACAATGTTTCATGAGACTGCCTTAAGGCTGGCATTAGGGTTAGGGTTAGGGTTAGGGTTATGGAGCTAGGGTTAGGGTTACGGTCGTCTTTTGACCGATTGACTCGAAATTCGTCACGAATGTGGTCCTCTACTCGCTGAATGAGACACAGCAGTCCCCATCGGATTCCGGTGAAATTTGTATTTTTGGTGAATATTTTAAAGAAAAAAGTGGCCCATTTTTTCAATAGCTTCCAGGTCTTTGGACCGATTGACTCGAAATCGCCCCCAAATGTGCTCCTATACTGGCTGAACGAGACACAGCAGTTCCCATCGGATTCCGGTGAAATTTGTATTTTTGGTGAATATTTTAAAGAAAAAAGTGGCCCATTTTTTCAATAGCTTCCAGGTCTTTGAACCGATTGACTCGAAATCGCTCCCAAATGTGCTCCTATACTGGCTGAACGAGACACAGCAGTCCCCATCGGATTCCGGTGAAATTTGTATTTTTGGTGAATATTTTAAAGAAAAAAGTGGCCCATTTTTTCAATAGCTTCCAGGTCTTTGGACCGATTGACTCAAAATCGCTCCCAAATGTGCTCCTATACTGGCTGAACGAGACACAGCAGTCCCCATCGGATTCCGGTGAAATTTGTATTTTTGGTGAATATTTTAAAGAAAAAAGTGGCCCATTTTTTCAATAGCTTCCAGGTCTTTGAACCGATTGACTCGAAATCGCTCCCAAATGTGCTCCTATACTGGCTGAACGAGACACAGCAGTCCCCATCGGATTCCGGTGAAATTTGTATTTTTGGTGAATATTTTAGTGAAAAGAGACAATGTTTCATGAGACTGCCTTAAGGCTGGCATTAGGGTTAGGGTTAGGGTTAGGGTTAGGGTTATGGAGCTAGGGTTAGGGTTACGGTCGTCTTTTGACCGATTGACTCGAAATTCGTCACGAATGTGGTCCTCTACTTGCTGAATGAGACACAGCAGTCCCCATCGGATTCCGGTGAAATTTGTATTTTTGGTGAATATTTTAAAGAAAAAAGTGGCCCATTTTTTCAATAGCTTCCAGGTCTTTGGACCGATTGACTCGAAATCGCTCCCAAATGTGCTCCTATACTGGCTGAACGAGACACAGCAGTCCCCATCGGATTCCGGTGAAATTTGTAATTTTGGTGAATATTTTAAAGAAAAAAGTGGCCCATTTTTTCAATAGCTTCCAGGTCTTTGAACCGATTGACTCGAAATCGCTCCCAAATGTGCTCCTATACTGGCTGAACGAGACACAGCAGTCCCCATCGGATTCCGGTGAAATTTGTATTTTTGGTGAATATTTTAGTGAAAAGAGACAATGTTTCATGAGACTGCCTTAAGGCTGGCATTAGGGTTAGGGTTAGGGTTAGGGTTATGGAGCTAGGGTTAGGGTTACGGTCGTCTTTTGACCGATTGACTCGAAATTCGTCACGAATGTGGTCCTCTACTTGCTGAATGAGACACAGCAGTCCCCATCGGATTCCGGTGAAATTTGTATTTTTGGTGAATATTTTAAGGAAAAAAGTGGCCCATTTTTTCAATAGCTTCCAGGTCTTTGGACCGATTGACTCGAAATCGCTCACAAATGTGCTCCTATACTGGCTGAACGAGACACAGCAGTCCCCATCGGATTCCGGTGAAATTTGTATTTTTGGTGAATATTTTAAAGAAAAAAGTGGCCCATTTTTTCAATAGCTTCCAGGTCTTTGAACCGATTGACTCGAAACCGCTCCCAAATGTGCTCCTATACTGGCTGAACGAGACACAGCAGTCCCCATCGGATTCCGGTGAAATTTGTATTTTTGGTGAATATTTTAGTGAATAGAGACAATGTTTCATGAGACTGCCTTAAGGCTGGCATTAGGGTTAGGGTTAGGGTTAGGGTTATGGAGCTAGGGTTAGGGTTACGGTCGTCTTTTGACCGATTGACTCGAAATTCGTCACGAATGTGGTCCTCTACTTGCTGAATGAGACACAGCAGTCCCCATCGGATTACAGTGAAATTTGTATTTTTGGTGAATTTTTAAAGAAAAAAGTGGCCCATTTTTTCAATAGCTTCCAGGTCTTTGGACCGATTGACTCGAAATCGCTCCCAAATGTGCTCCTATGCTGGCTGAACGAGACACCGCAGTCCCCATCGGATTCCGGTGAAATTTGTATTTTTGGTGAATATTTTAGTGAAAAGAGACAATGTTTCATGAGACTGCCTTAAGGCTGGCATTAGGGTTAGGGTTAGGGTTAGGGTTAGGGTTATGGAGCTAGGGTTAGGGTTACGGTCGTCTTTTGACCGATTGACTCGAAATTGGTCACGAATGTGGTCCTCTACTTGCTGAATGAGACACAGCAGTCCCCATCGGATTCCGGTGAAATTTGTATTTTTGGTGAATATTTTAAAGAAAAAAGTGGCCCATTTTTTCAATAGCTTCCAGGTCTTTGGACCGATTGACTCAAAATCGCTCACAAATGTGCTCCTATACTGGCTGAACGAGACACAGCAGTCCCCATCGGATTCCGGTGAAATTTGTATTTTTGGTGAATATTTTAAAGAAAAAAGTGGCCCATTTTTTCAATAGCTTCCAGGTCTTTGAACCGATTGACTCGAAATCGCTCCCAAATGTGCTCCTATACTGGCTGAACGAGACACAGCAGTCCCCATCGGATTCCGGTGAAATTTGAATTTTTGGTGAATATTTTAGTGAAAAGAGACAATGTTTCATGAGACTGCCTTAAGGCTGGCATTAGGGTTAGGGTTAGGGTTAGGGTTATGGAGCTAGGGTTAGGGTTACGGTCGTCTTTTGACCGATTGACTCGAAATTCGTCACGAATGTGGTCCTCTACTTGCTGAATGAGACACAGCAGTCCCCATCGGATTCCGGTGAAATTTGTATTTTTGGTGAATATTTTAAGGAAAAAAGTGGCCCATTTTTTCAATAGCTTCCAGGTCTTTGGACCGATTGACTCGAAATCGCTCCCAAATGTGCTCCTATACTGGCTGAACGAGACACAGCAGTCCCCATCGGATTCCGGTGAAATTTGTATTTTTGGTGAATATTTTAAAGAAAAAAGTGGCCCATTTTTTCAATAGCTTCCAGGTCTTTGAACCGATTGACTCGAAATCGCTCCCAAATGTGCTCCTATACTGGCTGAACGAGACACAGCAGTCCCCATCGGAATCCGGTGAAATTTGTATTTTTGGTGAATATTTTAGTGAAAAGAGACAATGTTTCATGAGACTGCCTTAAGGCTGGCATTAGGGTTAGGGTTAGGGTTAGGGTTATGGAGCTAGGGTTAGGGTTACGGTCGTCTTTTGACCGATTGACTCGAAATTCGTCACGAATGTGGTCCTCTACTTGCTGAATGAGACACAGCAGTCCCCATCGGATTCCGGTGAAATTTGTATTTTTGGTGAATATTTTAAAGAAAAAAGTGGCCCATTTTTTCAATAGCTTCCAGGTCTTTGGACCGATTGACTCGAAATCGCTCCCAAATGTGCTCCTATACTGGCTGGACGAGACACAGCAGTCCCCATCGGATTCCGGTGAAATTTGTATTTTTGGTGAATATTTTAAAGAAAAAAGTGGCCCATTTTTTCAATAGCTTCCAGGTCTTTGAACCGATTGACTCGAAATCGCTCCCAAATGTGCTCCTATACTGGCTGAACGAGACACAGCAGTCCCCATCGGATTCCGGTGAAATTTGTATTTTTGGTGAATATTTTAGTGAAAAGAGACAATGTTTCATGAGACTGCCTTAAGGCTGGCATTAGGGTTAGGTTTAGGGTTAGGGTTATGGAGCTAGGGTTAGGGTTACGGTCGTCTTTTGACCGATTGACTCGAAATTCGTCACGAATGTGGTCCTCTACTCGCTGAATGAGACACAGCAGTCCCCATCGGATTCCGGTGAAATTTGTATTTTTGGTGAATATTTTAAAGAAAAAAGTGGACCATTTTTTCAATAGCTTCCAGGTCTTTGGACCGATTGACTCGAAATCGCCCCCAAATGTGCTCCTATACTGGCTGAACGAGACACAGCAGTCCCCATCCGATTCCGGTGAAATTTGTATTTTTGGTGAATATTTTAAAGAAAAAAGTGGCCCATTTTTTCAATAGCTTCCAGGTCTTTGAACCGATTGACTCGAAATCGCTCCCAAATGTGCTCCTATACTGGCTGAACGAGACACAGCAGTCCCCATCGGATTCCGGTGAAATTTGTATTTTTGGTGAATATTTTAGTGAAAAGAGACAATGTTTCATGAGACTGCCTTAAGGCTGGCATTAGGGTTAGGGTTAGGGTTAGGGTTATGGAGCTAGGGTTAGGGTTACGGTCGTCTTTTGACCGATTGACTCGAAATTCGTCACGAATGTGGTCCTCTACTTGCTGAATGAGACACAGCAGTCTCCATCGGATTCCGGTGAAATTTGTATTTTTGGTGAATATTTTAGTGAAAAGAGACAATGTTTCATGAGACTGCCTTAAGGCTGGCATTAGGGTTAGGGTTAGGGTTAGGGTTATGGAGCTAGGGTTAGGGTTACGGTCGTCTTTTGACCGATTGACTCGAAATTCGTCACGAATGTGGTCCTCTACTTGCTGAATGAGACACAGCAGTCCCCATCGGATTCCGGTGAAATTTGTATTTTTGGTGAATATTTTAAAGAAAAAAGTGGCCCATTTTTTCAATAGCTTCCAGGTCTTTGGACCGATTGACTCGAAATCGCCCCCAAATGTGCTCCTATACTGGCTGAACGAGACACAGCAGTCCCCATCGGATTCCGGTGAAATTTGTATTTTTGGTGAATATTTTAAAGAAAAAAGTGGCCCATTTTTTCAATAGCTTCCAGGTCTTTGAACCGATTGACTCGAAATCGCTCCCAAATGTGCTCCTATACTGGCTGAACGAGACACAGCAGTCCCCATCGGATTCCGGTGAAATTTGTATTTTTGGTGAATATTTTAGTGAAAAGAGACAATGTTTCATGAGACTGCCTTAAGGCTGGCATTAGGGTTAGGGTTAGGGTTAGGGTTAGGGTTATGGAGCTAGGGTTAGGGTTACGGTCGTCTTTTGACCGATTGACTCGAAATTCGTCACGAATGTGGTCCTCTACTTGCTGAATGAGACACAGCAGTCTCCATCGGATTCCGGTGAAATTTGTATTTTTGGTGAATATTTTAAAGAAAAAAGTGGCCCATTTTTTCAATAGCTTCCAGGTCTTTGAACCGATTGACTCGAAATCGCTCCCAAATGTGCTCCTATACTGGCTGAACGAGACACAGCAGTCCCCATCGGATTCCGGGGAAATTTGTATTTTTGGTGAATATTTTAGTGAAAAGAGACAATGTTTCATGAGACTGCCTTAAGGCTGGCATTAGGGTTAGGGTTAGGGTTAGGGTTATGGAGCTAGGGTTAGGGTTACGGTCGTCTTTTGACCGATTGACTCGAAATTCGTCACGAATGTGGTCCTCTACTCGCTGAATGAGACACAGCAGTCCCCATCGGATTCCGGTGAAATTTGTGTTTTTGGTGAATATTTTAAAGAAAAAAGTGGCCCATTTTTTCAATAGCTTCCAGGTCTTTACACCGATTGACTCGAAATCGCCCCCAAATGTGCTCCTCTACTTGCTGAACGAGACACAGCAGTCCCCATCGGATTCCGGTGAAATTTGTATTTTTGGTGAATATTTTAAAGAAAAAAGTGGCCCATTTTTTCAATAGCTTCCAGGTCTTTGAACCGATTGACTCGAAATCGCTCCCAAATGTGCTCCTATACTGGCTGAACGAGACACAGCAGTCCCCATCGGATTCCGGTGAAATTTGTATTTTTGGTGAATATTTTAGTTAAAAGAGACAATGTTTCATGAGACTGCCTTAAGGCTGGCATTAGGGTTAGGGTTAGGGTTAGGGTTATGGAGCTAGGGTTAGGGTTACGGTCGTCTTTTGACCGATTGACTCGAAATTCGTCACGAATGTGGTCCTCTACTCGCTGAATGAGACACAGCAGTCCCCATCGGATTCCGGTGAAATTTGTATTTTTGGTGAATATTTTAAAGAAAAAAGTGGCCCATTTTTTCAATAGCTTCCAGGTCTTTGGACCGATTGACTCGAAATCGCCCCCAAATGTGCTCCTATACTGGCTGAACGAGACACAGCAGTCTCCATCGGATTCCGGTGAAATTTGTATTTTTGGTGAATATTTTAAAGAAAAAAGTGGCCCATTTTTTCAATAGCTTCCAGGTCTTTGAACCGATTGACTCGAAATCGCTCCCAAATGTGCTCCTATACTGGCTGAACGAGACACAGCAGTCCCCATCGGAATCCGGTGAAATTTGTATTTTTGGTGAATATTTTAGTGAAAAGAGACAATGTTTCATGAGACTGCCTTAAGGCTGGCATTAGGGTTAGGGTTAGGGTTAGGGTTATGGAGCTAGGGTTAGGGTTACGGTCGTCTTTTGACCGATTGACTCGAAATTCGTCACGAATGTGGTCCTCTACTTGCTGAATGAGACACAGCAGTCCCCATCGGATTCCGGTGAAATTTGTATTTTTGGTGAATATTTTAAAGAAAAAAGTGGCCCATTTTTTCAATAGCTTCCAGGTCTTTGGACCGATTGACTCGAAATCGCTCCCAAATGTGCTCCTATACTGGCTGGACGAGACACAGCAGTCCCCATCGGATTCCGGTGAAATTTGTATTTTTGGTGAATATTTTAAAGAAAAAAGTGGCCCATTTTTTCAATAGCTTCCAGGTCTTTGAACCGATTGACTCGAAATCGCTCCCAAATGTGCTCCTATACTGGCTGAACGAGACACAGCAGTCCCCATCGGATTCCGGTGAAATTTGTATTTTTGGTGAATATTTTAGTGAAAAGAGACAATGTTTCATGAGACTGCCTTAAGGCTGGCATTAGGGTTAGGGTTAGGGTTAGGGTTATGGAGCTAGGGTTAGGGTTACGGTCGTCTTTTGACCGATTGACTCGAAATTCGTCACGAATGTGGTCCTCTACTTGCTGAATGAGACACAGCAGTCCCCATCGGATTCCGGTGAAATTTGTATTTTTGGTGAATATTTTAAAGAAAAAAGTGGCCCATTTTTTCAATAGCTTCCAGGTCTTTGAACCGATTGACTCGAAATCGCTCCCAAATGTGCTCCTATACTGGCTGAACGAGACACAGCAGTCCCCATCGGATTCCGGTGAAATTTGTATTTTTGGTGAATATTTTAGTGAAAAGAGACAATGTTTCATGAGACTGCCTTAAGGCTGGCATTAGGGTTAGGGTTAGGGTTAGGGTTAGGGTTATGGAGCTAGGGTTAGGGTTACGGTCGTCTTTTGACCGATTGACTCGAAATTCGTCACGAATGTGGTCCTCTACTTGCTGAATGAGACACAGCAGTCTCCATCGGATTCCGGTGAAATTTGTATTTTTGGTGAATATTTTAAAGAAAAAAGTGGCCCATTTTTTCAATAGCTTCCAGGTCTTTGAACCGATTGACTCGAAATCGCTCCCAAATGTGCTCCTATACTGGCTGAACGAGACACAGCAGTCCCCATCGGATTCCGGTGAAATTTGTATTTTTGGTGAATATTTTAGTGAAAAGAGACAATGTTTCATGAGACTGCCTTAAGGCTGGCATTAGGGTTAGGGTTAGGGTTAGGGTTATGGAGCTAGGGTTAGGGTTACGGTCGTCTTTTGACCGATTGACTCGAAATTCGTCACGAATGTGGTCCTCTACTCGCTGAATGAGACACAGCAGTCCCCATCGGATTCCGGTGAAATTTGTATTTTTGGTGAATATTTTAGTGAAAAGAGACAATGTTTCATGAGACTGCCTTAAGGCTGGCATTAGGGTTAGGGTTAGGGTTAGGGTTATGGAGCTAGGGTTAGGGTTACGGTCGTCTTTTGACCGATTGACTCGAAATTCGTCACGAATGTGGTCCTCTACTTGCTGAATGAGACACAGCAGTCCCCATCGGATTACGGTGAAATTTGTATTTTTGGTGAATATTTTAAAGAAAAAAGTGGCCCATTTTTTCAATAGCTTCCAGGTCTTTGGACCGATTGACTCGAAATCGCTCCCAAATGTGCTCCTATACTGGCTGAACGAGACACAGCAGTCCCCATCGGATTCCGGTGAAATTTGTATTTTTGGTGAATATTTTAGTGAAAAGAGACAATGTTTCATGAGACTGCCTTAAGGCTGGCATTAGGGTTAGGGTTAGGGTTAGGGTTATGGAGCTAGGGTTAGGGTTACGGTCGTCTTTTGACCGATTGACTCGAAATTCGTCACGAATGTGGTCCTCTACTCGCTGAATGAGACACAGCAGTCCCCATCGGATTCCGGTGAAATTTGTATTTTTGGTGAATATTTTAAAGAAAAAAGTGGCCCATTTTTTCAATAGCTTCCAGGTCTTTGGACCGATTGACTCGAAATCGCCCCCAAATGTGCTCCTATACTGGCTGAACGAGACACAGCAGTTCCCATCGGATTCCGGTGAAATTTGTATTTTTGGTGAATATTTTAAAGAAAAAAGTGGCCCATTTTTTCAATAGCTTCCAGGTCTTTGAACCGATTGACTCGAAATCGCTCCCAAATGTGCTCCTATACTGGCTGAACGAGACACAGCAGTCCCCATCGGATTCCGGTGAAATTTGTATTTTTGGTGAATATTTTAAAGAAAAAAGTGGCCCATTTTTTCAATAGCTTCCAGGTCTTTGGACCGATTGACTCAAAATCGCTCCCAAATGTGCTCCTATACTGGCTGAACGAGACACAGCAGTCCCCATCGGATTCCGGTGAAATTTGTATTTTTGGTGAATATTTTAAAGAAAAAAGTGGCCCATTTTTTCAATAGCTTCCAGGTCTTTGAACCGATTGACTCGAAATCGCTCCCAAATGTGCTCCTATACTGGCTGAACGAGACACAGCAGTCCCCATCGGATTCCGGTGAAATTTGTATTTTTGGTGAATATTTTAGTGAAAAGAGACAATGTTTCATGAGACTGCCTTAAGGCTGGCATTAGGGTTAGGGTTAGGGTTAGGGTTAGGGTTATGGAGCTAGGGTTAGGGTTACGGTCGTCTTTTGACCGATTGACTCGAAATTCGTCACGAATGTGGTCCTCTACTTGCTGAATGAGACACAGCAGTCCCCATCGGATTCCGGTGAAATTTGTATTTTTGGTGAATATTTTAAAGAAAAAAGTGGCCCATTTTTTCAATAGCTTCCAGGTCTTTGGACCGATTGACTCGAAATCGCTCCCAAATGTGCTCCTATACTGGCTGAACGAGACACAGCAGTCCCCATCGGATTCCGGTGAAATTTGTATTTTTGGTGAATATTTTAAAGAAAAAAGTGGCCCATTTTTTCAATAGCTTCCAGGTCTTTGAACCGATTGACTCGAAATCGCTCCCAAATGTGCTCCTATACTGGCTGAACGAGACACAGCAGTCCCCATCGGATTCCGGTGAAATTTGTATTTTTGGTGAATATTTTAGTGAAAAGAGACAATGTTTCATGAGACTGCCTTAAGGCTGGCATTAGGGTTAGGGTTAGGGTTAGGGTTATGGAGCTAGGGTTAGGGTTACGGTCGTCTTTTGACCGATTGACTCGAAATTCGTCACGAATGTGGTCCTCTACTTGCTGAATGAGACACAGCAGTCCCCATCGGATTCCGGTGAAATTTGTATTTTTGGTGAATATTTTAAAGAAAAAAGTGGCCCATTTTTTCAATAGCTTCCAGGTCTTTGGACCGATTGACTCGAAATCGCCCCCAAATGTGCTCCTATACTGGCTGAACGAGACACAGCAGTCCCCATCGGATTCCGGTGAAATTTGTATTTTTGGTGAATATTTTAAAGAAAAAAGTGGCCCATTTTTTCAATAGCTTCCAGGTCTTTGAACCGATTGACTCGAAATCGCTCCCAAATGTGCTCCTATACTGGCTGAACGAGACACAGCAGTCCCCATCGGATTCCGGTGAAATTTGTATTTTTGGTGAATATTTTAGTGAAAAGAGACAATGTTTCATGAGACTGCCTTAAGGCTGGCATTAGGGTTAGGGTTAGGGTTAGGGTTAGGGTTATGGAGCTAGGGTTAGGGTTACGGTCGTCTTTTGACCGATTGACTCGAAATTCGTCACGAATGTGGTCCTCTACTTGCTGAATGAGACACAGCAGTCCCCATCGGATTCCGGTGAAATTTGTATTTTTGGTGAATATTTTAAAGAAAAAAGTGGCCCATTTTTTCAATAGCTTCCAGGTCTTTGGACCGATTGACTCGAAATCGCTCCCAAATGTGCTCCTATACTGGCTGAACGAGACACAGCAGTCCCCATCGGATTCCGGTGAAATTTGTATTTTTGGTGAATATTTTAAAGAAAAAAGTGGCCCATTTTTTCAATAGCTTCCAGGTCTTTGAACCGATTGACTCGAAATCGCTCCCAAATGTGCTCCTATACTGGCTGAACGAGACACAGCAGTCCCCATCGGATTCCGGTGAAATTTGTATTTTTGGTGAATATTTTAGTGAAAAGAGACAATGTTTCATGAGACTGCCTTAAGGCTGGCATTAGGGTTAGGGTTAGGGTTAGGGTTATGGAGCTAAGGTTAGGGTTACGGTCGTCTTTTGACCGATTGACTCGAAATTCGTCACGAATGTGGTCCTCTACTTGCTGAATGAGACACAGCAGTCCCCATCGGATTCCGGTGAAATTTGTATTTTTGGTGAATATTTTAAAGAAAAAAGTGGCCCATTTTTTCAATAGCTTCCAGGTCTTTGGACCGATTGACTCGAAATCGCCCCCAAATGTGCTCCTATACTGGCTGAACGAGACACAGCAGTCCCCATCGGATTCCGGTGAAATTTGTATTTTTGGTGAATATTTTAAAGAAAAAAGTGGCCCATTTTTTCAATAGCTTCCAGGTCTTTGAACCGATTGACTCGAAATCGCTCCCAAATGTGCTCCTATACTGGCTGAACGAGACACAGCAGTCCCCATCGGATTCCGGTGAAATTTGTATTTTTGGTGAATATTTTAGTGAAAAGAGACAATGTTTCATGAGACTGCCTTAAGGCTGGCATTAGGGTTAGGGTTAGGGTTAGGGTTAGGGTTATGGAGCTAGGGTTAGGGTTACGGTCGTCTTTTGACCGATTGACTCGAAATTCGTCACGAATGTGGTCCTCTACTTGCTGAATGAGACACAGCAGTCTCCATCGGATTCCGGTGAAATTTGTATTTTTGGTGAATATTTTAAAGAAAAAAGTGGCCCATTTTTTCAATAGCTTCCAGGTCTTTGAACCGATTGACTCGAAATCGCTCCCAAATGTGCTCCTATACTGGCTGAACGAGACACAGCAGTCCCCATCGGATTCCGGTGAAATTTGTATTTTTGGTGAATATTTTAGTGAAAAGAGACAATGTTTCATGAGACTGCCTTAAGGCTGGCATTAGGGTTAGGGTTAGGGTTAGGGTTATGGAGCTAGGGTTAGGGTTACGGTCGTCTTTTGACCGATTGGCTCGAAATTCGTCACGAATGTGGTCCTCTACTCGCTGAATGAGACACAGCAGTCCCCATCGGATTCCGGTGAAATTTGTATTTTTGGTGAATATTTTAGTGAAAAGAGACAATGTTTCATGAGACTGCCTTAAGGCTGGCATTAGGGTTAGGGTTAGGGTTAGGGTTATGGAGCTAGGGTTAGGGTTACGGTCGTCTTTTGACCGATTGACTCGAAATTCGTCACGAATGTGGTCCTCTACTTGCTGAATGAGACACAGCAGTCCCCATCGGATTACGGTGAAATTTGTATTTTTGGTGAATATTTTAAAGAAAAAAGTGGCCCATTTTTTCAATAGCTTCCAGGTCTTTGGACCGATTGACTCGAAATCGCTCCCAAATGTGCTCCTATACTGGCTGAACGAGACACAGCAGTCCCCATCGGATTCCGGTGAAATTTGTATTTTTGGTGAATATTTTAGTGAAAAGAGACAATGTTTCATGAGACTGCCTTAAGGCTGGCATTAGGGTTAGGGTTAGGGTTAGGGTTATGGAGCTAGGGTTAGGGTTACGGTCGTCTTTTGACCGATTGACTCGAAATTCGTCACGAATGTGGTCCTCTACTCGCTGAATGAGACACAGCAGTCCCCATCGGATTCCGGTGAAATTTGTATTTTTGGTGAATATTTTAAAGAAAAAAGTGGCCCATTTTTTCAATAGCTTCCAGGTCTTTGGACCGATTGACTCGAAATCGCCCCCAAATGTGCTCCTATACTGGCTGAACGAGACACAGCAGTTCCCATCGGATTCCGGTGAAATTTGTATTTTTGGTGAATATTTTAAAGAAAAAAGTGGCCCATTTTTTCAATAGCTTCCAGGTCTTTGAACCGATTGACTCGAAATCGCTCCCAAATGTGCTCCTATACTGGCTGAACGAGACACAGCAGTCCCCATCGGATTCCGGTGAAATTTGTATTTTTGGTGAATATTTTAAAGAAAAAAGTGGCCCATTTTTTCAATAGCTTCCAGGTCTTTGGACCGATTGACTCAAAATCGCTCCCAAATGTGCTCCTATACTGGCTGAACGAGACACAGCAGTCCCCATCGGATTCCGGTGAAATTTGTATTTTTGGTGAATATTTTAAAGAAAAAAGTGGCCCATTTTTTCAATAGCTTCCAGGTCTTTGAACCGATTGACTCGAAATCGCTCCCAAATGTGCTCCTATACTGGCTGAACGAGACACAGCAGTCCCCATCGGATTCCGGTGAAATTTGTATTTTTGGTGAATATTTTAGTGAAAAGAGACAATGTTTCATGAGACTGCCTTAAGGCTGGCATTAGGGTTAGGGTTAGGGTTAGGGTTAGGGTTATGGAGCTAGGGTTAGGGTTACGGTCGTCTTTTGACCGATTGACTCGAAATTCGTCACGAATGTGGTCCTCTACTTGCTGAATGAGACACAGCAGTCCCCATCGGATTCCGGTGAAATTTGTATTTTTGGTGAATATTTTAAAGAAAAAAGTGGCCCATTTTTTCAATAGCTTCCAGGTCTTTGGACCGATTGACTCGAAATCGCTCCCAAATGTGCTCCTATACTGGCTGAACGAGACACAGCAGTCCCCATCGGATTCCGGTGAAATTTGTATTTTTGGTGAATATTTTAAAGAAAAAAGTGGCCCATTTTTTCAATAGCTTCCAGGTCTTTGAACCGATTGACTCGAAATCGCTCCCAAATGTGCTCCTATACTGGCTGAACGAGACACAGCAGTCCCCATCGGATTCCGGTGAAATTTGTATTTTTGGTGAATATTTTAGTGAAAAGAGACAATGTTTCATGAGACTGCCTTAAGGCTGGCATTAGGGTTAGGGTTAGGGTTAGGGTTATGGAGCTAGGGTTAGGGTTACGGTCGTCTTTTGACCGATTGACTCGAAATTCGTCACGAATGTGGTCCTCTACTTGCTGAATGAGACACAGCAGTCCCCATCGGATTCCGGTGAAATTTGTATTTTTGGTGAATATTTTAAGGAAAAAAGTGGCCCATTTTTTCAATAGCTTCCAGGTCTTTGGACCGATTGACTCGAAATCGCTCACAAATGTGCTCCTATACTGGCTGAACGAGACACAGCAGTCCCCATCGGATTCCGGTGAAATTTGTATTTTTGGTGAATATTTTAAAGAAAAAAGTGGCCCATTTTTTCAATAGCTTCCAGGTCTTTGAACCGATTGACTCGAAACCGCTCCCAAATGTGCTCCTATACTGGCTGAACGAGACACAGCAGTCCCCATCGGATTCCGGTGAAATTTGTATTTTTGGTGAATATTTTAGTGAATAGAGACAATGTTTCATGAGACTGCCTTAAGGCTGGCATTAGGGTTAGGGTTAGGGTTAGGGTTATGGAGCTAGGGTTAGGGTTACGGTCGTCTTTTGACCGATTGACTCGAAATTCGTCACGAATGTGGTCCTCTACTTGCTGAATGAGACACAGCAGTCCCCATCGGATTACAGTGAAATTTGTATTTTTGGTGAATTTTTAAAGAAAAAAGTGGCCCATTTTTTCAATAGCTTCCAGGTCTTTGGACCGATTGACTCGAAATCGCTCCCAAATGTGCTCCTATACTGGCTGAACGAGACACCGCAGTCCCCATCGGATTCCGGTGAAATTTGTATTTTTGGTGAATATTTTAGTGAAAAGAGACAATGTTTCATGAGACTGCCTTAAGGCTGGCATTAGGGTTAGGGTTAGGGTTAGGGTTAGGGTTATGGAGCTAGGGTTAGGGTTACGGTCGTCTTTTGACCGATTGACTCGAAATTCGTCACGAATGTGGTCCTCTACTTGCTGAATGAGACACAGCAGTCCCCATCGGATTCCGGTGAAATTTGTATTTTTGGTGAATATTTTAAAGAAAAAAGTGGCCCATTTTTTCAATAGCTTCCAGGTCTTTGGACCGATTGACTCAAAATCGCTCACAAATGTGCTCCTATACTGGCTGAACGAGACACAGCAGTCCCCATCGGATTCCGGTGAAATTTGTATTTTTGGTGAATATTTTAAAGAAAAAAGTGGCCCATTTTTTCAATAGCTTCCAGGTCTTTGAACCGATTGACTCGAAATCGCTCCCAAATGTGCTCCTATACTGGCTGAACGAGACACAGCAGTCCCCATCGGATTCCGGTGAAATTTGTATTTTTGGTGAATATTTTAGTGAAAAGAGACAATGTTTCATGAGACTGCCTTAAGGCTGGCATTAGGGTTAGGGTTAGGGTTAGGGTTATGGAGCTAGGGTTAGGGTTACGGTCGTCTTTTGACCGATTGACTCGAAATTCGTCACGAATGTGGTCCTCTACTTGCTGAATGAGACACAGCAGTCCCCATCGGATTCCGGTGAAATTTGTATTTTTGGTGAATATTTTAAGGAAAAAAGTGGCCCATTTTTTCAATAGCTTCCAGGTCTTTGGACCGATTGACTCGAAATCGCTCCCAAATGTGCTCCTATACTGGCTGAACGAGACACAGCAGTCCCCATCGGATTCCGGTGAAATTTGTATTTTTGGTGAATATTTTAAAGAAAAAAGTGGCCCATTTTTTCAATAGCTTCCAGGTCTTTGAACCGATTGACTCGAAATCGCTCCCAAATGTGCTCCTATACTGGCTGAACGAGACACAGCAGTCCCCATCGGAATCCGGTGAAATTTGTATTTTTGGTGAATATTTTAGTGAAAAGAGACAATGTTTCATGAGACTGCCTTAAGGCTGGCATTAGGGTTAGGGTTAGGGTTAGGGTTATGGAGCTAGGGTTAGGGTTACGGTCGTCTTTTGACCGATTGACTCGAAATTCGTCACGAATGTGGTCCTCTACTTGCTGAATGAGACACAGCAGTCCCCATCGGATTCCGGTGAAATTTGTATTTTTGGTGAATATTTTAAAGAAAAAAGTGGCCCATTTTTTCAATAGCTTCCAGGTCTTTGGACCGATTGACTCGAAATCGCTCCCAAATGTGCTCCTATACTGGCTGGACGAGACACAGCAGTCCCCATCGGATTCCGGTGAAATTTGTATTTTTGGTGAATATTTTAAAGAAAAAAGTGGCCCATTTTTTCAATAGCTTCCAGGTCTTTGAACCGATTGACTCGAAATCGCTCCCAAATGTGCTCCTATACTGGCTGAACGAGACACAGCAGTCCCCATCGGATTCCGGTGAAATTTGTATTTTTGGTGAATATTTTAGTGAAAAGAGACAATGTTTCATGAGACTGCCTTAAGGCTGGCATTAGGGTTAGGTTTAGGGTTAGGGTTATGGAGCTAGGGTTAGGGTTACGGTCGTCTTTTGACCGATTGACTCGAAATTCGTCACGAATGTGGTCCTCTACTCGCTGAATGAGACACAGCAGTCCCCATCGGATTCCGGTGAAATTTGTATTTTTGGTGAATATTTTAAAGAAAAAAGTGGACCATTTTTTCAATAGCTTCCAGGTCTTTGGACCGATTGACTCGAAATCGCCCCCAAATGTGCTCCTATACTGGCTGAACGAGACACAGCAGTCCCCATCCGATTCCGGTGAAATTTGTATTTTTGGTGAATATTTTAAAGAAAAAAGTGGCCCATTTTTTCAATAGCTTCCAGGTCTTTGAACCGATTGACTCGAAATCGCTCCCAAATGTGCTCCTATACTGGCTGAACGAGACACAGCAGTCCCCATCGGATTCCGGTGAAATTTGTATTTTTGGTGAATATTTTAGTGAAAAGAGACAATGTTTCATGAGACTGCCTTAAGGCTGGCATTAGGGTTAGGGTTAGGGTTAGGGTTATGGAGCTAGGGTTAGGGTTACGGTCGTCTTTTGACCGATTGACTCGAAATTCGTCACGAATGTGGTCCTCTACTTGCTGAATGAGACACAGCAGTCCCCATCGGATTCCGGTGAAATTTGTATTTTTGGTGAATATTTTAAAGAAAAAAGTGGCCCATTTTTTCAATAGCTTCCAGGTCTTTGGACCGATTGACTCGAAATCGCTCCCAAATGTGCTCCTATACTGGCTGAACGAGACACAGCAGTCCCCATCGGATTCCGGTGAAATTTGTATTTTTGGTGAATATTTTAGTGAAAAGAGACAATGTTTCATGAGACTGCCTTAAGGCTGGCATTAGGGTTAGGGTTAGGGTTAGGGTTATGGAGCTAGGGTTAGGGTTACGGTCGTCTTTTGACCGATTGACTCGAAATTCGTCACGAATGTGGTCCTCTACTTGCTGAATGAGACACAGCAGTCCCCATCGGATTCCGGTGAAATTTGTATTTTTGGTGAATATTTTAAGGAAAAAAGTGGCCCATTTTTTCAATAGCTTCCAGGTCTTTGGACCGATTGACTCGAAATCGCTCCCAAATGTGCTCCTATACTGGCTGAACGAGACACAGCAGTCCCCATCGGATTCCGGTGAAATTTGTATTTTTGGTGAATATTTTAAAGAAAAAAGTGGCCCATTTTTTCAATAGCTTCCAGGTCTTTGAACCGATTGACTCGAAATCGCTCCCAAATGTGCTCCTATACTGGCTGAACGAGACACAGCAGTCCCCATCGGAATCCGGTGAAATTTGTATTTTTGGTGAATATTTTAGTGAAAAGAGACAATGTTTCATGAGACTGCCTTAAGGCTGGCATTAGGGTTAGGGTTAGGGTTAGGGTTATGGAGCTAGGGTTAGGGTTACGGTCGTCTTTTGACCGATTGACTCGAAATTCGTCACGAATGTGGTCCTCTACTTGCTGAATGAGACACAGCAGTCCCCATCGGATTCCGGTGAAATTTGTATTTTTGGTGAATATTTTAAAGAAAAAAGTGGCCCATTTTTTCAATAGCTTCCAGGTCTTTGGACCGATTGACTCGAAATCGCTCCCAAATGTGCTCCTATACTGGCTGGACGAGACACAGCAGTCCCCATCGGATTCCGGTGAAATTTGTATTTTTGGTGAATATTTTAAAGAAAAAAGTGGCCCATTTTTTCAATAGCTTCCAGGTCTTTGAACCGATTGACTCGAAATCGCTCCCAAATGTGCTCCTATACTGGCTGAACGAGACACAGCAGTCCCCATCGGATTCCGGTGAAATTTGTATTTTTGGTGAATATTTTAGTGAAAAGAGACAATGTTTCATGAGACTGCCTTAAGGCTGGCATTAGGGTTAGGGTTAGGGTTAGGGTTATGGAGCTAGGGTTAGGGTTACGGTCGTCTTTTGACCGATTGACTCGAAATTCGTCACGAATGTGGTCCTCTACTTGCTGAATGAGACACAGCAGTCCCCATCGGATTCCGGTGAAATTTGTATTTTTGGTGAATATTTTAAAGAAAAAAGTGGCCCATTTTTTCAATAGCTTCCAGGTCTTTGGACCGATTGACTCGAAATCGCCCCCAAATGTGCTCCTATACTGGCTGAACGAGACACAGCAGTCCCCATCGGATTCCGGTGAAATTTGTATTTTTGGTGAATATTTTAAAGAAAAAAGTGGCCCATTTTTTCAATAGCTTCCAGGTCTTTGAACCGATTGACTCGAAATCGCTCCCAAATGTGCTCCTATACTGGCTGAACGAGACACAGCAGTCCCCATCGGATTCCGGTGAAATTTGTATTTTTGGTGAATATTTTAGTGAAAAGAGACAATGTTTCATGAGACTGCCTTAAGGCTGGCATTAGGGTTAGGGTTAGGGTTAGGGTTAGGGTTATGGAGCTAGGGTTAGGGTTACGGTCGTCTTTTGACCGATTGACTCGAAATTCGTCACGAATGTGGTCCTCTACTTGCTGAATGAGACACAGCAGTCTCCATCGGATTCCGGTGAAATTTGTATTTTTGGTGAATATTTTAAAGAAAAAAGTGGCCCATTTTTTCAATAGCTTCCAGGTCTTTGAACCGATTGACTCGAAATCGCTCCCAAATGTGCTCCTATACTGGCTGAACGAGACACAGCAGTCCCCATCGGATTCCGGGGAAATTTGTATTTTTGGTGAATATTTTAGTGAAAAGAGACAATGTTTCATGAGACTGCCTTAAGGCTGGCATTAGGGTTAGGGTTAGGGTTAGGGTTATGGAGCTAGGGTTAGGGTTACGGTCGTCTTTTGACCGATTGACTCGAAATTCGTCACGAATGTGGTCCTCTACTCGCTGAATGAGACACAGCAGTCCCCATCAGATTCCGGTGAAATTTGTGTTTTTGGTGAATATTTTAAAGAAAAAAGTGGCCCATTTTTTCAATAGCTTCCAGGTCTTTACACCGATTGACTCGAAATCGCCCCCAAATGTGCTCCTCTACTTGCTGAATGAGACACAGCAGTCCCCATCGGATTCCGGTGAAATTTGTATTTTTGGTGAATATTTTAAAGAAAAAAGTGGCCCATTTTTTCAATAGCTTCCAGGTCTTTGAACCGATTGACTCGAAATCGCTCCCAAATGTGCTCCTATACTGGCTGAACGAGACACAGCAGTCCCCATCGGATTCCGGTGAAATTTGTATTTTTGGTGAATATTTTAGTTAAAAGAGACAATGTTTCATGAGACTGCCTTAAGGCTGGCATTAGGGTTAGGGTTAGGGTTAGGGTTATGGAGCTAGGGTTAGGGTTACGGTCGTCTTTTGACCGATTGACTCGAAATTCGTCACGAATGTGGTCCTCTACTCGCTGAATGAGACACAGCAGTCCCCATCGGATTCCGGTGAAATTTGTATTTTTGGTGAATATTTTAAAGAAAAAAGTGGCCCATTTTTTCAATAGCTTCCAGGTCTTTGGACCGATTGACTCGAAATCGCCCCCAAATGTGCTCCTATACTGGCTGAACGAGACACAGCAGTCTCCATCGGATTCCGGTGAAATTTGTATTTTTGGTGAATATTTTAAAGAAAAAAGTGGCCCATTTTTTCAATAGCTTCCAGGTCTTTGAACCGATTGACTCGAAATCGCTCCCAAATGTGCTCCTATACTGGCTGAACGAGACACAGCAGTCCCCATCGGATTCCGGTGAAATTTGTATTTTTGGTGAATATTTTAGTGAAAAGAGACAATGTTTCATGAGACTGCCTTAAGGCTGGCATTAGGGTTAGGGTTAGGGTTAGGGTTATGGAGCTAGGGTTAGGGTTACGGTCGTCTTTTGACCGATTGACTCGAAATTCGTCACGAATGTGGTCCTCTACTTGCTGAATGAGACACAGCAGTCCCCATCGGATTCCGGTGAAATTTGTATTTTTGGTGAATATTTTAAGGAAAAAAGTGGCCCATTTTTTCAATAGCTTCCAGGTCTTTGGACCGATTGACTCGAAATCGCTCCCAAATGTGCTCCTCTACTGGCTGAACGAGACACAGCAGTCCCCATCGGATTCCGGTGAAATTTGTATTTTTGGTGAATATTTTAAAGAAAAAAGTGGCCCATTTTTTCAATAGCTTCCAGGTCTTTGAACCGATTGACTCGAAATCGCTCCCAAATGTGCTCCTATACTGGCTGAACGAGACACAGCAGTCCCCATCGGAATCCGGTGAAATTTGTATTTTTGGTGAATATTTTAGTGAAAAGAGACAATGTTTCATGAGACTGCCTTAAGGCTGGCATTAGGGTTAGGGTTAGGGTTAGGGTTATGGAGCTAGGGTTAGGGTTACGGTCGTCTTTTGACCGATTGACTCGAAATTCGTCACGAATGTGGTCCTCTACTTGCTGAATGAGACACAGCAGTCCCCATCGGATTCCGGTGAAATTTGTATTTTTGGTGAATATTTTAAAGAAAAAAGTGGCCCATTTTTTCAATAGCTTCCAGGTCTTTGGACCGATTGACTCGAAATCGCTCCCAAATGTGCTCCTATACTGGCTGGACGAGACACAGCAGTCCCCATCGGATTCCGGTGAAATTTGTATTTTTGGTGAATATTTTAAAGAAAAAAGTGGCCCATTTTTTCAATAGCTTCCAGGTCTTTGAACCGATTGACTCGAAATCGCTCCCAAATGTGCTCCTATACTGGCTGAACGAGACACAGCAGTCCCCATCGGATTCCGGTGAAATTTGTATTTTTGGTGAATATTTTAGTGAAAAGAGACAATGTTTCATGAGACTGCCTTAAGGCTGGCATTAGGGTTAGGGTTAGGGTTAGGGTTATGGAGCTAGGGTTAGGGTTACGGTCGTCTTTTGACCGATTGACTCGAAATTCGTCACGAATGTGGTCCTCTACTTGCTGAATGAGACACAGCAGTCCCCATCGGATTCCGGTGAAATTTGTATTTTTGGTGAATATTTTAAAGAAAAAAGTGGCCCATTTTTTCAATAGCTTCCAGGTCTTTGGACCGATTGACTCGAAATCGCCCCCAAATGTGCTCCTATACTGGCTGAACGAGACACAGCAGTCCCCATCGGATTCCGGTGAAATTTGTATTTTTGGTGAATATTTTAAAGAAAAAAGTGGCCCATTTTTTCAATAGCTTCCAGGTCTTTGAACCGATTGACTCGAAATCGCTCCCAAATGTGCTCCTATACTGGCTGAACGAGACACAGCAGTCCCCATCGGATTCCGGTGAAATTTGTATTTTTGGTGAATATTTTAGTGAAAAGAGACAATGTTTCATGAGACTGCCTTAAGGCTGGCATTAGGGTTAGGGTTAGGGTTAGGGTTAGGGTTATGGAGCTAGGGTTAGGGTTACGGTCGTCTTTTGACCGATTGACTCGAAATTCGTCACGAATGTGGTCCTCTACTTGCTGAATGAGACACAGCAGTCCCCATCGGATTCCGGTGAAATTTGTATTTTTGGTGAATATTTTAAAGAAAAAAGTGGCCCATTTTTTCAATAGCTTCCAGGTCTTTGGACCGATTGACTCGAAATCGCTCCCAAATGTGCTCCTATACTGGCTGGACGAGACACAGCAGTCCCCATCGGATTCCGGTGAAATTTGTATTTTTGGTGAATATTTTAAAGAAAAAAGTGGCCCATTTTTTCAATAGCTTCCAGGTCTTTGAACCGATTGACTCGAAATCGCTCCCAAATGTGCTCCTATACTGGCTGAACGAGACACAGCAGTCCCCATCGGATTCCGGTGAAATTTGTATTTTTGGTGAATATTTTAGTGAAAAGAGACAATGTTTCATGAGACTGCCTTAAGGCTGGCATTAGGGTTAGGGTTAGGGTTAGGGTTATGGAGCTAGGGTTAGGGTTACGGTCGTCTTTTGACCGATTGACTCGAAATTCGTCACGAATGTGGTCCTCTACTTGCTGAATGAGACACAGCAGTCCCCATCGGATTCCGGTGAAATTTGTATTTTTGGTGAATATTTTAAAGAAAAAAGTGGCCCATTTTTTCAATAGCTTCCAGGTCTTTGGACCGATTGACTCGAAATCGCCCCCAAATGTGCTCCTATACTGGCTGAACGAGACACAGCAGTCCCCATCGGATTCCGGTGAAATTTGTATTTTTGGTGAATATTTTAAAGAAAAAAGTGGCCCATTTTTTCAATAGCTTCCAGGTCTTTGAACCGATTGACTCGAAATCGCTCCCAAATGTGCTCCTATACTGGCTGAACGAGACACAGCAGTCCCCATCGGATTCCGGTGAAATTTGTATTTTTGGTGAATATTTTAGTGAAAAGAGACAATGTTTCATGAGACTGCCTTAAGGCTGGCATTAGGGTTAGGGTTAGGGTTAGGGTTAGGGTTATGGAGCTAGGGTTAGGGTTACGGTCGTCTTTTGACCGATTGACTCGAAATTCGTCACGAATGTGGTCCTCTACTTGCTGAATGAGACACAGCAGTCTCCATCGGATTCCGGTGAAATTTGTATTTTTGGTGAATATTTTAAAGAAAAAAGTGGCCCATTTTTTCAATAGCTTCCAGGTCTTTGAACCGATTGACTCGAAATCGCTCCCAAATGTGCTCCTATACTGGCTGAACGAGACACAGCAGTCCCCATCGGATTCCGGTGAAATTTGTATTTTTGGTGAATATTTTAGTGAAAAGAGACAATGTTTCATGAGACTGCCTTAAGGCTGGCATTAGGGTTAGGGTTAGGGTTAGGGTTATGGAGCTAGGGTTAGGGTTACGGTCGTCTTTTGACCGATTGACTCGAAATTCGTCACGAATGTGGTCCTCTACTCGCTGAATGAGACACAGCAGTCCCCATCGGATTCCGGTGAAATTTGTATTTTTGGTGAATATTTTAAAGAAAAAAGTGGCCCATTTTTTCAATAGCTTCCAGGTCTTTGGACCGATTGACTCGAAATCGCTCACAAATGTGCTCCTATACTGGCTGAACGAGACACAGCAGTCCCCATCGGATTCCGGTGAAATTTGTGTTTTTGGTGAATATTTTAAAGAAAAAAGTGGCCCATTTTTTCAATAGCTTCCAGGTCTTTGGACCGATTGACTCGAAATCGCCCCGAAATGTGCTCCTATACTGGTTGAACGAGACACAGCAGTCCCCATCGGATTCCGGTGAAATTTGTATTTTTGGTGAATATTTTAAAGAAAAAAGTGGCCCATTTTTTCAATAGCTTCCAGGTCTTTGAACCGATTGACTCGAAATCGCTCCCAAATGTGCTCCTATACTGGCTGAACGAGACACAGCAGTCCCCATCGGATTCCGGTGAAATTTGTATTTTTGGTGAATATTTTAGTGAAAAGAGACAATGTTTCATGAGACTGCCTTAAGGCTGGCATTAGGGTTAGGGTTAGGGTTAGGGTTATGGAGCTAGGGTTAGGGTTATGGTCGTCTTTTGACCGATTGACTCGAAATTCGTCACGAATGTGGTCCTCTACTCGCTGAATGAGACACAGCAGTCCCCATCGGATTCCGGTGAAATTTGTATTTTTGGTGAATATTTTAAAGAAAAAAGTGGCCCATTTTTTCAATAGCTTCCAGGTCTTTGAACCGATTGACTCGAAATCGCTCCCAAATGTGCTCCTATACTGGCTGAACGAGACACAGCAGTCCCCATCCGATTCCGGTGAAATTTGTATTTTTGGTGAATATTTTAAAGAAAAAAGTGGCCCATTTTTTCAATAGCTTCCAGGTCTTTGAACCGATTGACTCGAAATTGCTCCCAAATGTGCTCCTATACTGGCTGAACGAGACACAGCAGTCCCCATCGGATTCCGGTGAAATTTGTATTTTTGGTGAATATTTTAGTGAAAAGAGACAATGTTTCATGAGACTGCCTTAAGGCTGGCATTAGGGTTAGGGTTAGGGTTAGGGTTATGGAGCTAGGGTTAGGGTTACGGTCGTCTTTTGACCGATTGACTCGAAATTCGTCACGAATGTGGTCCTCTACTTGCTGAATGAGACACAGCAGTCCCCATCGGATTCCGGTGAAATTTGTATTTTTGGTGAATATTTTAAAGAAAAAAGTGGCCCATTTTTTCAATAGCTTCCAGGTCTTTGGACCGATTGACTCGAAATCGCTCCCAAATGTGCTCCTATACTGGCTGGACGAGACACAGCAGTCCCCATCGGATTCCGGTGAAATTTGTATTTTTGGTGAATATTTTAAAGAAAAAAGTGGCCCATTTTTTCAATAGCTTCCAGGTCTTTGAACCGATTGACTCGAAATCGCTCCCAAATGTGCTCCTATACTGGCTGAACGAGACACAGCAGTCCCCATCGGATTCCGGTGAAATTTGTATTTTTGGTGAATATTTTAGTGAAAAGAGACAATGTTTCATGAGACTGCCTTAAGGCTGGCATTAGGGTTAGGGTTAGGGTTAGGGTTATGGAGCTAGGGTTAGGGTTACGGTCGTCTTTTGACCGATTGACTCGAAATTCGTCACGAATGTGGTCCTCTACTTGCTGAATGAGACACAGCAGTCCCCATCGGATTCCGGTAAAATTTGTATTTTTGGTGAATATTTTAAAGAAAAAAGTGGCCCATTTTTTCAATAGCTTCCAGGTCTTTGGACCGATTGACTCGAAATCGCCCCCAAATGTGCTCCTATACTGGCTGAACGAGACACAGCAGTCCCCATCGGATTCCGGTGAAATTTGTATTTTTGGTGAATATTTTAAAGAAAAAAGTGGCCCATTTTTTCAATAGCTTCCAGGTCTTTGAACCGATTGACTCGAAATCGCTCCCAAATGTGCTCCTATACTGGCTGAACGAGACACAGCAGTCCCCATCGGATTCCGGTGAAATTTGTATTTTTGGTGAATATTTTAGTGAAAAGAGACAATGTTTCATGAGACTGCCTTAAGGCTGGCATTAGGGTTAGGGTTAGGGTTAGGGTTAGGGTTATGGAGCTAGGGTTAGGGTTACGGTCGTCTTTTGACCGATTGACTCGAAATTCGTCACGAATGTGGTCCTCTACTTGCTGAATGAGACACAGCAGTCTCCATCGGATTCCGGTGAAATTTGTATTTTTGGTGAATATTTTAAAGAAAAAAGTGGCCCATTTTTTCAATAGCTTCCAGGTCTTTGAACCGATTGACTCGAAATCGCTCCCAAATGTGCTCCTATACTGGCTGAACGAGACACAGCAGTCCCCATCGGATTCCGGTGAAATTTGTATTTTTGGTGAATATTTTAGTGAAAAGAGACAATGTTTCATGAGACTGCCTTAAGGCTGGCATTAGGGTTAGGGTTAGGGTTAGGGTTATGGAGCTAGGGTTAGGGTTACGGTCGTCTTTTGACCGATTGACTCGAAATTCGTCACGAATGTGGTCCTCTACTCGCTGAATGAGACACAGCAGTCCCCATCGGATTCCGGTGAAATTTGTGTTTTTGGTGAATATTTTAAAGAAAAAAGTGGCCCATTTTTTCAATAGCTTCCAGGTCTTTACACCGATTGACTCGAAATCGCCCCCAAATGTGCTCCTCTACTTGCTGAATGAGACACAGCAGTCCCCATCGGATTCCGGTGAAATTTGTATTTTTGGTGAATATTTTAAAGAAAAAAGTGGCCCATTTTTTCAATAGCTTCCAGGTCTTTGAACCGATTGACTCGAAATCGCTCCCAAATGTGCTCCTATACTGGCTGAACGAGACACAGCAGTCCCCATCGGAATCCGGTGAAATTTGTATTTTTGGTGAATATTTTAGTGAAAAGAGACAATGTTTCATGAGACTGCCTTAAGGCTGGCATTAGGGTTAGGGTTAGGGTTAGGGTTATGGAGCTAGGGTTAGGGTTACGGTCGTCTTTTGACCGATTGACTCGAAATTCGTCACGAATGTGGTCCTCTACTTGCTGAATGAGACACAGCAGTCCCCATCGGATTCCGGTGAAATTTGTATTTTTGGTGAATATTTTAAAGAAAAAAGTGGCCCATTTTTTCAATAGCTTCCAGGTCTTTGGACCGATTGACTCGAAATCGCTCCCAAATGTGCTCCTATACTGGCTGGACGAGACACAGCAGTCCCCATCGGATTCCGGTGAAATTTGTATTTTTGGTGAATATTTTAAAGAAAAAAGTGGCCCATTTTTTCAATAGCTTCCAGGTCTTTGAACCGATTGACTCGAAATCGCTCCCAAATGTGCTCCTATACTGGCTGAACGAGACACAGCAGTCCCCATCGGATTCCGGTGAAATTTGTATTTTTGGTGAATATTTTAGTGAAAAGAGACAATGTTTCATGAGACTGCCTTAAGGCTGGCATTAGGGTTAGGGTTAGGGTTAGGGTTATGGAGCTAGGGTTAGGGTTACGGTCGTCTTTTGACCGATTGACTCGAAATTCGTCACGAATGTGGTCCTCTACTTGCTGAATGAGACACAGCAGTCCCCATCGGATTCCGGTGAAATTTGTATTTTTGGTGAATATTTTAAAGAAAAAAGTGGCCCATTTTTTCAATAGCTTCCAGGTCTTTGGACCGATTGACTCGAAATCGCCCCCAAATGTGCTCCTATACTGGCTGAACGAGACACAGCAGTCCCCATCGGATTCCGGTGAAATTTGTATTTTTGGTGAATATTTTAAAGAAAAAAGTGGCCCATTTTTTCAATAGCTTCCAGGTCTTTGAACCGATTGACTCGAAATCGCTCCCAAATGTGCTCCTATACTGGCTGAACGAGACACAGCAGTCCCCATCGGATTCCGGTGAAATTTGTATTTTTGGTGAATATTTTAGTGAAAAGAGACAATGTTTCATGAGACTGCCTTAAGGCTGGCATTAGGGTTAGGGTTAGGGTTAGGGTTATGGAGCTAGGGTTAGGGTTACGGTCGTCTTTTGACCGATTGACTCGAAATTCGTCACGAATGTGGTCCTCTACTCGCTGAATGAGACACAGCAGTCCCCATCGGATTCCGGTGAAATTTGTGTTTTTGGTGAATATTTTAAAGAAAAAAGTGGCCCATTTTTTCAATAGCTTCCAGGTCTTTACACCGATTGACTCGAAATCGCCCCCAAATGTGCTCCTCTACTTGCTGAATGAGACACAGCAGTCCCCATCGGATTCCGGTGAAATTTGTATTTTTGGTGAATATTTTAAAGAAAAAAGTGGCCCATTTTTTCAATAGCTTCCAGGTCTTTGAACCGATTGACTCGAAATCGCTCCCAAATGTGCTCCTATACTGGCTGAACGAGACACAGCAGTCCCCATCGGATTCCGGTGAAATTTGTATTTTTGGTGAATATTTTAGTTAAAAGAGACAATGTTTCATGAGACTGCCTTAAGGCTGGCATTAGGGTTAGGGTTAGGGTTAGGGTTATGGAGCTAGGGTTAGGGTTACGGTCGTCTTTTGACCGATTGACTCGAAATTCGTCACGAATGTGGTCCTCTACTCGCTGAATGAGACACAGCAGTCCCCATCGGATTCCGGTGAAATTTGTATTTTTGGTGAATATTTTAAAGAAAAAAGTGGCCCATTTTTTCAATAGCTTCCAGGTCTTTGGACCGATTGACTCGAAATCGCCCCCAAATGTGCTCCTATACTGGCTGAACGAGACACAGCAGTCTCCATCGGATTCCGGTGAAATTTGTATTTTTGGTGAATATTTTAAAGAAAAAAGTGGCCCATTTTTTCAATAGCTTCCAGGTCTTTGAACCGATTGACTCGAAATCGCTCCCAAATGTGCTCCTATACTGGCTGAACGAGACACAGCAGTCCCCATCGGAATCCGGTGAAATTTGTATTTTTGGTGAATATTTTAGTGAAAAGAGACAATGTTTCATGAGACTGCCTTAAGGCTGGCATTAGGGTTAGGGTTAGGGTTAGGGTTATGGAGCTAGGGTTAGGGTTACGGTCGTCTTTTGACCGATTGACTCGAAATTCGTCACGAATGTGGTCCTCTACTTGCTGAATGAGACACAGCAGTCCCCATCGGATTCCGGTGAAATTTGTATTTTTGGTGAATATTTTAAAGAAAAAAGTGGCCCATTTTTTCAATAGCTTCCAGGTCTTTGGACCGATTGACTCGAAATCGCTCCCAAATGTGCTCCTATACTGGCTGGACGAGACACAGCAGTCCCCATCGGATTCCGGTGAAATTTGTATTTTTGGTGAATATTTTAAAGAAAAAAGTGGCCCATTTTTTCAATAGCTTCCAGGTCTTTGAACCGATTGACTCGAAATCGCTCCCAAATGTGCTCCTATACTGGCTGAACGAGACACAGCAGTCCCCATCGGATTCCGGTGAAATTTGTATTTTTGGTGAATATTTTAGTGAAAAGAGACAATGTTTCATGAGACTGCCTTAAGGCTGGCATTAGGGTTAGGGTTAGGGTTAGGGTTATGGAGCTAGGGTTAGGGTTACGGTCGTCTTTTGACCGATTGACTCGAAATTCGTCACGAATGTGGTCCTCTACTCGCTGAATGAGACACAGCAGTCCCCATCGGATTCCGGTGAAATTTGTGTTTTTGGTGAATATTTTAAAGAAAAAAGTGGCCCATTTTTTCAATAGCTTCCAGGTCTTTACACCGATTGACTCGAAATCGCCCCCAAATGTGCTCCTCTACTTGCTGAATGAGACACAGCAGTCCCCATCGGATTCCGGTGAAATTTGTATTTTTGGTGAATATTTTAAAGAAAAAAGTGGCCCATTTTTTCAATAGCTTCCAGGTCTTTGAACCGATTGACTCGAAATCGCTCCCAAATGTGCTCCTATACTGGCTGAACGAGACACAGCAGTCCCCATCGGATTCCGGTGAAATTTGTATTTTTGGTGAATATTTTAGTTAAAAGAGACAATGTTTCATGAGACTGCCTTAAGGCTGGCATTAGGGTTAGGGTTAGGGTTAGGGTTATGGAGCTAGGGTTAGGGTTACGGTCGTCTTTTGACCGATTGACTCGAAATTCGTCACGAATGTGGTCCTCTACTCGCTGAATGAGACACAGCAGTCCCCATCGGATTCCGGTGAAATTTGTATTTTTGGTGAATATTTTAAAGAAAAAAGTGGCCCATTTTTTCAATAGCTTCCAGGTCTTTGGACCGATTGACTCGAAATCGCCCCCAAATGTGCTCCTATACTGGCTGAACGAGACACAGCAGTCTCCATCGGATTCCGGTGAAATTTGTATTTTTGGTGAATATTTTAAAGAAAAAAGTGGCCCATTTTTTCAATAGCTTCCAGGTCTTTGAACCGATTGACTCGAAATCGCTCCCAAATGTGCTCCTATACTGGCTGAACGAGACACAGCAGTCCCCATTGGATTCCGGTGAAATTTGTATTTTTGGTGAATATTTTAGTGAAAAGAGACAATGTTTCATGAGACTGCCTTAAGGCTGGCATTAGGGTTAGGGTTAGGGTTAGGGTTATGGAGCTAGGGTTAGGGTTACGGTCGTCTTTTGACCGATTGACTCGAAATTCGTCACGAATGTGGTCCTCTACTTGCTGAATGAGACACAGCAGTCCCCATCGGATTACGGTGAAATTTGTATTTTTGGTGAATATTTTAAAGAAAAAAGTGGCCCATTTTTTCAATAGCTTCCAGGTCTTTGGACCGATTGACTCGAAATCGCTCACAAATGTGCTCCTATACTGGCTGAACGAGACACAGCAGTCCCCATCGGATTCCGGTGAAATTTGTGTTTTTGGTGAATATTTTAAAGAAAAAAGTGGCCCATTTTTTCAATAGCTTCCAGGTCTTTGAACCGATTGACTCGAAATTGCTCCCAAATGTGCTCCTATACTGGCTGAACGAGACACAGCAGTCCCCATCGGATTCCGGTGAAATTTGTATTTTTGGTGAATATTTTAGTGAAAAGAGACAATGTTTCATGAGACTGCCTTAAGGCTGGCATTAGGGTTAGGGTTAGGGTTAGGGTTATGGAGCTAGGGTTAGGGTTACGGTCGTCTTTTGACCGATTGACTCGAAATTCGTCACGAATGTGGTCCTCTACTTGCTGAATGAGACACAGCAGTCCCCATCGGATTCCGGTGAAATTTGTATTTTTGGTGAATATTTTAAAGAAAAAAGTGGCCCATTTTTTCAATAGCTTCCAGGTCTTTGGACCGATTCACTCGAAATCGCTCACAAATGTGCTCCTATACTGGCTGAACGAGACACAGCAGTCCCCATCGGATTCCGGTGAAATTTGTATTTTTGGTGAATATTTTAAAGAAAAAAGTGGCCCATTTTTTCAATAGCTTCCAGGTCTTTGAACCGATTGACTCGAAATCGCTCCCAAATGTGCTCCTATACTGGCTGAACGAGACACAGCAGTCCCCATCGGAATCCGGTGAAATTTGTATTTTTGGTGAATATTTTAGTGAAAAGAGACAATGTTTCATGAGACTGCCTTAAGGCTGGCATTAGGGTTAGGGTTAGGGTTAGGGTTATGGAGCTAGGGTTAGGGTTACGGTCGTCTTTTGACCGATTGACTCGAAATTCGTCACGAATGTGGTCCTCTACTTGCTGAATGAGACACAGCAGTCCCCATCGGATTCCGGTGAAATTTGTATTTTTGGTGAATATTTTAAAGAAAAAAGTGGCCCATTTTTTCAATAGCTTCCAGGTCTTTGGACCGATTGACTCGAAATCGCTCCCAAATGTGCTCCTATACTGGCTGGACGAGACACAGCAGTCCCCATCGGATTCCGGTGAAATTTGTATTTTTGGTGAATATTTTAAAGAAAAAAGTGGCCCATTTTTTCAATAGCTTCCAGGTCTTTGAACCGATTGACTCGAAATCGCTCCCAAATGTGCTCCTATACTGGCTGAACGAGACACAGCAGTCCCCATCGGATTCCGGTGAAATTTGTATTTTTGGTGAATATTTTAGTGAAAAGAGACAATGTTTCATGAGACTGCCTTAAGGCTGGCATTAGGGTTAGGGTTAGGGTTAGGGTTATGGAGCTAGGGTTAGGGTTACGGTCGTCTTTTGACCGATTGACTCGAAATTCGTCACGAATGTGGTCCTCTACTTGCTGAATGAGACACAGCAGTCCCCATCGGATTCCGGTGAAATTTGTATTTTTGGTGAATATTTTAAAGAAAAAAGTGGCCCATTTTTTCAATAGCTTCCAGGTCTTTGGACCGATTGACTCGAAATCGCCCCCAAATGTGCTCCTATACTGGCTGAACGAGACACAGCAGTCCCCATCGGATTCCGGTGAAATTTGTATTTTTGGTGAATATTTTAAAGAAAAAAGTGGCCCATTTTTTCAATAGCTTCCAGGTCTTTGAACCGATTGACTCGAAATCGCTCCCAAATGTGCTCCTATACTGGCTGAACGAGACACAGCAGTCCCCATCGGATTCCGGTGAAATTTGTATTTTTGGTGAATATTTTAGTGAAAAGAGACAATGTTTCATGAGACTGCCTTAAGGCTGGCATTAGGGTTAGGGTTAGGGTTAGGGTTAGGGTTATGGAGCTAGGGTTAGGGTTACGGTCGTCTTTTGACCGATTGACTCGAAATTCGTCACGAATGTGGTCCTCTACTTGCTGAATGAGACACAGCAGTCTCCATCGGATTCCGGTGAAATTTGTATTTTTGGTGAATATTTTAAAGAAAAAAGTGGCCCATTTTTTCAATAGCTTCCAGGTCTTTGAACCGATTGACTCGAAATCGCTCCCAAATGTGCTCCTATACTGGCTGAACGAGACACAGCAGTCCCCATCGGATTCCGGTGAAATTTGTATTTTTGGTGAATATTTTAGTGAAAAGAGACAATGTTTCATGAGACTGCCTTAAGGCTGGCATTAGGGTTAGGGTTAGGGTTAGGGTTATGGAGCTAGGGTTAGGGTTACGGTCGTCTTTTGACCGATTGACTCGAAATTCGTCACGAATGTGGTCCTCTACTCGCTGAATGAGACACAGCAGTCCCCATCGGATTCCGGTGAAATTTGTGTTTTTGGTGAATATTTTAAAGAAAAAAGTGGCCCATTTTTTCAATAGCTTCCAGGTCTTTACACCGATTGACTCGAAATCGCCCCCAAATGTGCTCCTCTACTTGCTGAATGAGACACAGCAGTCCCCATCGGATTCCGGTGAAATTTGTATTTTTGGTGAATATTTTAAAGAAAAAAGTGGCCCATTTTTTCAATAGCTTCCAGGTCTTTGAACCGATTGACTCGAAATCGCTCCCAAATGTGCTCCTATACTGGCTGAACGAGACACAGCAGTCCCCATCGGATTCCGGTGAAATTTGTATTTTTGGTGAATATTTTAGTGAAAAGAGACAATGTTTCATGAGACTGCCTTAAGGCTGGCATTAGGGTTAGGGTTAGGGTTAGGGTTATGGAGCTAGGGTTAGGGTTACGGTCGTCTTTTGACCGATTGACTCGAAATTCGTCACGAATGTGGTCCTCTACTCGCTGAATGAGACACAGCAGTCCCCATCGGATTCCGGTGAAATTTGTATTTTTGGTGAATATTTTAAAGAAAAAAGTGGCCCATTTTTTCAATAGCTTCCAGGTCTTTGGACCGATTGACTCGAAATCGCTCCCAAATGTGCTCCTATACTGGCTGAACGAGACACAGCAGTCCCCATTGGATTCCGGTGAAATTTGTATTTTTGGTGAATATTTTAGTGAAAAGAGACAATGTTTCATGAGACTGCCTTAAGGCTGGCATTAGGGTTAGGGTTAGGGTTAGGGTTATGGAGCTAGGGTTAGGGTTACGGTCGTCTTTTGACCGATTGACTCGAAATTCGTCACGAATGTGGTCCTCTACTTGCTGAATGAGACACAGCAGTCCCCATCGGATTACGGTGAAATTTGTATTTTTGGTGAATATTTTAAAGAAAAAAGTGGCCCATTTTTTCAATAGCTTCCAGGTCTTTGGACCGATTGACTCGAAATCGCTCACAAATGTGCTCCTATACTGGCTGAACGAGACACAGCAGTCCCCATCGGATTCCGGTGAAATTTGTGTTTTTGGTGAATATTTTAAAGAAAAAAGTGGCCCATTTTTTCAATAGCTTCCAGGTCTTTGGACCGATTGACTCGAAATCGCCCCGAAATGTGCTCCTATACTGGCTGAACGAGACACAGCAGTCCCCATCGGATTCCGGTGAAATTTGTATTTTTGGTGAATATTTTAAAGAAAAAAGTGGCCCATTTTTTCAATAGCTTCCAGGTCTTTGAACCGATTGACTCGAAATCGCTCCCAAATGTGCTCCTATACTGGCTGAACGAGACACAGCAGTCCCCATCGGATTCCGGTGAAATTTGTATTTTTGGTGAATATTTTAGTGAAAAGAGACAATGTTTCATGAGACTGCCTTAAGGCTGGCATTAGGGTTAGGGTTAGGGTTAGGGTTATGGAGCTAGGGTTAGGGTTACGGTCGTCTTTTGACCGATTGACTCGAAATTCGTCACGAATGTGGTCCTCTACTCGCTGAATGAGACACAGCAGTCCCCATCGGATTCCGGTGAAATTTGTATTTTTGGTGAATATTTTAAAGAAAAAAGTGGCCCATTTTTTCAATAGCTTCCAGGTCTTTGGACCGATTGACTCGAAATCGCCCCCAAATGTGCTCCTATACTGGCTGAACGAGACACAGCAGTCTCCATCGGATTCCGGTGAAATTTGTATTTTTGGTGAATATTTTAAAGAAAAAAGTGGCCCATTTTTTCAATAGCTTCCAGGTCTTTGAACCGATTGACTCGAAATCGCTCCCAAATGTGCTCCTATACTGGCTGAACGAGACACAGCAGTCCCCATTGGATTCCGGTGAAATTTGTATTTTTGGTGAATATTTTAGTGAAAAGAGACAATGTTTCATGAGACTGCCTTAAGGCTGGCATTAGGGTTAGGGTTAGGGTTAGGGTTATGGAGCTAGGGTTAGGGTTACGGTCGTCTTTTGACCGATTGACTCGAAATTCATCACGAATGTGGTCCTCTACTTGCTGAATGAGACACAGCAGTCCCCATCGGATTACGGTGAAATTTGTATTTTTGGTGAATATTTTAAAGAAAAAAGTGGCCCATTTTTTCAATAGCTTCCAGGTCTTTGGACCGATTGACTCGAAATCGCTCACAAATGTGCTCCTATACTGGCTGAACGAGACACAGCAGTCCCCATCGGATTCCGGTGAAATTTGTATTTTTGGTGAATATTTTAAAGAAAAAAGTGGCCCATTTTTTCAATAGCTTCCAGGTCTTTGGACCGATTGACTCGAAATCGCCCCGAAATGTGCTCCTATACTGGCTGAACGAGACACAGCAGTCCCCATCGGATTCCGGTGAAATTTGTATTTTTGGTGAATATTTTAAAGAAAAAAGTGGCCCATTTTTTCAATAGCTTCCAGGTCTTTGGACCGATTGACTCGAAATCGCCCCCAAATGTGCTCCTATACTGGCTGAACGAGACACAGCAGTCCCCATCGGATTCCGGTGAAATTTGTATTTTTGGTGAATATTTTAGTGAAAAGAGACAATGTTTCATGAGACTGCCTTAAGGCTGGCATTAGGGTTAGGGTTAGGGTTAGGGTTATGGAGCTAGGGTTAGGGTTACGGTCGTCTTTTGACCGATTGACTCGAAATTCGTCACGAATGTGGTCCTCTACTCGCTGAATGAGACACAGCAGTCCCCATCGGATTCCGGTGAAATTTGTATTTTTGGTGAATATTTTAAAGAAAAAAGTGGCCCATTTTTTCAATAGCTTCCAGGTCTTTGAACCGATTGACTCGAAATCGCTCCCAAATGTGCTCCTATACTGGCTGAACGAGACACAGCAGTCCCCATCGGATTCCGGTGAAATTTGTATTTTTGGTGAATATTTTAAAGAAAAAAGTGGCCCATTTTTTCAATAGCTTCCAGGTCTTTGAACCGATTGACTCGAAATCGCTCCCAAATGTGCTCCTATACTGGCTGAACGAGACACAGCAGTCCCCATCGGATTCCGGTGAAATTTGTATTTTTGGTGAATATTTTAAAGAAAAAAGTGGCCCATTTTTTCAATAGCTTCCAGGTCTTTGAACCGATTGACTCGAAATCGCTCCCAAATGTGCTCCTATACTGGCTGAACGAGACACAGCAGTCCCCATCGGATTCCGGTGAAATTTGTATTTTTGGTGAATATTTTAGTGAAAAGAGACAATGTTTCATGAGACTGCCTTAAGGCTGGCATTAGGGTTAGGGTTAGGGTTAGGGTTATGGAGCTAGGGTTAGGGTTACGGTCGTCTTTTGACCGATTGACTCGAAATTCGTCACGAATGTGGTCCTCTACTCGCTGAATGAGACACAGCAGTCCCCATCGGATTCCGGTGAAATTTGTATTTTTGGTAAATATTTTAAAGAAAAAAGTGTCCATTTTTCATGAAAACCTCGGCCCATTTTTTCAATAGCTTCCAGGTCTTTAGACCGATTGACTCGAAATCGCCCCCAAATGTGCTCCTATACTGGTTGAACGAGACACAGCAGTCTCCATCGGATTCCGGTCAAATTTGTATTTTTGGTGAATATTTTAAAGAAAAAAGTGGCCCATTTTTTCAATAGCTTCCAGGTCTTTGATTCGATTGACTCGAAATCGCTCCCAAATGTGCTCCTATACTGGCTGAACGAGACACAGCAGTCCCCATCGGATTCCGGTGAAATTTGTATTTTTGGTGAATATTTTAGTGAAAAGAGACAATGTTTCATGAGACTGCCTTAAGGCTGGCATTAGGGTTAGGGTTAGGGTTAGGGTTATGGAGCTAGGGTTAGGGTTAGGGTTACGGTCGTCTTTTGACCGATTGACTCGAAATTCGTCACGAATGTGGTCCTCTACTTGCTGAATGAGACACAGCAGTCCCCATCGGATTACGGTGAAATTTGTATTTTTGGTGAATATTTTAAAGAAAAAAGTGGCCCATTTTTTCAATAGCTTCCAGGTCTTTGGACCGATTCACTCGAAATCGCTCCCAAATGTGCTCCTATACTGGCTGAACGAGACACAGCAGTCCCCATCGGATTCCGGTGAAATTTGTATTTTTGGTGAATATTTTAAAGAAAAAAGTGGCCCATTTTTTCAATAGCTTCCAGGTCTTTGAACCGATTGACTCGAAATCGCTCCCAAATGTGCTCCTATACTGGCTGAACGAGACACAGCAGTCCCCATCGGATTCCGGTGAAATTTGTATTTTTAGTGAATATTTTAGTGAAAAGAGACAATGTTTCATGAGACTGCCTTAAGGCTGGCATTAGGGTTAGGGTTAGGGTTAGGGTTATGGAGCTAGGGTTAGGGTTACGGTCGTCTTTTGACCGATTGACTCGAAATTCGTCACGAATGTGGTCCTCTACTCGCTGAATGAGACACAGCAGTCCCCATCGGATTCCGGTGAAATTTGTATTTTTGGTGAATATTTTAAAGAAAAAAGTGGGCCATTTTTTCAATAGCTTCCAGGTCTTTGGACCGATTGACTCGAAATCGCCCCGAAATGTGCTCCTATACTGGCTGAACGAGACACAGCAGTCCCCATCGGATTCCGGTGAAATTTGTATTTTTGGTGAATATTTTAAAGAAAAAAGTGGCCCATTTTTTCAATAGCTTCCAGGTCTTTGAACCGATTGACTCGAAATCGCTCCCATATGTGCTCCTATACTGGCTGAACGAGACACAGCAGTCCCCATCGGATTCCGGTGAAATTTGTATTTTTGGTGAATATTTTAGTGAAAAGAGACAATGTTTCATGAGACTGCCTTAAGGCTGGCATTAGGGTTAGGGTTAGGGTTAGGGTTAGGGTTATGGAGCTAGGGTTAGGGTTACGGTCGTCTTTTGACCGATTGACTCGAAATTCGTCACGAATGTGGTCCTCTACTCGCTGAATGAGACACAGCAGTCCCCATCGGATTCCGGTGAAATTTGTATTTTTGGTGAATATTTTAAAGAAAAAAGTGGCCCATTTTTTCAATAGCTTCCAGGTCTTTGGACCGATTGACTCGAAATCGCTCCCAAATGTGCTCCTATACTGGCTGAACGAGACACAGCAGTCCCCATCGGATTCCGGTGAAATTTGTATTTTTGGTGAATATTTTAAAGAAAAAAGTGGCCCATTTTTTCAATAGCTTCCAGGTCTTTGAACCGATTGACTCGAAATCGCTCCCAAATGTGCTCCTATACTGGCTGAACGAGACACAGCAGTCCCCATCGGATTCCGGTGAAATTTGTATTTTTGGTGAATATTTTAGTGAAAAGAGACAATGTTTCATGAGACTGCCTTAAGGCTGGCAATAGGGTTAGGGTTAGGGTTAGGGTTATGGAGCTAGGGTTAGGGTTACGGTCGTCTTTTGACCGATTGACTCGAAATTCGTCACGAATGTGGTCCTCTACTCGCTGAATGAGACACAGCAGTCCCCATCGGATTCCGGTGAAATTTGTATTTTTGGTGAATATTTTAAAGAAAAAAGTGGCCCATTTTTTCAATAGCTTCCAGGTCTTTGGACCGATTGACTCGAAATCGCCCCCAAATGTGCTCCTATAGTGGCTGAACGAGACACAGCAGTCCCCATCGGATTCCGGTGAAATTTGTATTTTTGGTGAATATTTTAAAGAAAAAAGTGGCCCATTTTTTCAATAGCTTCCAGGTCTTTGAACCGATTGACTCGAAATCGCTCACAAATGTGCTCCTATACTGGCTGAACGAGACACAGCAGTCCCCATCGGATTCCGGTGAAATTTGTATTTTTGGTGAATATTTTAGTGAAAAGAGACAATGTTTCATGAGACTGCCTTAAGGCTGGCATTAGGGTTAGGGTTAGGGTTAGGGTTATGGAGCTAGGGTTAGGGTTACGGTCGTCTTTTGACCGATTGACTCGAAATTCGTCACGAATGTGGTCCTCTACTCGCTGAATGAGACACAGCAGTCCCCATCGGATTCCGGTGAAATTTGTATTTTTGGTGAATATTTTAAAGAAAAAAGTGGCCCATTTTTTCAATAGCTTCCAGGTCTTTACACCGATTGACTCGAAATCGCCCCCAAATGTGCTCCTATACTGGCTGAACGAGACACAGCAGTCCCCATCGGATTCCGGTGAAATTTGTATTTTTGGTGAATATTTTAAAGAAAAAAGTGGCCCATTTTTTCAATAGCTTCCAGGTCTTTGAACCGATTGACTCGAAATCGCTCACAAATGTGCTCCTATACTGGCTGAACGAGACACAGCAGTCCCCATCGGATTCCGGTGAAATTTGTATTTTTGGTGAATATTTTAGTGAAAAGAGACAATGTTTCATGAGACTGCCTTAAGGCTGGCATTAGGGTTAGGGTTAGGGTTAGGGTTAGGGTTATGGAGCTAGGGTTAGGGTTACGGTCGTCTTTTGACCGATTGACTCGAAATTCGTCACGAATGTGGTCCTCTACTCGCTGAATGAGACACAGCAGTCCCCATCGGATTCCGGTGAAATTTGTATTTTTGGTGAATATTTTAAAGAAAAAAGTGGCCCATTTTTTCAATAGCTTCCAGGTCTTTGGACCGATTGACTCGAAATCGCTCCCAAATGTGCTCCTATACTGGCTGAACGAGACACAGCAGTCCCCATCGGATTCCGGTGAAATTTGTATTTTTGGTGAATATTTTAAAGAAAAAAGTGGCCCATTTTTTCAATAGCTTCCAGGTCTTTGAACCGATTGACTCGAAATCGCTCCCAAATGTGCTCCTATACTGGCTGAACGAGACACAGCAGTCCCCATCGGATTCCGGTGAAATTTGTATTTTTGGTGAATATTTTAGTGAAAAGAGACAATGTTTCATGAGACTGCCTTAAGGCTGGCAATAGGGTTAGGGTTAGGGTTAGGGTTATGGAGCTAGGGTTAGGGTTACGGTCGTCTTTTGACCGATTGACTCGAAATTCGTCACGAATGTGGTCCTCTACTCGCTGAATGAGACACAGCAGTCCCCATCGGATTCCGGTGAAATTTGTATTTTTGGTGAATATTTTAAAGAAAAAAGTGGCCCATTTTTTCAATAGCTTCCAGGTCTTTGGACCGATTGACTCGAAATCGCCCCCAAATGTGCTCCTATAGTGGCTGAACGAGACACAGCAGTCCCCATCGGATTCCGGTGAAATTTGTATTTTTGGTGAATATTTTAAAGAAAAAAGTGGCCCATTTTTTCAATAGCTTCCAGGTCTTTGAACCGATTGACTCGAAATCGCTCACAAATGTGCTCCTATACTGGCTGAACGAGACACAGCAGTCCCCATCGGATTCCGGTGAAATTTGTATTTTTGGTGAATATTTTAGTGAAAAGAGACAATGTTTCATGAGACTGCCTTAAGGCTGGCATTAGGGTTAGGGTTAGGGTTAGGGTTATGGAGCTAGGGTTAGGGTTACGGTCGTCTTTTGACCGATTGACTCGAAATTCGTCACGAATGTGGTCCTCTACTCGCTGAATGAGACACAGCAGTCCCCATCGGATTCCGGTGAAATTTGTATTTTTGGTGAATATTTTAAAGAAAAAAGTGGCCCATTTTTTCAATAGCTTCCAGGTCTTTACACCGATTGACTCGAAATCGCCCCCAAATGTGCTCCTATACTGGCTGAACGAGACACAGCAGTCCCCATCGGATTCCGGTGAAATTTGTATTTTTGGTGAATATTTTAAAGAAAAAAGTGGCCCATTTTTTCAATAGCTTCCAGGTCTTTGAACCGATTGACTCGAAATCGCTCACAAATGTGCTCCTATACTGGCTGAACGAGACACAGCAGTCCCCATCGGATTCCGGTGAAATTTGTATTTTTGGTGAATATTTTAGTGAAAAGAGACAATGTTTCATGAGACTGCCTTAAGGCTCGCATTAGGGTTAGGGTTAGGGTTAGGGTTATGGAGCTAGGGTTAGGGTTACGGTCGTCTTTTGACCGATTGACTCGAAATTCGTCACGAATGTGGTCCTCTACTTGCTGAATGAGACACAGCAGTCCCCATCGGATTACGGTGAAATTTGTATTTTTGGTGAATATTTTAAAGAAAAAAGTGGCCCATTTTTTCAATAGCTTCCAGGTCTTTGGACCGATTGACTCGAAATCGCTCCCAAATGTGCTCCTATACTGGCTGAACGAGACACAGCAGTCCCCATCGGATTCCGGTGAAATTTGTATTTTTGGTGAATATTTTAAAGAAAAAAGTGGCCCATTTTTTCAATAGCTTCCAGGTCTTTGAACCGATTGACTCGAAATCGCTCCCAAATGTGCTCCTATACTGGCTGAACGAGACACAGCAGTCCCCATCGGATTCCGGTGAAATTTGTATTTTTGGTGAATATTTTAGTGAAAAGAGACAATGTTTCATGAGACTGCCTTAAGGCTGGCATTAGGGTTAGGGTTAGGGTTAGGGTTATGGAGCTAGGGTTAGGGTTACGGTCGTCTTTTGACCGATTGACTCGAAATTCGTCACGAATGTGGTCCTCTACTCGCTGAATGAGACACAGCAGTCCCCATCGGATTCCGGTGAAATTTGTATTTTTGGTGAATATTTTAAAGAAAAAAGTGGCCCATTTTTTCAATAGCTTCCAGGTCTTTGAACCGATTGACTCGAAATCGCTCCCAAATGTGCTCCTATACTGGCTGAACGAGACACAGCAGTCCCCATCGGATTCTGGTGAAATTTGTATTTTTGGTGAATATTTTAAAGAAAAAAGTGGCCCATTTTTTCAATAGCTTCCAGGTCTTTGAACCGATTGACTCGAAATCGCTCCCAAATGTGCTCCTATACTGGCTGAACGAGACACAGCAGTCCCCATCGGATTCCGGTGAAATTTGTATTTTTGGTGAATATTTTAGTGAAAAGAGACAATGTTTCATGAGACTGCCTTAAGGCTGGCATTAGGGTTAGGGTTAGGGTTAGGGTTATGGAGCTAGGGTTAGGGTTACGGTCGTCTTTTGACCGATTGACTCGAAATTCGTCACGAATGTGGTCCTCTACTTGCTGAATGAGACACAGCAGTCCCCATCGGATTCCGGTGAAATTTGTATTTTTGGTGAATATTTTAAAGAAAAAAGTGGCCCATTTTTTCAATAGCTTCCAGGTCTTTGAACCGATTGACTCGAAATCGCTCCCAAATGTGCTCCTATACTGGCTGAACGAGACACAACAGTCCCCATCGGATTCCGGTGAAATTTGTATTTTTGGTGAATATTTTGGTGAAAAGAGACAATGTTTCATGAGACTGCCTTAAGGCTGGCATTAGGGTTAGTGTTAGGGTTAGGGTTATGGAGCTAGGGTTAGGGTTACGGTCGTCTTTTGACCGATTGACTCGAAATTCGTCACGAATGTGGTCCTCTACTCGCTGAATGAGACACAGCAGTCCCCATCGGATTCCGGTGAAATTTGTATTTTTGGTAAATATTTTAAAGAAAAAAGTGTCCATTTTTCATGAAAACCTCGGCCCATTTTTTCAATAGCTTCCAGGTCTTTAGACCGATTGACTCGAAATCGCCCCCAAATGTGCTCCTATACTGGTTGAACGAGACACAGCAGTCTCCATCGGATTCCGGTAAAATTTGTATTTTTGGTGAATATTTTAAAGAAAAAAGTGGCCCATTTTTTCAATAGCTTCCAGGTCTTTGATTCGATTGACTCGAAATCGCTCCCAAATGTGCTCCTATACTGGCTGAACGAGACACAGCAGTCCCCATCGGATTCCGGTGAAATTTGTATTTTTGGTGAATATTTTAGTGAAAAGAGACAATGTTTCATGAGACTGCCTTAAGGCTGGCATTAGGGTTAGGGTTAGGGTTAGGGTTATGGAGCTAGGGTTAGGGTTAGGGTTACGGTCGTCTTTTGACCGATTGACTCGAAATTCGTCACGAATGTGGTCCTCTACTTGCTGAATGAGACACAGCAGTCCCCATCGGATTACGGTGAAATTTGTATTTTTGGTGAATATTTTAAAGAAAAAAGTGGCCCATTTTTTCAATAGCTTCCAGGTCTTTGGACCGATTGACTCGAAATCGCTCCCAAATGTGCTCCTATACTGGCTGAACGAGACACAGCAGTCCCCATCGGATTCCGGTGAAATTTGTATTTTTGGTGAATATTTTAAAGAAAAAAGTGGCCCATTTTTTCAATAGCTTCCAGGTCTTTGAACCGATTGACTCGAAATCGCTCCCAAATGTGCTCCTATACTGGCTGAACGAGACACAGCAGTCCCCATCGGATTCCGGTGAAATTTGTATTTTTGGTGAATATTTTAAAGAAAAAAGTGGCCCATTTTTTCAATAGCTTCCAGGTCTTTGAACCGATTGACTCGAAATCGCTCCCAAATGTGCTCCTATACTGGCTGAACGAGACACAGCAGTCCCCATCGGATTCCGGTGAAATTTGTATTTTTGGTGAATATTTTAGTGAAAAGAGACAATGTTTCATGAGACTGCCTTAAGGCTGGCATTAGGGTTAGGGTAAGGGTTAGGGTTATGGAGCTAGGGTTAGGGTTACGGTCGTCTTTTGACCGATTGACTCGAAATTCGTCACGAATGTGGTCCTCTACTTGCTGAATGAGACACAGCAGTCCCCATCGGATTCCGGTGAAATTTGTATTTTTGGTGAATATTTTAAAGAAAAAAGTGTCCATTTTTCATGAAAACCTCGGCCCATTTTTTCAATAGCTTCCAGGTCTTTGGACCGATTGACTCGAAATCGCCCCCAAATGTGCTCCTATACTGGCTGAACGAGACACAGCAGTCCCCATCGGATTCCGGTGAAATTTGTATTTTTGGCGAATATTTTAGTGAAAAGAGACAATGTTTCATGAGACTGCCTTAAGGCTGGCATTAGGGTTAGGGTTAGGATTAGGGTTATGGAGCTAGGGTTAGGGTTACGGTCGTCTTTTGACCGATTGACTCGAAATTCGTCAAGAATGTGGTCCTCTACTTGCTGAATGAGACACAGCAGTCCCCATCGGATTCCGGTGAAATTTGTATTTTTGGTGAATATTTTAAAGAAAAAAGTGGCCCATTTTTTCAATAGCTTCCAGGTCTTTGGACCGATTGACTCGAAATCGCTCCCAAATGTGCTCCTATACTGGCTGAACGAGACACAGCAGTCCCCATCGGATTCCGGTGAAATTTGTATTTTTGGTGAATATTTTAAAGAAAAAAGTGGCCCATTTTTTCAATAGCTTCCAGGTCTTTGAACCGATTGACTCGAAATCGCTCCCAAATGTGCTCCTATACTGGCTGAACGAGACACAGCAGTCCCCATCCGATTCCGGTGAAATTTGTATTTTTGGTGAATATTTTAAAGAAAAAAGTGGCCCATTTTTTCAATAGCTTCCAGGTCTTTGAACCGATTGACTCGAAATCGCTCCCAAATGTGCTCCTATACTGGCTGAACGAGACACAGCAGTCCCCATCGGATTCCGGTGAAATTTGTATTTTTGGTGAATATTTTAGTGAAAAGAGACAATGTTTCATGAGACTGCCTCAAGGCTGGCATTAGGGTTAGGGTAAGGGTTAGGGTTATGGAGTTAGGGTTAGGGTTACGGTCGTCTTTTGACCGATTGACTCGAAATTCGTCACGAATGTGGTCCTCTACTCGCTGAATGAGACACAGCAGTCCCCATCGGATTCCGGTGAAATTTGTATTTTTGGTGAATATTTTAATGAAAAAAGTGGCCCATTTTTTCAATAGCTTCCAGGTCTTTGAACCGATTGACTCGAAATCGCTCCCAAATGTGCTCCTATACTGGCTGAACGAGACACAGCAGTCCCCATCGGATTCCGGTGAAATTTGTATTTTTGGTGAATATTTTAGTGAAAAGAGACAATGTTTCATGAGACTGCCTTAAGGCTGGCATTAGGGTTAGGGTAAGGGTTAGGGTTATGGAGTTAGGGTTAGGGTTACGGTCGTCTTTTGACCGATTGACTCGAAATTCGTCACGAATGTGGTCCTCTACTCGCTGAATGAGACACAGCAGTCCCCATCGGATTCCGGTGAAATTTGTATTTTTGGTGAATATTTTAAAGAAAAAAGTGGCCCATTTTTTCAATAGCTTCCAGGTCTTTGGACCGATTGACTCGAAATCGCTCACAAATGTGCTCCTATACTGGCTGAACGAGACACAGCAGTCCCCATCGGATTCCGGTGAAATTTGTATTTTTGGTGAATATTTTAGTGAAAAGAGACAATGCTTCATGAGACTGCCTTAAGGCTGGCATTAGGGTTAGGGTTAGGGTTAGGGTTATGGAGCTAGGGTTAGGGTTACGGTCGTCTTTTGACCGATTGACTCGAAATTCGTCACGAATGTGGTCCTCTACTCGCTGAATGAGACACAGCAGTCCCCATCGGATTCCGGTGAAATTTGTATTTTTGGTAAATATTTTAAAGAAAAAAGTGTCCATTTTTCATGAAAACCTCGGCCCATTTTTTCAATAGCTTCCAGGTCTTTAGACCGATTGACTCGAAATCGCCCCCAAATGTGCTCCTATACTGGTTGAACGAGACACAGCAGTCTCCATCGGATTCCGGTAAAATTTGTATTTTTGGTGAATATTTTAAAGAAAAAAGTGGCCCATTTTTTCAATAGCTTCCAGGTCTTTGATTCGATTGACTCGAAATCGCTCCCAAATGTGCTCCTATACTGGCTGAACGAGACACAGCAGTCCCCATCGGATTCCGGTGAAATTTGTATTTTTGGTGAATATTTTAGTGAAAAGAGACAATGTTTCATGAGACTGCCTTAAGGCTGGCATTAGGGTTAGGGTTAGGGTTAGGGTTATGGAGCTAGGGTTAGGGTTAGGGTTACGGTCGTCTTTTGACCGATTGACTCGAAATTCGTCACGAATGTGGTCCTCTACTTGCTGAATGAGACACAGCAGTCCCCATCGGATTACGGTGAAATTTGTATTTTTGGTGAATATTTTAAAGAAAAAAGTGGCCCATTTTTTCAATAGCTTCCAGGTCTTTGGACCGATTGACTCGAAATCGCTCCCAAATGTGCTCCTATACTGGCTGAACGAGACACAGCAGTCCCCATCGGATTCCGGTGAAATTTGTATTTTTGGTGAATATTTTAAAGAAAAAAGTGGCCCATTTTTTCAATAGCTTCCAGGTCTTTGAACCGATTGACTCGAAATCGCTCCCAAATGTGCTCCTATACTGGCTGAACGAGACACAGCAGTCCCCATCGGATTCCGGTGAAATTTGTATTTTTGGTGAATATTTTAAAGAAAAAAGTGGCCCATTTTTTCAATAGCTTCCAGGTCTTTGAACCGATTGACTCGAAATCGCTCCCAAATGTGCTCCTATACTGGCTGAACGAGACACAGCAGTCCCCATCGGATTCCGGTGAAATTTGTATTTTTGGTGAATATTTTAGTGAAAAGAGACAATGTTTCATGAGACTGCCTTAAGGCTGGCATTAGGGTTAGGGTAAGGGTTAGGGTTATGGAGCTAGGGTTAGGGTTACGGTCGTCTTTTGACCGATTGACTCGAAATTCGTCACGAATGTGGTCCTCTACTTGCTGAATGAGACACAGCAGTCCCCATCGGATTCCGGTGAAATTTGTATTTTTGGTGAATATTTTAAAGAAAAAAGTGTCCATTTTTCATGAAAACCTCGGCCCATTTTTTCAATAGCTTCCAGGTCTTTGGACCGATTGACTCGAAATCGCCCCCAAATGTGCTCCTATACTGGCTGAACGAGACACAGCAGTCCCCATCGGATTCCGGTGAAATTTGTATTTTTGGCGAATATTTTAGTGAAAAGAGACAATGTTTCATGAGACTGCCTTAAGGCTGGCATTAGGGTTAGGGTTAGGATTAGGGTTATGGAGCTAGGGTTAGGGTTACGGTCGTCTTTTGACCGATTGACTCGAAATTCGTCAAGAATGTGGTCCTCTACTTGCTGAATGAGACACAGCAGTCCCCATCGGATTCCGGTGAAATTTGTATTTTTGGTGAATATTTTAAAGAAAAAAGTGGCCCATTTTTTCAATAGCTTCCAGGTCTTTGGACCGATTGACTCGAAATCGCTCCCAAATGTGCTCCTATACTGGCTGAACGAGACACAGCAGTCCCCATCGGATTCCGGTGAAATTTGTATTTTTGGTGAATATTTTAAAGAAAAAAGTGGCCCATTTTTTCAATAGCTTCCAGGTCTTTGAACCGATTGACTCGAAATCGCTCCCAAATGTGCTCCTATACTGGCTGAACGAGACACAGCAGTCCCCATCCGATTCCGGTGAAATTTGTATTTTTGGTGAATATTTTAAAGAAAAAAGTGGCCCATTTTTTCAATAGCTTCCAGGTCTTTGAACCGATTGACTCGAAATCGCTCCCAAATGTGCTCCTATACTGGCTGAACGAGACACAGCAGTCCCCATCGGATTCCGGTGAAATTTGTATTTTTGGTGAATATTTTAGTGAAAAGAGACAATGTTTCATGAGACTGCCTCAAGGCTGGCATTAGGGTTAGGGTAAGGGTTAGGGTTATGGAGTTAGGGTTAGGGTTACGGTCGTCTTTTGACCGATTGACTCGAAATTCGTCACGAATGTGGTCCTCTACTCGCTGAATGAGACACAGCAGTCCCCATCGGATTCCGGTGAAATTTGTATTTTTGGTGAATATTTTAATGAAAAAAGTGGCCCATTTTTTCAATAGCTTCCAGGTCTTTGAACCGATTGACTCGAAATCGCTCCCAAATGTGCTCCTATACTGGCTGAACGAGACACAGCAGTCCCCATCGGATTCCGGTGAAATTTGTATTTTTGGTGAATATTTTAGTGAAAAGAGACAATGTTTCATGAGACTGCCTTAAGGCTGGCATTAGGGTTAGGGTAAGGGTTAGGGTTATGGAGTTAGGGTTAGGGTTACGGTCGTCTTTTGACCGATTGACTCGAAATTCGTCACGAATGTGGTCCTCTACTCGCTGAATGAGACACAGCAGTCCCCATCGGATTCCGGTGAAATTTGTATTTTTGGTGAATATTTTAAAGAAAAAAGTGGCCCATTTTTTCAATAGCTTCCAGGTCTTTGGACCGATTGACTCGAAATCGCTCACAAATGTGCTCCTATACTGGCTGAACGAGACACAGCAGTCCCCATCGGATTCCGGTGAAATTTGTATTTTTGGTGAATATTTTAGTGAAAAGAGACAATGCTTCATGAGACTGCCTTAAGGCTGGCATTAGGGTTAGGGTTAGGGTTAGGGTTATGGAGCTAGGGTTAGGGTTACGGTCGTCTTTTGACCGATTGACTCGAAATTCGTCACAAATGTGGTCCTCTACTTGCTGAATGAGACACAGCAGTCCCCATCGGATTCCGGTGAAATTTGTATTTTTGGCGAATATTTTAGTGAAAAGGGACAGTGTTTCAGGAGACTGGCTTAAGGCTGGGGCTAGGGTTAGGGTTCCGCTTGGCCGATTGACTCCAAATTGACCACAAATGTCGGCGGTGCTGGCGGAAAGAAAAAAAAGCAGTTTTTATTGGATTCCGGTGGAATTTGTATTTTTGGTGAATATTTTAAAGAAAAAAGTGACCATTTTTCATGAAAACCTCGGGCCATTTTTTCAATAGCTTCCAGGTCTTTGGACCGATTGACTCGAAATCGCCCCCAAATGTGCTCCTATACTGGCTGAACGAGACACAGCAGTCCCCACCAGATTCCGGTGGAATTTGTATTTTTGGCGAATATTTTAGTGAAAAGAGACAATGTTTCATGAGACTGCCTTAAGGCTGGCATTAGGGTTAGGGTTAGGGTTAGGGTTATGGAGCTAGGGTTAGGGTTACGGTCGTCTTTTGACCGATTGACTCGAAATTCGTCACGAATGTGGTCCTCTACTCGCTGAATGAGACACAGCAGTCCCCATCGGATTCCGGTGAAATTTGTATTTTTGGTAAATATTTTAAAGAAAAAAGTGGCCCATTTTTTCAATAGCTTCCAGGTCTTTGAACCGATTGACTCGAAATCGCTCCCAAATGTGCTCCTATACTGGCTGAACGAGACACAGCAGTCCCCATCGGATTCCGGTGAAATTTGTATTTTTGGTGAATATTTTAGTGAAAAGAGACAATGTTTCATGAGACTGCCTTAAGGCTGGCATTAGGGTTAGGGTTAGGGTTAGGGTTAGGGTTATGGAGCTAGGGTTAGGGTTACGGTCGTCTTTTGACCGATTGACTCGAAATTCGTCACGAATGTGGTCCTCTACTTGCTGAATGAGACACAGCAGTCCCCATCGGATTCCGGTGAAATTTGTATTTTTGGTAAATATTTTAAAGAAAAAAGTCTCCATTTTTCATGAAAACCTCGGCCCATTTTTTCAATAGCTTCCAGGTCTTTGGACCGATTGACTCGAAATCGCCCCCAAATGTGCTCCTATACTGGCTGAACGAGACACAGCAGTCCCCATCGGATTCCAGTGAAATTTGTATTTTTGGTGAATATTTTAGTGAAAAGAGACAATGTTTCATGAGACTGCCTTAAGGCTGGCATTAGGGTTAGGGTTAGGGCTAGGGTTATGGAGCTAGGGTTAGGGTTACGGTCGTCTTTTGACCGATTGACTCGAAATTCGTCAAGAATGTGGTCCTCTACTTGCTGAATGAGACACAGCAGTCCCCATCGGATTCCGGTGAAATTTGTATTTTTGTTGAATATTTTAAAGAAAAAAGTGGCCCATTTTTTCAATAGCTTCCAGGTCTTTGGACCGATTGACTCGAAATCGCTCCCAAATGTGCTCCTATACTGGCTGAACGAGACACAGCAGTCCCCATCGGATTCCGGTGAAATTTGTATTTTTGGTGAATATTTTAAAGAAAAAAGTGGCCCATTTTTTCAATAGCTTCCAGGTCTTTGAACCGATTGACTCGAAATCGCTCCCAAATGTGCTCCTATACTGGCTGAACGAGACACAGCAGTCCCCATCGGATTCCGGTGAAATTTGTATTTTTGGTGAATATTTTAAAGAAAAAAGTGGCCCATTTTTTCAATAGCTTCCAGGTCTTTGAACCGATTGACTCGAAATCGCTCCCAAATGTGCTCCTATACTCGCTGAACGAGACACAGCAGTCCCCATCGGATTCCGGTGAAATTTGTATTTTTGGTGAATATTTTAGTGAAAAGAGACAATGTTTCATGAGACTGCCTTAAGGCTGGCATTAGGGTTAGGGTAAGGGTTAGGGTTATGGAGCTAGGGTTAGGGTTACGGTCGTCTTTTGACCGATTGACTCGAAATTCGTCACGAATGTGGTCCTCTACTTGCTGAATGAGACACAGCAGTCCCCATCGGATTCCGGTGAAATTTGTATTTTTGGTGAATATTTTAAAGAAAAAAGTGTCCATTTTTCATGAAAACCTCGGCCCATTTTTTCAATAGCTTCCAGGTCTTTGGACCGATTGACTCGAAATCGCCCCCAAATGTGCTCCTATACTGGCTGAACGAGACACAGCAGTCCCCATCGGATTCCGGTGAAATTTGTATTTTTGGTGAATATTTTAGTGAAAAGAGACAATGTTTCATGAGACTGCCTTAAGGCTGGCATTAGGGTTAGGGTTAGGATTAGGGTTATGGAGCTAGGGTTAGGGTTACGGTCGTCTTTTGACCGATTGACTCGAAATTCGTCAAGAATGTGGTCCTCTACTTGCTGAATGAGACACAGCAGTCCCCATCGGATTCCGGTGAAATTTGTATTTTTGGTGAATATTTTAAAGAAAAAAGTGGCCCATTTTTTCAATAGCTTCCAGGTCTTTGGACCGATTGACTCGAAATCGCTCCCAAATGTGCTCCTATACTGGCTGAACGAGACACAGCAGTCCCCATCGGATTCCGGTGAAATTTGTATTTTTGGTGAATATTTTAAAGAAAAAAGTGGCCCATTTTTTCAATAGCTTCCAGGTCTTTGAACCGATTGACTCGAAATCGCTCCCAAATGTGCTCCTATACTGGCTGAACGAGACACAGCAGTCCCCATCCGATTCCGGTGAAATTTGTATTTTTGGTGAATATTTTAAAGAAAAAAGTGGCCCATTTTTTCAATAGCTTCCAGGTCTTTGAACCGATTGACTCGAAATCGCTCCCAAATGTGCTCCTATACTGGCTGAACGAGACACAGCAGTCCCCATCGGATTCCGGTGAAATTTGTATTTTTGGTGAATATTTTAGTGAAAAGAGACAATGTTTCATGAGACTGCCTTAAGGCTGGCATTAGGGTTAGGGTAAGGGTTAGGGTTATGGAGTTAGGGTTAGGGTTACGGTCGTCTTTTGACCGATTGACTCGAAATTCGTCACGAATGTGGTCCTCTACTCGCTGAATGAGACACAGCAGTCCCCATCGGATTCCGGTGAAATTTGTATTTTTGGTGAATATTTTAAAGAAAAAAGTGGCCCATTTTTTCAATAGCTTCCAGGTCTTTGGACCGATTGACTCGAAATCGCTCACAAATGTGCTCCTATACTGGCTGAACGAGACACAGCAGTCCCCATCGGATTCCGGTGAAATTTGTATTTTTGGTGAATATTTTAAAGAAAAAAGTGGCCCATTTTTTCAATAGCTTCCAGGTCTTTGAACCGATTGACTCGAAATCGCTCCCAAATGTGCTCCTATACTGGCTGAACGAGACACAGCAGTCCCCATCGGATTCCGGTGAAATTTGTATTTTTGGTGAATATTTTAGTGAAAAGAGACAATGCTTCATGAGACTGCCTTAAGGCTGGCATTAGGGTTAGGGTTAGGGTTAGGGTTATGGAGCTAGGGTTAGGGTTACGGTCGTCTTTTGACCGATTGACTCGAAATTCGTCACAAATGTGGTCCTCTACTTGCTGAATGAGACACAGCAGTCCCCATCGGATTCCGGTGAAATTTGTATTTTTGGCGAATATTTTAGTGAAAAGGGACAGTGTTTCAGGAGACTGGCTTAAGGCTGGGGCTAGGGTTAGGGTTCCGCTTGGCCGATTGACTCCAAATTGACCACAAATGTCGGCGGTGCTGGCGGAAAGAAAAAAAAGCAGTTTTTATTGGATTCCGGTGGAATTTGTATTTTTGGTGAATATTTTAAAGAAAAAAGTGACCATTTTTCATGAAAACCTCGGGCCATTTTTTCAATAGCTTCCAGGTCTTTGGACCGATTGACTCGAAATCGCCCCCAAATGTGCTCCTATACTGGCTGAACGAGACACAGCAGTCCCCACCAGATTCCGGTGGAATTTGTATTTTTGGCGAATATTTTAGTGAAAAGGGACAGTGTTTCAGCAGACTGGCTTAAGGCTGGGGTTAGGGTTAGGGTTAGGGTTAGGGTTATGGGGCTAGGGTTAGGGTTCCGCTTGGCCGATTGACTCCAAATTGACCACAAATGTCGGCGGTGCTGGCGGAAAGAAAAAAAAGCAGTTTTTATTGGATTCCGGTGGAATTTGTATTTTTGGTGAATATTTTAAAGAAAAAAGTGACCATTTTTCATGAAAACTTCGGGCCATTTTTTCAATAGCTTCCAGGTCTTTGGACCGATTGACTCGAAATCGCTCCCAAATGTGGTCCTATACCGGCTGAACGAGACACAGCAGTCCCCACCGGATTCCGGTGGAATTTGTATTTTTGGCGAATATTTTAGTGAAAAGGGACAGTGTTTCAGGAGACTGGCTTAAGGCTGGGGTTAGGGTTAGGGTTAGGGTTAGGGTTCCGCTTGGCCGATTGACTCCAAATTGACCACAAATGTCGGCGGTGCTGGCGGAAAGAAAAAAAAGCAGTTTTTATTGGATTCCGGTGGAATTTGTATTTTTGGTGAATATTTTAAAGAAAAAAGTGGCCATTTTTCATGAAAACCTCGGGCCATTTTTTCAATAGCTTCCAGGTCTTTGGACCGATTGACTCGAAATCGCTCCCAAATGTGGTCCTATACCGGCTGAATGAGACACAGCAGTCTCCACCGGATTCCGGTGGAATTTGTATTTTTGGCGAAATATTTTAGTGAAAAGGGACAGTGTTTCAGGAGACTGGCTTAAGGCTGGGGTTAGGGTTAGGGTTAGGGTTAGGGTTATGGGGCTAGGGTTAGGGTTAGTGTTAGGGTTCCGCTTGGCCGATTGACTCCAAATTGACCACAAATGTCGGCGGTGCTGGCGGAAAGAAAAAAAAGCAGTTTTTATTGGATTCCGGTGGAATTTGTATTTTTGGTGAATATTTTAAAGAAAAAAGTGGCCATTTTTCATGAAAACCTCGGGCCATTTTTTCAATAGCTTCCAGGTCTTTGGACCGATTGACTCGAAATCGCTCCCAAATGTGGTCCTATACCGGCTGAATGAGACACAGCAGTCTCCACCGGATTCCGGTGGAATTTGTATTTTTGGTGAATATTTTAGTGAAAATTGACAATGTTTCATGAGGCTGGGTTAAGGCTACGGTTAGGGTTAGGGTTATGGGGCTAGGGTTAGGGTTAGGGTTGCCCTTGACCAATGGACTCGAAATTGACCACAAATGTCGACGATACTGGCGGAAAGAAAAAAATAGCAGTTTTTATTGGATTCCGGTGGAATTTGTATTTTTGGTGAATATTTTAAAGAAAGGTCGCCATTTTTCATGAAAATGTCGGCTGATTTTTTCAATATCTTCCAGGTCATTTGAGCCATCGACTCGAAATCAATGCTGACATGTCTTGTTATACAGGTAGAATGAGACACAGCAGTTTTTATTGGATTTTAGTGGAATTTCTTTTTTTCATCAATATTTTTTTCAAAAAATCACCATTTTGGCGAATACACCGCCCGATTTTTTCAATAGCTCCCAGGTCATTTGAGCCATCGACTCGAAATCAATGCCGACATGTCTTGTTATACTGGTAGAATGAGACACAGCAGTTTTTATTGGATTTTTGTGGAATTTCTATTTTTCATGAATATTTTAAAGAAAAGTCACAATTTTTCATGAAAACATCAGCCGATTTTTTCAATAGCTCACAGGTTGTTTGACAGAATGACTCAAAATCAATGCCACATGTCGTCCTATACTGGTTGAATGAGACACACCTGTTTTTAATGGATTTTAGTATATTGGCTGATATATTAATACTTCTCCCTCATTTTGATATCCATGCCCAAAAAATTGAGTCTCAGTTGTGCTCTATAATAAATGTCCCCTTTTCCTATAAACAAACATTAAAAACTGATTATACTGTGTGTGTACATATTCATTTTCTAACTCGGTGTAACCAGCAGAGGGCACTAATCCCTTGTGCTGTGCTACTGAAGACATCTAAGTTCCTGTGACACAACAGATCTCCCTCAAGATCACTAAAATATGTATTCTGGACCTTTTCCTTTTAGTAAGACTTCTGAACAGTGTGTACTGTACTGAACAATGAAGAGGCATGCACATTACAGTCACATGACGTTGAAGGAGGCGTGTCCACGGTCAGGTAGTTCAGCAGGTGTGGTACCTCTCTGTTCAACATGTAGTCATGGCCTCTGGTTTTTGTGAGGACTGCTCCCGACTGCTCAAAGAGTTTGCTGCTTATTTGAGGAAGGTTTGCAGAGAGTTTGGGCAAAAAGTCAGGGACGTTTTCAGAGAGCTTTGTCAGTGCACCTGCTTCAGGATTACACCTGAGAGGAGTTTCTTGACTGAGGACTCCACCTCTCTGCACCTTCTGTGTGGTAGGTGCACTTCCTTTGTTCCTGACAGCATTGTTATGGACAGGAGACACACTTACACATGCCTTGCCTGTTTTATTGCTGAGACTAAGTTTACCAAGTTGACACAGATGTTATGTTATGTTTTGTTAATTTAAATGTCGAAGATTAAAGTTAGATCAACAATGTTGTTGTTATCATAAAAGTACGGAAGCTCATTTCAGCCAAAAAGAAAAACAAATGATGAAAACTTAGCCTCGATTCAAATAAAAACATTCTCATTTAAGTCATAATTATGAGATTATCGAAATTGTGGGGAAAAAAATGTAATAATTATGGGATAGAAAGTCTAAATTATGAGATAAAAAATAAAATCATGAGTTAAATGTTGACTTTAAATCTCATAAGTATGACTTGTTATCCCATAATTTGACTCTTTATCTAAAATGTTTTACTTTTTATCACATTATAATGACTTACCATGGGGATATATCAACCTTAGTTTTCATCTCTTTTTTCTGTAATTAGCAGAAATGGGGCTCCATATAAATGCAAGGACTGGGCGATAAAATCAAATATCACAATATTTTTGACCAGTTAACTTGATATCTGACAATGTTGGATTGGATGACAGTTGGTACTTTCACAAAATATTAACACAATGAGATTTTTGATAAATAATCAGCGGCAATGTGAATATAATGACTAAGTAGGTGAAGGGAATGTATTAGAACAAGTAGAACAGTCTGGTAAGTTCAGAAAATTGCATCACTTAACTGTAATGCAGCCTTTGAAACCGGGAAAAGACAACATTTATGATAAGATATAGCCATATCCAAAATCTAAGATGATGTGTAGTATCTTAAACAAACAGTGTTCATTTTAGACTGATTATCATCCCACAGGTTTGGGGATAGTCATCATTGTCTATCTTTTTTCTCTCTCTTAGATGCTGAAGCTCTACTTAATCAGGAAAGTCTACAGGTACTGAACAGACTCTCAACCTCAGAAAACATTGATCTACAGATGACTGCAGCCATGTATTATTTACATCTCAGTCATAACTGTGAGTAAACAGGTCAAAACTGATTTTTATGTTGCTTCTGACAATCTTCATGATAGTCTGACTTGCAGATCAGTGGCACATCAAATGAAACAACTGTTTGCACTTCAGGTTTCTCATATCAGTCAGTGTGAGGATAACCTCCGCAACGGGTACGACCAGTATGCAAATTCTCAACCGTTTTTTGTTCCACTGTTGGCAGATAATCCCCAGCATGTGTGGGCTTTAGTTTCATTATGGAGAGAAAACTTAATTGATTTTATTTTGAAATCCCACCATATTATATCCTTTATTATTATAAACTGGCAGCTGCAGGAGGAGTGGGTTCATTTAAAGTGAATGTGTACCTTGTATTTCAGTTTTCTCTTTAATCAGAGCATTGTATTGATAAGGTTATGACCAGTAGTGTGCAAATGTGTGACCACATGTTGTATTTTGCATATACGTGGCAGTTGACAGATTGCTGTGTTTACTTGGTAAAGGTTGATAGAACAAAGGTTGGACATCTTTTTGAGGACATGGGTTTAAAACCAACCACAGTTAAAATATTTCATGTTGATAACCAACTTTTGCCTTTATTTAATGAGACCAACATCTAATTTAGATTGCGTTCAACTTTTTGATTTTTCTTGGTTATTCTAAAAAAATACATTAGCCGTGAATATTTTTTGTTTTCATTTTATTCTTTTTCCCCTTCCTTTCTGATCATGTTACAGTGGAGTCTTCCTTACCAGATGCCTTCATGGAGCCAATCATGGCCTTACTTCTATCAACTGATTTGCATGTGCAAAAGACCATCTCTCTCTCCTTGGTCAATCTGTTAGTAAAGAATAATGGTAAGAGATAAGAGTCACATGATATTTAAATTATCGTCTTTTGTTCATTCACTGTATTTAAAGTGTTTTAATAGGTCAAATCAATAATTATCACAGATGCATCAGATGGTTATTACTGTCCATAATGAAATCTGGTTTCAGTGTGCAAAGAGTTAGTGATTGAAATGGGGGTGCTGGTGCCCATATTGGAGCTGTTCCAGTCTGGTGATGCCTCTGCCCAGTGTCACTCATGTGCCTGTGTCATCCTGCTGGCCTCCTCAGGTTTGTACAGACAGGGAGGACTTCTTCTTCCTTCTTTGTCTTCCTCTCCTTGCTTCTTCTTTAGATTCCTTTTTCTTCCTACTTGTCTTCTCTCTTTTTCTTTTTCTTCTTCTTCTGCTTGTTCAGCATTTTCTTCTTTGCTTCCTTCTTCATTCCTTTTCCTTCCTCTTCAGCTTTTTCTTCTTCCTTCTCCTTCGTCTTCCTTCTTTTTTCTTCCTTGTCTTCTTCCTTCTTCTTCGTCTTCTCTCTTTTCCTTCTTCTTCTGCTTGTTCTATATCTTATAGCATATGTAATTATGAACACCGTCACGTACTGTATGAGGTTGCACTGCAAGATAATGGGAAGAATCAGATGATGGCATGTTAACAAATGATAGAAAAGTGAAATAGAAAATATGCTCCATAAAATGTCTCTGTTTTTCTTTCTTGTCACACAGAATCAAACAGAGAAGCTGTCATGGTGGATGGAATCATACCACTGTTGGCTTTGGCAAAATCCTACGACCCACAGGTGCAACAGAACGCAACCTGGGCTCTGTTACATCTCACACAGTCAGGTGGGATTGTTTTCTTCTAATCTCAATGTCCACGTGTTTTTCGTATAACCCAAAGCAGCTTTGTTCTTGTTCATATTATGTTACTTTTCTTGAATTTCTCTTCTTTTTCCAGACTGGTCAACAAGGATTTTATGTCAAGCAGGAGCCATTCCTGTCCTGGTCCTTCTGCTGCAGTCCTCAGATTCAGAGGTTCAGTTCTACAGCTGCGCTGCTCTTTGTAGCATCGCTGCTATCCAGGAGCACCACCCAAAGCTGCTCAGCATTGGAGGCCATTTTTTGTTGAAGTCTCTTCTGACCCTCATGTCTTCCTCTGTGCAAAAGGTAAGTGTGAACTGTAGTAGCTGATGGATACATTTTAGATAAATCAGCTGCAATGCTCACTAAAAATGTTTTTTTATTCTTTTTTTCAGAATTCAACCCAGGCATGCAGATGCCTCCAAACTCTCTCAAAGAATGGTAATTATAAACAATGAAACCTAACGACATTATACTCAGAGCAGAGGCTGTTAGTGATTTTTCTGTATAGTTCTGATCCAGGATCAGCTGATGGAGCTGGACTGTGTGTCGCCTCTGAAGGCGCTGCTGAAAACATCTTCACCTGAGTCAGCCATAGCTCTACTGTCTGCACTGTCTGCACACCCACCAAACAATGTAAGGTTTCCCACGAAAGTTGCAAACTATCTGTTGTGTGATGCAACTGTGAGTTAGTGAAATGTATCTGTGAATGCATCGGGATATTCTTTTTCCTTTTCTTGAACTCGTCATTACTGGCTTTTAAAAAAAACTGGAAACTTGAAACTTGAGGCAACTATTCAATTTAAATCCTATGATTGATAATATTTTTTTGGTTTGTTTCCAGGATGTCCTGGCTAGTGAAGGTCTGTTGGATGAGATCGGTCAGCTGCTTCATCATCACAGATCCAGCCCAGTTATAATCACACACAGTTGCAAGATAATCACTGACCTGTGCAGCTCCTGCGTGGGTCAGCAGGTACAGCGAGGCTGCAGTTTAATGAATCCATGTCACATGTCTGTAGTAAATAGGCCGACATGATTTGTTTGTGCATGGCGCCTGAAATAGATAAAGTCATGTTGATTCCTATCATTGTTATTCTAGGCTGTGATGGAAAGTCTGTGTTTATCAGGACTCCTTTGGGTGCTTCTGTCTCCCGCCTTGTCAGATGACACCTTGCTGCATGTGACATCACACTTAGATCACCTGATGACTTGGGGTAAGAGATGTGGACATTAATTAGTATTTATCTGTTCCGTTTTGAATGTTGCTACCACTCTACGGATCTCTTTTCATACGAATCATGTTCATAATGTGTCTCGATTTGCCGCTTGTCATTTCAGATGAACTCAGGTCTAAGTTGTCAGTGACGATAACATCAGAACAAGTTTCAAGACTCGTGAAGTTGTCAGGACAAATACAAACTCCTCAGTTGTCATACAACAGTGCGGCCATCATCAGCAAACTAGAAATTAATGGTAATGTCATGTCATGCAAGTGTATCGCTTATTTTTGTGAATTACATGACTTTTGTACACTCAACAAAAAACAACTATAATTTTCATGGCGAGGGAGAAGTGCTCCCTGACACAGATTTGAATTAATCAAAAATCTAAGAGAGATAATTCTTTTGTGTCCATAAAAAAGTCTTTAATCTTTTTACTTTAACTTGAAAATTCCTGGATCTGTCCCTTTATCTGGATCCACACCAAAAGTACATGGGCCGAGTCCCATCCTCCATCCAAGTTTCGTGGAAATCTGTTCAGTACTTTTTGTGTGATCCTGTTGACAAACCAACAAACGGATATAGGTGAAAACATTACCTCCTTTGCGGAGGTAAAAATGAAATAGAAAAGTTTTGTTATGCATATGAAATCTAATTTAAATGTGTTTCCACACTATTCACCCAGATGATAAGGTCCAGCTGCTGAGACCTCACTACATCACCATGTTGGATTACCTGCTGGTTTACCTCAAACAGAAAGATGTTAAGTTCCAGCAGCTTGGCATAGTGACAATATTCAACCTCAAGAAAGGTTTGTATTTATTGGGCAGCTGAGGATACTTCAGCCATTTAAATGATTTTATCAAAGCAGATATCCTGAGGTCATTGTAATTCAGGAGTTCTTAGCCTGCTTTGTGCCGTCTTCCTCTGCAGATGGAGACTTTTCATCCCTGTTGGCTAACAGTGAGTTGGAGGTTCAGCTCAGGAAGGTGCATGCGCAGACGGAGGAAACCAGACGGCTGCTGCAAATGATTCAGCCCCCCCTGCTATCTTCTGTTAACCCTTAAAGGATAAGTTTACCCAAAAATGAATATGTAGTCATTAGACCAACTACTCACCCTCATGTCGATGGAACGTCAGGTAAAGATTTGTAGTCCACAAAACATTTCAGAAGCTTCACAGCAAACCAGTGTTGCAGCATTCTCCTAGACAACTGAAGTGGGTGGGGACTTTATTTACACCCTCTTTTAAGCAGGATTTTCACTGTAGCTGCTAAGCTACTGTAGAAGCTTTAGCTCACACCCCGTCTGAAGTGGGCGCACAAGCTCGACCGTGCAGGTGGGAAAAATGCCTTTTCAAATCAGTTTCAGATCTCATGGCTTCAAGAGACTTGGATTACACCAAGCGAGCTGTTAGGAGCCATTTTATGTTTGGGTTTTTTAAGGTTTTCAAACAAGTCCCCATCTACTACTAGATAATGACAGAATTTTCATTTTTGGGTGAACTTACCCTTTAACCTTCTCATTACAAATACCAAAGGATGTGCACTGTGGGGACTGGACGAGATGTTTACATTCATGCACTGTATGGACAAGCAGCATTTTCATAATGTGTTTTAATGTGTTTATTTTACATCAGTTTTTATGTTTACAGTCAACAAATTAAGTGAAAAACAAGGCAGAGATGCAGCATAGTATCAACTTTAATTAAATATGGCATATATTTCAATTTTTACCAGGATAACAAATGACAGGTATAAGCAATACTTAAACTATAAGATCAAATATTGATGATCAGTTACATTTGTTTTTGTATGCTTTTATTATAATAAACTCACCTAACCTCTACGCCTCTAAGATTGCTTTGTAATGTGATTGCGCAATAATCAAACAAAGCAACTGTCAGTGCAATAAACGCTTTGTGCATTGTATTCTCTAAAACAACACTCACAAAACTGAAGCAAAATCTTTGGAAACTAAGTTCCTTAGCAGCTTTGAAATATGTGATTGCTGTACTTGACAAAATCATAGGGTAAGATAGGACTTTATGCAGGAAGTGAGCTTTCACCAACAACCTAAACTCTTGTGTTGTCAGCGCAAAACAGCCACTTGAGCTATTCTAATTCCACAGTGACAAAACTGAGGAAGGAAAAGTGCTTAGATGGCAAGAAATATCAGGAATAAGCAATAAGCATATGGCTAACATATGTTGTGTTTGTTAGAATGGCTATTCCTAGTATTTCACAGAGGCAACTCTATCCAGCAAACTATCATTACCACTGTCTACGTCTACTGTTTTATATTTTGGGATAGTCATTATTAGTTCAGAAACCTGCGGTACTGAAGAATAACAAATAGCTTGCCCGAGATTTGTGCCACTGGTTACACACAGAAAAGTGAGCAAATGCTGACGTCCTCAGTGAGAGGCAAGGCTGTATTTTACATGCTCTTTCAAGGTGCCGAAGGGCAGCACAATGGCTGTACTGCAGTAATTGCTGTGGTTCACGGGGAAATCACAACTCTCCAACGAAGTTTACGATCGTCTGCCCACGTGCAGGAGCTCAGATGACCTCTGAAGAAACGAAGCAAGATATAAAAAAGAATCAAATGAAATGTTTCAGAGACAGTAGAGAGGAAAGGCCACTGACAAAGTTGAAATATTTTAAACATTAGTATAGCCGCAAACAACTATTTGCTTTGTAAAGATATAATGGAGTAATGGCAACCTGACACAATCCCTCTCTGCTGTTGTCTGAGCTTCCTGTAGGATTGGGCGATGTCTAGCTGTATGACGATCTTAGTAAAACATCACAAAGGACGATAACATGGGTGGGGTGAAGGGTTACAATGTGTTTCTGGATTTTAGTAGTGTGTCCCCTCAGAGTTGTCTTAAGGCCCGAGTTGCTCATTAGCACACCACTTTGGTCAGTATTGCGTCACCAGTGCAGGGAGTCAGATCAACTCTCGTACTCATGCACTCCCGTGCCTGGATTTAAAAGCGTCTTTGTCTCTGCACTACATTGCCTTAGCTCATACTAATGTTACATAAAGTTATCCTGCTAGCTTTAATGAGAAAGTTAAGCAAACATAATAACAGTGGCATGATTGAAAGGAACAAACTAAACAGCTGTCTGCAGAAAAGAAACACCACTGCCACCAGTGTAACAAAGCATCGTTATTCACCTAACTGGGCAATAAGAACATAATAAACCGGACATGAAGAGGCAGAGATAACATTAGTGCATTGAGCAGACACAAACCTCTTTTCATTTTCTCTACCACGTGTCACAAACCAACAACTCCTGACATACTCCTATTTTGTAAATGATGGCCTATTCCATCAACTCAACCCTACTTCTCTTTCCTTTGGTTTGGTAGCTGGCACGCAAGTCCCTCTCTTTCCTCCCCACATCCATGACAAATAAACCTATTTGCACTAATTTGATCTGCACTGCCTCGTGTCACGCTTTGAGTGTGGTGGGCCAAATTTTGAAGCAAAATGGCCGTCGTCTGTTGACAAATTTTCTGTGAAAGTGAAAAAGAGTAAGAAATTCAAACAGAATCTTGATTCATATTTGATCAGCGCTGTCTAGTTTTCACAGTTTGATCCGGGCTTTGTGAGCACTGTCTGTTCAGATGCAGCTTTCTTTTTTTTCCAGCTTTACTGAGTGAACGACATGCGCATTTGTTTTGGTCTGACATCCTGAGCTCTAGTGTGATATCTAGCACCAGTGAATGTCATATATTTGACCTCTGAAATAACTTTTTCACCTGCAATGTTTTCATCAGGCAAAACCAGGCAGTATTCAAAGCAAAAATGTCTTTGTCTGGCTATTCCTGAGAAAGACCTGCTTGGTGGTGCTTGGTATAATTTCCCACCCTGAGAAAAAGCGCTCTCACGTGATCTGCTGCTCATGTCTCACCTGCTCGTTGGTGGGTCTGGATTTCATCCAGGCCTGTGAGAGTCCTCAGAGACCTACGTTCTTTGAAGGCCACAACAGGTACCATGTCCTCCTCATTGTTCAAACCCAGCTGGGAGGTTTTAGTCACCTCTGGCAGCCTGACTGCATCTTCTATAGTGCCATTGTGCACAGGATGCGTGTTTTCCTTTGGTTGCGCTTCATTTGGCAAGGGTGGCAAGGTCCTCACTGGTGCAGACTTCTGTTAAAACAGGTATTAACCCATGTAGTCAAGGACAAGCTGTTTTTTGTTTTTGTTTTGTTTTTTTGTTTTTTTTAAGTGAAGCTGGTTAGTTATAAGTGGATGCTGGTCGTGCGTCATATGAGCCCTGGGGCGATGTACTTTTTTAAAAACCGAAGAGTAAATCTCACCGTATCTGGAGAATCTGTCCTTCTGGTTCTCCGCATGATCTCCTCAAGTCGCTGGAAAAGAAAACAGCTTTGTTAAACATTCAGTTCCTTTAATAAGGCAGGACTTTTGATGTTGTTCACTTGATGAACACAGTTACAGTGATCAAACATTTTCAACCTTTTTCCTTGCTTGTCGTGCTGCCTCCTCTTTCTGTGCGATTATTTCTCGCTCCTGTTTGATCTGTTCAGCCTTATCCCTCTCTTTGGCTTGTTCCTCCTCTCTCTGTATCAGACAAGAAACAAGACAAAAAAAAAACACATTAGAAAACAAATTAGTAAAAGAAGATGTGTCCACAAGGACTGTTTGCATTTCCCACCTGTTTCTGCAGGAGGGCGGCTTCCTTCATAGCCTGAGCTCTTTCTTCCTCAGCTCGTCTCTGCTCCTCTTCCTCCCTCCTCATCTTCTCCTCAATGAGACGTTGAGCCTCGGCCTGCTGGCGTGCTCGCTCCTCTGACCTCCTGCGCTCCAGCTCTTCACGACACCGCCTGGACATGTCATAAATTGCAATATAACTATTGTAGTGGCCTGCCGTTGCAGTGTTTCTGTCTCATAGGGGGACATGCTTGTTACCTTTCTTCCTCCTCTTTTTGCAGGCGCTCCTGCTCCTCTTTCTCCCGTTGGAGCCGGGCCTCTCTCCTCTTTTCAGCCAGGAGACGTGAAGCCTCCTCTCGGTCTGTAGTCCCGGCTGAAGGCTTGGAAGTGACTTGAGGAGTCTCTGGAGTTGAAGGAGGAGGTGTTCGGAGAGGACCTGAAGAGAAATCAACTTCAGTATATACCTGTAACGCTTGAAATACTGCTCTTTGTGTTTTAAGTGTTTCTTTATCTTACTTCCATCTGCTGCTGCTCTGGTTCTTGCTTCTGTCTTGTTTTGAGGCAGGTTGGAACATGGAGTCTCAGGTGGATTCTCTTGCTGACCTTCAGCTGATGTCCTGACAGGCCTGGAGTTACCGGGAGAGAGGGCAGCGCTACAAACAGAAACATCCTCCTCAGGGACGGATGGGAGCTCAAGCTGCAGCGGGGTTGAATGTCTGCTGATCGATCTTCGGGGGGTCCTTGAAGAACAAGTAGGAGAGAACAGATGTCCCACTTTGTTCAGATTACTGTGCACTGTGGGTATTTTTGGTCACAAACTGTTCACCTACCGTTCAGGGGAGGGTGGGGGGGAGGGTCTGCTTTTTGTAACAGTGGCTTTTGTAACTGTGGCCGGTTTGACCCTGGTGTTGGCGGCAGTTGATCTAGTACTTAAGCCACTGTTTGAGTTCTTCTTATTTTTAGGAGCATCTTGTTTTTTTGGTGATTTGATCTAAAACAAAAACAAGAGAAAGAAACTCAGAATTAATTTCTTACTGAATACATCCCGTCTTTCAGTTCAATAATCTGTGCGCAGTGGAGGAAGGAACAGGCGGAATCACCTGTGCCAGATTGATGGTTCTCTGCTGGCTTTTGTTGGGACTAGGGGAGGCATTTCGAGTATTTGAGACACTGTTCGAGTTCTTCTTAGGAGTGTCTTGTTGTCTTGGTGATTTGTACTAAACCGAAACGAAGAAAAAAAGCAAGGCAAGGCAAGTTTGTATATATAGCACCATCAGACACAAGGCAATTCAAAGTGCTTTACAAGGACATTGAAATGCATTAAAATACCACATTAAGAAAATGTTAAAATTGCGTTTTGGCATTCCGGCCGAGCTGCAGCTGTGTAGCCCTAACCCTAACCTGTGAACACATAATTACAATAGTTTGGCCTTTTGAAGAAAAATGCATGAACAAGTTTTTCTGGTTTCTGACTGAACAGGTAAAGACAGAAAAAAGAGAAATATCACTTATATATTTGATATAAATGCTGATATTTAGCAACACATCATGACTGCGAGTCCAAAGGAACAGCTGGACTTACCTGTGCCAGATTGATGCTTCTGTACTGGCTGGGGATCGGACTGGGGGAGGCAGTTGGCCTGTTGGGGACTGAACCGGAGCGCTGGGGTTTTTGAGGAGTGATGGTGATGGTGGTGTTCATGGAGTGAAATGAAACTGCACGACGACAAATATGAACAACTGATCCAGTGATTTGTGCCATAATTATGAAGGAAATAGGGACAAATGGTGGAAAGAGTGATGGAAATGAAGTGAAGTGGCAAGTAAGCAGAGAGGAAAGTGAGCAGCGTTAGTATTCAAAGAGCTGGAAAGATGAATTGAATTAGTCTCTTAAAACCATTAGTGTTGCATTGCTATTACATCAAAGCAAATGGGTGCATTCTGTTATCATGAGGGAGAGTACCTTCTTCTCCTGACTGACAACCAGCACTCTTGCTCCTGGCCAGATAAGAGCATGTGGGGGTAAGGAGGCGACTGACCAAGTTCTTCTCCCATGGTGTCAGTGGTAAGCGACGTGGAACTAGCGTATTGATCAGTATAAAGTTTTAGTGCGGCAAAAACAAAAGATAAGGCACTCCAAGAATTGTTGTGTTAAGATATGTTACAAAAAGAACAGATACTGTTAAGTAGGGCTGCAACTTCCGATTGCTTTTATTGTTGATTAATCTGCTGATTAAAATGTCCAAAAATTGTGAAAAGTGCTCATCACAATTTCCCAGAGCACACTAAAGTGACATCTTTGAATTGCTTTTGTTCAACCAACAGTCCAAAACCAAACGACTGTTTATGACAAAGAAAAGCAGCAAATCTTTAAAAATGTAAGTAGCTGCACCCAGCAAATATTTCTTAGTCATCAATGAATATTCTTTAAAATGACTAATTGATTACTCAACAAATCGTTGCAGCTCTACTGCTGAGTATGGCGTTATGAGTTTAGAAAGATCATGTTAAAAGAGAGGGAAAAAAGGCGGCACATTCATCTCTACTCACCGTTCTTGGCGGGCTTCCTTCCTCTTGAGTTCTGACCGGGGCTCTGCTGGGCCTTTTGGCTCTTCTCCTGCGTCCTACGCACTGCTGATTCATGGCGCTCCTTAATTCAGGAAAAACAAGTTTCAGTGTTACTCAATCCAGAGCTGTGAAATCATCACCCATACTAAAAATAATAGATTTTTTTTATTATTATTTGAAACAAACAAAACTCACTTTCTCCTCTTTCAGTCTCTGCTTGCGCTTCTCTTCCACAGCAGCACGCCTACTCTCCTCTTTGAGCCTCTGCTCCAGGAGTTTCTTCTTGCGTTGCTGCAGTTGCTGTTCGAAGTACTGCCTGGCCCGCTGCTCCCGCTCAATTCTGCTCAGCTCCCGAGAGGCTGAGGAAAAACAGTTAACCAGTATAAATAGATTAATCAGTAATGTGTGGTGATCTTACGAGAAATTGAGGACAATGCATTAACGGTGTCATAAAGGGCCTTACATACCAAGTGCCTTCTCTTGCTCTTCTCGTCTTTCCCGTGCTGCTTTCAGCCTCTCATCAAGGTTTTGTCCATTAGCCACTAGAATGCCAAAATAAGAGTTTGTAGTCACTGGTTTGATGCCATCAACTACTACTATTAGTTATATTCATTAATGGAAGTAGGGAGAAACATGGGGGAACACTGCTCCAAGAGCAAATGATTTTAAATGTCCTAGTGCTATTCAATGTTTTTATTGTGTGCTGCTGTCAGTTTTGGAGGAATTAAAATGTTCATGTTCATATTTTTGCTATTGTCAATCCAGAGGAGAGATCCCTCTTCCTATGTATGATGTGCTCCTTCACTCTGCTCTGATGACGATGCGCTCAAAAGTCTGGTTAAACTTTACTTGAGTCGATGCAGCAATTAAAGTGCAGCGTCTTTTGCATTTACCGGCAGAAACAAGGGCAAAGTTTCCAAATATCCAGCATGAGTGCTTCACATACATACAGGCGGGGTGCATTCATGACTACAATCAGAAATGGATGTTCAGATATTGACACTTCCACTTTCAGGGCACTCAGAGCACCCTCTGTATGTAGAATATTTTTGGTCATAATTAAAAATCAAAACAGAAAAGAAAAAAGAGATTCTTAATAATCAATCAAGAGATTATTATTTGTATTACACTACGGGGAATAATCCGGCCGTAGTGACCAAGTGTGAAATATATATATTTCACTACACTACACTAATACAGCAGAATACCTTAGACAAACGATTATGCACAGTATGATAGCTGTCAGTTTTTGTACCTGCATGCATAAAACCAGTATACTGCTGCAACCCTATTATCCAATTTCATAATATTTTGACAGCTGCTTGATGAAAGGGTGAATATGATAGCTCTGTCAAACCTGCAGCGATCCGTGAAGAGGCAGAAACGGCTGTTTTCTTTGCCTGTGAATTTGGTTTGCAGTTGTCTAAAAGTGAGGGAAAAACAGCACGTTATTCGGTTAAAACACAGCAATACCTCTGTTTTTATTCTTCTCAGTATCCATTTGATATTTGGATCTATAATATACTTAGAATTCTACCATTAAATTAATCTTTTAGCACAACAGATGACGCAAAGGGGCTGTTGCATTTAGACTAAAAAACAAATCAGCTTGAGGAATCTCTCCCAAACAGTGGCTGTTATGGACTGTGATGGCCTTAGGGGTCAGCTGCATATAAAAGAGGCATTATAAAGTGCTTGCGTATCAAAGGCGAGGAGAACATGGTAGCACCTGACCAGTCCTCATGTAAGATGACTAATACAAGCAGTGGAAAAAGTCAACATATAACATATTGATGTTCGTAGAAAAGCACAAGGGGAAAAAATCACATGGATATATTCCTTTAGGGATAAACAATATCAGGATGCTGATTATTCTATGTATGTTATGTAATCTGCGTCCACAGATGCCCCCCGATGTCATCATTTTTATGGCAGCTATACCTCAGTTAAAAAATGTTGAATGATTTCTCAGTATACTCGATTAATGCGTCATCAAAATGATCAGATGATCCTGTTTTTATGATCTACAGTCATGCTGGCTTTGCTTCAACAAACAGCTTGTTTTGAGAAGATAACATACAGATCCTTTTTAAACAAGAGCACAGATAAAGCCTACTAACCTCCCGTTCTTTCATATCCTTTCCCCTTCCTCTGGTTCTCAATGGTACGTGTAGATAGTGGTCCCTGCGATGGAGGGACGACACTCTGTTTCTTCTGCACAGCCATGCTAGCTAGGTATTGAGCCTGGCATACCAATGCTCTCACTCAAAATCCCCCTCCTCTCTCTCCTCCTCCTCCTTTGAATTTCTATTTCAAGATGCCTTCGGGTCCTCGCTTTCCAAGTGCGTTGCCCTCTGCATCAGCTGCTTGTCCATCTGTGCCTTACAAACCAAGCATGAAAACAAAGCATCCACTTATACCCCTTTCCACTGGGCTACAGATAAATTAAAGCCAGGTTATCCACAGAGAAAAATCACTGCTGTCTCCTTTAAGGTTATGGAAGTCTGGAGAGATTCTGATCCTCACTGAGTCTCATCTATAAAAAGGATACTCCCCCCCCCCCCCCTTTAAAGATCTCACCCTTGTGAGCTGCTCTGCTTTACTTTCAACATAATATAGCTGTGTCACTTTAACTCCCCCACCACAGTGCCTGCCTGCTAGATGGAAGCGGCCAAAGGGATGCAGGGTTTCCTAGAGACAGGGGAAAAAATGGAAGCAAAGCCGAAAGCCTGTCTTCATGAATTATTACTATGACAAATGCGGGATAATATTCATTGACATACATTGTTTGGACATTAACTCACTCTGATGGAGTCAGTGTCCTCAATAGCTGAGGCAAAACATTGAGTGTTTTTTTTTTCTTTTACTCATGATCCCCCCTTGATGAATGAAATGGTATGACCACTAGATGGAGGTCTTTCTTTCTAGAGAACAAGCTCAAGTCAGCCTGGCCTTTAAAGGGTAACTCCACCAATTTGACACATTAATGTGTGTTTTCAAATCTTGGGGAGTACTGCTAGGAGTATAAAGCCTTCAGTGACAGCAGAGGAAGATGCACGTAATGTGATATATCATCATCATATACGATTTGTCCGAAGGTTTTCTCTCATCTGGTGAAATATATCAACATCTACATCACTTTCAAACAAATGATAAATCCTAAAAACTGTGGTGACCCTCTGACTTCTTTGGCCTTTGTGATACTCTTTGCTTGTGGTGGAAAGAGTATTCATATCCTTTACATAAGCAAATGCAGCACTGTGGAAATACCAGAGTAAAAACCCTGCAGTCGTAATTATTAATTCATTATATCAGCAATATGTAGGTAAAAGTACTAACTATGCAGAAAAATGGTCCCTGTCAGTGCACGCTGCATTACTGTGTGTTTCACTGCTGTAGATGTTTAAGTTTAGGATCATTTTCACTACTTTATATAGCCTACTGTTTAACCTACAGCGACACAAAAGAAAATAAATAAATAAGATTACTTTAACTTCCAGCTACCCTTCATTGAAAAGTACAATGCAACCTTCACAGCGATGACACCCCAGCGGCCCTGAGGTGGTGCTCCCATTCATTTCTGTGGCAACAACAGGTTGCGTTAGCCCATGTACACTAAGTATGTTATGTTATGGACAGACTATTTGTGCAAGAGGCCGGCCTAACCACATTCATCATGACAGCACTGGATGAAAGACAGAGTAGATGTAATCTATTTTGCTTCCTTAATAAGTCCATTTGGGAGCCATTTAAGAAAGTGGACGCACAATGGAGGCAAAATTGTGCCATAAATAGGCCGAACCTTTTTGTCTATATAAGTAACGCAGCATGTTTTGGTGATACAGAAGACATTTCAAGCCACAGACCAAACAAACCAATCATTCAGATTTTGTGCAATCAATTTTAAGTAAGTTTCTGGGGTCATTTGAGGTCAAATCCACCTGGGCCCTACGTGCTTGCTGTCGAGTACAATGCCCTCCCCCCCACCGACACCAACAATAACAATGCCCTTTGGCTGTGTTTCACTGATGAAGCTTGCCAAACTCCTCCATCCAAAAGTCTACAGTGTGTCATAAGGATACTCTACACCATGGTCAGCTGGTGCGCCCACAGAGTCACTGGAGCACAAACAAGATGGTGATAACCCGCCTACAACCAACCGCCAAAAAAGGACTTTGGACACTGGACCTACATGGGATAAGATTGCATGGTTAGTATCAAGTAATTCTGTGGCTCACCCTAGACGGCATTGTCAAAGGTGTCAATTTAAGGGCTTGGTTGCTTGCTCATGCATATTCATTAGTGTAACCTAATTATACACCCAAAATTCAAATAATAACTCTCCTCCATTTTGCATAAATGTCAGTATTCTTAGCTGATGTCTTGCATCTAAGAGGACTCATTTCTTCTTAGAGGTTCTTTGATATAATGCAAGGTTAATTGTTAATGTAATAATTGTTGTCTTCATCAAGTTTTTTCTCTTTATCAGACGCAAAAAGTCATCTGTGATACATCGCTTTGGTGGCTGATGTCAACTTCAAAGTGTTTAAAGTTGCATACGATGACAGCACCCATCAGAGAATGAGGTTAGTATATTAGACTACAGGGGCGACCAGTAACTTTGCACGATTGGTGACATGGTTACCGGCCTTCCTGGAGGAACTAGGACATCTCCTCAACCCCTCGTAGCTGTTATTGAATAAGGTAATTAAGGGCAGAATCCCTCAACAGATTGGTCAGGTTGGTGTCGCTGAGAGTATCACACACTTCCAGGTGAGCAGGCAGGAAAAGGATGCATCGGTCACAGTTTTAGGTTAAAACAAGAAAATTAGTTGCATAAAGTTAAGCACGCTGTTTTGTTTAAAACACATCTACTAAATATTGATTTATATATGCATTCTTGAATGTAGAATACTACATTTCCTAAAGTGAGTAAAACATGATGATATTTACGCAGTTGAATAATAATGATAATGTGTTTCCCTGTTATTCCCTCTGACTAAAATGTATTTCTTTTGTTGTGAACAGTGATACCTCCTCATAATGAGGATGCCACATGCAACACTGACTGGAGCCTTTAAATAATTTAGAGCCTTGTTTAATCTGACACCAGCAACTTTAGACTTTGACGTATGGCTTACAGACTGGCTGTATGTGTAATTGATGAGATGATGAGTTGTACTTCGGCATTCAAAAGAAGTTGCATTGAATAGAAGTTGCTAAAGCATGCCGCATCTTAGCAAAATAAACATAATCAGTGCTTTTAACACTGCTTCCTAAAGTTTGTGGAGGAACATGTGGCATGTTTTTCTTATTCGATCCTTGTTTATTCAAGAAAATAGCATGAAGCAAAACATAACAAACAGCACCGGTGTGATTCAAAATTGGCGTCAGTTTTTAGACGCTAAGGGTCAAACCTGAATGGATTCGAAACACAAGGCATTGCAAATAAGCACAGACACCGTTGGGTGACTCCATGACAGAAGACAGTGTGTCTGCACGGAGGCCTAATTTGGAGCCACATCCTGTTAAAGATTAAAAAGGGAGCATTCTTCCAAGTAGGCTGAGCTGACATTTTGTTTACTTCCATGAAATTCTATCACCAGTGACGAGGCCGTAAATTGATTACCTCATGCTCACACGTTTTGAAGCTTTTTGAGTGAAGTACTGTTTTCATAATACGATAATAAATAAATGCAACGTGACAAAATGTTTTTGAATATAACCTGCAAAAGGCAACATGTTGTACTTTTTGACTATTCATTACTTTAGTTAGGATTAGGCTTTTTGAACAACTTATCAGTTGGATTAATTTGATGTACGTTAAAGTTGCTGGTTGGCTTTTCAGCGGTCCTCTTAAAGGATGATTTAGTATTTAAAAAAGTTGTACCTTTTCTTTTGTTTTGTGCACAGCCTATGTGGATTGGCAGACTCCGCTCACAGTGACGTCTCTCAGCAGACCCTAGTTATAGTTACCAGTCTCGGGTTCAACACTCATGCACTATTCATTGGTGTATCACATCACTCCTGCCCAACTTCAGACCTGGACAAACCCAATTCTTTTCTGTACAACTTTACCTTGTTGCCTTATTCTTACTGCTGTGTAAATGTCTGAAATGTGTGTGTAGTATTGCTTCCATCTTAGAGAGAAAGAAGACGTTGCTGTTTCCCTTGGAGGGAACCTCTTGGAGCTACTCACAGGAAGGAGACGAGAGCATCATTTTCTTGTATGGTATGTATTATAACATCATACTGTTTCATCTGCTACATCGTGTCAAGTAGAGATCAGGTATAACAAACAAAGTCTTGGTGTTGAGGCCTCAAAGTTTTGCAGAATACTTGAAAGACAGTTTCTTTAAAGAAGGATTTTCTGATGACTTATATTTGTGCTTTTCTGTTGTCGAGCTAATTGTTATGGTTTGGATACGACAGAAATATTTAGGTACTTATATTTGCATTCTAGGTCTTTTGCACTTGTTTTGAATTGCATACATTTTGGCTATTATAAACCTCTTGAGTGCTTTTCTGTGCAACATGCAGCTCATGTCAGCTCATCATGGCCATTCTTTATTTTGCTGAGCTCCTGGTTTCAGCAAAGTTTCAAGTATTGTGAGATGCGTTAAAAAATATGTGGTGCTTGTTTTACGCTTTGTTTTCTCTCTTCAACTTTTACACAGAACTCTGAACATGTAAAGAAGATATTCCAAAAGTGAATAAAACATTAGGGAAATAAGTGTCAGCCCTTCATGAAGGGCTGTAGGTCATTTATGTAAATCTTTGACAAATGCCGATCTTGAAAATAAGTAAGACTTATTATGATTTGTTTAATTTAAACTGTGCAAAGGGCACTTTGCTGATTAATGATAGTGGGGTAATTATTTTAAGAGTATTATTTTTCACAATGCATGTGAAATGTATCCTGTTTAGCTGATGTATTAAGGTCAGCTGATTTGAATAATTGAAAGCCCCTTTTGAAGGCTAAACCAGGCGGTGGTGGCACACAGTCACCCCTCTTAAAATGACAGCGTCAATTATCTACTTGAATTCTGTTATGGCATTTAGAAATATGTGTCCGATTTCATATGTTTTGGATTAGAATAAAAATGCATTCAATGATTTAGATGCTCTTAAATATTTAGGCATTTTCCAGTTGCGCTACTTGATAGCAACCTGATAGCAATTAGTTATCAGCCGCCTTCTATCTCTAAGACATTGGAGGAGAGCGTCGTGGTTTAGTTTTTTGTCGTAGCTTTACTCTCCTGTTTTTGAGCTGTTCTGACAGCAGAACATGCATTGAGTTGAGATTAACGTGCATAAAACGTTGGTCAACTTCTTTGGTTTTCAAATAGTTAAAAGTAGGTTATAAAAGAGATGTTCAAGTAGTTGCATCAACAAATATACAGGACTGTTTCCTTGACCAAAGTGCAAACCTGTTGTCTCTTTCAATTTCTTTACAGAGCAAATAAAGGATTGTTTTGAACCATGAAGCGCAGTAAGCACCGTGGACACAAGGAGGACAGAAATGGAGGTATCAGTAGCTAAGATGGATGACAGAAGATAAGGTCAAATAAGCGAGGAAGTCCTGGCTAATATTACAGACTCATATTGGCTTACAACTCCTATCAAAGTGCTTCAGCCAACTAGAGAACAGTTAGTTAAACCAAAGTACCAAGGATTGTTTTATTCTGAAAAAATGCAATGCAGTAGTTACTTGATTTTCCTAAGTGGCATACTGTAGGTTTTTCCTTTTGGGGCCTGTATGGACCAATCTTGCAGTAGACTAAAATGCAATTAGATTTTATTATTATCTTTGTTATCTTCTTTCTCATTTTAAATGTTATGTATGGCCATTTCCAACTTTTACTGAAAAAAAACTAATTCCCAGAATGAATTTCAAAATAAAACACAATAAAACAGAATGTCTGAGCAGGACTGCTAGTGTAAAACTGTAAAAGCTTCCACTGTCACCATTTTTAGGCACATTAATTTTAGTGCAAGTTGTCCTTATTGTGTCCTCCATGTGATCTCCAGACGAGCCAGCTATTCTTGAGACAGAGAACCTGGATCGTCAGGGCATGTTCATGGGAGGAGGCCCAGATCCTGACACCATCTCACTGGCCTCAGTCACAGCCGTCACCGACAATGTCTCAAATAAGAGGCAAGCATGTTTCTTCTGTGCATACAACTGCCTTTTAAACATTATGTGAATCCGTCTAAAGATTCTCGCTAATGTCTGACCTCATTGTCTTACAGATCAAAACCAGACATAAAGATGGAGCCCAGTTCTGGAAGACCAGTAGATTACCAAGTAAGAGAAATTTTACCAATCATTGTATTGTTCCAGTTCTCTGTAGCCTGTGTTGATGATTTACTGACCTTTTTTTTAAGGATATAATAAAATTACTTTGTTGAGCTTAAGTTTAGGTCATGATTGGTACATAATCAGCCGGTCACATTCTTGATCATTTGATTTCAGGTCAGCGTGACAGTGGTTGAAGCCAGGCAGCTGGTGGGACTCAACATGGATCCAATGGTCTGTGTGGAGATCGGAGAAGATAAGAAGTACACCTCAATGAAGGAATCAACCAACTGCCCCTACTACAATGAAGTCAGTCATTACAACATAGTGTATCAACAACCCAACAACAAAAAAGTTGTGGCGCTGTGTAAAACATAAATTAAAACAGAATGCAATAATTTGCACACAAACTGTGTTTACCAAAGTGTTTCTGAGTCCATGTAGTAACATCCATTATACAGTGTATCACAAATGTGTGAGCGACTGAGCCATTCAAGGATGCCCCTTTAATACCCAATGATGATACTATCACCTGTTACCAGGCGACTATCACCTGTTTTGTTCATGTCTTACACTACGTCCAAACTTTTTTGGGATCAGGGTTGCATATTAATTTCTGTTCGGGGAAAAACCTCACTATGTATATAAGTACAGGGTTAATGCTAACAATGTTGTCATTAACTCTTTCTTTCTCCAGTATTTTGTGTTCGACTTCCACGTCCCTCCAGACGTTATGTTCGACAAAATCCTGAAGTTGTCTGTAAGTTGTGTAACATTAAACTGATTTATATGATTCCTTGTGTAGACAAGACAACTGTATTTAATGTCACCATGTTTGTTTCCCTGAATCAAACCCTTTAGGTAATTCACTCCAAAAATCTTCTGCGTAGCGGAACACTGGTTGGATCTTTTAAACTGGATGTCGGCACGATCTACTCCCAGCCTGGTAAAGAATCAATAAAAATCAGCTTTCTTATTATAAAATTGATTGTACTGATATTTCAGTGATTTTTTTGTCTTGTTTGTCTTGCAGAACATCAGTTCTACCACAAGTGGGCTTTGTTGTCTGACCCTGATGACATCTCAGCGGGCTGTAAAGGCTACGTTAAGTGTGATATTGCAGTTGTGGCCAAAGGAGACACTATAAAGACTCCACACAAGGCCAATGAAACAGATGAAGATGACATAGAGGGGTAACTAAATTCTAATTAAACATTATTGTTTATTATTGTCGAAAAGGACTCCTGGTGAACTCCAATTTCTGTTACAGCAATCTTTTACTACCAGAGGGGGTGCCTGCAGAGAGACAGTGGGCTCGTTATTATCTGAAGATCTACAGAGCTGAGGGACTCCCCAGAATGAACACCAGCATCATGGCCAATGTCAAAAAGGCCTTCATAGGAGAGAATAAGGACCTGGTTGATCCTTATGTTCAAGTGCAGTTTGCTGGGCAGAAGGTCAGTAGTGTGAAGGATCCTGAAACATTCATTACCCTCTGTTTTTGTGCCTTTTCATCTCAGCCAGGCCGAAATATAAATTACACTGACAGTACAATTTCTGACTTAATTCACATATACTTGTGATTGTAATGTGCTGTTACAGGGGAAAACATCAGTTCAGAAGAGCTGCTATGAGCCCATCTGGAACGAGCAACTTGTTTTCACTGAGATGTTTCCACCACTGTGCAAGCGCATGAAGATCCAGATCCGCGACTCAGATAAAGTGAATGATGTTGCTATAGGAACACACTTCCTGGACTTACGGACGCTTTCTAATGATGGGGACAAAGGTGACATATCATTTTTGTTTCCATTTTTTCCTAAATGGGTTAGGGTTAGGATTGTTTACCTTGTAGTCAGATCTATTGTGTAAATCTGTCTGATATCGCCATTCCATCCATAATCAGTAGATTATCAGATGTAAATCCTATTTATCCTTTATTCTTCAGGCTTTCTTCCCACGCTGGGACCTGCCTGGGTTAACATGTACGGCTCCACTCGTACCTACACCCTGATGGACGAGTACCAGGAGCTAAACGAAGGGCTCGGAGAGGGAGTATCCTTCAGGGCCCGTCTGCTCATCAGCCTGGGCATGGAGATCCTGGACCCCTCCTCACCTGAAATTACCAGCTCCACAGAGGTGCAGCTGGAGGGAGTGCCCAACATCTCAGAGGTGGGTCCCTGCTTGGATGGGCAGCCATGCAGAGGAAGCCAATTGTCAGTCATACTGACAGGTCATTGTGCTGTGGTTATTATGAATTATTAATTGTCTTTATTTAGCCCACCTTGTGCATTATTAACATGCCTTGTGCATTAATGTGGCTTCTTTTTGTTGGTGGACAATGTAAGTCACACAGCAAACGCAATTGAGCACAGTGGGACTGTTATCCCAAGTCCCCAGGGATACCATTGGCACTGTCCAACAGCTTGTATAGCAAGGTTGTCACTACGTTACTTTATGTTATCCAGTCAAAAGTTGTCGATTAAAGTCTCCTGTTATTGTCTAAGATGTAAGTTTTTTCGATTAAGAAAAAATTAAGACAGTGAGGCAATGTTTACCCACATTTGCTAACACTGGTTTGTCTTTTTTTTCCAGACCGCTACCGGAAAGGTTGAGGAGTTTTTCCTCTTTGGCTCTTTCCTGGAGGCAACAATGATTGACAGAAAGATTGGTGACAAGCCCATCAACTTTGAGCTCACCATAGGTATTTTCCATTACCATCTCATTATCTAATTTCCCTTATTTTCACTGTAATAGGTGAGCATAATGTATTGACAAATGTTAATCTCTACTGCTGAGCTTGAATTACGATTTATCATAAGTTATTAAAGGATAAACTTGGCCCAATTATTACATATTTGGGGGCCTAATTGACTCATATACTGAAGGTACTCAAAGTCATTGACACATCGAATAAAGGAGAGGGCACATGTTTAAAAACACCAGGATTTCCATTAAATGTAATAATAAACCTGTAATTCATATGAAAGTGTGCAGTTCTGGAGAAGTACATTTATCATCATGAGTTGAAGGTGCAGCGCATTTAAGGAGTGTGACCTTTGTGCCAGGTTATTACGGGAACGAGATCGACGGGCTTGCCAGGCCAAAAACAAAGGGGAAGAAGGGGGGAGGAGACGGAGAAGAGGAGGAAACTGAACTGATCCACAACTCCAGTGAGGAGGAGATGGACGACGACGGGGACCTGACTTCAGTGGCGACTACTCCTCCCATGAAACCTGTCATCACTGATCGGTCAGAGCAAAAATATCATCATTATAGAGTGACGGTGCAAATAACAACAAACTAAATAAATAAACAAATATTACTTGGTTAATAGTAGAAGTCTCTTTTGAATCTTGTATTTTAGAGTTTCTTCCCTCCCCTTTTTGCACCTCATTCAACATCACAGTTTATCCAGCCAAGTTTTTCTTTTTTTCCCCATTTTGATGTATTTCTCATTTATATCCTCAGAAACTACTTCCACCTGCCATATTTTGAGAGGAAGCCGTGTATCTACATCAAGAGCTGGTGGCAGGACCAGAGGAGGAGGCTGTACAATGCCAACATCATAGACAACATCGCAGATAAACTGGCAAGAATCGAACTTCAACTCAATAACTAGATGAGCAAAGTATTAGAAAAGTCGGTATGTACTATTAATTTGCAGTTTAATTGTGCTCACTTAGCCTCGACATCTCCCTTTGCTACTACAGGAGGATGGATTGAATGATGTGCAAGAGATCATTAAGACAGAGAAGACCTATCCTGAGCGCAGACTGAGAGGCGTCCTCGAGGAACTCAGCCAGGGCTGCAAGTGTGTAGTCATGAAACTTAAAACCCTGATTTCAAATAAGTTGGGACACTATGTAAAACATGAATAGAAACAGAACTTTGCAGATCCTTTTCAAGATTTTTCACATGCAAACGGGTAAACTTTATTGTTTATTTGTACAAATTTGTGCCTGCAATACACAATGTGAGAAGAACCACATTGTCCAAACTTTTTTGAAATTGGGATTCGTAGTCATTTTGAACATTAAGTCTAATAGGTTAAAAGAGATTTCGTCACTGACTGAGCTCTACTCCTTTCAGTCAGTTTGTTGCACTGGCGAACAAGGATCCGAACCAGTCTGGCAGAACTAAACTTGACAGGGAGAGACTGAAGCTGTGCCTGTCAGAAGTGGTACGTCAACTAAAAAAGGAGCTGTTGTTTGTTTTCTTCTACTTGTTGGTTATTGGTATTTGCACTGTCTTGCTAAATGCTCTGCTGTCTCTGGGTGTAGGAGAGCATCGGCCAGCAAGCTAAAGCCATGAGGTCGCAGGTGAAGAAGAGCACAGTGAGAGAAAAAATCAAGCTGGCTCAGAACTTCCTCACAAAGCTGCGCTTCCTGGCTGATGAAGTGAGAACTACAACAATTATGTCTGCCATTTACAAACAATGTTTGCTGTACCTGCTTGTTTCACTTTGGTCCTTTCATGTCTAATGGTGTGAGCCTTCGTTCTTTCTGCAGCCTCAACACAGTGTTCCTGATGTTTTCATATGGATGATAAGCAATGGGAAGCGCATCGCTTATGCACGTGTTCCCTCCAAAGACCTCCTTTTTTCCACCCTAGAGGAGGAGAAAGGGAAGGACTGCGGCAAAGTCAAGACAATCTTTCTGAGGGTGAGCTTACACCAAATATAGTAAATCTTTTTGAATGTTGCAGCTTCTGTAATCATGCTGTCTTTTCCCTCTTGTACTAAAGATCCCTGGTAAGAAAGGTTTTGGGCCTGCTGGCTGGACAGTGCAGGCCAAGATAGAGATTTATCTGTGGCTGGGTCTGAGTAGACAGCGTAAAGACTACCTGAGCGGCCTGCCCAATGGATTTGAAGAAAATAAGTTGTCCAAAGGACCTGGCATGCCGTGCTCACCTCCCATCAGCCTCACGTACATGAGTAAGACCATCAACCAATTCAATATTTCTTAGATGTTCATTTTAAAGGCAGCCTGAGATAAAGGATTAATGAATAAAAAGAGATATCTGCCATTTAAAAAATCTGATACCTTCTTTTACAAAATGTTCAGTATGTTATCAGTTGACAAAACAATGATATTTCACGTGATACACCATTTTTTAAAGCTATAAAATTAAGATAATTCTAATATAATCTTTACAAATCTCTGTACATTGATGGAACAGATCAAGTATAGTAGGAACAGATGATATTGAAAATCTTAATCCATCCACAGTGAAACAGATCTTCCAGCTGAGGGTCCACATGTACCAGGCTCGCAGCCTGTTTGCTGCTGATAGCACAGGTCTGTCTGATCCCTTTGCGAGAGTCTTCTTCTCAACACAAAGCCAGGTCACTGAGGTGAGCACTCAAAATGCTTGTAAGGAAGTCAGCTGTCAACCTAAAATGTGAGTAGGTGCATCATAGATCCTGAATCTTCATCAAATGTTTTGTGCACTTCTAGGTGCTGGCTGAGACGCTGTGCCCGACATGGGACCAGCTGCTGGTCTTTGAGAATGTGGAGCTGTTTGGAGAAGCCACCGAACTGAGAGATGACCCTCCTATTATCGTTATTGAAATCTATGATCAAGACACAGTGGTAAGAGTGGTTTTGAAACAGAGACGCCCGTCTCTTTCCATTTGTATTAATGTGAGCGAACAGTCTGCCTTCACACAGCTTGAATTTCCAGATAGCAATCTTCCGTCCTTATCATCCTAATAATTTAAGAGCCTGCCTGTCTTCAGTTGAGATGTAAGAGTAAACATGTCACATAATGAGTCTAAAACCAGCGCGTGATGTTACTTTATATTGTAATTAATATTAGAGCTATACCACTTTTGTTAGCGTTAATGACAACCTGATATGATTTATATTTGAAAGAATGCTTTTGCTGACTGTCAATTCTACATTTGCTCCTGGCAATAACACCATTGTTTTGGATGACCCTTTGGATAAGTAGAGTGTGGATTCTGATGGCTTGATATACTGTAGCAGCGCTGCAATGTGTGCAGAGTAGATTGTATTGAAAGGCATGCAAGAGGAATAAGCAATGTCCATAAGGATAGATGGACCCTCCTTGATCAACTTAAACCTGTTGCATCCCTTTAAGTTAAACTTTGTGCTTTTTGTATGTGGCCGACAGAGAATTTGGACTCTTCATAACCACTAACTGCAAGAGAGAATTAATATTGTATATTTTTACAAGGTAATCATCCAATGATCTTTTGACATCACATAAACACACGTCTGTTTTGCAGTTCACTGGTTATTTTAGCGATGTTGTTTTTGTTTACTTTTATCTTCCATGCTCTTATATGTAGTCTCCCTAGAAACATGTGCATGTCAAGCCATGTTTCTTCCTTCTGACAGGACAAATCAAATAATTAATGATTACACCATAAGCGACCATGTTATATGAACTCTGATGGATTGGAAATGGTAGGCTAAAAAGACCATTCTTTCAAATAGTCAAACCAGAATTCATGTTTTATGGTGTGATGTTTTTAAGGTTTCTTTTGCTCCTATACTTCCAGGGTAAAGCCGACTTCATGGGCAGAACATTTGCCAAGCCTGTGGTCAAGATGGCGGACGAGCACTATGGTCCACCACGCTTCCCTCCGCAACTGGAGTACTATCAGATCTACCGTGGGAACTGCAGCGCTGGAGAGATGCTGGCAGCCTTTGAGCTGCTCCAGGTCAGACTGTCAGATACTACAGGGTACTGTTTACTAAAGTTGTCCGATCATATTGAAAATTAAAGATCGCTTGTGTCTTATATCTACCTAGATTGGCCCCAATGGGAAAGCTGACCTGCCTCCCATAGATGGTCCCACAGATATGGACCGTGGCCCAATCCTGCCTGTACCACTGGGGATCAGACCAGTGCTCAGCAAATACAGGATTGAGGTGAAGTCTTTGTCTTAGCTCTAACTTGTCAGCAAAATGTGTTTAAGTAAGAAAATGAAAGTACAACGACATCAAAATCACTGAACCTCCCCAACTCTCAGGTTTTGTTCTGGGGCTTGAGGGACCTGAAGAGGGTGAACCTGGCCCAGGTGGATCGGCCTCGTGTGGACATCGAATGTGCCGGAAAGGGAGTGCAGTCTGCCCTCATTCCCAACTACAAGAAAAACCCCAACTTCAGCACCCTTGTCAAGTGGTTTGAAGTGGTATTTTATCATTTAAATTAATCCAATAGATCATATTTATATTCCAAGCACATTAGAAAACATGAATTGAGTGTATTGCTGATATTCAAAAAGAAATTCCCACAAAAATGACTGTCATCGATGAAATTAATTCTGGATTTTGTGCGTCAGGATTTGCCTGAGAATGAGTTGCTTCACCCGCCACTGAACATCCGAGTGGTGGACTGCAGGGCTTTTGGCCGCTACACTCTGGTTGGCTCTAACGCCGTCACCAGCCTGCGGAAGTTCATCTACAGGGCAACAGACAAGCAGGCCAACAACTTTTCCACAACAGGTATAAAAAACCTAAAATCTGGGGACATTGTACATCACAGTGTATTTTCTTTACATTGTTGTTAATTAGGAACAACATAATCCAAAATCCAGACACCAACGCCAAGAAAGTAGAGCACATGACACGACTTTTCAGTAAATTAGATGCATAACTTGTTTTAGATCTGTGATGATTTATCTACATGCTTTTTGTCTTTAAATGCACTTTCTTTTAATCTTTTTTTTCTTAATGTCTCATTTTTAATGTATTTCTATGCCCCTCTATGGCACTTTGAATTGCCTGCCTTGTGCCTGAATGGTGCTTTATTGATAAACTTCCCTCGCCTTGTTATCTTTTCATCTTTCAGAGGAAATTATTGTCGTCAGCATGGAAACTGAGCCTTCTTTTAAGAAGATGGATACTGTGGTCAAGCTTGACTCTGTGAGTTCTATCATTCAATCTTTATGTAACCTTTATTCAAAGATTTAAACCCAGTTTGTATAGTCATTCTCAAAAAGGGCACATCTAGAACAGACAGCTTCAAAAACAGGACCAAAAACCAAATAATATTTGTGAAAACTATGTTTTGCACTGAAGCATATTGTCACATGATGTGACATTATGCAATTTGTTTTTCTACCCAGTGCTCTGATGCTGTGGTCAAAGTTGAGGTGAGCAGAGTGCTTTTTAAAGATTTGTTGTGCTGTTGCAAAAGCCCTAAAGCTCTACTGACAACATGTTTATTGCATTTTGTGTAAAAAAAAAAAAAAAAAAGGACGATGATAAGGATGGAAAGGGGAAAAAGAGGAAGAGGAAGAAGGGCGATGAGATTGAAGAGGAGGAACTTGATGAGAGCATGTTGGACTGGTGGTCCAAATATTTCGCCTCCATTGAAACTTTGACAGAGGTGAGTAACAGGAAAACAGCACGGCCATTTTGAGCCTTAAGTCAACTCAGATCTTAACCTGGATCTCTTTCTTCTTGATAAATCCAATTGAGATGTTACCTTCTGCTCCCACAGGCTCTAAAGGCTCAGGAAGCTGCTCTGTCAGATTCAGAGGACAAAGATGACATGGACATTGCAGACGGTGGAGGTAAAGCCAGAGAGTTTGTTTCCTGTCATCATTTAAAGTTTTTACGCATGCTTTCGTGTACCTCTGTGCCAAGTAGTAGCCGCAAGTTCTCTTTGCCTTGATATGGTGGATTAGCAAATCTGTGATGTTTTAAAGTCATATGACAGAGAGGAAAACAACAACAAATGCACTCAGATACTAGTTTCTCTGTTGTTCTCTGCATGTTCATGTTTTACGAGCTGACTAACTCTGATTGTTGTTTCCTTCTACAGTGCAGTAGTGAACCTCTTAGATCCTCCTAGCCGAGATTGCCTCCATGTAGATGCTGACATGAATCCAAATTTCCACACGTGCGACCGCCGCCTTTTTCCCTCCCACACGTGCATATTATCCGTATGCTTACCATGAAAGTTGTCAATGAGAAAAGTAATCATAAAACACAGACAATGCAGTTTGATGACAGGCATTTAATTTAGTGATATAAAATGAAACATATTTGATTCTGTGCTGTGCCAACCGGGCTCTACAGAATCAACTATTTATAGCATGTGTGCAAATATAGTGTACTGCACTATATGACGTCACTGTGAATTAAAATGAAAGGAAACAATTGTGAGCTTCTCTTTACTTTCAAGAAGACCGCTGCCTGTCTGGAGGTTCCTGTCACACCACCAAGTATCCCCACTGAACTGTATACTTCAATAGTATATAATTCACTGGTATGCTTGTTGAATGCAGTAACAGCTGGTTTTTGGCAACTTTCATGTAGAATTCATGTCTCGAGTGCTCTGTTCCTTCATCCCCCGCCCCGCTCCCCCCACTTCACGCCGTCCTCACCACTAACCTGTACTCAGATATCAAACCTGATGACTCTCCTGTAAAAGGCACCAAGAGAGGAAAAGGCAAGAAGAAGAAGATGCCAGATCCGTTTGAGAAGAAGAAGCCGAAGCTGGATGAGCTGAAGGTACGGGACTCGGCATCTATGCTACAGCTCGAAGCAATTCTCATACAGTGTGAAGTGTCATCCCGGATAAAAGTGCCACATTCTGAGGAAAACATATCATCCGAAACTGAATTGGTGTGTTGATCATTTGTGTGTGTAGGTGTACCCAAAGGAACTGGAGAGTGATTTTGACAACTTTGAGGACTGGCTCCACAGTTTTAACCTGTTCAGGGGGAAAGGCGGCGATGATGACGACCAAAACGTGACGGATGAGGACAGAATTGTTGGAAAATTCAAAGTAAAAACACAATGTTTAAGTTATTCTCATAAGGAGCTCATCACAGGTTGCTCGGCAATGCTTTATAATGACCATAAACAATAATTTATAGTAAATTAAACATTCATCATGTTTTTGTCTAACTATTTCCCTTTAGGGCTCACTGTGCATGTACAAAGTGTCAGATGACATGTCCAGAGACATGAGCTTCGACTCCAACATGGGAATGTTTCAGAACATTCCTCACAACGACCCCATTAATGTCCTCGTCCGCATCTACGTTATCAGGGTACATATTCTGCACTTTACTACAGTCTATGATAATACTGTTGTCGATGTCTCAGATGATGAGATTATTCATTTCATTCTTAATGTATTTTTTGGTAGGCAACTGATCTGCATCCAGCTGACATTAATGGAAAAGCCGATCCATACATTGCAATCAGACTGGGAAAGACAGAGCTCAAGGACAAAGAGAACTACATCTCAAAACAGCTGAACCCTTTGTTCGGCAAGTAAGTAGAAATTCTTTATTTCTGATCAAAGTATCTTTACTATATGATCCAAGTGTTACTGCCTGTTTTAATATACATGAAAACCAGACAAATTATGTATTTCTCATCTTATCAGATCCTTTGACGTGGAGGCCACATTCCCAATGGATTCCACACTCACCGTTTCAATTTATGACTGGGACCTGGTGGGAACCGATGATCTGATTGGAGAAACCAAACTTGACCTCGAGAACCGTTTCTACAGCAAACACAGAGCCACATGTGGCGTGACGAGTAACTACGCCATGTAAGAATCAACGGCTAAATATCACAATTCCTAATTGTAGGTTATCATAGATTTATATAAAGCATTGCTTTTCATATAATTGTAACTGCTTTTGCGCTTTCCTGTAGCCATGGTTACAATGTGTGGCGGGACCCAATGAAACCCACACAAATCCTGGCTAAGCTGTGTAAGGATGGCAAGCTCGATGGGCCTCACTACGGCCCTGGAGGAAGAGTGAAGGTGGAGAACCGTGTCTTCATGGCACACACTGAGATAGAGGATGAAAATGGTAAACGTTCATTTCACTCAAACCCATTTGTTTCTCCCACTGAATTTAACTGATTATCTACCATGGAGTAAGAAACCTCTGTACTGCACTGTACTTATTTGATATTTCTCTGGAGCGTGTGACTAAAAACGAGTGTTAACCAATTGGTTTTCTTCAGGCTTGAAGAAGCAGACGGAGGAACATCTGGCTCTGACCGTGTTGAAGCACTGGGAAGAAATCCCAAAGGTCGGCTGCAAACTCGTCCCAGAACACGTGGAAACCAGACCACTGCTCCACCCTGACAAACCAGGAATTGAACAAGTATGTCCTTCAGTGTGCTCATGCTGGCTCTATTCCTGCCTTTTAATCAAGACTCTTTATACTGTAAAGGTTTGTTTGCATACTTTTAGACCAACATCTCCTTGTGTTCAATTGCTTTTAGGGGAGAATTGAGATGTGGGTGGATATGTTCCCGAAGGATATGACTGCACCTGGCCCCGCCCTTGACATTTCACCAAGGAAACCAAAGAAGTATGTCCTCTGTATACACTATATACAGTTTTAGCCAATCCAACAGCCAGAGGAGGGCTTTTATTGAAATGAATGTTTAATCAAATCTTGTGTGCAGGTTTGAACTGAGGGTGATCGTCTGGAACACAGATGAGGTCGTTCTGGAGGATGATGATATCTTCACCGGCGAGAAATCCAGTGACATATTTGTTCGAGGGTACTTACAAGCTTTATATGATTTGGATGGTGAAGAAAACAACAAATTATTTAAAACAATGCTTTGTTAAATATTGTGAATCTATCCTTCATCTTTTCAGCTGGTTGAAGGGGCAGCAGGAGGACAAGCAGGACACAGATGTCCACTACCACTCCATCACTGGGGAGGGCAATTTCAACTGGCGCTTCGTCTACCCCTTCGACTACCTCATGGCTGAGGAGAAGATCGTCATCTCGAAAAAAGAGTCCATGTTTGCCTGGGATGAGACTGAATACAAGATCCCAGCTCGTCTCAATCTGCAAGTGTGGGACGCTGACCATTTCTCCGCAGATGACTTCTTAGGTGCAGCGAACGTACATTTATGTTAACATTTGGCTTTTGGTACATCTTGCAATCGAACTCATCAGACCTATTTACGTGAAGATACGGGTCTGTCCATGCACTACTTCCTTTCATTCCATCATGTTCAATAATGTCTCTTTATAGGTGCAATTGAGCTGGACCTGAACCGTTTCCCACGTGGTGCGAAGACTGCCAAGCAGTGCAGCATTGACATGGTGACAAATGAAGGAGAGATGCCCATGGTCTCCATCTTCAAACAGAAGAGGATCAAAGGCTGGTGGCCATTTGTGGCCAGAAATGAAGAGGACGAGTTTGAACTCACGGTAAGCGAAAGTTAGAAGTAACCCAAAATGTTGGTCATGGCTGAATGTATAAAAAGCTGGACAATAGCTTAAAACCACATGTTTTTGTTGTGCTTTTAGGGAAAAGTGGAAGCAGAGCTGCACCTTCTGACAGGAGAGGAAGCAGAGAGAAGCCCAGCGGGTGAAGGGCGAAACGAACCAGAGCCACTGGAGAAACCCAAGTATGAAGGATGTTCTGTCATCACCCCGCTGCCAACATTTTTATTACTGACCACTCTTTATCTATTTTTCTTAAAGAGGACCTATTATGCTTTCTATTTTTGCTTTGAGCCATGCAGTTAGCAGTCCTATTATATGACTCTCTCCACCTCGGGCCTGAAAACCGTCCAAATCACCCTTGCTAGAGGTATAAACACCTATCCCAGTCCGAGCAGAGTCAGCTGTAGCTAATAGGACCTCTAGCTGTTGCTGCTAACTGAGCTAACTGACTAAGCAACAAATAAAACTATGCGTCTGCCAGGAAACTCACCATTTCTTTCAGCATAAAACATGATAAGTATTTGTGGTCCAGTCAAAAGAATGTGGGCTTTTAAGAGAAGGGGCCTTGAAGAGACAGAGACTAAGCAGTGAGTTTCAGTAAGAGGATAACTGAGCGGCTGCATAATGGACCAGTATAAGATAAATAAGGATTTTTTCTGAACTTTGAACCAGGAAAAGTTATTTTAGTGGAGTCACAGAATAAAAATAAGGAGCTGGAAATGTGCATAATAGGTCGCCTTTAATAATGTTGTTCAGTTTATTCTATGGCTTGGCTACCTTTCACCCTTGAACACACAGACACGCAAATGCAGGCATACATAGTGTTCAGCTACTTCAAGTGACTAAAAAGTGGTCTAATGCGGAAAAGACCAAAAATAACAAAATAAATCTTATGATAAATAAATCATCATAAACACATGAATAAATACAAAGATAAATCATTCATAAACAGAAGAACTCGGATTTCCTAACAATCATAAAACAAGCATAAACATATTCCTAAACATCTATAAAGTTACTTAATAAAAAAACAAAACAACCACAATAAGCAATTCTTGAATTTAGGAAAGACATTTATTTGCATTTACTTCAACCAAGTTCTGGACTTATCTCTACGATCTTCTTTCTTTACATGGTAAGTTGCTTTTCATATCTTTTGTGAGTCGTCTTCAAGTTCTCAAAATACTGTAAATTGTTTCTCTGTGTTTTGCTTTGTCCTTGTATCCGTAATCTTAACTATATTTACATTCAAATTGACCTCAGAAGAAAGCAACATTAGATCCATAAAGCTAAAAGTCTGTGTTACTGAACATCTGTGTTTTTTTTTATCTTTCCAGCCGCCCAGACACCAGCCTTCTGTGGTTCCTCACTCCCTTCAAAGCCATTAAACACTTGATCTGCACCCAGTACAAGTGGCTGGCCATCAAGATTGTCACTGCTCTCGTGCTGCTGGCCTTGCTGGCTATTTTCCTCTACAGCATGCCTGGTTACATGGTCAAGAAAATGCTGGGAGCTTGAGATGTTGCTCAGACACATCTGCAGAAGGTTCCAGCAGTTTCACTAACCAGATGGCTTCTAATCCTCTCTCTTCTTTCTTTTTATCTACAGTTTCTCTTCAACGATAGCATTTTAAAAACTAAATAGCACCAGTAATACAATTTAAATAGACCACAAGTCATTTTATGAGCCAAGAAGAAAGAAACAGCAAAACAACATGATTTGAGAATGCGTTAAAGAAAAACATATTCTACCCTCAATATTAGGATTTAGTCTGCTGAGTTGGATATAACTATATTGACTCTCAGCATTCAGGTGACGAAAAGCAGATTTTGTTTCACCTGAAAATCTACAGTTTATGATCCAAATAAAGTGTGACCAGTAAAACTACTCTGAAGCGCTTCTGAAAAGGAACCATACGTTTTCAGTGCACCAGTTCAGTTTAGCATTAAAGTGGAAGTAAATGCTTGATGTGGCCTCGTCAATCTGCATTCAGAGTGTCTGATGAGCCAAAGGCAAAACGCACACCACCTGATTTTTTTGTAGTGCAGGGAATCAAAGTGAAACAAGTCCTTTTCCCCTCTGCATTAATGGATTTATTCTATAAATATAGATTTATCAATGCAGAGGTAAAGATTTTGTGCGAGAATTACTCTTATTACTTAATTCGGAGTGTATTTCACTTGATCAAGAGGTAATGACTGTAAGAACACTGCAAGCAGCAACTGAACTGAGTGATTTAACCATCCCTGTAGTGACGCTTACTCTTGAGTAATTATCAGTATTCTGGTCATGTTTGCACTGTTTTATTTTGGTTTAAATGAATGTTCATTTGCACTTCAAAATTGGACAGTATTTGTGAATAAAGTTGCAAAACAACCAAACTCTCCCTTACCTCTAAGCAGTGTGTGTAAATGAGAATTTAGAGATCTGAGAAAGATCTAACTGATCTTGACGGCTATGTTCAGATCTTAATACAATACTCACATGTCCATATGTATATTAAAAGAGTTACTGTTCTCTGTAATCATTCCTCCTCTCCATCCTGTGGCTTTGAAATGATGCCTCAGTAATGTAACTTCAATGAAAGTGATGTTGGACAAAATCCACAGCCCTCGATCTATGCAAAAAATAGTAACATGAGAGGTTTTAGCCATCCGAGTAGCCAAAACAAATGTGCGTCTACCAAAGTTTATATGTTTACTATGAAATTAACTTAACTTTATGTAGTTTCTTGCAAAGCTGCAGTGCATGCATAGTAACACTTAGAGGGAAATTCTTACTTAAAAGACTGAAACATTGGGAGATAAACCCACTTGATTAGACTTAAATGCAGCCTTGTATGAGCTTTAGAACTGGATTTTGTCCTCCATTTCTTACAGCAGAGTCGCAAATGAAGTGATTATTTGAGTTTATGCTTTGTATGGACAAGGGGAATGATGAGTCGCCATTCACCTTAGAACTATTCAACATTCAAGCCACGTTTCTCTAGCAATAAGGCTCAAACATGTGCCTCCGTCTATCATAAGTGTGCACTTCATCCAACTTCCACACCAAAAGGAATATCATCCCTGGTGTGGAATCTCTGTTTTGAATCGTGACTGTCTTTGGCATTGCCTAATTCTGTCTCTGTGCTCCACCAGCCGTCCAGACATCGCCCTCCTCTGGTTCCTCATCCCGTTCAAAGCTGCAAAACACCTGATATGTGACCAGTACAGGTGGCTGACCATCAAGATCGTCACCGTGCTCCTGCTGCTGGCCATCTTGGGTCTTTTCCTCTACAACATGCCTGGTTACATGGTGAAAAAAATGTTGGGGGTCTGAGATATCTGCTAGATTACCATTTTATGCACAAAGAAATGTAAATTAAATTATTACTGTTATTATTATAAATACTATTATTACTATTGTGGATAATACTTATTATTATTAAGGTGCATGTAATGAGCATTTGTTAATAGGTTATAAGGCCCTTGTAAGATGTTATTAAGATCATTGTCTAAATACGACTAAATTAGGTGTTAATAACAGCATCATGATTAAGAATGTTAATTAAACCCTTATGAGTTTCTTATAATTTGGTGAGTTAAACTTGCCTATGACTTTATTGTTAAATCTTTGCTACGCTTTTTAAGCTTTATTATGATTAATACATAATTTATTATGAATTTATTAGTGGTCAACTATTACTTATTAACAGTTAAGTATTATTTTTGCTAGGTTAATAAGTCCTTTATTATGCATTTATTTACAGTTAACTAATAAGACTTGAATTAATGTTCTTAAACAGTCTGTAAACTGTTTCATATACAGTGTGTTAGTGTTGATAAAGGTTATATAATCTATCAATAAATGTGTTTATGATATGCTATTAATTTTATTTACACATAATAATGTAATTAAGCATCTGATAAGGACTTGCAAGGGCCTTATTATCTAACAACTAATGCTTATCATCTCAACATCAAGCATTGCCTTATTATGTTTATCTTGTGGTTGTTGCTGTTGCAGGGCTGTCACCTTTGTGCTGATTTATTGTGAACTCACCGGTGTGCAGTATTGACTTTTGATTTGTGAATAAAGTGAGGACTGCAAACATTTCTAATCTTAACTACATATCTGTGCACACGCATACTAGTGCGTTATTAAAAGAGGACTACCACAATGGCATTACTAATGATATATTGTGTGAACAAATCTCAAAATATAGCTGCTGTTCAAGTGGTAACAAAGTGTTTTTTCTTGTTTCTTGAAATGTGGTGTCATTTATTCATTTGTTGTCCATTGCTCACCTGTTAAAATTACAACTACAAAAAGTGAGATTATTAGCGTAGTTGGCTAACAATCTCACTTTTTTAATTTGCTGTTCATATTGTCTTGCTTGTACAATGTTTTGTCGTGTTTATGTGTCTATGTATGATATTTCAAATTTGTGCATAAATTGACCTCTGAACCCTCCAAGTTCCAGTAGTCCTGTTATCTATGTATACATGTCCTTGTTTGTGTTGTATGTTTGGGAATGTTTTATTATTTGTATTTAAATTCACCCCCTCTTGCTAGCAGAGTGACCAAAATGTATCCACCTTGTTAGCAAAATGGTCAAAATGTATCTCTCTTGTTAGCAAAATAACCAAAATGCATCCTCCTTATTAGCAAAATGGCCAAAATGTATCCCCCCTTATTAGCAAATAACCAACATGTATCCCCCTTGTTAGCAAAATGGCCAAAATGTATCCCCCTTATTAGTAAAATAATCAAAATGTATCCCCCTTGTTAGCAAAATAACAAACATTTATCCCCCTTGTTAGCAAAATAACAAAATTGTATCCTCCTTGTTAGTAAAATGGCCAAAATGTATCCCCCTTATTAGTAAAATGGCCAAAAATGTATCCCCCTTGTTAGCAAATAACCAAAATGTATCCCCCTTGTTAGCAAAATGGCCAAAATGTATCCCCCTTATTAGTAAAATGGCCAAAAATGTATCCCCCTTATTAGCAAAATGGCCAACAATGTGTCCCCCGTATTAGCAAATAACCAAAATGTATCCCCCTTGTTAGCAAAATAGCCAAAAATGTATCCCCCTTGTTAGCAAATAACCAAAATGTATCCCCCTTGTTAGCAAAATGGCCAAAATGTATCCCCCTTATTAGTAAAATGGCCAAAAATGTATCCCCCTTGTTAGCAAATAACCAAAATGTATCCCCCTTGTTAGCAAAATGGCCAAAATGTATCCCCCTTATTAGTAAAATAATCAAAATGTATTCCCCTTGTTAGCAAAATAACAAAAATGTATCTCCCTTGTTAGCAAAGTAACCAAAATATTCCCCCTTGTTATCAAAATGGCCAAAATGTATCCCCCTTATTAACAGAAATGTATGAAAAAAAACAGAAGAGTCTAAGAAAAGTCCTTACAATTTTTAACCCTTGAAAAAAGGGGATTATTATATCGGGTATAAGTACTTTGAAACAGAACCAGTGGATATTTCATTTGCGATAAAATTTCTAACACACTGTTTGTCTCTGTGCTCCACCAGCCGTCCAGACATCGCCCTCCTCTGGTTCCTCATCCCATTCAAAGCTGCGAAACACCTGATATGTGACCAGTACAGGTGGCTGACCATCAAGATTGTCACTGCTCTTCTGCTGCTGGCCATCTTGGGTCTTTTCCTCTACAACATGCCTGGATACATGGTGAAGAAAATGTTGGGAGCCTGAGATATCTGCTGGAATTTACTGTTTCACACACACAGAAATTGTTTCACTTGTAAGTTTGTCTTGTGTTCTTGAAAGAGTTTTGCCACTTGACAGAATACACCATCAAGTTGTGGATTATAAGTGTTGCTACAGTACTCAATACGGCAAGCTCGTTCTCATATTGACGTGTAATCGCTAAAATCCATTACTGCAATGTAGTGGTGAAAATTTGTTATTATTTCACAATGATGTTTTATCTTGCTTAAATTATTATTATCATTATTATTTATTATAATTATTGTGGTTGTTGCTGTTGCTGTTGCAAGACTGTCACCTTTGTGCTGATTTATTGTGATCTCATCAGTGTGCAGTATTTGTCTGTCTTTTGAATTTGTGAATAAAGTGGCGACTACAAACATTTCTGATCTTAACGTCATCTGTTCGATCATCTGTTCACACACATGGCTGTAAAGCTCTCCAGTGTCGCCCAGTGACAGCTGCTTTCACTGGGTTTTAAACATGACAAGTTATTTATTGACAAATTTAAGACTTTTCAGTCTTCATTTATAGAAAAATATATATATTTTAGGCGGTATTTTTTACAAAAATGTAAAAATGCTGTTTGTTTTGGTAGCCTAATTTGAGTTATATGCATTGCTGTGATAGGAAAAATTGGGAAGTAGTCAACAAGTAGTGCTGTCAAATAAAGTTGTACCTGAAGGAGGTAGAAATCAATTTCTGTACCTTTGGCATTATGTCTGGAATTTAAAATCTTTGGCATCATACCATTTTGTCAGTATTGCTTCACCTACTATCCTTCTGCAGACACCATGTTTAGGGTCCAACTGGCGATGAAATTGAGAGGATGACATGGTTTTGCTAAGTTTGACACAAAAGTGCAACTAAAGGTTCATTTGGAGGATGCGGGCATCGATCCCGCTACCTCTCGCATGCTAAGCGAGCGCTCTACCATTTGAGCTAATCCCCCTATGTAGTTTCACTCTTGTGATATTATCTCATCGATTTTGAAGGAGACCTCTTTCCTAGGAGCTATATGTTGTGTTATGTTTGAAGGGTGCTTCATAGTAGGCCTATTCGCAAACTTTCACAGATATCTGTAACTTTCACTGGCCCCCTCAGAGAAGATCCCATCATATATGGTATTGGGGTGCCATCTGCTGGTTTTAGATGGGACTGCAGGTTATATATTCAGCCAGCTCTGTATTAACACTGAGGCTCCGTTTGAGACTGGTAGGTTAATATTCTGTGCAAAAGAGATTGACTTTTGACACCTTATGGATGACAGCGAGACTTTATAATGTATTGAATACAACTGATAGGATAGTATGCTTGATATTTTTGTATAAACTCTGTGACGCACTTTAGAAATGCTGTTTTCGTTGAAGGCTCTCCTCCTAAGATGAGCTCATGCGTGCGTACATGCGCGCATGCGATGGTCGCTGGCATGCACGCACACGGTCACGTTATATTTAACAATAATCAATCAATTCACAAAAGACTATCGACATCTTTTAAGGTGGAACATTTCCTTGCATGCAGGGTTGTAGCCAGGATTTTATGAATACTACTGATGTCATGCATACCAGAAGGCGCAGCATTGAAAAGGAATTAGAAAATCTTTTTAATTATAACAAAAAGTCAGAGTTGTGAGTTAGAAAGTCAAATGATGACTTTTGTATCTCAATTTGGATTTTTGTCTAATAATTATGAATTTAACCCATACTTATAACTGTCATCTCATACATTCAACTATTTTATCTAATAACTTTTGACTTTTTATCTCATAATTATCACTTTGTATGTCATATTTATTCATTTATTTCCCCACAACTTTGCTGTTTTGTTTTGTTTTTTATATCTCATAACTACGACTATTTCTCTCATAATTATGGCTCACCATGGGAATATTTATTAATCAATGTTAGTTTTCATCATATTCATTATACTATTATAATATTATTATTATATTATATTATATACATTTCATATTTATTTAGTGGTTGAAACAGTGTCAGGTTAAGAAAAGGAGTATTGGAGGATGCGGGCATCGATCCCGCTACCTCTCGCATGCTAAGCGAGCGCTCTACCATTTGAGCTAATCCCCCGTTAGCTTCACCGCGTTACATGGCCTTTACAAACATAACATTTGAATGGTTGATTTTAATAACGGTAGCGATAAGTTCAGTAACTGTTGCAATGTTTAGGTTCTTGTCGCTACTATATTGCATTTAAATTTTCTGCTACTTTATACAACTCCGCTATCTTTCAGAAGCAAATATTGTAACTTTTACTCCACTACATTTATTCGATAACTTTAGCCACTGCAGTGTTACTTTGCAGATTGCATTGTGCATCACAGCCAAATTAGCACATTTTGAAATTAAATAGTAGGCAGACATACTAAAAACAATTTTGATACTTCAGTACATTTCATATCAGATACTTTAAGACTTTTACTCAAGTACTATAGGTATGGGTAACTTTTACTTTTACCAAAGTAATATTTTAACACAATATCTTTACTTTTATTCAAGAACTTTTTGGTACTTTTTACAACACTGCAGAGATGACACACCCATTAAAACTCTCACCTGCAAACAAAAGGAGATCTCAGGTTCATCCTACTCATCTTTTGTCCCTCTCTAGATACTAGTTTGTCACAATCTCAGATATAGTAGATAAATAAACAAACAAAAAAAAAACCTTATAAGTTGTAGGCTAAATTTCACACATGTTGCTCATGTGAGCTTGCAAACATTCTTGCATCACAAATCCATTCTCACCCAAATGAACCACAACCATTTATTTCACAACTGTTTATTTATTCAAAACTCAAAAGATGAGTGTTCTGTTGATGTTTACATGGTCGATGAATGCAAGTTCCAGAGCAGACGACAGCCAGTTTGCAAAATAAAAATAGCTGGGGAAGGACTAGGAGACTTCCTTGGTGTAACTGGATGCTGATGATGACCAGTCGACTGGTCACAGATTTGTTTATACCGGCTTTCTTCCAAACTTCAACTCATACACCCTGGGCAACCCAGAACAGCAAATTAAAAGTGTAAACACAAGATCAGCAAGAAACACATGATTAAAGCTGTCATGTGGAAATGTGTTTGTATTAATTCTGTGTCAGGGTCCCTTATATTTTATAATAAAGCATTAGAACTGCTATAATCTCTAACCATGTTGTCAGTCTGTAGGTGGCTTTCCATCTCTAACTTTTAAACTTCTTGCGTCTTCATGTCGGCCTCAAAGACACGACTGCAGTTTACCAGGATCGTGCGACATTGGACAAAAATCTCCACACAAAATACATACATATACAAAATATCACTCATTCACAGTCAATGTGTAACATTCTCATGCTCAGATATGTTGCTGATCAATAACGAATAATCGCAGAGCACTGATCATACGCCTTGAGTCATTACACCAAAGAATTTCCTTCAGCGTTTCTACATGCCATGAACCCACCATAACAAAAAACTAAAAGCTTGATGCTGACTCAAGCACAAACCACAACTTAAAAAACAAACATGGCCTCAGCTTTCATCTCATGTACAGTAGGTTTTGCACCAATTTTGCTACAGATAGTTAATCTAAAGGAAATATAAGTTAAATAAATAAGAAATTACTATTAAAAAGTCACTTTAGTTACAGTTTTAGTCGCTCAGGGAGTGTCCTGATGGCACATCGGAGCAGCGTTGTTCTGTGCTCTAATAGAAAGTATTACAGCGCACCAAAGGCAAATAAATAACTCCATAATGAGCAAAGACATTGTCCTCTCAGAAATCACAATGTCGGTAATATTTACAGACTTAAAATTCACTGTTTTCCATAATAACCTCCATGCCAGGCTTAGTTCTGTGTTACTCATGCTGAAATAACTGGGATATGTGGTACATTACTGTTGTGTAGGCAGGGAGGAGCAGCAGATGATGATGCAGAGTAGTCGTGTGTGTGTATAGTATGAAGACGGCCAGAGGGCGGATGGGGGGAGGTTACGAACAGATATACATATGAGGAAGAAAGGAAAAGACAGACTGAGAGCAGGGATAATGGTGGAGTATTTATAGAGCGTGCAGAGTAGAAAACAAATGAGGGCAAAAAGAAAAGGAAAGGGAAGATGGAGATGGAGATGGAGATGGAGATGTCAGGGTGGAGGGAGATGAAGGGTTCAGTATTCATCCTGGTCCAGGTGAGCTTGTTCATCGAGGTCTTCATCCTCTGGAGGCGCAAAGCCTTCCTAAAAACACACAAAATAAGGTATTATTCAAGTTATTTTCTATTCACGATAACATTTTCCACTGTTCCACCTGCTTCTCTTACTCCTTGCAGTCTCTTACCCTGCAAGCCTAACTGTTAAAAATGTATTTATACATGAATATCGTAAGCTATTTCATTGAGTGGCCTGGAAGTGAAATAGTCTGACAGAATGGAACAAAACTTTGCCGTCTTTGTTCAGACTACGGAGCCTCGTGTCAGTATTTTAGTTTTTGGTCACTTCTGTTACCCGACCAGCCCACAAAGTCATATTCACAACTTCAACTTCCGTCAACTTCGTAAACATTCTTCATTCACGTTCGTGCTACAGCTGCAGCTGGATATACTACTCAAATGGGCCCAAAAAAAAACAGTATCATCCTTATCTAAACATATAGAACAAGCCACACAACATACTGTTGAGAAGGGTTACTTTCCAAGGCAGATTAATAGTAATTTGTCTAATTAAAAATGTTTGAATCAGGTTTATTTAAGAGCAAAGAGGATGAGATTTCACTTTGACTCTCTGTAGTCGCTCTTGAATCTTGACTGAAACTGTGCAGTGCAGCATGTATTTGTTGCTGATTATGGAAAGATACCTCTGTTGCGTAGAGAATGTCAATTATCTTGCTGAGGATGGGGTTGTTTTCACTCTCGTGTTCCTGGCAGATCAGCTCAATGTCCCGTAGTTTGCTGAAGTAGAAGTCTCTCTCCTTCTCTAGTCCGTCTACAGTCAACTTCAGCTCCATCAACTTGGACAGGAAAGAAAACAGTGAGCGACCATGCACAAAAACATAGATGGTGTGGTTTCAGAGTATAGTTGTCCTTCATCTCCAGGCAACTCTACCTGTTGATTTAGCTCCATGATCTCGGCATCGCTGCCGCCGTTTCTAGACAAAGATGGATTCTTCCTCATAACTGGAACGTTGTGTTGGACCCGCTGTGGTGTTGGCATGTTTTTGGGAACTGTTGGAGATGTCCTCTGTGGTCCTGGAGCGGTCAGAGATGTTCAGACATGTTTTTTATTTGAATTAAAAGGGATTGGCTGCATTAATATTGGCTGTGTAGCATTGTGGCGATGGATATAGCACATTATAGAGAGCTGATGCTATCAGCTTATAGCATAATGTTGTGCCTTTGGTATGCCATTTTTGTGAAAGGATTTCAAATTGTTTTTTACAACAGAACTGCTTTAAAAGACACAAATTTGGATTGCCAGATTTTAAAAATCCGAATTCTGAATAAAAACTTGACAATTACTTTAAGAGGCCTCAAAGTGATTTAAGTCAAAATCTTTTAAGACAAAAAAATCTGCGTCCTGCCAAACCTCTATAAGTGCTTCAGCAGAGGTGTTTCAGATCAACTCAAAACATGCCAACAAAATGCTGTTGTTTTAAAATGCAGTCTGCCCTTTAACAACCACACTGCTTAACCAGGCTAATGACACACTACAAGTCAAATTAGGTTGTTTGCCATGATATTCAAGCAAAAAGCTTTCACAGAGACATAGCAAGGCTGTTCAAGCTGACATTACTCTTGTTAGTAAAATGAAAAAAAAAAACTCTCTTTTCTTATCAGCCCAGCTTTTAGAGAGAGATGGAGCTGTTGCATCAGCTGCTTGATGCAGGACTTCTGGCATCACTGACCATGATCAATTAGAATTGGGAAAGCAAATAACAACTGGAGTTGCATGTTTTGGATTTCCAACCCCATGAATGCTGCATCCCAATAGTCACTGTGGTGATTATCCCAGCAGTGACTCAGTCATACCTACACAGTGCCATCATGTTGCTTGTGAGTGCCGGGCAGTGAGATGGATCTAAGAGGACAGCAGTCATTCTGTGAATCGTGCTGCTCACACCACTTGCTTGCAGGGAGCGCTTTCGAGCCATCCAAAGCTCAGGAAGACCGTGCAGCAAAGGCAAAACTGTGTGGTTTACCTGGATTTCTCTTTGGTTTGTGGATAAAGTGATCACCTGGGTTGGGGGCGGGGGCCACGTCCTGGCCCTGTCTGGCTAGTAAAGGGTCGTACTCCTTGCCGTCGTAGTTGGCGTCGAAGAACTTCTTGAACCACTGCACGAATTCAAAGTTGTCCTGGAACTTCCCTTTTACGAGCTTTTCTACAGGAATAATCTGGAGGGTGGAAACAGGAAATGCTGTGATTTAACACACAGTTTATGCCACTGTTACATGATACAAACGTAGGAAAATGATCAACAAATCATCTTCAGTATGATCAAAAATGATGATAAAAGTGTTCTGACTTTGTCGACACTCATCCTTTTGAAGGCTGCCTGAAGAACTTTGAAGTTGTGTATAAATTCGTGCTCCAGCTTGGCTTGAAATTTGACCTTCTTCAGAAGGATACAACCTGGAAACAACATGTCCATGAACTGGCAATATGCCGCTCCTGGAAAACACAAACACACAACAATTAGTTTTCGATGTCTTTCGATGTTCTGCTGAGCAAAACTGATCGGAGGTATGGATAACCCAAGATAAGAACCAACCAAACAAGTTACTCTCATTGCAGTAACTAATTTAAACAAGCTGTGGCCGTCTGGGGAAATACATGGACCTGTGGATGTAAAATACATGGATACATAGGGGATGTGCAGTATACTATTCATTTTTATGACCATAATTTGGATTGTGATGATACTGATGATGGCTGCTACAGATGATCTTAGGCTATTGTTGTTTCAGATGTGTTTTAAATGTGTCTACATGTTCTGCCTCTCACAGCATTGTAAATTTGTCCTAAGACTAAGTCTGTTTTTAATTACAACTTTAGCCTTACCTGAACAGAGCTGCTCAATCTTAGTGTAGGTGAGATGCAAAGAATCGTTGACCCATGCCAGCATGTCATGTCGGCTGAGGTTGTCAATGGACACAGATGTTGCGTACACATTCACTGCCATCCCCTACCTGCAACCAACAACAGAGGAAGAGGGAGTCAGTCATTCAGTTTGTCTGTTAGCTGAATCTCACAAACTTTAAGTGGACTTTGGTTGACAGTTAGGTCATGGGGCAAAGAACAACCTAAAACAAATCACAATATTTCAAACGGATTACTTCACATGTCTTTGATTGGCCACTGTATGTAAACAGATATACACCAGTTGCTCTAATCTTATAATCAAGTGGGGCCCTTCTCAATCTGTCAAGATCCAACCCCATACTGAACCAAGCTGCCCACCATGTAAGCTTGACCCAACCTGCCAGACGTCTTGGACTTGAACTGAAATACTTATTTAGAGCTACAAGTAAGGATTATGTCAATAGTGATCAATCTACTGATCCTATATCAGTCTGTAAAAATATCTGTTGTAACTTCCTAAAGTCTAGCTACAGTATGATGACTATTTCATAGATATGTGCATATTATGCCTTGTATATATGTTCGGTTTGTATATATTACACATTTATACAAATACATGTGTTATATGTATAAATTCTTATATATGTGACATACATGCCATGTTTGTATGGGCTGGACATGTAAGTCAATATTTGAAATTGTTTCATATATGATTTCCTCCGTTTTCCCGTGATAACAAGTTAATTTCATTTGTTTTCTCGAGATCTCGAGTTATTATCTCGAAATAACAGCTGCCGGTTTCCCGAGATAATGCGATAATTTTCTCGAGAACTCGAGATAACGAAACTTTGTTTTCCCGAGATAGCAATATAATTAATTCGTGACTTTTTTAGGGTTGAGAAAACAAAACGGGAAGACAAAGTTTCGTTATCTCCAGAAATTATCCCGTTATCTCGGGAAAACGGCAGTTGTTATTTCGAGATAATACCTCGAGATCTCGAGATAACGAAACTTTGTCTTCCCGTTTTGTTTTCTCAAGATCTCTTATATCGTTATCTCGGGAAAACAAAATTTCGTTATTTCGAGATCTCGAGAAAATTATCCCGTTATCTCGGGAAAATGGCAGTTGTTATTTCGAGATAATAACTCGAGATCTCGAGAAAACAAATGAAATTAACTTGTTATCACGGGAAAACGGAGGAAATAAAATGTATGAATGCATGGCCCTTTAGGGCTTCCGTATATATCGGCCAATATATCACTATCTGAATTCCTTTACTCAGTACAATATTAATATCGGTATCGGCATCAGCCACAAAGACAGTTGGACTTTAATAGTTTCAGCTCTAGATTTAATCATGGACCTGCTTTATTTGACTTATTGATCTAATTGTTGATGGGGGATGTACAATGGTACTACTAATTTCGACTCTACTGTTATCTATACAAACTGTTAAAAATATCTGTCAATGTGTTGGGAGGATCTCTGTACTTTCTGGAGTGTTCTGGAAGAGGAGATTTTTGGCTGGGTCAGAAAGCATTGCAGCTGTGCAAGGCAGGGCCCGTAAACCCACTGACACCAAGCGAAATACCCTCGATTTGGGACTGTAAACACTGTCGCCTGAGATGCATCTTTACAGTTTCAGTTTTAATCTACACATGTGTTGTGCGCATAATCCCCCCTAGATTAAACAGAAATATCCTGATGTTTGTGAGCAGCTTTACACATCTGGCAGCACCAGCCCTCACCATCCTCTGTGCTCACTTTGCCTGCCTTGCTAAACCCCTTCCAGCGGTGTCACGTCAGAAACAGGGCCTGTAACACCTTGACACCCACTTTAGACTTTTAAACTGTGAAATGATGATAGTTAAAGTCACTCCCGACTCTGGGAGAAATTACAGCATGTCACCACATTTTCTAGTAACATCTGAATCACGCGTCCCTGCAGCAGCAGCCAGCGTAAGCGGTGATTTCTGGTGATGATGCCACTAATAACAATATTGTGCATGCACCCTCAGCAGCGTGCGCTACACCAGCAGCAGGCTCCCATGGGGGCTTGGCTAGCCAACAATTACATGATTACAACTTACAACCAAATAACAAACAATAGCATCATGTTAGTGAGACAAATCCACGCAGGGGCCAGCTGCGGCAGGCGCATACACTGCGCAGTGGGTGTTTATTTCTAATAAATGATCGTATCGAGAACGGTGCATGAGAAGAAAAAGCAGATCTATTCTCCAAAAAAATGTGCCAGGCCTGTGAGAAAGCTCCGGTAATGACTGCAGCAAAATCCAGGGCGCAAAGCCCGGAGTCTAGCGAGGACAAATGGGCGGGTGGGGGGGGGCTGACATTTCCAAGCCCGAGCTGAGAACAATAAATGTGGCCGTTTGCTGGGTGCCTTTTGGGTAAAAAAAAAAAAAAAAAAAAAAGCCGCAACGCTGGCTGCTGCTCCACCAGCGGCCCCCTCTACAGGCCTCCCGGAATACCTCAGGACTGTCAGTGCACGGGAAATATCCTCCCTGCGTGGGAATAAAACACCGCTCCCCCCGCAAACGCACGCACAAAAAGGAGGAACAAACAACGGGGAGCGGGTGAAAGGATTCTTCACGATACTCACTGTATTCAGGAGAGTCTGTGTTGTTATCACGCTGGCTGTATTCCTTATGTCAATGCCCGCTGCTGTCGTCGTTGTCAGACCCTGCGCGGTGCAGTGCTTGCTTGGTAACGGGCCGCCCTGTCTGGGGCTGCAACAATCCAGCTCCCACCGCGCATGCGCCCGACTCCATGCTGTTAAAGGTTCATTATAAATAGGACTTTGGCCTGTTCCAGCTAAGAGACACATGATGTGTCTGGTTGGATTTTTTAAGGCCTGCTGGTGACTGAGGTTTTAGTGAGGTCAGGCCACACTGCAATGTTTTATCTGCTGCTGGAGAAGAAAATTGTGGAGGAAGGGTTAGATCAGTTACTCAAGCTGAAGTGCTAATAGGACAGTGAAGGCTGAAGCTAGTGATTGTTTTCATTAGCCTCTGATTAGATCAATTAATCTGATGATTGTTTTTGTAATAATTCAACAACCCACTCACCAGAGTAAATGTCAGTAAAGTTAATTTCTGCAAAAAGCACAGATAAGTTAAAACTTTGACTTTCTTTATGTTGCAGCTTTACATTTCTTTAGGTTCAATTTGAATTTTTTGTCGTCACATCGCTTTGCTTTTGCTCTGGTTAGGATGAGACATGAAAACCTTTTTGGTTAGGGTTAGGAAAACATGTTTCAGCTAAAAGTACGAAAAACAGCCGTAAATTGTGCCTCTCCAAAGTCACAAGATAAACCTGAGGAGTTGTGAAATGAGATGAGTGAGTAGGAAAAGAGAACACAGGAGGAAGTGCTGGATGAATTTGTATTGAATTTTTGTATTCAGTTTGCTCTCATGTGACTTTTATGCTTTTTTGTTTAAAGTCACAAGCCACGGAGGTCGGAAACACTCACGGCTTTTGAAGCAACCAACGATACGTAGCTGTCAAGTGTATTCAGTGAAAACACGGAGGATTCAGTTGGAGATTTCATTGTGGTTTATTTGCACTCAAATCATGTGATAAAGAGCTGCAAGACAAAATAAGAGATAAAAGGAATTCAATGTGATGACACATTGTTCAGCACCAGTGTACATTTGGGAGGAGGAGGAGGGGGAACACAGGAAAATTCACTGGAGCTGCTAAAGATCAGAAAGTGAAATCTTTTCCAGAAAAACAAACAAACAAACAAACAAAGATTTAGGACTTTAACTGTAACATGATGATCTCCTAAACATAATTGGGTCTGAACATGAGTAAAACCTTGTGTGCACCTCTGCTTACACTGCAGTGTTGACAAAAATATAACAAAACTACGAAGACAGTTATTCACAAGACATTCTGAAACTAAAAACAAACAATAAAAATACAGTAGTAGTAGTAGTAGTAGTAATGTCAGTGCTTTTATATTTGCTGAATAAGCATGCCTTCCAGTTGTGATGCTGAGCTTCCAGTGACACACAGTATGAAGGCATCTGATCCCCCGAAGAGATGCTATTAATTGACTATCTCTGTGAATGCTAAAGAGGATCTCTCCGCCTTCTCTATATGCTTCACAGTGGTGTGTTACATCGGGAGTGTCGATCAGAGGAACATTTTAAAACCCTGCCATTTCAAAGCAGTAAAAAGTGTGCCTGCTGTAAGAGAAACGACAGCGATCTATCGTGTCACGATCTGCACCGGCTGTACGGGACGTTGTGTTTGTGGGTGTCAGTGTTCTCAGGTGAGAAAAAGGCAGTTTGGGTGAGACTTTTTGCTCTCTGTGGAAAATGGATACGATCACTATGAATGCCGCGTAATACGAGCAGTATTAGTGCTTACAACAGTAGTTCTAACTATGCTACCATGCAAAGTACACACAGCATAGGTTCATTCACATTTGGTGGGGGTGGAACAGAAATCTATTCTGCTATAAGGCTGTAAACATGATCTGAAATGCTAATGAACTAAGAAACAAAGACCATCATTCTAACCACAAACAACGAAATATAAAAAAATAAATAAAACAAACATTTAAAAGGTTAGCTTCCATTATGATATTATTCATCCACTGGTCAATTGCAACTACATTTTTTTTTTCATAACTGACATCTTAATGTCATGCCGACACCCTTGTAATAATTTATTACATTTCATTTCACCATGGCTCGCAGTAAAAAGACATTTGTGATATTTGTGACATTAAATCATGTAAAAAGGCATCTAAATAGTACATGATACAAGTGCAAAATCGTATTTTACAGTGAGGTAACACAATCGCATCATAAAAACCATGACTCACCTTCATAATCCTAAAACTATTAGTAAGATATTTCCCCTAACGTAATCCATCAGAAAAAGTAATTCACTGGCAACTTGTTTTTTTATGTGCTGCTTATATTTGGTTAACATTTGACTGAAATTCTTTACCTTGATCCGTATTCCAATATTATTACGGCGGTGTCATACAGTTTAACATTTTACGGCCCTATGTAACTGAGTTCAAAACAAAAACATGACTTTGTTACCCCCACACACATTCTACGCTTCCAAAAAGAAAAACAAGTCATCCTGCTTGGCCATACGTTTCCCTCGGGTATCATTCTTCTGCTTCGTGTAATGGCCCGTCTGATTGGTTACCAGATCCCGCTGGATCTCCCCCCAGGAGGAGCGAGGATCCTGGCCGAGGATCTCTTTGGGATGTTGTCATCGATCTGGGCCCCTAGAGATGCACATGCACACAGTGAAACACAATGATTTACTATTTTCTGGTAGTGTTTACTATATGCACAGCTATATAACAGTTTTTGTGGTATTGTAAAGGCTTCTTTAAACAGCTTATGGCTGACATAAAGAAGCCCAAGAAATGCTTTTAAATACCATGGACTCAGTAATTTGTTACATTCTTATATGAAGTGCTATATATTTCCAAATATGTCTTGGGAAAAGCATAGCAATCCTGTGAAATTAAGTTAAAACCTCAACATTACATCCTCCAAAATTGATGCAGGCATTTACTGGGCCAACAGCAGACTATATGGGGTCCTCAAGAAGCTGTGTCCCTCCAAATTTCTTTAAATATGGCGCCCTCATCAGGCAAATTAGTGTATCTTTTAAAAGTCAAAAAGGCAGTGACAAAATACAGCATCCTTTCAAGTTTCAGCAAAAGTAATTCAGTCAGCAGTGTATGACAGAATACCTACACACAACCTTAAAAATACTTCATCTTTCACTTATAGTATCATTACATGAAAGACTAATCTAAGTTTCACTGGTATCTGACTGGATTTGTTGATTCTTACCGGACAGGCTGAAGCTGGACTCTTGGAGGTCTCTCAGGCCCCCGTGTCGGGTGCAGGGGCGCGTTGGAGTGTCCAGATCTGCAGCCCCAAAATCCCTCTTTCCTGAGTTGGCCACAGCAACAACATCACCCGTGTAGGGCTCCCGTTCAACAGCTTTCACAGCCTGGCTCTGGTAGTCAACATGACAACACACATGCACATAGGAGCTTAGTTAAATATGGACACATTGACAGCCAGACAGTAAGATTCAACATAAACAATATGAGCTTTGAAGGCTGATGACAGCCACAAAATGCTTTATTCCACTTCATTACACCGACTCTGTGGCACGACAGGAGCGTGTCTGACTCCAGATCAGAAAGTTGTGTGATTATTAGGGTCAAATCTTGTGCTTATTTGTAAAGATCACAAAAACAGAAGGAATGATTTAGAGTTTGTGCAAAAGTACACGAAATAAGCACCCAGGGTACTTTTTCAGCACATGCACAATCAGAAAACGTGTAGTTGGCAAACAAGGAAAGGAAACAGGGAAAAGAAAAAGTTAGAAGGAAACATGTACGAAATAAGATGAGAAGAAAAAGGACGGAAAGAAATAAGGAAGGAAAGGAAACTAGCAAGAGTCAAGGAAAGAAGGAATATGTGAGGGAAAGCAGGAAGCTAAAGAGAAGGTCACAAAAGGGGGAAAGAAGGAAATGAGTCAAAGGAAACAAATGTGGAAGGAAACAAGGACACAGAAGAAGAAAACAAGGAAGAGAAAGAAACAAAAATCAAAACAAAAAACAGGTTGTATACCTGGCTGATTTTGTTATCACACTAAAATAAGTCACTCAATAGTTCCATTAAAGTCCACTTAAGAGGGTTATAACCTGTTATTTATTTCTAACCCCTCAGTCACAGAATTAATAACTAGTGGCAGCACTGAAATCCTTCAGTGTGCAGGATATAGTGGCATCTAGTGGTGAGATTGAAGACTGCAACCAGCTGAACTTCCCCTGACCACCCACATGGTGGCCAGTTATCCCTCATCCTAACACCGACTCTGTGGCGCAACGGTAGCGCGTCTGACTCCAGATCAGAAGGTTGCGTGTTCAAATCACGTCAGGGTCAATTCTTTTGATTGTTCATTAAAAATCAAAATAAGAAAAGGAGAGGTATCATTCATACAAAAACATACATCCAGTTTGAGTTTCTCGCTCATGGGCAGTTGATACACTTGTTCTATAGTCAGTCCAATCAAGGGAAAAAACAATAAAGGAAAGGAAACAAGAAGAGAAATAGTAAAGAAGGACACACTGGGTGCATCCCAATTCCCTCCATTTGCATCTACGTTTCTCTCACTTGCATTTTCTACTTTCCTTTCCTTTTCCCTCCAACCGAGGAGGCATGCAAAGACGCAAGGAAACCATGAGAGGAGAGAAGAAATGAGGAGATATGTTTTAAGAGAAAATAAAAGTCCTTAATGAAACAAGAAAAGAAGGAAAGGAAATGAGGTAATTGATCAAGGAAAGAAGAAAAAAATGTGGGAAACAAGGAAACGAAACAAGAGAAGGTAACAAAAATTAAATATAGCGGTCAGGTCAGTTTTAATGTAGCCGTCATTAAAGCAGTCGTGGTAGTAGCCATAGTAGTAGTAATAGTAGTGAAGGTAGAGTTTAGTGTCTATAAAGTGAATTGTTTTATAGCAGGTTCACTCATAATGTAATTGTGCAACATGCTGTTTATCCAAGTATGTGAGTGAAATGAATAAAAGACTAGACCTCAACCTGAACAGCTGTCTCATATTCAATGTTGTATCATGATAATATTTAATAAATGGCTTCTGTTATCACACGATCAAAGGCTGAATTACTAACTAGCTTCCTATGTAGATGCTTCTGTCAGGTACCTTTTCCCTTTGAACCATCTTCTTGTAAAGGTAATCTGGGAAGGTTCTCAAGGGGCAAAACTTTCCAGAGCCCTCAGCACATGTGAATATGCCGTTTTCATAAACGAGACGGCCACGGCTGATGGTCACCAGGGGCACACCATGACAACGCAGACCCTCATACAGGTTTACATCTCCGCCCTGGACCTGGTTATCCACAGAAATGGTCCTGAGACAGAGATGAAAAAAAACAACAACAACCTAATCAGCTTCGGAGAGCAGAGATAAAAGCTGCAGCGAGACAAGCCCGTCGATCAATAAAATGGATCAGGTTTCATACTTGGATCCCTCGGGGTCCCAAACCACCACATCAGCATCTGCTCCTGCGATGATCCTCCCTTTCCTGGGGTAGAGGTTGTAGATCTTGGCTGCGTTTGAGCTTGTGACTGCTACAAAGCGATTCTCATCCATCTTCCCTCCAATCTGTGGATTATAACAAAGACACAATTTAGTATTATGACAAGGACAGAATCTGCCTGATGGAAGATGTTTTTGTGTCTCTGCTGTCTGTGTTTTATTTTTTTAAAAGTTCAAATCGATAACCAGCAAACCAAAACAGATGTCCTACTTGTGGAAGCTCTCTGGCAGCCAGACAGGAACAAAAGAGCTACACATACCACTCCTTTCTCCCAGATGACACTCATGCGATCCTGAATTCCTGGAAGCCCATGGGGGATCTTTGTGAAGTCGTCCTTGCCCATGGCTCTCTGTTTGATGGTGAATGGACGGTGGTCGGACGCCACGACATTCAGAGAGTCACTGCAGCCGAACAGAGCGAGACGAGGGGTTTTATTCATGACATCATGTTACATTTAATGTGAGATTTTATGGTGTTTTGCCTCACTTTCCCAGCAGGCTCATTAGGTAATTGGGAGTACTGGGGTCCAGGCGGAGAGGGGGCACGGTAACGTGGGCAGCAGCGTGGGCCCAGTCCTGATGATAGTATTGCATGCCGTTCAGCACAGCGTGGGCTGTGGTTGTTTCACCGTGGACCACCTTACCTGTGATCAGACAGTACAATATGGATGCACACTGGATCAGATGATAGAAAAAAGGGGCAGAGATTAAAGAATACATTCACCCAAAAAAAGGAAAATTCAGTCACTATCTCCTCACCCCCTTGCAAATGGAAAGTCAGGTGAAATTTCGTAGTCCACAAAACATTTCTGGAACTTCATAGTAAAACAGCGTTGCAGCGTTCTCCTAAACAACTGAGTAATGGCTCCATACAGCTCCAATCCAAGTCCCAAATTTTAAAAGGCATTAGTTACACCCTCTACGTACGGTCGAGCTTGTGCACCCACTTTAGACAGGGTGCCTGCTGACGCTTTTAGCGGCTACAGTGAAGATTTTGGCTTTAAAGCGGGCCATTTTATGTTTTTTAAAACAAGTCCCCATCTACTTCAGTTGTTTAGCAGAATGCTGCAACGCTGTTTTGCTGTGAACCTCCAGAAATGTTTTGTGGACGATGAAACTCCATCCGACTTTCCATCTGCAAGGGGCTGAGTGGATAATGACTGAATTCTTATTTTTGAGTCCTGTCCTTTAAGCAAGGAAACCATGACTCAGTATAGAACGCTTAAAAAAAAGCTTACTGTTTCATTGAAAAAAGGCCTTACCTTGCATCTTGGCTGTCGCAACTTCCTCTCCTGCAGGCATACTGGACACATTGACAAGATAGATCGGGCAGTGGGCCTAACAGAAAGCACACACAAGGTACAGTATGTGGTATATTAAAACTGATCTTCTCTTTTCACCTTTATATATATATATATATATGTTTATTGTGCTGAAGAGATCTCGCTCACCCTGTTGGCGATGGTAATTGCCCTGTGGGTCGCTTCTGCTTCCAACTGTAAAGAAACAGAAGGAAGTGAGGAATCATAGTGAGGTACGAAGATGAAGACAGGATTTATTTCACTACAGAAAAATAATGTAATACTCCTGACAAGAGTATGGATATAATAAAAGTTTATTTTAAGCAGGATAATCCTGATTATCATACCTCTTCAGGCCTGCTGATTTCAATCCCCTCTGGGCCACTGATGCCCAGGTCCAGTGCTTCTTTTGCACCCTGAGAAGAATGCCATGAATTATGCATACAACAAATTAGTGCAACATAACATAACAGGATAAATGAAAATCAATAAAACTACAGATGAAGTTCATTAACACAAGCATTTAGCAACACGTACAATAGACAGAAATATGAATGAGAATGTAGTGAAATGATTCTCGCTCACCTCTGCCACCAGTTCCCCGTTCTCAGCATGGACTCTCGCTATAGCCCCGATGTCCTTACAGTGCTGCAGAGCCTGGAAGAGCTCGCCATCCCTCAGCATGAATGTGTCCTTATAGGCCATGAACATCTGGAAGGAATTCACTCCTTTCTCTCTCACCAGCTTCTCCATCTCAGCTCGTACCTGCAGGGAGGGGAACAGTTTGTTAACGGGATGACACAAAAACTACTTTTCCACGAATTTCCAAGAAACTAGGATGGAGGATGGTCTCATCCCTGAATAGACCCCATTAACTTTCGCTGCAGATCTGGATAAATAGAGGGATCCTGGATATTTTATTTCTCACTTACTGAATCAGTTTTACTTTCTCAGGGAATAATGCATGGATCTTGATGGAAAAAATCAGGCGCATTTGGATGAGGCTTTATTGAATTAAAGGGGACTGCTGAGCCTTGGCGGAGGTAACAACTTTTGCTTCATTCTGGCTTAAAATAACCCTTGTTTAGATATAATGTTCTCCGTGTCTCCAATTTTGTATATAAAAGATGCCTATAACATGTCAAAAAGGTTTCTAGGAATTAGGAGTATCCATAAGGAGAAAGGCAGAAACAGTTAACGGTTAAACAGTTAAATGTTAACCCTTCTCTAACAGCTAAATATTAATCCTTTTCCTCATTAAAAAACATGATTGTGGGTAAAATATAATCCTGTGTAGACGGAGGATCAGTGTTGGAGTACCTTGGGTCCCCACCAAGTAACTCCCACGTGCAGAGCGTAGTCGCAGCAGGCTTTGGAGTCGGCCGAGCTGCGGCAATTCTCGTAGGCTTCCAGCAAAGAGTCATTCTTCTCTGGCAGAATGTGTCCGATCACCATGGTTGTACCTCCAGCGAGAGCAGCCTGGAAGAAATCCACAATATTAGCTCTCAAGTAACTTTAAACGTAGGATGTAACTCTGCAATTAAACATGCAAAATGATTGTATTTGTTTGTCAGGTTTTTGCATTAGTGTGTTAACTCTTCTTTTAATTATTTGCCATTAAAGACTAAAATGAACTGAGGTTTACTGAAATGAACATTAAACTGAGGCATCAAGCGATGTTGATAAAGAAGCAGACATTGATTTATTGGGCCCGTGAACGCTGAAGTAATCTGCTAATCAACACAGCCCCTGCTCCCAGCATATAAGTAAAAGCTTCAATTGTCCTTAATGCTTATCTTTATGGTTATTAGCAGACGGCTGCTGAGGGAAATACTATAAATCCCTTGGTAGTTAAAGCACAGGATTAACTGCCCATCACAGTACAATCAAGAGACCTATAAAGCAATAACTTCACAATTTCTTTGCAGCATCAGCACTTCTTACTTTTTATCCTCCATTAAAAAAACAAACGTAGATGTGGGGACAGAGTGTGTTTTGTGTATAAGTGCATGCTTCACCGAGCATCTGTCAGCTGACCCTAGAGAGTGGAGTGGTGTGTAGTGGGAGGGAGGACGAGGGGGGCGTGGGTCTGAGAACCATTGTCTCCAAGCACAATGGCGCGAGTGAAAAGGCTTTGCAGCAGTCTTTGCAGCAGCCCCCCGGTATCCATGGAAACAGATACTGATCCGCATTTGTCTCTGGGCTCATTCTGGAGCATGGCGGCGGCAGGGGAGGGGCGAGGAGAGAGTGACGGAGAGAGGAATGAGGGGTGAAGAGAGCGGTGGAGAATAGTGTCTGTCACCGGCGTCTACCGGCTACAATCTGCCTGAAACAACCGGAGCACAGCAGCCGTCATCATCTCTCAGCCTCCATCATCTCAAAGTGCTACAGAGTGATGAGTCATCATGGTGCCCTGAAGCAGAGTGGGGGTATCCCGTCTTATCAGCAGCCATGATGACTCCCGTTGCACAGTTTCTGGCAGCCTCGCCAGCAGCAAAGTGCCAAATCATCTTTGTGTGATGTTGTGAAACACAGACTGTGCAACTCTCTGACTCTTCCAAAAAATAACACATAAAACTGCCAAGTAGGGCAGATTCATTTCTTGAATAAGCTATTCATCATTTTGTCTGTGAAATGTCCACGCCCATCACAACATGCCAGGCTTGCACCTGCTGTTTTAGCTCTAAGCTTGTTTTTACATTTCAAGTATGTATGTACAGCATATAATTTCTGCCGCTAGGGGTCTCTCAATCGAAACAACAAAGACAAAAGACAGCTTGATGACGTCGTGAAGTAGCATGAGATCATGGGAGTCATCTTCATTATTAAAACAACCACCATTGCCCATAAAAATCTATCTGCCATGACTCACGTCACCCTCTTTCTTCCTCACTCTCTGACAAATCATGTGATCATGTGAGTATAAATACACATTTTTCAGGGTTTTAACATTGCTGGAAACTAGGGTGACCAGACATCCTGAAATATTCCTGTCCTAACTGTCCTGGAAATTAGACTAAACCAGAGTTTTGAGTAGTTATAGCTCCCCTCACACTTTTTTCAGTGTCACCCTGCAGCCAGCTCTGCATTGGCTACAGCAGCTCATATCCCACATGATTTATGATTTATTATGTTTCTCTTAGCTGTGCACAGTAGTGTCACAAATTAATAAACAGCTACTGTGAGGAAATTAACTATCCATCACTGACATGATGGCTCCATGTCAGCTCCATTATTTATGACACTTGAGTTAATGAATACAATTATTTCAGCGTTTTTGTTTTTTGGAGTTTTGACGTTTTCGTTTTTAGACATTTTAACGCAGAAATGACATATTATGCCTGTGAAGCAATTATAATAATGTCTTAATCATCTTCTATCACTTTAATAATTACTAAATCAACTTATTGTGGGGCTCTAGCTCCAAGATTGATGCCTTGGCTGTCAGAACATCCAAAGTACGTAATTACTAAATAACTGAGTGTTCCAACTGCCAACATCATTTGCCTAGTTTAAATCACTTTTAAACCAGCTGTTTTGCCATTTTAATGCTTTATATAATAGTTTTATTTTTATGTTCCAATTCAATCATTTTACTTAGACAGTGAGAGAGCTTGTGTCTAAAATAACCAGCATATTTGAAGCCAAAATATTGAGAAAGATGTTTCATCTCATCAGAACAGGACTGAAGAAACATCACTGACATCTCGGCTAAAGTTAGCATCAGTGGAAAGCTGTCACTGATCCGTCTGATAGAAAAAAACCCACTTGTGATCATACGCAATATCAAACTCAGGGCGCCATCCAAGAGTTCAGGTAAATTTAGCACAAAAACTGCACTGAAAAGACTGAAAAACATGCTGTGACATTAAGTTTTGCTCTTCTCTACAATTAGGACACTGCAAGTTGCCCTACTTCCAATCTGAACCCTTTTTTCCTTCTTCTGTCTTTCTATTTCCAGCAAGACGTTTACCTTGGTGCCGCTGTAGAAATCATCTGCCGTGGTGGCGTTCATGAAGTTCTCCTCCAGGTGGACGCTGGTGTCGATGCCCCCCGGGAGGACCAGTTTCCCCGAGGCGTCGATCACTTTTGCTCCACCTGGAATCATCAGTTCCTTCCCCACCTGCTGGATGATGCCGTTCTCGATGTAGACGTCGGCCTCCTGGGTGCAGTCGTCGTTCACCACCTTGCCGCCCTTTATCAGGATCCGCACCATCGCTGAGCTGGAAGACATGGCTATAGCTCTGCGTGGAAGAGAGAGAGAAAAAAAAGGGTTTAGTGATGTGTTTTGAAACCTTTTTTGTCAGGTATTGTAGGCAGCTGCTAAAACTGGTAAACTGACTAGACGTAAAACCACTTAACTACAAAAAATTAAATCTCCAGCAGCATTTTCTATAAGAAACTCGACGAAATAACTTTTTACAGTACCTCATCCTGACACAGTGTAGTTAGTCTAGCAGAGAGAAGAATCAGTGGTGCTGCTCTGTGGCCAGTCAGTCAGGCTGTGACTGACATCAGCCACAGGACTGAGTAGGCTGTGTCAGTCACCGCCTGTGACCTGACGTCCCAGTGAACAGTGACGTAGTGGTAAAAAGAAAAAAGCTGAGTCCAATTGTGGATCACAATAAGAGAAGAAGGGTCAATGAGGCCATTATTTTGAAAGGCATAAAGCAGCATAAAGCTTACAATGATGCTCACTCACTATGAAGCTACATAGACAGACTCATAATGGTTGAAAAATATGAATTAAGTAAGTTGAGGTGGGTTTTAGTCCACACTTGCCAAACAGCTTGACTGTACTTCTCTGCTACTAACAATTATGTCCATTGTTTATTAATCAGTTGATTGTTTTCTTGATCTATTAGTTGTCTGTACAATATCAGACAATGGTGAAAATGTTGCTCAGTGTCTCAGAAGACATCCTCAGATGTCTTGTTTTGTCCACAACATAAGTAGGGAAGCTGGAAACAGAGAATTTTTACTTTTTTTCTTTAAAAAATACTCAAAGCGATTATTAATTATCAAAATATTTGCTGAGATTGAGAAGCATACCATGTAAAGAGAGCATCCCTGGTTTAATTCCAGCTGGGAGCCTCTGTTACTGTCATTCTATCTTTCTTCATTAAATGTTCCAGTCAAATAACTAATGTCCACCACTGCTCCTCTTTTTACTGTTCTTTATGTCTCATAAAAGTACCAGTGAGCGTGCCTTCTGTTTCTATTACAGCCTAACAGATATATCTGTATATGCGTCATGCATTATATACATATTCCCTTTGTCTCTAGATTAACATTTGCGAAATAAAAGCCAAAATGCAACAAAAAAAAGTTACAAATGCTTTTTCCGTGCGATCAGATTCTTGTGCACGTAAAAGATCTTGAAAGTTAAAAAGCCCAAAGTCTGCGCCAACGGGAGCTCCTCTCTCCGACAGAAAACACTGCTCCTGAAATGCCTCATCAGTTGCCCCGCCTTTAATTCCGTGACTTCTTGACATCACATGACATCACCATGTCACACATTTGCATAATTTCTGCCTACGTTCATGGTAGAAGTGATGCTAACTGGAAGCTGAAAACACGACAGAGCCGACAGGAGACACTATGAGCGGTGCTGGCTCAGGCGTGTGTGAGCTGACCAATCAGAGCAGACTGGGTATTCAGGAGCTGGGGCTGTAGCACTAGCACTGGTAGATAGTATGAAAAAACTGATGCATATTCGGAGTATTAAAGCATGTAAACCTACACTTATTCTAGTAGTAACCAAACGCAAAATTATGAACCTGAAAATGAGTATGTGAATGTCAATTTGTATGAACTCTTCTCCATTCTTTGCTTTTTTTCTTGCAAAATATTGGATATCAGTAGTTTTACTCTTCAGCATAAAAAAATAGCTCATGAAGTAATCTGAAAAGTTAAAATTCCTGTCGGTGTTGAGTCAATCACAGCTCATAGACACGCATCCTGTGATGAGGGTTCAAAGGTGCAGCAGACCACTGAGGACAGTGAGGTCATGTCCTCAGTATTTTTCTGTGAATTTCAGAATTTTAACAACTCGTCATGAGTTTACATTCAACTATCATAAATGCAGTACACATTGTGGGTATTTTAAAGACCAATTCCACTAGTTCTTGCCTCAGCAGATTTGAAAATTGAATCACTTTTGAACCACAAAAAAGGAATATTGGACTCAGCATCCCGAGCTGTGTTCTTTGGCAGTGTGGAGAATTGAATCGTCATTTATATCTCCCTGCTCTGAAATTCAATTTGCTGAACTGCAGGGGGTGGATTTTGGCAGGGGGTGAGGGTGGGGTCTCATGATGACCTCACTATTTCTAAAAATGTAACACCCTGGCTATATAATCCACTCTGTTCTCCTCTCTGAGCACAAAAATCACAGGCAAATCCCAATATGATTATGTGATCATCATCATCAGTGATCATCCATTCATCAATAACAAAGAATCTCCCAGATCTGCCTCCTCCCTTCCTCCCTTCCCTTTTTACACCACTGTATTAATGATGTGATGTATTGTGTGTGCGTGCTTTGCGTGCGTGTGTGCGTGCAGGATGCGTACGTATGAGGGTGCGGCAACTTTACTGCATGGCATGGACTCCTTCACACATCCAGATCTGATGGCTGATAGTGGAGGGTGCTTCCACCTTAAAAACGGCCCTGCATTGACACTCACAGGCTGGAAGGCAGAGGGGGAGACACTCGGATGTTTCCCTCTTTTGCCCGGAGGCAGCTACAGGCTATAGTAGAGTTATTATTATAATATAGGGCCTATTGATCAGGAACTACTGAGGAAGTTGACGCCGGTTAGTCAATATTAGCAGGTGAGCTTATGTTACCTGTTTTAAGACTTGCAGAATAAATAATTGCGAATAAAATTCTATTATGAATAAAACATAAATTGATTGCAGACTCAATATATGCCACTACAGCTAAGCACGTGTTTTAAATATTCACTTTGGAGCACATTTATATAAAACTACAGGCCCTGGTGCTATCAAACGTCTTCAGTGTTGTGCATTTGTCCTTTAAAATCAATGAAATCCCTGCTACAAATCAAATGCAATCTGAGAATCAGCGTGAAACGGAATAATTATCCGATAAATAATGTAATTTCAGTGCCACAGTGTGATCGCACTGAGATGATGACACTTCCACTTGTGCGACTTGACACAAAGAAACCGGTCTCCATCCGGCATGATCGGCTGCACAGCCTTCATTAAGCGACCTAGAATCCGCCTTCCCCAACTCTCCCTCGTCCTTTGCTCTCCCTCCTCCACAACGCCGCCTGACGCTATAATCACACAGCCAGGTTTAAGGTTAAGAGGTGCAGTTAGTTGTACTCCAGGGTGTGTTTAGATCCCGGGAGGGTGGCAGGCGCAGCAGGCAGGGCAGACACCCAGACGTGTAGCCAGGGGGGCATGGAAACAAAGTGTCCAGGATCTCCCCCTCCCTCCCTCCTCCAGACAGACAGACTAGTGAGAATAAACCTGATGGTGTGGAGCACATACCTCCTCTATGGGCCCTCTGCTGCTGCTGCTGCTGCTGCTGCTGCTCCTCTCGGCTCTCTGCTTACTTTCTGACAGGAACAGAATGCAACACAATCCGTGGATGGCACTTCCCAAGGAGATACACACACACACACACACACACATACACACACACTCACACACACATACACATACACCAGATGGATGCCTTCCTTGCCGGTGCGGGACCAGCATCATCATCGTCAAGTCAGCAGGGAGGTATAAGGGAGACTTCCGGTCATGGCTTTCGAAATAAAATCGAAATAGTTTTCTATAGTTGGCAATTTATGAAACACTTGATTATTTCAATTTAAAAGTCATTTTCCTACATCTACTTTGGACATGCCCGGCACTTAAAGGCTTATTATATAAGTCCTGAACAAAAAGTCCCTACAAATTATAACTATTTCGATTATTTATGGCCTTTTCAACAGCTAAACCAAGTCCTCCTTACAGATTTTACTACCAGCCAAAGTCAGATCTTCAGAAAATACCTTCTCCTGACATGCACTGGAAGAGAAAATGTCTTACTTAAGTCCGCTAGGTTGCCAAAATTGGTGGGGGGAATGTTTTTCTACTGTCTCACCTACACTCACATTGCATAGTTGTAATTTATATTGCCTTTAGTGTGAATCAGTTAATAAAAATCTCTATAGTGAATTGCACATTGAGTGACCAACTAGACTGCTCAAAAAAACTGCCTTAAAATATAATTTTGGAAGTGTTCATACATGATGGCACTCTGTGAAGATATAAAATATAACATTTTAAAAAATCCCATTTGTTTTATTTTGCTCATTTCAATGTATAGTTTCCAAAAAACATACACACATTTCATGAGCAGGAAGGAGAGAAACTTAAATCACCTGCCCCTTTAATAATAATAACATAAGATACTGTAAATACAGATAACCATGTGCTGTTGGCATATATAATCCCCACTCTATCACAACAATTCGGATGAATTTCACATGATTAAATACAAATAGTGGTGAGGCCTTTCTGTCTTCTTTGCCTTACAATGCCAGCAACATGATGAAATAATGTCCTCTTAAAGCACATACTGGGACACACGTCTTTTATTTTCTAGGTTAATCTTCAGTCTTCCTGTACGTCTCCATCTCACTTTAGTCGACTTGACGCAGCTCGCAGCATCCTGGCCGTGCGACGGTGCGACGCTCCAATCAACGACGCTGAGTGAAGGCTTGGTCGCATATGCAACCAATTACTTTGGACTTAGGGCGTGTCCACTGTGAGGAGGCTGTACCACTATCAGAGGAAGAGGGTGGCATACAGATAACAGCATAATAGATTATTATTATGTCTTATCATCACTATTATCATGAAAATGATGGCTTACATGTCTCAGTGAGCTTTAACCGGATATATTAATAGTCCAGTCTTCTTTCTGTCTCACCTGACATGACCTGGGCACAATTATGATTGAAGAAAAATGAACATTAAAATAGATAAATTATATATTTATGAGCACATGGCATTAGTGGGAAATGTAAGTGCAAGCCCACACACTCAGGGTATGTAACAGACTGTAGAGTTGCTACATGTTCAGGTCTGATCAGAGAGGAGCTGCAGGGCAACACCCTTATTTAAAGCACTGTGGGTGCCGAGGACCCAGGTGTCAACACGCTGAGAAACAGATCCCCCGCTTGGGGGCATGATGGCATGGAAACAGGAGCTAATATCAATGTCCACATCTCCTCCATCAGCCCTCTGACAATTAGAAGCCAAAACAGAGTCGTGTGATCATTAATTATGGGCGGATTTCTACAATATCTTCACTATAATGAGACAATTAGGTGTAATGGAAGCCATCCAAGAGGAGTTTATCATCATCAAGCAGTTTTCTCCCTGAAATGTGTACAATATTGTATCATTATTAGGGGATAGTTTGACGAAATCACAAGATTTCTGATAATTGTTAGGTAGTACATCATAATTTTGACTTAATTTTCATAAAATATAAAAATGCTGATGGATTTTGATACTTAAATAGAATAGACACATCCTTAATGTTATTAGTAACACATGTTTATGAGAAACTAAGTGAGAATTATTTTGTACTGTTTCTTATCTAGCAAATATTATGAGATAATAAGTCAGAAGGGAAAAAAACAGCAATGAGAAAAAAGCCTTTTAAAGTGGCAGATATTGTCTTCCATGTGTGCAACAGACCTTCTTCCCTGCAGACATTTTGACGCATCATAGCAGGAAAAGCACAGGTGTTATTAATAATGTTACTAATGCCGCTGTTCTATTTAAGTGTCCCGGGAGACCAATACTTCAGCAGTACACCTTATTCCCACTACATTCAAAGCACTTTTTGAGTAGCGTTTGAGTCGTGTTCAAAATAGAATTTACACTTGTGCTTTTACTATGGAAATAAGTAACAGTATAACTGAAATATGTGGTAATGAAACTGAATCAAAGCACCTGTGAATGTGTGAATGAGATATTTTCAGTTTTTTTGTCTGTACTCCTCACACTGGGTGCAGAACTGGAAAAAGGTAATGTCATGTGTTTCTGTACACCAATCAGAATTCAGCAGATTTGAATCTGATGACATTTTCTGGGTTGTTTGCTAATGTCGCAGGTTAATGTCAATGAAATCTGATCAAAGCACACCCAAACAGTCCTGATAAGGAAGATCATTTGTGGAGGTTATGCTTTCAGCTGTGTCTCTTTGTTGGTTGGTTGGTTTGTCAGCAGGATTACACAGAAACTACAGAACTGATTTCCACGAAACATGGTTGTAGGATGGGTCTTGGCCCAGAATAGACCCCATTAACTTTTGGTATGGATCCAGGAACTTTTTCTCATTTTCTTTAACATAGCGATATAGGGTGTTCATAGCGATATAGGGTGTTCATTAATTTCTCAGGGATTATTGCATGAAGAAAATCAGGCGCATTTGATATTGGATTAGGCTTGATTGAACTGTTGGGCCTTGGCAGAGGTATGAGTTCTTCTGAGTGCCATTCTAAACTCTCGTAAGCTAACATTCGAACTTGTGTTTTTTGATTGAGGCATATTTAATACTACGCATCGATGCTCTTGATTGGAAACAACACTTTCAGGGGCTATAGCGTAATTTCAAGTTTTAAATCTGACTAAAAAAAGGACAGGAAATTTCGGATTTTTGCACAAAAACAATACATTTATTCAAGTGTTCTCCAGCACAAGTACATACGGAGCCTTTATCTTCTCTCTGGACACTAAACATAAGTATGGGGGGAGGGGGGGGGGGCGGAGAGGGGGGGTCAAAGTGGAGAATGACTGCTACATTTGCTGTACGAACTGGTCTTGAGGAAAAGCGTATAGGCCATAAACAGTTATGACAGAAAGAAAGTAACACAGAGTGTCAACAGTATCACCGAATATAGAATTAATGACCTGCCTTGAACAGTAAAAAAAATGTTGTTTCTGATAAAAAAAAAAAAAAAGAAGGAAAAAACAATCAATTCAAAACAACATTTCATGGAGAATAGTACGGCATGGAATGTAGGATTAAGAAGCAATGCGTATTAAGCATACATTATGCTACAGTAAAGTTATTACCGTTTTTTTTTTCTCACACGATTTTCCCACAGATAAGCACCAACTACAGCAATCTCTAGTCTAAAACAATATAGGAAACCTTTCATTATTTGTTATCCTTATTTTTTCAAGTACAAAGTTAAAATGCCTTTGTTAATATATTTATATGAGTGAAATAATAGTTTTTTTTTTCCATTACTACAAGGAACTTAAAAACAGTCATTGTCAAGACGTGTTTATTTCTCTTCCAATCAAATATACTTTTTCTTGATTAGATAAAATTTGTAGCACCATCAGAAACACCTACAATCCCTCTTTTTAAAGTCTTAAAAAAGGAAACAGAAGCATAAAACAAAAACACCACCGTGTAGGGCTGTGCAGTGAAGTAGAGACCGTTCATCTTAAAGCTGTCCATAGGCCACTATTAAGATCACATGACACTAAATCTGGATTCACTTGACACAAACAAATCAGTACGATAAAAGTCGACTTGGAGTCTCCCTACGTCTAAATGCTCAAAGCAAGTTTTGAATCAAATTTGTCACTTGATTTTTTTATTTTTTAACCTAAGATTTTTTCCCTAATTTGATGATATATATTAGCAAAGAATTATATTTGTACATCTCATACGTAATAAAAAAAAAAAGATAAAAACAAATTGAAAACAGCAACCAGAAAACTCTATGTACAAAATGTACAAACATGAGGGGATGTTAAGTATTATAGGAGGAGAGGGGGAAATAACATCTGGGTAAAACATCACGAGAGCTCATATTGAGCCCTGTGTGCATGGACAAAAATGATGGCAATAAGGTCACTTAAGAAATTAATTACATTAAGAAATTAAATTTCAAATTTTTGAATCTTAAATATGATATAGATAAGCGATAACATCTGTTTTTATTACCCTCTTTAAACTCTTTGAGTGCTGACGTCTTTGTTAAGCACCGTGTCAGTTTTTCGTTTTGACAAACTGCAGCCTAAATCCTCCATATTTAGCTTAGAGGTTACAATCAAGAGAATTTAGTTTGTGAATCCAAAATTTGGATCAGCACTTAAATTTGTCAACATGGCGACTACGATTTATCAGGGCCGACTGTCCTTCACAGGGGACAAAATATTATACAAGGCGCGTGACATAGTTCTTTAACTCTGTCTTACATTTTACAATCTTAATAGAGATAGACATTCTTTGAATCTGGGTAGTAACATACTGTATCGCTGCTGTCAAACAGAGACCAATATGGATGATGGAGGAAGGGAAAGGGGTTACAAATGTCAATCCATCTACTGTACACTGAGTCAAATAACATGGGTTTCACATATCAAAATCCATTCTTTCACTTCTATTGGCACAGCCCTACTGTATACAAAAAGTATTACACGAGGGTAGATCAGTTCACATCATAAAACCAAAAAACAATTCACAAGAAACAATATTTTTTTTAAAAAATATCAAGAAAAAAAGAAAGTATACATATAAAAGTGCTTTATAATGTTGATAAAACAGCACAAAATTGCTATAAAAAAGGTAGAAGAACTTTGTGAAGCCGCACCATATTGTTGAGGATTTTGCACCTGACAGTTTTTTTCAGTTTACAGAGGTGGACGCTGAGGAGCCGAGGTTCAAACACTCCCTCCCTCCTTTCAGCGACCACACTTGCTAACAGTTGTACAGTAATGTCATTGGTCAGGATGAAACTAGAAAAAAAAAAAAGTTTCACAGACGTTTGATCTTGTATACTTTTTTTTTCTTTTTTTTTTTATCGAATGACAGAAAACATCATTTCCCATGTGGCTAGCTTCACTTTCTGTTTGTGCAGATCCAGGTAGTGAGCCTGAGCGTGGCGAGGCTGAGAGATTAAATGAGCACCAGTACAAACTGTATAAAAGCTGTAAAATGCAGAAGAGAGACTACGCTCTGTTTTGCAGTCCAACACTCCGACTTTGAAGTGAACAAAACGGCACAAAACAGTTTTTTTTTTCCGTTAAGTGTAAAAACATTGAGCACATGTTTTTCCAGCAACAGGTTAAACAGCTCCGTATTGTCTAAAGTGCCACATGGGCTATGATGTTTCTCATCATCTTGGAGCACCATGGTATTGTAACCATATTACAGTAGTACCTTTATTACCTTCAGTTGTGTATAGAAACTGTAAACAAAGAGGTATATGTGATCTGGTGTTTTGGATTCTTAGAGACTTAGAGGCTCTCCTGACACTGAAGAAAATCGCCTTTCTTTTCACATCTCTGTGAGGCTCAGTAGCTGGAAGCATGGCTGCCCGACGCACGGTACGCTCACACAGCAGAAATATTTCACATATCTCAAAACCGTTCCCTATCTTTCTGGTTCTTTCCCATCGCGTCACCGTCTCTTTTAAAACACACGTTTAGCACTTTTCTGTCTCAGTGTCTTGAGAAGAAAGCATAGTCTCAAGTATAGCTTGCACAAACAAATCAACAATACTTGATAACACTGCTAAAAGGTAAAATGACATATCAAAATTAAATAGAATAAGAATTACAATTCAAATACAAGAAATAATGTGAAATCTACGTCAATGTTTCGCTCGCAAATTATACAGGAGTATAATTTGAGGATCAAGGCTCTTATTTCTAGTCACAACGTACAGTTGCAGTTCCTAAAATGGTTCCGAGTTTTCTCGTTGCTCAAACACAGGCAAAGTAATCTTTGAGTGGTGCAAACAGGTGGCGGATAACCGGGACGCTCCATGATCTGCCCAGGAGCCTCTGCCTCCCCAATCGGCTCATGTTGGACACGTCCGTATAGTGGACTGGGAAGCCAAAGACCCTGACAGAGAAACCAGCCAGACAGACAGACAGACAGGGAGCAGAACAGGGGAAGACACAGGAAAAGATTGAGATTTTGATCCCTGAAAGAGCTGTGGAAGGTAGTTTAACAGACGATATTTACGCTTACATACCTCTCCATCTCAGTGCACCAGAGTATGTCCTCCTTCTCATTCATATAGACAGGGAAGTGCTGGTCCTTGCCCTGCTTGATGGAGTTAGACCTGGTGGTGATGGTCCTCACCTTGTCAAACTGACACAGGAAAAAGGGGAACAGGAGACACATTAGTGCAAGAGTCTAACCAGCTCTATGTTTTTTACAGTGTTTGACACACAAAAGCTGCAGTAAAACCAAAAACAAATCAGATCGATTAAACATGAGAATTCTGTGTGTAGTTAAGCTGGCAACAGACAAGTTTTTTACTTTAACGTATCATTATGAAGTAAACGTTGAGTGCACAGTGTAATAGCTATAGAATAATGACACCATCTGCATTTAGATTGGTTCCCTATGAAACCTTGCATTCACGGTGCGATATGGTCTGCCACCAGGCATGAAATCTCCCGGTAAAATGAAGGCTGACTGAAGATCCAGTCAGGCTGGCAGCCTGACACCATTTCTATCTGCTTTCATGTCTCCATCAGAGACTAAATGAATTAATAAACTAATGTTTTGTAGTTGCTACGCTGAGGAAAACAGAAAGCAACTTGGTTGTCTTTGCCACAGTGGTGCCTACAATATTACTACTAGGAAACGCTTGTCAGTACTGACTGATGGGCTACGACTGTTACCTTATGCTGCCACTGGGAGCCGCCCATGTGCAAAGTTGCTTACTCTTGCTCTGAGCATTAAATTCAACTTTCATTTTGTTGCTTGTTGATTGAAGCAGCATTATGTAACTTTTTCACCTTAAAATAACAGCTTCAAAATCATGTTGATGGTACAGTGTCTTGTAATAGGGTGAATGGTGTCTCTGTCACAGCCACGCTGCCCCCCTATCACTTGTTTCTGCACTATGTAAGAGGGTAGGATCACAGTGTTACATACATGTTTACCTCAGGTTACAACTCATAACAATGTTATGACATAATGAGTTTTGTTTGTAGTTGCACTCAGAAACTGTGCGGGGCGCCAAATCACACAAAATGTCAATTACTACATAATGTTGCTTTAAAATAACAGCGCTGACTGTCACAGACTGGTTTCCCTTGTTTCGAAAGCATGAGATGACAGAGGACACATAATTTATCTTGCTGCAATCAGATTTTGAAATGCGTTTACAAAAGCCTCCCCCAAAATCAATGTACTGTTGGGAATGTAAAGAACCAAAGGATCCACACTTGGATACAGAGCATGCCAAAGATCTAACATGTTGTTGACATTTTACTTAGTGATGCATGCACCTTTGCTGCGATATATTTGTTCCATCAAGTATAACACAAGTACCTTCGCTGTTCTGCCGTGCTCTAAACAGTCCTGGAGGTCCACCCTGTCATTGCACATAGCACTCAAAGGCCTGCAAAGGAGAAAAAGATCAGGAGCCAACATTTATATTTAGACCTACTGCTTAACTTTGGACTTTATTTAAGAAATGTGATGCTTGGCTAAGTACAGTAATTGTACATTTTTTGCTCTGATGACTGTGGTATGGAAAAATCTGGAACGTCAATTTAGCTTCTGGGCGCAACAGCCAATGTTTCAGGGTGTCTGGTGCAGCCAGCAGATATCTGGGCCAGGGCTTCCTTTTCCGTGCACCAGTCCGATTAGCAACTTCACACGCAAGAATGGGCTAATCGGGGAATCATTATGAACAGATAACTGCATATGAATGCAAATAATTAAAAAAACTAAACAAAAAAGTTTCACCATCATCAGACGGTAGCCACTGCATTCCACCTCACATACACCTGATTAGATATACACTCAACTCGGGCTGCATTGGTAGTTCAGATAAGTTTCAAAGAAGGCCAGAATCATGCTTCATTATATATCTACAGCAGCTATTTTTAATAGCTGTAAATGAGGTTCAGGATTTTGGAGAATCAGGTCATGTCATCTTCTAAAAGTTTGCTGATTAGTCAGTTATTGTAACTGTGTTTCTTCCTTGAACTGAGCTCTGGAGATGCAGTCTGGATGTCCAAGGTTATAAATATAAAGTGCCAGTCATATTAACAAAAAACAAAACAGAACATTTCTTAATTTAGCAAATATAGAACTAGCATTGTCACTACCTTAAGTAGTCTAGGGTTTTTTCTTATATCCGCCAAGTACGCACCTGTGTTTGTTTGTTTGTTGGTTTGTCAGCGGGATTACACAAAAACTACTGAACATATTTTCGTGAAAATTGGATGGAGGACGGGTCTTAGCCCAGAACAGACCAGAGATTTGGATAAAAGGATAGATCCAAAACATTTTTTTTTTTGTATACTTTTGAGATTTTTCAATATTTTCGTTTATCAGGCTTATTTACGTATTTAAGTACAAAAGGGGACTGTTGGGCCTTGGTGGAGGTATGCACTCTACTGACTGCCATTCTAGTTCCCCTGTGTATATCACAGGCTGTTGCTACCCTCACCATTCGCACACCAACCTGTTCATGCCAGGAAGGTTACCCCAGAAGTAGCGAGCGCGGTGGGCAGCAGACACTTCCTTGGCATCGATCATCACTGGGTTGCACTGAAATCCAAGTAAAGCAGAGAAGAAAAGACACCAGTCAGAGAGGAAGGCTAGATGGTATTCCCCCAAACATTAAACTACCATTTAATAGCACAGTGTTACTGATATTGAGAAAAATCCTTGTACAGTTGAAAAATCAATTTAGGGTCTGGTGAAAACCAACTCCAAAAATGTCATTTCTCACTGTATCTCACTTTTTAAAAACTGATTCAAAAGCCAAACAAAGTCAAGTCTTTACAGGACATATTGCAAAATGGAGAGCAAAAGATGAGTACATTAAAGCATGTTAAACACAGCTCATTAAAACGCTTGCATCAAGATTAAAAGAGTGAGTGTTCCCCTCCAATGATCTGTATCTAAAGATAATAAAATAGGGCCACAAGGGGGCATTCATAATCCATCAGTCCCTTTGTCAGTGCCGTCACATCATACTGTCTCTACACTACAGTCCCGAGATTAAACTAGCTGGTAGAAGTTACGACCTGTGGGATTAGATAAACTCGTTATTTAGCAGAAAGTTGTGCCGACAGAGAAAAGCTGACCTCTAAGAAGCGAGATATGTCCCTCTTATCGCTGACACCCATGGCAACCACATTTTCAAAGAGCCAGAAGAAAGGCCGGTCGTCCCCTTCCTTCGGCCGAGCCTCGTGGAGCAGCCTGTAAAACTCAAAGAACAGGCGGCCGGTGCCTTCTGTGGGACAGAAACAGACATTGAACAGAGATGAATTACAGTTAGGGGCACATATTGATGATATTTGACTAAAGAAAGTCTTGGGAGTGAATAGTAAACCTACCATAAAGACCTTTCCTTGCAGGATTGACTATAGAGAGGTCATTGCATGGGCTGCCACCAATAACTAGGTCAAAAGGACCCCACTCATGTATCTGTATACAGATAAGATACAGAGTCAGAAACACAGAGATAAAGACAGAGACAGTATAGATAATGTGTTGTAGGATGCAGTGATCCAGCATCCACACAGTTTTCACGTATATTCTGCAATAAAATAACTAATTCAGTTGCATTTGCAGCATCTGGTGGAGGCTTTAGTTAGTTAAATGTCTTTATTGTGTTCCAGTCTCCAGTTTCTACCTTTAATGACTTCATGCACTTTGGCAATGACATTTTTGTTTTTCTCCTGGAATTATTGAATGTAAGTGGTCAGCATTCATGTGATACAAGGTCAGTAAAATGGTACATCTGGCATGTTAAAGAGGCTTGATAGTCAGGCAGAAGAGAGACAACAGATTATATGTTTGGATTATTATTATAATTAAAGATGTGTGACAGTCGGGAGATAAAATGATTCACTGTTAGGTGTTGAGAAATTCTGATACTTTAAACTACACATTGTTTTCATTAAGATTACTATGTTAAACATGTGTCATATGTCCAACTGGAGCTGTAACGATTGACAACACACACAGATAATTATGAAAACAAAACTGCCCAACAACAGCAATCAAATAGGAAACTAGTCTGACATGAAACAGTCTCTGCTGCCTTCTAATTCAAACATGGTGTTTTTCCATCCTTTTCCCCCCATTTTCTGCACAGGCTGCAGTCTAAATTAGCAAATTCAATTAATGTGTGTTTCTGTTTTGGTACCGAAACATGCTCGAATTCATGGTCTTGCAGGATTTGCCTAGCAACACATCTGTAATCATGGCCACCAATCAGTGTGCACTCACGCAGTCGTTCAACATGTGCTCACTTCCCACATTTAAGACTCAAGAATCTGGTGCAATTTGACCTGTTTTTGTAGGTTTCAGCTACTCCACAGGTCTGTTTTTGCTCTTTAGTGTTCAGCACAACAAAACTGCTCCTTGCATGAATGTAAAGCATGCTACAACTGAAAAAGACAATGACCAATTCACACAACCACCTACAAATACTAAATTAAACTCACATGTTTGCGTGTGACGTTCCTCACGTCGCCAACATACATGATGCGACCCTGATGCCGGACGATACCCACAGTGATGGAGTCTTCGCACACTTCCGAAGCTACGTAGCGATCCACCTCGATGCCAAGTTCTCTCAGCACCAGGAGCCCTGCAGAGTATGGGGACAAAGGTCAGGTAGAACATAGAAAACAAAAAAGGACGCTCCTGACTGAAGAGAAAGGAGAAACTGAAAACAACCACTCATATCCCTCACATACTCTCACAGTATCTGAAACACGCTCGACCTCAATCACTGTCCCTTCATCGATATAACGTTTCGATTTCAGTCCCATTTTGACCAATAAAACCTTACAATGACTAAGTGAATAGTGTTATTCAATGATTTCTTTATGTGCGATTATTGATAGACCATAAAGTTACTACTAGAAAAGCATGTAAAAAGCAAATATTAGAAGTATTTTCATGTTTTTTAATCCATTAAGAGTATATTTCATGACATGGAAGTCTACTTAAAGGATGACATTTTCTATTTTCCCTTGGTTTGTTGTGGATATAAAGAAAGGAGGAATATGGTGTAAATGAATACAAACGGCACATTTCATGCTTTCACAGTTCTGGTCTAACCTGTTGCTATGCCATCAAATAGCGACAGGACACGAACGGGCTTCCTCTTCTCCACCATGACTGGGGGGTAAATCTTTGGTGTTTCCTGAAATACAACACCGAGAGAGAGGGAGGAAGAAAATGAGACACGCGGGGGAAAAGACTATTTGAGTGAGACAGTTAGTGGTCCAAAAGGTGCATTACTCACAAAATCTTGGTCATGATTATTTGCAAAGAAGTGCTGGAGACGGCTGGGCCAGTCAGTGCGGCGCCCCAGTAGACCGAACGCACCCTTCTGACTACACATGTAGCAGTTCCACGGGTCCTCTTTGATGGCTGTTTGCGCTGCTCCCTGACCAACGAGGAGGTCGACACACTCCACACAGAAACACCTTAGCACAGGCCAAAGAGGTTCATTAGTACAAGTGATCATCATTGACACATCGGTGGTTTCCTGTCTGTTGCAAGTCTTATCCTTAAAGTAGGCTGTTCAATAACTGATTGAAGGCTCTCTCCTCTTTAAAGCAGAGGTCAGAAGCAGGGCACACAGTTACAGTATCAGCCTTAGTTTTATATGTACAATGTTGAGTTGGTTCAAAAAAGGTTTTGAATGAGGTTTGGGAGTTTTGAGTTATCATCAAAATGTCATGTAATGTTAAACAGCATCATATAAACACACAGAGAACTACTGTCTGCTGATTGAGTCCGGCATTTGATGACAAAGCTCAATCTGTTCTCTATTTCTAGACTTTAAACTGGTCTTCTGGCCGTGGGAGCACATTTTATGAAACTATTTCTTTATAATTATAATTAACAGTGGTCTATTCAACTGACACACAACCACACTTTTTATAATATTTGTGATCTTCTTCACGGGACCTCCATGATGGCGTCTGACATCACTGCTATGGGATTCGTTACACCCCTACAAAGCCTCTATTGTGTATTCAATATGTGCAAAGACGGCACAATCCTGCTGTCTGTATTAGAAAAACAACTGCACAATAGAAGCTACTACTAATTTATATAAAAATGGCAGCTATGGAGATTTAACTGAACAATTTCAACAGAACATTTAAGGGTACAGAACGTTTTTGGAAATATTTAGTGCAAAAAACTCTCAAAAACAATTAGATGAGTTGCTAACTGCTCAGTAAACACTACTTAGCCAATCAAATCTGTGTATTGCATTAGGAAATTTGATTGGAGGTAGACAGATACGCACAGACGACAGACGGGACAGGACAAGACAAGAGACAACAGTCAAAGAAAATAGAAAATAATAAATAGTTAATAGCTTTTAATCAATAATGGCCTCTTAGCCTACGTGTTCACTCTTCCCACTGGCAGGTCAACATCAGTATGACTCATATCTGACACCACAGCAATCATCAAACAGCGCAGAGCATGATTTTGAGCAAACATACCCACTCAAATCTAAACTAAAGGCCCAGGAAATAAAATATTTTATATGGCACTGAATCATAACTAATAATTATGAGGTTCCTGGGGGCGTCCCCCCTGTTAAAAATATTCAAACTGCCTACTGCATATAACCCTGAAATTATGTAATACTTGCTGCCATGTGCCATTCATTTCTTTTTAATCAGTAAGTGCGCTTGAATTTATTTGACTGCATTCACGTGCTGCTCGGATGTTCCCGTATCCCGAGTTGGGAAGTCATTTTCTTTTGCTAACTTTCTGCAAACCTGACAATAGTGCACTTTGTATAGATACCGCCAACCACAATACACACACATTAAATAATGCTTCTTTGCTCCCATAATTTTACATTTACACTGCTGATGCAGACATTGTGTTTATTGTGGTTTCTATCACCACCTGCCTCCCTCATCACACAGTAGAACCCACTAGAAAGCTCACCGGCAACAGTTGTTGTTTCCGCACATGAGCACCTCTCGTCCTCCGCAGCAGATAGTGCAGTATGACTGGTAACCATCATCGTCATATTGATACGCACATTCTAGGAAGCAGTTCTGTAAAGAAGGAAAAAAGACAAATCAGAAGTGAGCAGTCACATCAGGCGCTGCTTGAAATATGTTCATTTTACTATTAGCTTTGAAAGGCGCTGTGAGTTTTTTACGACGCAGTAGTTGGAGACTTTTAATGACCTCTATCGCAGCTTACCTTACAGCTCTGGCACATTCCTCCGGCAAACAGCGGGTGCTCACGGCTGACATTCAGACTTCCACAGGAGATACAGATGTCTGCAGACACAAGTGCAGTATGTCAGTATTTAACAGGCAGAGGTCAGAGAGGTGTTGCAACTTCACACTTCAATGAAATTATTTGAACAGCTGTGACGCAGGTGTAGATCTAATGATCTTAGCTGGTATGTTTGTGGAATACTAACAAGGGAGCCAGGAAAGTAGGGAAGATCATGCACATCTTTTTTGTTTTTTTTTCACAGACGCATACATTTCTGCTGGTGTGCTTCTCAACAACAACAAGGGCGAAAGTACTGTAAGGTGTCAAAGTGTTCCTCCTCTGAGAGGCCCCCCGGTGCTGCCACAAGCGTGAACACACAGAGGACACATCACTTACCCTCTATGCTGCGGCACTTTTGTCTCACTTCATGAACGAGTCGCTCTGAAACACAATGACACAGATGATGAGAAATGTAGGTCAACAACCCACACTTGAAACTTGTCCTCTTTCACACTTCAATTTTAGTTCAGATGTTTCAGTTTATTTATTCAAGGATCAAAAGATTTAGAGAATAAAGAATAATTTAAAACTGGACATTTATGCTGTTGAGAATGCGGTCTGTATCTGATGATTATGTCTGTTTTGGTAGTTGTGAAGAGTACAAATGTGTTAAATGACTAATAAAGAGCAGACATATCAATAGCCGTGTGCAAACGGCACATTTTCAGTGGACAACATTGTAAAATGTTCAGAATATCACAGCTCATAAAAAGGATATCTGCGCGCTCCCTATACACAAAATTAAATTAAGCCTCTGCTATAAAAGAGACATATTTTGAAACGACCAGAAATATATTTATATGAGAATGAAGGATACTAAAGTCACCAGAAAATAAAATACTACATGTCAATTTACAAACATTAGGCTGACCATTGATGAAAATTAGGAACCACAGAGGGCCCAAAACTGACCCCTGTGGTACACCAAAATCGAGGAGAAGCTATTATTAAAAGAGAAAATGATACAAAAGGAAGCATTTTTCAGTCCAGTTTGGCATAAAATCCATTATGACTAACAGTTTTTCATGTAGGAAAGCTGGAGCAATCATAGCAGTGCGAGTAAAGGGGTAAATTAAAAGCTTCTGGAGTATATTTACACCCCAAAACGTTTATTTTCTTGCCTCATTAAATCATCCAGTTCAGGGTCGAAGTTGTATAAATAATTAGATGCTAATGGATATGACTTGTCAACCAAGAGTCTGAGCAGGTGGAGATAATTGGTTGATATATGAGAGGGGATGTCCATATTATTACCCAGCAATAAATTATAGGGAAAGCTTCAAGCACTTCGCTTTCACACATTCATTTGAGATATTCTAAAGTCAGTAAGTAAGTAAATGTTATATCTTTAGCAGAGGTGCCCACAGGTCAAAAGCTACAATATATTGTATTGTAAAATTTCACTTAATAGTTAGCAATCTTACATTTTTTTAAGAGCATTTATTTCTACCTCCCTAAAGATATAATTTAATATTGCAAACTGGCAATTTTTGTACATTTCTCAGGGAATAATGAAAAATCAGGCGTATTTAGGTGGCTGGTATCTATTCACTCACTCAGAGAAGCATTGTACTCATAAGTGAAAAAAAGCAGATTCTGACGATAGCTTTTCTAACATCAGGCTGCACTGATACTGCTTAATCAATGAAAACTTCAGCCACTCATTCATACTCAAGACATCCTGTAGTAATATCAATAAAGCTTGTTTGGGAATGAACCCAACAAACAACATTGTCTTTGGAACAGCCCAAACCTTTCTGCCTCGTCATGTGACTCACTTTCATCTTAAAACTGCCCCTCTAATGGACCTCTTGTCCACACAGTACTTCTTAGACCACTTACTCCGATGTACAACTCTGCTAAGTCCTCCCCATGGGAAGGAATATAGAGTTCATGACTCCTATTTAAGTTAATAAATGAGGCACCTTACCTCGTGTCCTCTCATCAATGATGTCCTTGACCTTGGGTTTCTCTGCTGTGTTTTTGCGAGGCTTTTTGGCTGGAGGTGGTGTATAGGCTGCTGCTTCAGGCTCCACCCACATCTCAGGGTAAACCTCTTTGTATGGGTTGCGCTCCTCTGGGGTGCACAACATCAGACAATCAGACATCAGACAACTACTAATACAGGCAGCATTTTGAATCATTCAGTCACGTGTTTAACTAGAGAAATTTGTAGTCAAAGAGTTACTTTATCTCTGAGAAATAAAGGAGTTTTAAAAGTCCAACAACTCAGTCTTCATTATACTGACATCTTCTTACCCTCTGGTGGCTCTAAGGCCTTGGGTCCAGTGGGCAGAAATCCTGTCATTGCCCAGTCAATCATCTGCTTGTTCAGCATTTCAACAGATTTGGAGGTTTCTGTTTCATCACTGGCGGGGCGAGCCATGAAGGCTTTGCCTGCCCGGCTGCTAGCCTCCTGTGAACACATAAAGAACATTTATGAGTGAAGTTCCCTCAGTACACCTACAGAACTGCACCTATTGATTCAGTGTCTTCAGTGTCTCAACAAAAGACTTCAGCTACGTACTTCTTCTTCTATATGTGTCATATGATGTTCACATGACATGTTTATGAACTGACTTTTATATCTGGAGTTGGAGGGGACAGTGGTAGAGTAACACGTAAAAAGGTTGTGAAGCCAGTGACTGCAGTTTAAGACTGCGTTTCAACATTTGTAAGCACGATCTCACTGGATATTTTTAAGGAGCCCTCAGGACAATTTCCAGCTGTGTCTGTGACGATAAAAAAAATGATATTTTTGACAAGAAGTCTTTGATATATTATAGCCATGTCTGTGGCAACAAACTGGGTGTTTTTAAAAAGACCTCAGGACATCTCCAGCTGTGTTTGTGGCAACCCGAACAGATAATTTTAGCCAACCCTAACCAAGTGCCGAAACCTAACCAGAGCATAAGCACACCAGAAACATAGTTGTCACAATGTTGTCACACAAATATTGTCATAACATTTAAAAGATTTTAAGGACATATATTGTCATCAACATGATATAGTTGGCTATGGATGCTCAGGAAATTCTTAAGGGCAACACATTTGATTATGAACTAAATAAATAAGACACAATATGTAAGTGAGTGAGATTTAGAGGTGCTAGCAGGTATAATTTCTAACTCTGTACAGAGCCAGGCTAGATGTTTCCCCCTGCTTCCAGTCTTTGTGCTAAGATAAGCTAAGCTAATCATCTGCGGGCTCTAGCATGATTTTTACACACACAGATATGAAAGCAGCATCAGTTTCATTTAACACTCAGCAAGAAGGAGAATAAGCACATTTACCAAAATGTCAAAGTATTCTATTAAAGCAACATCACTGTTATTTTAAGGTAAAAAGTTGCATAACGTCGCCAGTAAAAACAACTGTACAGTGCGATCAATCAAATGGCCTGAGTATTTTTAAAATTGCACTATAACAGCAAATGTAATGATAAAAATTGCAATTATAAGATAACCAAACAGCTCAGTTTAATATGCAGGTTAGACTCACCTGTAGCACTTCATAAATGGCTTTCTTGTACGTGGGCTGCTTGTTGTAAGTTGGTTGGTGAAAGGCATTATTGAAGGAACTTAAAGGCAAGAGTTTCTCTACACAGACCTGTAAAATACACAGAAAATTAAATGGCTGTTTACCACACATATTCGAAAAAAATCATGATGAGGAGGCAAAACGTGTCTGGAGAATAACGACTTTTATGTTTATACTGGAAAATAACGATTAGTTGAGCAAATAAAGCCAAAAAGCTCATTATACAGTGTGTGGTTGTCACTATAAACGGAAGGCTGTTTTGCTTAATTTCTGGTGAGAAAAAAAAAATCACCTGACAGCAATATTAATGTTGGCTCGAAGGCACTCACCACTGAGAATTTTCCATCTCCAAACCACATGACCCATCTGGTTCCCTCGGCGGCTCTGCTCCGTCCCGTCATCAACCAGGATACGATGCGGCCTGGCCACCACGAGTACCCTCGCAGCTTCCCCCAAACCAGCTCGCCGATGCCAAAACCACGACCGTCCTGCAGCCAAAATAAAAGACGAATCATCCGCTTGATATTAACTTCTGGGTATGATTGTGAAAACTTTGAACACAGTCTGTCTCAGTTTGGTAGGTAATATAGAACAGTAACCATCTTAATTAAGCTCTTACTCTCACTTAAGACAAAGAAAATCAGCCATTCTTTAAAACTCTGATGCTGGAACTGAGGAATTTATGGCATTTTTAGCCTGACAATGTTTCCTGGTTAATGGTTAATTTCTTGAAATGCTTCTTACCCTCACAGGGTAGGCTCACTGATTTTCACATCAAAGTCTGTTTTGCTGATTTAGGGAGTCACACAGCGGAAAAAGGGGACATGACCCGAAACCAAAATCGGTTAGGGAGGTCCAGGGGCATTTACTCCACCATCAATTTTATTGATTTAATATGCAAATGAAGCCTTTTGGAACATTTTGAAATCAAAATACAACGAGGAAACATCTTGTTTTGATAAACAAATGAGTTTTAGAGGAAGAAGAACACACATCATGCTTTGATCCTGCATCCTGCATTGAAAATGTTACTTTAGTTAAAGTACAGAAGTTTGAGCACTTAAATAGATGTAAAGATTATGCAGAATGGCCCATATCAGAATAATATATTTTAGCTTCTATAACTGAATTATACCATCACTGCTTTAATATTGCATACTGCTGGGTAGCTGAGGACAGAGCCGTAGTGGCCAACAGTAATGCTTGCCCGGGGCAAGTAAACTGTGTTCAAGCAGGAGAAATCCCTCATGCAGTGTTCTATCAGGCAAGAGAAAAATAAATGTTAAGTTCAATGTAATGTAATCTGAAGATAAACTGTGGCTGTATCACTGAAGCGGAGCTTTTCCATCTTAACTGTGTGCATGACTCTGTCTCACTACTGAGCACTGAACAGGACTGGAGAGAAAAATCTAGTGCACACTGTGGAAGTTAACTCTGGGATAGACAATGTCATACAGAACATAATGCTACTAATGTTGAATATCTCAGGAAAGCTACCCGTTAACACCTTAACCTTTAAACGAGGGTCGATCATACCTCTGTCAGAGGCCTTGTAAAAATACATCCACGATGATAAATCCGCCACTGTATGTCTTCTGTGATTATTTATCCACTTTTCTGTGTTAAAAAGTTATTGCTGCCTCCCCTTTTTGTGTCCACCAAGGCTGTGTTACTGATGTGTCGACAAATCAGAGCCTTTGTTTTGCACTGTGAATGTTTAGAGAATGATTGTTTGCTCAGGTGTAATTCACTTTCGCCTGAGCAAACAAAGTGCCAAGTTCAAACATTACAAGAGTAACACTGCACCTTAATCATCACTACGAAAATAAAAGCTTATCTAAAGTTTTGATAGACACATTTGCCACAGTCGAGTGTACCCATTCACACTGAAGACAAAAGCCAGATGTTGGTGGGTGTCCAGTGTGAGAGGGGGCCACCTAGTAGTTGTAGAATATGGTCATGCTGATTATGGCATTGATAAGTCCTATATAATGACTAGTAAAGATCAGATATGCTACTAATATGCATCCTGATTGTTAATGGTTAATATGAGTACCCTAATATAAAGTGTTATAGATTTTTCTATCTGCTGAATGTCTGATTCCGGGTCTCCACAAGGCTGAAAGTTGTGAAACACCTGAAGTGAGTAAATTCCCAAAATATGAGAGGCTGATTACCTTGACATGGATTAACCCCGGCGTTAAGCTAAATCCTTTTTCCAATAGAGATCTCTGTTGTAAAATCCTGTTAGTCTTACAGTCAGATAGTAATCAGTGTGAATCGAGCTCAAACTGATCTTACCTCATACTCGGGCTCAGTGTCTGCAGACTTGGGGGATGTCTTGTCTCCACCTCCGATGGCGACGGGCTCAGGGGTCGTGGCCACAGTGGGCGAAGCGGGGTCAGTAGGCTGCTGCTGCTGCAGCTGAGGCGGCGGTGGCGGCGGAGGAGGCTGAAGTTGTTGTTGCTGTGGCAGCGACGGCTGTGATTGCTGTTGATACTGAGGCTGTGACTGAGTGTGCAACTGAGGCTGCAGCTGCTGCATCAGGTGCTGCTGTTGCTGCAGCTTTGAAGGCGATGGGTGTTTGATTATTGAGAGCTCTTCTTCTTTCTCTGTCTCTATTTCATTTTCCTCGTGATCCTTCATCGCATTCATCGCTGACATCAGTTTGGCCTTTTTCTCTGCCTGAAACACAGCGCGGAGACGGGCAGTGATGAGAACAGGTCTTTTCAGATGAGGTGTGCAGTGTTTAAAGGCAGAATCACATTTATCTACAAATCTACTTTTTCAGTTAGAAAAAGACAATTGTTAATACAAATAGCTGTACAAGAACTTTGCACAAAAACAGTGTAAAATCAGGAAAAAGGACAAACTTAAGCTTGGTTGATTAGTAAAAAAAAAAAGGTTAAAATACCCTTGAATTTGATAAAACATGATAGGAAATTGTTCCAAAAGGAATAAAAAGAATAGGATCACAAAGAGAAGATGACAAAACAAACTCAAAAGCTCTTAATTTTGGCCATCCTGTCCAGGTAACCATTGCTCCCTGTCTAATGCTAACCTTTGGTAAGAAGAGGATCGTGAACCACTCGTGACCCTGCTAAAAAGTATCGGGGGGTGGCCTCATAGCTCAACTCTGAGTGGTTGGACTATATACTGGAGGCTGGGCCCTCAGCAGCAGCCAGGATTCAAATGGGGCCCGGTGGCTCTTCCCCCACTCCCTCCCCTGCTTCCTGTCACTCTCTTAGCTGTCTTCTCAAATCAAGGCTAAAAAGCCCCAAAATAATCTTGTTGCTTTGCACGTGGGGAGGGAGAGTCCTGACATTGAAATGACTGAATCCCTGCAAAAGAAAAGGTAACCACTGCTAGCTTGATTAGCTTGTCCCAGTAGTGACCAAGTTAGGGTTAGGGGTAACCTGCCATTTTCAGTGTGTAGATTGCTAGCTAGAGGATTGTTGTTGTCTTTTTCTGTAGAGATTGGGGATTTTGAAACAACAACATGCAGATAGTGAAAGGGAGGAGAACGCAGTCTGAAATAGCGGCCTGTGGCAGGCTTATCCACCTTATTTCTAGCCCTCGTGATACCTTGTGCGAATTATGGTCGCCAATTCTGACGCTAATCACATACAGCGCTAATTAATGAAGATCCAGGTTAGTGGTTAGAAGACTACTAACACTATTAAAATTGCTTTGCCCACTAAGCTAATGCTTATAAAGCCTTGAAACGACCGCTGGTGCATCAATTATAAATACTTTGTTATTTACGCTGATTCTACCAAAACTCCCATAATCGTTTCTCAAGTGACCTTCCGAGGCAACTCATGGATACCCACAGTCTACCAAAACCAAAACAATGAGCTGAAAGATGCTAAAATGCACCATAAAGCTGAGGCGGACTGATAATCCTCTGTGCGTTTGTCACTATGAGCAACACCCTTCACATGACACACAATCATCTGAGCCTTTAATTTAATGATATTCATTAATGCAGCTTTAAGTAGATAAAACTGAAATCATTTAACATATTAATCATGTATTCTGCCTGAACCGTGACCAGGCAGACCTCTCGATAAAATTGCCTTACAGCTAAAAACAGTATAAACACAGGCTGATAGCATTTGTAGCCATTCAGCTGCACACCAAGTTGTGCACATCGTGTTAGTCTGCTGTGTTCGTGCAGAATGTAGATTGTGGGAGGGCCTGACAGCCTTTGTAAACACGGCTTTATCTCCGACTGTAAGGCCCATTCATCAACGGCATGGTATACAGTAACTCTCTAGTGTCCATAGCTGCAGCGGAGAGTTCACTGGGTTTATGGTACCTGACACTGAACCGCTAGGTCGATCAGAGAGGACGAGACGCAGCCGGGACTTAAGCCTCTCACAGTAAATCCCCAACAGCTGCACTCGTTCTGATGTCTCTCTCTCAAACACACACACACGGTAGGACTCGGCATGCACACACATGTTAACTTTCTTCTCCTCCTCTCGCTCTTTTCCTTCAAAAACACACGCACACACGTACAGAATATATATCTGCAGTCCCGTATGTAAACACGTGCTGGTCATACTATAGGCTCCACGTGAGAGCAGCGCTGCACAGCTGTGCTTACTTTCCTCAAGTCTTTCTCAAGTTCTCAGGTCTCACACACACACACACACACACTGTAAATGTCCAGAGGTGGACTGGGTGTGTGGGAAGAGGAGAAAAAAGGCCAGAAGGAGAGAGGCTCAGCGAGAGAGAGAGAGTGTATAGCACAATCCTCCGTCCTCTCTCCCAGTGTGACTCGTAAACAATAGCGCCTTTAAGGGGAGGTGGTGCCTAGACGGCACGGGGAGGGGTTTCAGCGCAGAAGAGTAGAAACATGTGCTCTTCAATCAAGAGGCTCTGCTGCGGTTTATAAATATCTGTACTGTAGTGCTGGATAGATGGTTCAAAGCCTTTGGCCATATGTGTTAGACCTCTTGGCTCCAGCACAAGCACGTTGGAGTTAGCGCTCGACAGCCTGCTTGGATGTGTGGTTCCAGATGGTAAACTGCAAAAAACAACAATGTCAATTAAACTGCTAAATGCGTTATGAGTATGGAGGGAAATAATCGCATGTGAGGAGAGCCGGTGCAGACTGCAGAGCTGTGTGTGTGTGTGTGTGTGTGTGGGTGAACTGCTTCATCAGTGCTGACCAGTAATCACAGGTATACTGGGAGAGAATATATATATGGCAATAAAGCGGCCAAGCTGCTATTACTGCGCTCACTTTGGTGTGTTTAGGGTCAGTCTGCCTCCAGGGTTCCTTCTCCTCCCAGCCAATGAGAAAGTGACGCTGAAAATGCCAGTGGGGGGAGGAGAGAAAGTACAGTGGCTATAAGAACCAGATATTTGTCTCTGGACTTCTTCCCAGTTGTAAATGCCCCCCTTTTGGGGGCCTCACAGTGTGTGTGCAGCTCCACCAGCAAGACAGGCTCTCCGAGTCTAAAGGGGAAAATAGGAAAGGAGGTAGCAGAGACACAATGCGGTCTTTATCATTTACGCACGCCTGCCCGTCACTGACAGCTCAGAAATACCACCACTTATATCCGCTGTCACGCCGCCCTGAAGACAAATACCAAAAAATGACAGCAGGCATACTGTAGATGTATAAACACAGCAGAGCAAATGTGTTTAAACAACCTCACAGCGAAAACACTTTTTTTTTTCCCCCTCGGAAAAATGTCATACATGAATACAATGGAAACCTAAGTTACTGTACTCACAGTAACCGTGGATTTTGTTATGGAGAGAGTGAAAACAGAAGCTCCACAGGCCTCTGGCAGGGTGTAGAGACATGTTGGGTGCACAATAAGGGATAATCTGACTTAGAGGTCTGTGCAGCATGATACCCTGAGGGCTCAAGGGGTGACAGAGTGCACTGGGAAGCAGAAAAAAGAGAAGAGATATTGGTCTCTGGGGTGCGCAGATGATACGCTAGTATCTAATCTGGGCTGCGCTTGTTAACAAAAAGGTCACGTTTACGGCGTTTATTTATAAGACAACAAGTGGCTGTTATGAAGGTTGTTAAGTTTACGAGGAAATTTGTCAAAAGAGTCAAAAGTGCAGCCGTTGAGACGAACCACAATTGCACACAAGCTCTGACAACTCACATGTAGTACACTGACGGGCATTGAACCAATGTGATGTTAGAAAAAAAACAAAAAACGTTAAAGCAGCAGTTCAGGTGCCATCGAATCAAAACAAACAAGCGCTCTGCACACTCTGATTAAAGGTAAAAGTTAGATGAAATAAACTGTCACTGAACATTACTTCCTCACGCAACGTGACAGCGAGCCTTTGAAGCAACACAAAAGAGTTTGACCTTTGAATGCAGTAGTCTCTCATGCGCAACAGGCAGGAGAGACACAGCGGGGACTGTTTTGTGCAATTGTTTGATGGATAATACAGTGAGATATGTCTTCAGTGCAAAGACCTTCGCTTATATACCAAATTATCTAAACTTCCTACAGTCAAGGCAGGTGTAGTTAACTCAAGATGCATGCAAAAGCTGATCATTTAAAGAGGAAATACTGTCTGGAAATGCACAAGTGGCAGGTTCTGCTGTGCAGCAATGTGGCTACTGCATTCATTAGCCAGATTTTTAGCACAGGTCCCTACAAAGGCTGTGTATTTCATGAGTGGCCTTGGGGGGTCACACCAAAATAGGCCATCTGGTTCTCATTGTATTGCGTCCTTTTAAGAGATAATTAGGAATATTACAGAGTCAGCCATGAATACATAAACAGAATTGCCCATGAATCCACAAGTGGAGTTGTTAAAGAAGCTCCCCCGAGGAGGCTGCTCGGCTCACTCCAAAGCCCCCTTTAAAAAATCTTTTCAGGTAATCAAATTGCTCTGCTTACAGTAAATCTATGTCCAGAGTCAAACAGAACAAAGTGCACAATGATAGGAAGCAAAAGGATTTGAGGCCTAGACAACAACTTCACCTCTTTCCCAGTTGAACGTTATGTAAGGTGAAATCATGGTGCCTCAAAACACACAGCAACATTTTTTAAGGTAAACACATCTGACCTAAAACAGAAACATGCTCCTCTGACATTTCTAGGCGCAGCTTTGAAACAGGAAATACTTTCAGCGCATATTCACCCCACGGGAAAACTTTTTTCATGCAAGCAACTTTTTTCCCAAACACGGCTAAAGCCTGCTCACTCTTCCTCTTTTAAAGAGACGGTTTCCCTTTAAGCTGTGCAGAGCAGATGGTTCACGACAACTCTCGTGGAAATACCTGAAGTCAGCATATTCCACTCGCTGTAAGCAGGCTAATCAAACATGCACACTATCCCCCTGTGTTATCAAACAAACAATGCAGTGCACATACCCATACACACCAGCGCGCAACCCTCATAATCCAGTGTGGGGCTTGAGTTTTTTTTCACCCCCACTCTCAGGGTAGAAGAGATCGCTTAAAAAAAGAAAGCATGAACATTTCTTTGTCTGGGAATTCAGGGTCAGGTGATTGCCGACAGGAATTCTGGTTGGCTAGAGAGGACTTGCAAAATGTTGGCAGCGAGCCAAGAGGCTGTCTTGCAAGCAGGGCTGGAAATTTGCTGCAAACCTCATCTTCACCCTCATATCCATAGCACAGAGTTCATTTCCATAGCTGGGGGAGGGGTCAGGAGAAGAATGGGGGAGGGAAACGGAGAGGGAGAGACGGAGAAGTCCACTGTAACACAAGGCACATGAAAAAAAAGAGAGAGAGAGAGATCCTGGAGAAAGTGCAAGACGGCAGTAACCCTTTCAGCCACCGTGTCCTTCCTGCTGCAGAAACATGCAACAGCTAAAGGCTCTGTGTCAAGAGCAGAACCACAAACAGGCTAGCTATGCCTCATATTACTCCTCAGGAAAGAGCTTTGATGCCTGAACAAATCAGTCTTTGTGCAAATTAGATCAAAGCTTGCAATACGCCAGATGAGAAAAGGGGGAAAAAAACACACACACTCAAAATTTGCATCTTGCAAATCCCCTTAAATCTCTCCCTTGTAGAGCGACTTGTTTAAGAAAATCCACCTCTGTTTGGAAGACGTGAACTGCCTACTTGCCTCGTATTTTACGGCATTTCACGAGTGGGACCCCGGCATGTCCTGCTAATTTGGCAATATTTCCTCCCTGGAGACATTTTTATGGCTGAGCCTTCTCCGGGGGAGAGCCGAGGGGGGCGGGGAGGCAGAAGAAATGGAAGACCCCATGTTGATACTACGGAGACTCCTCATTATGTAACAGATGAAGTTTCACTACATCACATTACAACCAGGAGTCATACTTAACATGACTAAGTGATGATCAGTGTGGGGGAACTTCATGTTTGTGTTGTGTTAGCAGCTTTTATTAGTGATCCAACAGGAAATCCGAGCTTGGATAAGTTACCGCAGTGTGATCACTCTGAATGAAGTAAAAAAATACCAGGTTGTTGGCAAAGCAGTTTACAAGGTATACAATTTAATAGTGAAGGTTTCCGAATCACATAATGATTCCATGGATGATTGCTCAGTTGTCATAGAATAGTAGATGTTAAAATGTCCATTTCTCTACACACTTTAAGGACTTCACATCATGTCAGCTTAAAAAATGGCATACCATAAAATGACTGTCACTCTGATAACTTTTCAGAGCAGTGAAGTCCTTCCTCATCAGATTATAAACTGCTGTGCAGAGTTTTGGCATCTGATAAGCCTTCAAAGTCAGGGATCTCATCAAGATTTCACCGCCTTACGCCTGTCAACGAAGCCCTTTGTGTTTCCTTTTTAAACATAGGACTGTTCTCAGTGTGAACACCAACAAAGTCTGTGGATTATCCAGATCAACAAGGACATTGTTTCTGGAAAAAGGCTAGGACTGGGCAATATATTGATATTATATCATTATCGTGATATGTGACTATATGTCGTATAACATAATAACATAAATAACATTCATGCTTTTATTACATCACGCCTAGAGTACTGCAATGGCCTTAATACTGTTCTTAGTCACAAAGCCATCTTCTACGTCTAACAAGACCACATTACTCCCATCCTCCACTGATCTTAAGATTTTATTGCTTCCTTTTAAAGCTCTGCAGGGTTTGGGCCAAAAATATATTTCCGACTTACTGGTTCCCTATTAGCCTGCCCAATATGATTCACTAATTCTACTTTAAGCTGTTTTTATTTTGGCATATAAATGTACCGTGTAACTTTGTAATTATGTTTTGAAGCCTGCTATATAAATAAAATATAGCTATTATTATAAATTGTGTATTGCGATGTAGCCTAAAATGTTGGAATATTTTTTCAAGGCCATTTCAAGCATGGCTGTGACTCAAGAGGTAGAGCAGTCGTCCACCAGTGTCTATGGTTCGATCCCCATTCCTCGGCCCCTGCAGTCTACATATTGAGGTGTCCTTAGGCAAGATACTGAACCCCAAACTGCTCCCGGCGGCTCTTCCATCAGCGTGTCAGTGTGTGTGTGTGAGTAGGTGAATGCTGAGTTGAGTTGTACAGTGCTTTGATTTTTCGGCAAGAGTAGAAAAGACAAAATAGTCCATTTGCCACATGCCCAGCCCTAAAAGAGACCATCTGTATGGCTGGCTACCATTAGGCATAAGAGGAAAAATATGTTTTTTGGTGATTTAGTTGAACTGACCCTTTAATGTAGCCTGACTTCACCACAGCGCCGAGACACCAAAGGCAGTCAGAATGATGCTATTCTAAATTTACGGCAACGTTGTCATCCAGGAAACATGAATCATGTCAAGGCATCAAACAGATGTGATCAACACAGCTGCATGTGATTCCTCCTCTGCTAATGCAATAGACGAGAACAAAGTCAGGAAATGCAGGAGCTGACCGAGCCAGTGGCGCTGAAAATCCACTGAAATAAATGGTACCTTCATGAGATATCAAATGACCCATCAAATACACTTGGCCGTGAACACACCACAAGCCCTGTCTTTGACCCTGCATGGCAGCTTTGGTCCACACCTGTCACTCACCCTGTCATCTACGGTGGCTGGGACAGAGCTGGGGTACTCACCTCGATCTTCCACTTGGCCAGCCACTCCTCTCTGGTCCGCTTGCTAATGTAATAAGGGTCACCAGCCTGGAAGGTTATTCTGGGCACGGGCCTCTGACGAAGGCTGATCTCCCAACCAACTCCCCCTCGCAGCCTGCCTCGACCTCCCTGTTTAAGGTGTTAAAACAAAAAAAAGTTAGCTACTAGTTTTTGATTCTTACTTTTAGTTCTTCTCATAATGAGGCATTCAGATTTGTAGTAAATCTGTGCATCCAATCTGTCACTAACACAGACTCTAGTGAGTAATCTGCGGTTGAGGTGATGGGTTGTCTAATTTCTAAAAAGATGACTCACGTGTTGGTGTGCCGTATGGTGCTATCAGTTTGTGATTGGTCAGGCAGCAACCATTGATGCAACAGTGTCTAATCACAACTCCCTGGCAACAGTCTCACCGTCACCAGCACCAACTGATACAAGAAGCTCCCAAGTGTATTTGATATTTCAAATCTATACACCATTAGGTACCATTTCTTTCACAAGCCCAAAGGCAGGAGAACTACTCAGCTTTTCTGGACCTTGAAGAAGAAAAAGCCTTAAAGAAAGGCGACTATGCAAAGCCTCGAATCAAGCAATGGTGCAGATAGCGTTTACTTAAGCTTTCAAGAGAGAAGGTGTTGAAAAAGTTTAACAATACACCGAAATAAACTTGAAGGAATACTTTGATATCTTTTTCATATGAGAAGATCGATACCACTCTCATAGCTTAGCTTAGCATAAAGACTGGAAACAGGGGGAAACAGCTAGCCTGGCTCTGCCCAAAGGTAACAAAATCCACCTACCAGTAGAGTGGGAACCGATCCGATGCAATACTGATATCGGTTGCTGATACCGACGTAATTCACTTTTGGGATTGACGTCACAGATCCATGCACTGATCCAGATTTCATGTGTGATTTATTGATTGTCAATCTTCGATTGCACTCAACATATGTGTAGTAATCTACTTACTAGTAGTTTATAATGCATTGTTGTGCACTTGATTTATTCAACTTTTTCGAAACATTAAATCAGTTTCCACAGCAAATTCAATTTTTAACATTTAACTCAAATGTAATACATTTTTGTATATTTTTCAGTGCTTGTGGTTTACTACAGCCTCATGTTACTTTAAACATACAGTAATACCACCAACAACAACAGCGATAATAATAATGATAATAAAGCCCAGTCACCAGGATAAAATGTTGGCAGTTAAAGTTTCCGCAAACCACTGATATGTTTGCATTTGTATGTGTCATAGGTTACGTACCGTATTGACAATCCCACATAACGTGTCATATCACATTCACATTACATGTTCATGACCAGACTTTCAAATCAGGAGGTGGATGTGATGGTGGTTGAGTTTACCAGCCATATGGCTGCCAAGCCAGCGACCACAGTGTTTCAACATCTGTAAGCATGAAACCACTGGATATTTTTAAGGAGACCTTGATAAAATTTTCAGCCGACTTTGTGGCGACCCAAACAGGTACTACATGCCAAAATCTTTTCTCAACCCTAACCAAGTGTGTGTTTAAACGTAACCAGAGCATAAGCACAATGTTGTCCCAACATAAAATAGGAAGTGTAACCTAAAGAAATGTAAAGTTGCAACATATTTGTGGTTTACAGATAAGCAAATTGCCAATATTTATTCTGATGATTGGGTTGATAATATTAATAATAATATTCAAGAAAAACAGAGCTCTGATATTAGTATGGGGTATCAGGATTGGATCGGACCTCAAAAAGTGGATCGGTTCATCTCTCGAAAGCTCACAAATGATAACATTAAGTGTGACGCCAGCAAGTTACTGGTCAGAGCCAGGCTTTCCAGTCTCAATGCTAAGCTAAGCTAACTGGCTGCTTGGCTTTAGCTTCATATTTACCTATAAACTCCCTCATCGAACTCTCAACAAGAAAACAAATGTATTTCTCAAAAGGCTGAACAATTCCTACCCAGCTACAGTCATGCAAAACAACATGTAAACACAACCTACAATCAAGAGTTACAACTAAGTGAGAAGAAGATTGCTGTAAAAACGCTGGATGGTTGATGTTTTTTATAACATACCAGTATGATGGCATCAGGTGGAGTATCCTGTTCATATTCAGTATTTCTGCGACAAAAACTGTCCTTTTTCATGTCAAAAAAAGCACTTTCACTTCTATTCAAGCTACACCACGACCATATATCATGCTGGCAAGCAGAGGATTCGCGGTGTGTGTGACAGGAAAGGTAATTCACCCAAAAAAAGCTTCTACAGCCCTGGCAGTGTGAAAGACATCACAAGAGTTACATCAGCCTGAGAACAAAGACTAGAGAGAGCAGAAATCTTACCTCGGTCTTGACTGCATCACCCCCATCCTCCTCCTTGTGCTCCACATCTAGAGGGAAGACAGCGACACAATAGATGGTCTGAATCATTCATAGCACAGTGGAAATTGACCACATTGGTTATCCTCGTATCTGTGTTAAACTTAACTGGCCTCACTGGCATCAATAAAGCATATGACACATTTATTAACCCAAATCGTTACGCTCGCCCTCCACATCATCCCATTAACTGTGTGTTTGATCAAATTAAAGTCAAATTAATAAGAGTGCTGAGAGATAGTGGCTCGGGGAAACTCCTAAATCGTCTGGGCTTATGGGAGCTTGTGCGCTCAGGTGCGTTATGAGGGTTTGATACGACCCAGAGGGTTTGGAGTGGCTGCCGAGGTTATGATGAGTGTGGAGACTGGCCAGGTTTACTTTGGCATATGTCACACTTCTGACCTTATATTCCCCCTTTTTGAGACACACAGCTGGTTGCTATTAGCGTGGCCCCTCCTACGCCGCTGACAACAACATACTGCTTCACTTGACTGTGGCTCTGGGGTTGTATATAATCTCCCTGCTAATCTCCAAAGCCTCAACAGCATCAGACATGAGTCTCTTCCTGAGGCAGTTGTGTTATGTGCAACTGGAAGGTGGACAGATGCAGAAGCTGGTATTTGTCTTCTGCTTAGAACAGAAAATGGTGGTAAATCCAATGAAAAAATATATATATATATATATTTTTGCAAATCCAGTCTTTCACTTGTGACACATATCCTCCAGCTGATACTCTAAATTTTTTTTTTCATGACGGATTTTTACTTCCAATGGAGTATTTTTAAATTGCAGTATTGCTACTTCATCAAAATTCCCCTTCCAAAACTGATATATTGTAGGGAATTTAAAACTAAGAAAGACAGATATTTTCCACAGGAAAGAAAATGCCCATAAATGCAGAGGAAGTTGCAAAACCAAAAGCGAGAGCTGCAGCAGGAGGGTAAAGATCATCAAAAATAGCAGCGAAAATATTTGGCGGACGTGCAGTGAAACCGCAGCCTAATAAAAAAAGAGTCTTGAACACAATAAAAGCTCCAGTTGGGATTTCCCAGTAACTTGGCTGCCATGATTTAAGATGTGGAGGACCACAACAACAAGGGCATGTTATTCATTCTTAAAGAGCATTGTTTTCCTGTGTTCAGCAGAGCAGTGAGGGGTGAGCCAGGGAGCATGGACGCCACCCAACTGAAACACTAGCACAGCAGTCAGGATTCATGATTCATGAAACGTTTTTCACCCCCAGAAAAATAGATCAGGAAGCGCAAAGCAGCTTCATGGCAGAACCTCGCACTAACGCCTCTGTTATTGTGTTTGATTTCAAGATAAGTGAGTGTTTCTAAAAGTGCCCCGGCATATGACACCAGCAGAGTACATGATTCAAGCAGCTGTGCCCTAAATTAGCATGATGGCATCGCCTGAGTAAACATGACTATCTGCTGACTCGAAGCCCAAACACTATCATAACACTTGAGCCCTGAGAGGCTACGGACAACTTTTGATGGCGTGTTTTCTGCGCAGCCAACTCTAGCTTGTCAGTGAAGTACCCTACAGACCTGTCCAAACAATAGTCCGCTCTCTTAGCAGCCTCTTCAAGTTGGTTCCATGTGTAGCTGAACCCCTGCCCCCCCCCCCCCCCCCCCTGCTCTTTTTTTTTTTTTCCATCCCTCTCTGCTCTGGTCTGGTCTCCTCGTCCTCATCGCGAATAAGTGACTATATAACAAATCGGTGAGGCGGCGTGGACTGCCAAGGTCATTGGGTTTGTGAGGGGAGCTGGCTAACGTTGCCCACAGAGAGTATACCTTGCCAGTTTGAGTGGGTTCCAGCTCTCGTGTTGCTGGAGCTCAGTTCCACTCCAGCCGGAGCTCAAATCCTTCCTGTGCCCTCCAGATGGATGACACAAACCCGGTTTAGCTGACTATCGATCCACCGCACTGCCCCACACCAAGCACTCTTCTTTCTAAGATGAATACACCAACCCCTCCCTCTATTCAAACTTGGGGTTTAATATCTCCCCGCATGTCTGTTTTAGTCATAGATTTGGTGTCCAGTGAGTGATGGTTTTTAAATTTCCACAAAATCACTCAGCAATTACACTCTAGGCAGTACTGTAGGCACTTTTTGCTGATGTAATCTGGATCTGGATTTAAAGTGTGTGTGGCCCTTTATTTAAAGACTGCACATGCCTACTCCTGCTGCTTTCTGCTCCCCAGTCGCCCGCTCCCACAATCCTTTGCATCAAGCCAGCTCACTAACTCACTATTTTGATGTCCTGATTGAAACGACTCCTATAAATGTTTTTTCAAACATGAAATATTACTCACAAACTGATGCCAAGCAGAAATTGTGTGTGTGTGTGTGTGTGTGTGTGTGTGTGTGTGTGTGTGTGTGTGTGTGTGTGTGTGTGTGTGTGTGTGTTTGTGTGTGTGTGTGTGCATGTGTGTGGCTTGCAAACAACAAACTATCCATCCTGCACTACGTTCACACGTTACAACGTGACTGCGGATGCCTGCCCGCAGCCTCGAGAGAGAGAAAAAACATGTCACTAACATCTGCTCATGGTCTTGAGGGGCCTGCGGACCCCACACAGATCTTTAATCTGAATTTCTGCACGTCTTTTCTTTGTCTTTGCGGCTTGTGCTGTCTACTTAGTTCCTCTTTCTGTTGATTCAAAGCAGTCTGCTGTTTGTTGCTTCTGTAGAAAATTTGAAAATACATTTTACTTCCTGTAAGTCTTTGGACTGGGCGAAGTGTTCAGCGTTAATGTTATGTCACTGTGTTTGGAGATGTCAGTTGAGTTCAGATAATGATGAAATGAGTGTTTATTGTGGGTGCTGCTACTGCAATTTCCAGAGTCAGTAAACATGTGGTCAACCTGTCAGTCACTCCATTTACCTACTGTATAACAATGACTTCCGTTGGAGAGCGTATCTGTGAGAGTGAGTAAGAGGGAATGTTTCGCTTTTTTTTTTTCTGCTAGCGTGTGAGCGCAAGTGAGTCTATATGTGAGAGGAAGAGGCTAGATCAGAGCTAAGCCCACAGCTAATGGGTTTTGTGGTTGACAACGGCCCACTGACGCTCACTGAGGGCCCCTTCAACATGTGAAAGACTTTAGAAACCTGGTTTTGGTCAAACCTACCTCATCCCATGTTTGACTCTTCACTCTATGACAACTTGTCACATGTACACTACATATCAGGAGCGCACATCTGTAATTCCTTACATGTTTCGACTACACCAGGATTTCTAATTGTTATATGGTCAACTTTATATTTATTTATATCAAACGTACATGGTATAATAACCCTCAATTTTCATACTACAATACACTTTAAAACTGTTATATCGCTGTTATCCTATTACATTGTAATTTATAGCTCAGATGTATTAAGGACCAGATGAATTGGCCATTACTTGTAGGGTATACAACAAGGGTTACTGCTATAACAAGGCAATAGTACGCTGGTGTGTGTCTCTTCCTAACAATTTAACTTTCACAAAGTTGAGAGATTAAAAAAAGAAAGATTGGTGGAATTTAAAGAAACAGAGGTCAAGAATGACTCTAAAAATGCCAGCTCCTACCATCATGCAACTCAACAGCATCCCTGTGTTGGACCCTCGCTGCCTGTGCGGTAAACCCAAACTGTTGACATGCAGGGTTATATATAAGAAAGGCCGACTAAGACTCCCTCTACTAAGAGAAATGATCCTCATGTGTTAAAATTAGTTGTCTGCCCCTTTAACATCGTTTCTGTCCCCTGAAAACTAAAACATTATTCAGTCATATTGTCCCGCTTCATCCTACTCTAATTCTCCATCCTCATTTCGAATAACGTGCTTTGCAACATCATGAGCGTGAACGCTTTAAAACTTTGGTCTTATTTAAATTATCTTCATGCGGATCACATGAAGCAGACTTATCTCTGTTGAGGGAGCCTAATGTTGTGAACATCTTTGAAAATGTATTTGAATCATCAAGGTAGATATTTGTTGTGCCCCCTGTGTTCACCGCTGTATCATACTAAATCTGAGCAGCACTGGACCCAAACCCAGATCAGGCATCAGCGCTGAACACCTGGTTCGAAGAGCAAACAGGGTTCTCCCAGATTTCTGCTTTGAAGTGAAGTAACAGATCCTAGAAGCACTGATCAGGTGAATACAGAGTGCAGACTCAGTTTGTAAAGAGTTCTGGGCACAACGCCATCCACCTGGCAGGGCCCCCGACAGGGAGGCGGCCACAACAGAGACCTGCCAGCTCCCAACAGAGGCTCGTTGCCAGGAGACGAGTCGCTCCTCCCCGGGCTTTATTTACTGCACTCCTCATCAAGGTCAAAGCCGGTGTCTCTGTGGCCGAGAGAGGAGCGAGAGAGACACGTGGCTGACAGAGAGAGAGAGATAGGACTAAAAAGCAGAGTGGGGGAGCGGCTAAGTGATATTGTTAATCTCCATCTTGGACTAAAAACTGTCAGCACCACTCTCTCCCAACAATGCCCCCCTGATTTATATCATCTTTATACTCTAAGGTTATCCACTGCTGCACTGTGGCTGGAGTGGATTCACCTCTGTAGGACCAAAGCTCATTTAAAAATTGATTAATTTTAAATATCTTTTTATAAGAGGTGTACAGTTTGCATTTAAGTAGATTATTAAAGATATCATTATTATTTTAGGAAAAATAGTTTAGAACAAGTAATTTCACTGTTTTTGGCATGCTTTTACTCCAGTTCAATGTTTCCCTTGTAATTGTTTTGTAGCAGTGGTGGCAGGGGATCATTTTTAATATTTGTTCTGCTGCCATCTCCGTTGGTCTTAGTTTTGGCTCTAGTGCAGTAAGGGATTGCAGCACAATTGTTTATATTTAGAGATTTGATCATGACCTTATGCTCGCTTGTGTTTTTTTGTTTTGTTTTGTTATCTAGATTATAATATTCAGTATTCCATCTGTTTTCATTATCCGTTTGGTTATCTTATTGTTATTGGCCAAAACAAGCAGGTAATTATCGGTTATTGGTATTGCATCATAAAGGAACTGCAACTGTCCTTTCTTGCTACTTAACTTCAAAGGTAATCTATTAATCAATTGTCTTTTTCATTGCAGCTGTCTGACATGTTATTTTGGGCACACTGTGCACCTGGCACACATTCAAATGTCAACTGGTTGTGCATATTGAAAGCATTTTGTAAACCACACTGAGACATTCAAAAGAAGTGAAACACAGCATGCATAAGATTCTGTATAATAACAGTATTAACAGTATTACTGTGTCTGATTTACACTGCAGCTCCAACATCTACTAGTGTCTTTCCTTCACAGCACTGTTCAGCAGTGTGACTGCAACACTTTCAGCCTCAGTGTTACAAATCCTGGCAGTGTCAGTGCCATGCTCTGTGTGTCTGACATCCATTTACAGTTCATTACTCAACATCTAGTACTAGTCACATGATTTTCCTGCAGAGTTTGGATCAAAACACAGCCCAGCCGGAGAAGGAGAGGCAGAAAAAACTCACATTTCGTTGGGCGCTCCAGTTTCCGTCTCCCTCGTTTCTTGCGCGGTGTCGTCAGGCTGTTGTCCTTGTCTTTCTCCGAGTCCTGCTCTTCCCGGCTGGGCAGGAATCCGTTCTCCTGGGACGGGCTCCGGCTCTGACCCTGGGAGCTGTCCTCTGCCCGGCAGGAGGAAGGGCCTCTGGGGATCCCGTTCTCCACTTCCCTCTTCTCCTGTTTGGGGAAGCAGGCATCGGACGTCCTGTCTCTGTGCCCGCCCACGTCTCCATTGTGGACCTGTGCCATGGACGGCCTACCCACCCCTGTGTAGCTGTTGCCCACACCCACACTGCCTTTGACAGAGCCGCAGCTCTCGACCTGCGGGCAAGGGAAGAGGAGGAAATGTTAACATCCTCTCAATCTGTCAGCTTTAGAGATGATTATTGCTGTAGCTGTTTGAGAGGATGTTTTGAAGGTGTGTGACATATCACTGAATATACTGTAGGTGGCTGAGCAATAAACAAAACCTTTCAGGAGTTACAACAAATCATCCAGCGTGTTTGAACAAAGTAAAGCAGCTGGCATTATCAGAGTGAGGATAAGCTCCCTTTAGCCTGAATGGGCTATTTGAAAGAAAATGTGAATTAAAGCATTCATCCATTTCACATTAGATAAGCCTAATTTCATCCCTTAAGCCTTCTTCAGCTCAATCTGGACAGAATCAAACACGTAGCGCAACTTCTGCACTTATTAGTCAGTGAATTATGGCATTTCCCTTTCAGCTCTGTTAAACTAGAGTTGTAAACTTCAAAGCCGTGCCAGTAAATCTGCCGCACAGCCATTAACATGCAAGCGAGGAAGGGATTACATTAGAGTTCATCAGGTACACTGGTGGGCTTCCTGTAGCCGTGCTTTTATCATTACAGCAGCACGGAAACATGTCAGGAATGTTGGCTGTGTGACAACGAAGAAGTTCTCCACTCGGTCCAGTTTGGAACGCCCAGTCGAGCTATTTCATTCTAAGCAGAAACAGAGGTGACCTATCTAAAGTTACAGCCACAGACATTCGGTTATTACACCTTCCTTTGCCTAAAAAAAGCTGCGCCTGTCTTGGAAGACCTAGAAAAGATTCTTTTCCGACTCAACACTTTGAAGAAATGTGATAGTGTCTCTGCTCCTGCCTAAAAATAGCCATAAAAACACACTTTCTCAGACAATCCCATTACTAGGTCACTGGGAGCAGAAAGTGGAGCATGTCTTGTGAGATCAGACTGTCAACACTGATGAGAGCAGCGCTGAAGCTTTCATCTGCTGCAGACGTAGGTACAGCAGTTTGCATTTAAGGCAGGCGACAGCATCGCCTCAGGAGGCATCTGCCTTTCAGCAGGCGATATTTAGCAAACACAAAGACCCTGTGCTCGAGGCTAAGAGGTCAGATCTAATCTTGTTCGCGCAGATTGAAGCGGAAAACACAATGTAAAACTAGCTTTAATGTGACCCCGAGACTTATAAAATGTCTGAGTAATGAATGCAATGCAAATTATGTGGAACAGATCTGCAAAATAAACTTCAGGGGAAGTCGGACTGTATCGTAAAACGGAGCTACATCAAGCCAAAGTTGGTTTTTAAGCATTCCTCGCAGGCCGCAGAACTCTGCATGACTTCATCACTGTAGTAACTGAAAACAAATTAACTGTAAATGCTGAACAGTTGCACGCACACAAAGAGCAGCACTCGAGTAAATCTGTTTGACACGATGAATGAAAACAAACAAATCCACAGCTCAGGCATTATTAATATTCTGACTCAGTTCGGAACTACAGAAAGCTTTCAGAGTGTGTGGGTTTCGGCAAACAAACACACAAGCGCAAACAGAGGGAATACGCTCACACGCACAAACAGCACACACAACTGTCGCTGGAAGAATTATGCAACAGCTTACTGACCCAGTGAACTACACGTGGCCCCTGCCAGAGGTCAGAGGTCACAGTTGGCAAATCAGGCAGCTCAGACAGGCAGACAGAGGTCAAAATGAAACACTGGCTGCCTCATTCAACTTACTACAGCAGCGTCAGAGCTTACTATGGAAGCTTATTCCCGCCAATGTGATGAACAAAAAAAATATCCTTTAAGATATTATAGTTAGAAACATTCTCAAAATTGTGACTTAATAACTCAAAATTATGACTGAGAATGGCAAAAGAATGAGGAATTTTCTGAAAGAAATGACTTATTTTGTCATAATTATGAGTTGATTTGCAAAATATTGAGAAACTTTCTTAAAATAATGATTTATTATCTCAAAATAAGAACAAGTGAAAAATGTGATTAATGCCGCCTTAAATATAGATTTAAAAATGTTCTTTATTCCTAAAATTACAAATATGTAAGTGTATGTATATTTATCACCATTTCTCTTTGTATGGTCAGGTTTTATTGTTTTATTTTTTTTATCATTTATTTATCTATTTATTTATTCTTTGTCTTCTTCCATCGTACTTATGCATCTACATCCTTTGAACAAATACGGGATGTTACAGTCTTTTCATCTGCTGTGCCCTCTGCTTAAAATCACCTGCAGAATTACCTGAATCTTCGAGAGCTGGTTTCACTTGATGCATTTAGAGTGACTGTAAATTACATCTGGCTGTAGATGTTCTGAACGTTGATGAATGTTTCTTGATATTTCATGATCCTGAAATTGGTTGTCGTTCTAATCTGTTATTTGTTTGTTTTATGTCTGCAGCTGCAATTGTGCTGTGCCTGTCTTGGCCAGGACATCCTTGAAAAAGAGATATTTGATGTCAATGAGAGTTCACCCCCTGGTCAAACAAAGGTTAAAATAGGTAACCAGGTGAGCATTTTTTAACCTACTCCAGACTAGCTGAAGGCACTGAATGTTACGGCGTGGACCCGTGAAAGTAAATAGCAGCAAGGTCAGTTAATATGTAAATAGAACCCTGTGAACTGAGGTGAACGAATTAATACTTTACTACGGTTGGCATCTTTTAACCAGTCATTCAACAGTTTCTACGTCCATGATGTCTGTGCACTTTATGGGAAAAGGTTTGAGGCGTTACCTTCTGCATTACATGACAAAGTAACTTCGGGATTCAAACTGAAAAAGTCCAATAATGCCTTATAGACAGCATATTAAGTTGGCCAGTAGTGACTCTCAACAACAACAATGAAACACCTATCGGACTGGAGTGTCTGGCACATGTGGTCAATCCCCCACAACTGTGAAAACACTCGCTCAGGCGCCCTGATTCTGACTATATCTTGTCTTTATCTGCGATTGGTCGGACCACTCAGCTGCTATTTAAATACACACTCTCTGGCCCTCTGGCATATCCCTACTCACCATACGTATCTGTAAATATTTTTGTAATCCCCTTTTTTTTTGGGTCTGTTGAATCACACTGTGAGAAATAATTAACATGATTCTGAGCAGAGGCTTATGCAAATGATAACATCTCAGGGAAAAACATACCCAGATACACGTTGGCCCAAGAGTCATTATTAAGTCAGGGCTTTTAACTACAAAAGACATCACAAACAGATTACAAATGGTGCTGGTGTAGTGGTTGTGCATAGCTGAGGAACATGGCGGAGGCTGTGTGATGATTATGCATGAGTACAAAGTAGTATACGCTGAAACAACACCTTTATTTTGATGCAAAGGCTGCTGATCGGTGTCATCTCGTTCAGGTATTCATTATTTTTAAATTGTTTCAGTTTCATGTCCACAAAACAAAGCAATTTGCGGAAATGGGCAATGGTTCACCAAGATGTGAAGTTTGAATTAGCATCCGGACCATCATGAGACACTTGGGGCCGAGCTATACTGGCAACAAACTAGTTCATATGATGTGTCATGTGGCAAAAGTGTTTGTAGTTGTTCCAAAAGGTCACATTTGATGATGGGGGTGAAAGGGGTGTTGTCATAGAGAGCAGGAAGACAGATTTTCCTTGAAGGCATTTGTGGTTTTGCATTGGTTTTAAGGGAATAATGAATAGAGGGCTTGAGAGAGAAGTTCAGACCCCCACACATCTGACCTATCGCTGCATGAAGTGGCCGTGAATGTCCGACTGTCTGATTTGAAAAGCTGCAAAAATTGTTTGACGGTGCCCCCGCAATTCACGTCAGAAAGGTGTGGGTGGTGCTAGCCTGGGTCCAGACCTTCAAATGTCCACCAGCATAATTTTATTCAGTGACTCATATAGTTTGAATATACAATTATCAATTCCTTGAAGGGTAACTCCACCAATTTCACATATTAAAGTGTGTTTACAGGTCTTGGGCAGTGTGACTGCATATGTAAATAAAAGTAGTGTAAAGCCTTTTGTGAGGAAGCTGCATGTAATCTGATAAATTTCCTCCAGTGATTGCATCGTGGGTAATGTAGGCACCTGGTTTTGAAAAGTAAGAAGAATGCGAGGAATAAAAAAGGCGGTATCTGTGGTTCTGCTGTAACGATTTGTTATTAAACCGTCTACACTGTACCACTCAGTGACATCACTGGAGGCAATTTATCAGATTACATGCAGCTTCCTCTGGAGCCACAAAAGGCTTTATACTACCTTTTTTTTACATATGCAGTAGTACTCCCCAAGACCTGTAAACACATTTTAATGTGTAAAATTGGTGGAGTTACCCTTTAATGAGGTGAAACTAAATTGTGAATCCAGTCTGATTGTGAGGCTATAGGTGGGAGGTGGTTTTAACTCTGTTATATGATCTGACAAGCACTTTGTTTGAGGGTTACTTAGGGCAAGTTATTCTCCCACCAAAATGCTTATCATATGGACAAACAGTGTCTGAACCCCCCGCCCAACCCAATTTCTGCAATCCGACCTCTCTTTTGTTATTCTTCACACAGCTATTTCTGTACATCACGGTGCATGCCTTCCAGGAAAGATTATTTAAAAATCTGCGCATTTATCCCCATATTTATATGATTAATCACGTCTCGCCCTTCTTAATGACAGCAGGATTTTCACCCTGCGAGTGTGGACGGTTGGAGCAGCTGCCTTGAGATGTGACTGGACAACATGTGTTTGCCTTTTATTTGACATTGAAGACGCAAATAGGAAACAAAGGGAACAAAGGACTCGGGCTGGAATAGAACTGCGGATCTTGTGGCTATGTGGCACGCGCTGTAAACATTCGGCTACCATACCACTCAGTATGACGTAGTTCTTAATGAGCATACTGCAGTTTGAACTTGACTTTCTGTTATTGGTATCGGTCCAACATGTCCTTTAAGATTTGGGACAAATGGGACTCAAGAATTCAAAAAAAATCATTCACAAGGCCACTGATGGCGTGCATCACCAACCCGAAGCGTCAACATTTCACAACCTGGAAATGCAACTTAACAATCAATTATCTTTCTCCAGGATAACTTACTCCTCCTTTATTATAATTCATATTATGCTAAGAGCAATTTATTTTATTAGACATTATGACCAAAGAGATTTAAATATGAAATGTAAAAAAAATTATTAAAGGTGCACTCTGTAACTTTTTAGTAGCAATTTTGTTTATAAAGTCACATATTTTCGAACTGTGAGAATTGTAGATGGGCATGGTTCTCTTTTACCTCTCAAAATACAAACCTGTTTTCTCTAATGTTAAAAATACAAATGTAAACACATGGCTTTGAAGAACATCTGAAACTCATATTAGCTCTTTAGTTATCAGCTTTCAAGAACTCTGTCTCTGTTTGTTTACAGAGACTAGGGATGGAAAAATGAAATATTTTATCACAATCTCGACAAAAACACTCAGGATAAGTTGATCATGGTAAATTTCCAGTATCGGGTTAATCGTGAATATCTTCTCAAGTGGCTTGGCATCCTTTTCACTCACAAAAGATGTGCGTCCTAACTGTGATGCAACAAAAACTTTGGGGATTTTTTCAAACAAAATGGTAGGTAAAGTGATTTCACTATGTTTAAGCGCCATTTTTAAAGTTTTAAGCATATTTTCATTAATTGCAATTATTCCGGTCAGGATAAACGTGACATGAAATTATATTTGGTCATTATATTGGAAAACTGATTAAAAAAAATCACTTTAAAACAGGTGTGCATGGATGAATAGATGGATGTAGATGTAAAATGTGTGACATATCAGATCAACACTTACTGAAAACTGCTTGCGCTTCCTTCCAGACTTGCCAACTTTATAAGAGGCACTACTTTTAGCCGACATCTCCTCTGTCATCCGGTCCATGTCCAGTATTGTGCTTTCACCCTGTCAAAAAAAAAATAAACACATCATGTACACCATAACTTGGACTTCTAATAATTGGAGTAACAGTGCCCTTATCTTTCGGAGTGTCCAATTTTCCTTTTCAGGCCTGGATGCACATAAGACATTGCATCTTTCCAGGTTATGAAAGACGGTGTTTGTGCATACGGTAAGCTAAGTGTTTGCTTTACCTCAGCTAAAGATGCTTTAGGTGTGATACTACACACACAAAACTGTACCTAACTGAAACACTTGAATATTTGGGGGGACTGCAGTGGGTTCCTGAGTGTCTCTGGCCTAAGTGGACAATGAGACAGATAGAAACTGAGTGGCACGTTCCTTTGAACTCGGCTGAAGTGAAAGCTCCACGGACGCAGCGCTGACCTTCCGCAGACAATCCCCTCTTGACACCGTTACAAAGACGTCGACCGGCCCGCACCTCCCCCTGCTGCAATTTCCCTTTGATTAATAAAACTGTCTACCCCCATGAACAAAGCCCCATGTCCGCCACCACCAAGTACCCCTGGGGTGGATGGGAGAAAAGATGATCCTAATGTAGATGCTTTGAGTTTCAATATTGACTGAATAGGACCACCAGCACCAGGTCTGAATGCAAATGAGATTGCAAGGCCATTCCTGACAGCTGCGGTGGGGGGCGGAGGGCTGGGTCCTTATTAAATTCCTTCAGTAGTGAATGTGAGATTCCCTCCAAGATAAATGAGCTCTCAGCACTGTAGGGCATCCTGGTGACCGGGTCCCTCCGTTGACTTGTTGTTAAGTGCTTTTATTTTAATCTTGGCCACTGTGGCGAGAATGACATGAGGGAAGATTACTGTAAGAAACCGCATGACTTTGTCATTTTATAATGGATCATGTTTAATACAGTAAGACAAGTAGGGGAGGCCAGGGACAGGTGCAACACCTTTAATTCCTCCAATACAAAGCAAACTAGAGTGACAAAACTGCACATGTGCGGATACATCACCATCCTGCTTCACGATATTGTTGCTAAATTATCTGGAAACAGGTCCAGTGTGTGGGATATAGTGGACAAAAAACATGATAGCCCCTCTCTAGAGTCAGTGTTTGGTTTGTCTGCTCTGGGCTACTGTAGGTGATGTAACATGGCGGACTCTGTGGAAGGGGATCCACTCCCTCTGTAGATATAAAAGGCTCAATCTAAAGCAACAAAAACTCATTGATTCTTAGTTTCAGGTAATTATACACTAGTGAAAACATAATTATGAATATTATATACAGTTTCTGCCAATAGATCCTCCTAAATCCTAAACACTGGACTTTCTACATCGCAGAAACCAGAAATGTTGTTAAAAAAAGTTCAGGGGATCAAATTTTGGGGTTGGAACTATTTCTGTTAAATGTAAAAAAAAACACTGTTTCAAAATTCTCTTGTATAACAGAACCATCTTTGTATAATTGATTTCAGTTACAGTGTATGATGCTTGTATGGTTTAATACAATGGGTTCCCTTTGGCAAACTCTATCTGCTGATGAAGTTCTTGTAACATAATCAAAAAGTCCAGAACAACTGCTTGATGGATCTGTGGTGAGGCTATGTCCAAGAACGCAATACCACGTAGCTGTGAGATACAGCTACCTTAATACTAGGTCAACAATCAAAACAATACTGACTAAATGCTGTCTGGAGTCACGTATAACAATGCTGTCAAAATGTGTGTAAATATTCTCTATCAAAATATTATGACACTAGCATCTGTAACTGCTATGAAAATATGTAACTTGACCTACAGCATTTGAGAGGTCTGACAAATGTTTCACCGCTGCAATGGTAATTTTAAAGGTCTCTCGTGAGTCCATGTGGGCTTGACACGTGTAAGTGCATGAGACAATAAGCAACATAACTAACAACGGAGTACATTTTTGGCAACAGTTGTGAAAATACAGCGTTTGATGTGACAAAATCCTTTCTAAATAGGCCATATCACTGTGGCATCGCACTAACAACAGCAGTCACTTCCGGGTAGAAAACTGGCAGGTGAGTGCATTGTGGAGGTGTGTCAAATTGGCAAACTTGTTTATTTCTGTCGTTTTCATTCGTAACTGTATTGTAAGTAAAACAGGATTGTCCAACCTGTATGACACATCGGCTGTGCTTATTTTCTGCGCTGCGTTGCTTTGCTAGCGTCTTTCATATCAAGCCATCGGAGAGATCACAGACTAACTGTTAGTTTTGGGTAAACTCAAGCAGTCATTTTCTTTAGCCAGTGGTCCAACAGTTAAATCAGTCTCCACCGTAACATTAGCGTGTAACAAGTGTTGTTATTAATGAGAGCTGTAAGCATCAAACATGATTTTTAGATGAGTAAGATGTATACACACATTGTATGTAAGCTACTATGTAATGCGGAGTATAAGAAGAAATTATTGTGATTGGTTCTGTACATTCCTAACCGGGTCACACAATCTGACGAGTCACAGTTTATGTTGTAACATGTGCCAGGGACCTTTGCGACATCTCATCAGTCATCACTTTCTCTCTCTGCTCTGTTTTCCAGTAAGAGTCTTAAAAATAGGACTGCACATTATGGTAAATACAATCATCCAATTATTTTGATAGATATTGTGATTGCAATATGAATCAAGATTAGTTTCAATGATCATTTTTGCATCATTATTTTAATAGGGTGGGATATTTCTTGACGTCTGTACCAAACAAACATGTTTTCTCACATCATGAGAACAAGAATTGCAGGCCAGGAGCTTCTCTGCAGCACCACAGCACTTCTTTATCATGCTGTCTTTGACCTTTATCAAAATATTGCAGCTTCCTTTGATTTGTACATTGCACTTGGCCACATTGCGATTTGGATTTAGATTAATTGTGCAGCCCCACTTAAAAGCACTCTCAAGAAACTGGACTCCTGCACACACAGAGTCCAGCAGACTCTACTTGTTCAATAATTTAAGAGATGGAGGATGTTAATAAACACCAGCATGAATTTCAAAGGTCAGGCCATGTTACACCCTGAGAGTGTTTGCTGCTAAAATGGAATAAATCCATCAACCATTAGGGTCCCGGGGTGATAAACTGATTTGCATAAAGAGATAGATGTAAGTGAGTAACTGATGCTGTGATTAATGGGTAAACAGGGTTGTAATTGACAAATATGGCTCTAAAATCATAGAAAATTCCTCAGTGGATTTTCTGGATGAAAATACAGAGATGGTTACTTTAAATGCAGATATCAATGCTTTTGTGAGAGTACGTGTTTTGCAGATGGTCCCCGTTCATTGTGTGATTACTAATAGAGAGCCTGGTGCTTCAGTTTTTCCTTACAGGGCGGCAGAATTTGCATAGATAATAGCACATTTTGAGTGCAGCCTGGTGTGCAGGCTCATTTGGGAACCACTTACATGGATGACACAATTCAGTGGTGCCTGCAGGAACAGCCTACACTGCACCGTTCATCCAATTCCCAACCCGAGCGAACGCTCAGACACACTGAATGGAAAATAACACGCCATTTTCACACACAGCTTCCTTCTAATATCTTCTGCACACTGAAAAAATAAACAGAATAAACCTGAAATATGGTTTGTTGTTGCCTGGAGTGAACCCAACTGCATTGTCAATATCTCTTACCCTATTTCCGTCTGGGTAGCCGGTTATTTAAGGCAATGTCTGTTGCCAGGCAACAAGACTAAGGGCAGTTCTTTGTAATGGGAACGTGGAAGGAAGAGGACAGATCCCCCCAGTAAAAAAAATCTGGAGAGCCATTCCAGCTCCAGCTCAACCTACACCAGCCAACGCCCACGTCACCAACCACCATTAACAACAGCAAATCTCACAGAATACGGCTGCATCTCGCAGCAGCCGGCTGCGCGGTGATGCTGCCGCTGCCGCTGTGGAGCATCAGTGATGCTGCAGACTGAGATAATGAGTCTGTCTGCATCATGAGAGGTGACATGGCACTCCGTATGCAGATGGACGCTGACTATTTCTCCATTAAACAGAAGGAAATTATGCTGCAATCTCTCCGGATCAATAAGGCATTAGGTTAACTTTCATAAAATTGGGAAAGGTTTTTAATTGGCTTTGACATGAACTTTCACCATATCTGAGTGCCTTCATCAATATACTATCAACATAATAACACTCACACACTGCACTCATTCATGCACACATGCGCTCTTTATAGATATTTTTAGGAAAATAGTAAAAGCCACACTGTACTACATCATCGCTGGAGTGAGTAATCTCCTCTCAAATCAGATCTGGAGAGTGTGAGGCCTTTCAGATAAATTGCATTTTGCACTGATGGAGAGTAAAATCCAAAATTAATCAGCAGCTTATCCCAACTCATTCAAAAAAAGCCATAACATGACTGAATGAACCCTTTGAACCCACTGGCAATAAAGCTGAGAAATCCCGAGTCATTCACCAACATACCGAGCTTCAGAGGAGCCTCATAAATACCTCAAGCGAGATTCCTGAGGCGTGCTTTCATATTTCACACGTGTTTCGTCCTTACCATTCTGCTTCCAGGTGAGTCAGCGTAGTCTGAGGATTTGAATGCAGTGGTGTTGGTGTTGGTGACAGTGTTGGACGGCATCGTGCTGAGGGCTCTTCGGGGCTTAATGTTCTTGATGTGCAAGATGAGGTGGATATAAACTCAAAGAAACAAAAAAAAAAGGAATGAGAGATGATCCCTCTTCTCTCTCGGCTCTCCTGGAAGATGGAGAAAGAAAAGGTGACAGTCAGCTTGCTCATGATGCTTTCATTCACACAAGAAGTCAGTTTGGTTACATTTCACTTTTCTGTCATAAAGAGGCTCTTTCTGAGCATCAGCTTTCCTTTTGTTGAGTGCACGTCATGCATAGGACCCTCACAGGCTACTATAGGATACTGTATGGCTACTATTGCCTATAGGGCCTGGGCCACTTGTTTTTTTTTCCTTTTTTTTTAACACCACACGGTTGTATGGGTGTACAGTAGTCGACTTAAATGGCTTCTAATGTGCACCCATAATTAACCCAGGATGATTAAACTATTTTTAAATCATTAATAATTCATGTTTAACCTTAAGCGTCTGGGTTAAAGTTACTCCAGCAGTCAGCCATGCGCACACAGAGGAGCCCACACACTGTTGCACTCGTGGAAATTTGCAAAAAAAAAAAAAAAAAAAAAAGATCATCAGCCTGCACATCTACATTCATATGGGATGTGTTTAATTTCCTCTAAGGGGTTAAATCAAGATTGATGACAGCCGCCTCTCACTTATCTACCATGCCTGCAAATGAAGTCTTCCCTCCTGAAAAAATAAATTGCGGGCAACAACCAGAACGTGTTATCTTGAGAAATAATTTATTATAAGGGCCACACAGGCGTTCAGTGTCACCGCATGTCCACGCACATCACGCTGCAACCAGGCCACACGCTTCCACTCACTGCCATCGACTCACTTGCGTGTATTATTCAAATGGCAATGCGTTAGAAATTGCAAAGTTTGAGACGTGTTTTGCAGCTAGGGGAAGTCTGCAATATGACCCAGGGGGTTGTGGCTCTTTTTACAGGCCACGGCCACTCAAGTATAAATCCCCGTTATATTTTTTTCTTTAATGAGGCCAGTGCTTCCAGGAGCCGCGGTCCTGGTTCTGTGCTCTAAATTCGGTCAAGTTCAAGTGCACATCGCGATGTCCAATCAGCACATCTGCAAAAAAGAAAAAAAAAAAAAAAAAGCAAACCCCCTAAATCGCTATTTCCCCGTCTCCATCGAGCGCCTTCCGCTCTCGGGGCTTTCACGTTATTGTTCACATAAAGGTTACCCTTCCTGCGCGGCTACTAGTGCCGGGTTAAACGGATTTAAATGCGTGAATCGCTGTGTGTTCGTTACCCGATTTTCCCAAGTCCCAGGCCTGACCCTTTTTGTCTCGCTTGCTCCCGGAGCCTCCTTCCTCTTCTCTCCCCGTCCTCCACCTCCCCAGCCGGCCAGCTCTCTTCCAGATGCACCGCTCTCACTGCAGGGGCCTGCAGACTGTCTGCCGGCTGCCGCAGGGTCCTAAAGACTACCCGCTCATCACCTACACCACGGTGTGCAGATAGGGGCAGAGGCAGGGGGTGAAGGTGGTCTGAGCAGAAGCGGAAGCAGTTCTCAGATCTTGTACTTGAGTAAAAAGTAGCAAAATCCAAGTGTAGAAATACTCTGTTACAAGTAAAACCATGCATTTAAATGTTTTGCTTAAAGGATAAGTTCACCCAAAAATGAAAATTCACTCATTATCTGCTCACCGGCATGCCGATGGAGAGTCCGATGATGTTTTTCTGTCCACAAAACATTTCTGGAGCCTCACAGTGACACAATGTTGCAGCATTAGCAGCTGAAGTAGAAACAGAAATAAACAACAGAAAAAATGCATAAAATGTCTTCATGTAGCTTGTCCAGGGTAATGCAAAATCTCCAGAAACCCAGAGAATCCAGAATTGATTTAAAAAGATATCATTTACACTCTCAGTGTGCAGCTGAACTCAAGTACCCGCTTCAGACAGAGTGCTGGCTAATGTTTGTAGCTTAGCAGCTACAATAAAAAATGAAAAATATATAAATAACGTGTATGGGATCTCAGGGCTTCCAGAGACCTGGATTAGCTGCATGGAGTCATTTTATGTTTTCTATTCAGTTGGTTTTTAATGTTTCAAAAGAAGTCCCCATCTACTTCAGTTGTTTAGGAGAATGCTGCAACGCTGCTTTGCTCTGAAGCTCCAGAAATGTTTTGTAGACTACACAACTTCAGCCATCTATTCCATCGGCATAGGGGTGAGTAGATAATGACTTAAAATTTCATTATTTGGCTAACTTATCCTTTGAGATAATAATTGTTGCATATTTTATGTTTACATATGCAAATAAGTTATGTCAACTATGCATTAATTTGCCTAAGAGCAGAAATCTGAATTTAAAAAAACACCTGAATGACGTTTTTTGTTCCATTAATGTCTGGAAGAAGACATGATATGGTTAAAAATCTCAAAATTGACCGGTGCATGACAAAGAACTCATCATGCAGAATGTTTTTTTCAAAATAATGTATGTTATATAATTATATTATAACTTCTGATGCATTAATGTGTTCTTCACTTTAATGCTGTAGCTGGTAAAGGTGGTTTAACTACTTTTTATCAAACTAAATCTGCAAAGTAACTTGTAACTACTGTTGTCAAATAAATGTAGTGGAGTAGAAAGAACAATATATGTCCCTAAAGTAAAGTACAAGTACCTGCACACCACATCACTGGGTCGGAAACTGACATAAGTTATTACCATGCATCCCCCTTACATACACATGCATGACGGTCTCTATGATATTCTATATGACCAGTAGCATGAAAAGCTGCAGATGTGCCCTTTCTTTATTTTTATTTTTAAATTTTGAGGGCCAATTTTACATCAGTTTGGCAGTACATATATAGACAGTAAACATGGGGGTAATGCAGGGATGCTTCAGAATCTGTATTCAAAGGTTTAAACATTAGTTCTCGATTTTAGCACTTCCATGCCATATATTCTAACTAATGTTACACCTGAGATACATTAAAGTGGCCCAGGAGCCCCATAAATAGCTCTCTAGCACCTCTTATGTGACATTAGGGACAAAAATAAAGGCTAAAAAATAAACATTAGAAATGCCTTGTTCCTAAACGTGACAAAACAAGCTGGCATACGAGGGGTGTAAACTAAAGTAGGCAACAACTTTCATGATTCAAAATGATATCTGGATGTACACATTTGTAAACTCATTACAAATTAGATTTACTCAAATGAAAAAAAACATTAATAAGCCCGGTTAGTCCGTTCAGCTTCAACCTAGCACAACCAACACAAAGTAATGTTATCAAAATGTTGACAAAATGAACAGGAACCTGAGGAGACTTCCTCATTTTTAATTTGCTGCATTTATGGGCCCCCTGGTGGCTGTGGGGCCCTAAGCAGCCATGTAATTAGCTGATGCCTCAGGCCAGCTTTGAGGCCTGCTGAAGTGAAACATGTGCTTCCTCTTGTTCTGACAGTACTACACTGAATATTTACTGCTTGATTACAGTGTGAACTCTTAATCTAAGGTCTCATTTTCTACACATATACAAGTTTACTGGGTACATACTCAGTTTATATACTTTTGTGCAGGCATATGTTTGAGTACTGTCTCATTCTTGTATGAAACTGCGTTATTCTACATACATTATATTGTTCTGTGTGTCATTTGGCTGCTGTGACACCTGAATTTTTTTTTTCTGGAAAGAAAGACTTGTCAAACACAGGTGTGACTAATAATATATGTAACACTGTTAACTGCTGCATTGAATTACATTAATTGCTGGGACTGAATCATCATTAATGTTATTAGTTCTACCTGTGCTTTTCCTGCTACGACAAGTCAAACTGTCTGCTGTGAAAGAGTTTTATTCATCTGAACCATTTTGGGATGATAAAGAAACAAGCTCTGATGTTATCTAAAATGAACATGAACACACTTTATCTGAAAAGCAAAACAATACGTGAACAAAAGCAATATGAAAAATGCAAGGTGGAGAGACTCCGGACCAACATGTTTCGTAAAATCCACAAAAATGTGAGTTTCTGTCTGTAAAGCAAGGATCTCTTGCATCTTTTTTGTGTCTGGACTGGCAGTTTGGGCTAAAGTTCAACTTGAACCTCATATTTGCATAACAGAAACTAAAAAGAAGCATTCAGGAAGAGACATACTGTGACGTTCATGTCCATCATGTCATTTGAGTACTGTATGTAAATACATATTTGAGGTACTTGTACTTGAACTTGATACTTTATTCTTCCACTCAACTAAATTTTGGAGGTAAATATTGTATTTTTACACCACATTTATAGGATAGCTTTAGCAGTGTTGTATAAAGTACCCAGAAGTCATACTTTACGAAAAAGTAAATATATCGTTTTAAAATATTACTCTTTTAAAAGTGAGCCACATCCTACCAAAGAATTGTATTTGTAACAACAACATTTTGACACTGTACTAATAGAAATATTGTCAAACATGCACAAACAAGCAGTACTGGAACCTATTTTATAATAATAATAAAACCAGTTATATCTCTGGATGCAATGTGCTGATAAGTCATTCAGCCTTAAATCTGTACATCAAAGCGGATGTAGGAGTATGTAGCTCCTCGTACAATCGTACATTTGATCCTCCGAGCAGAAACTTCATCTAGCTCCACATCTTCACCTCATTTCCTAGAAGAGTGCAGCCAGAGCAAGTTATCAAATCTCTTATCACTTTCAGCCCATTAACCCTGCTACCACGTTCATCCCATTCACGCCCACTAGACGGAGACAGCAGTGAGGTTGCCCAGATGCTGCTGGAGGCTCTCAGGGTAACTCCCTGTGTGAGGCAGATTGAGTGCTTTTGAGGGGCAACGAAGGAGAGAGGAAATGTGTGTGCAGCGGGCGGATGTGGTTCACTGATCTGGAAGCAGCGGCGTCTCCTCTTTCTCATCGAGTCAGTGGCACTGAGTGGTTCACATGAGGACAGCAGGAGCAGCAAGATGCCACATGACCTACAGGCGAGAGCAGTGTGCTGCCGGCTGTTTCCTCCTAGAAACCCACAGAGGAGGATGCTGATAAGGTCAAAGTGTCTCAACCTGATCTCACCTGGGTAGTTATTGTCACTGTCTGAGCCTGAAGCTGCAGGAAAAAGGCCAGAGTTTGTAAATGAAGCAGGAGGGGGCATTTTCATGTGGTTGACCTGTTAGGAGGAAGTGTTTATCAACACATAAACAAGCGACAAAAGACACAGTTTGATTGAAGTGTTTTATTAACCTCAGTGTCCATGTGGAACCAAGGACTGTAACTCAAAAGATTACCCAAGATAACAGTGTGTTTCATTTGCTTGCCTGTTGCTACTTCCAGGATTAGAAAAAAAATTTCAACAAGCCTAAACCTAACATGAATAGAGTTTTATCAAAACATCTCTTCTGTGAACATTTGTACCTGAGTCATATCAGATAGATTTTAATCACTATGATGGTCGTGCAAAGGTGTATTCAACCCCAGCGAGCCAAGGCTTGGCCGCAGGATCATTTGCATTTATTCCTGTTACTCACGCAGTGTTTATCCTCCAAAAAAAAAAAGCCAGATTGTGTTACAGAGTCCCGTGAATTTAATAAAAGTTTGAACACATACTTTTCTGACAAAACCAATGACATGAACTGGGAAAAGTTCTGAATTCATGGAATGACCCAAATATCGAGTCATAATGTGTTCTATCTCACTTTCCAACCCTAATAAATGATGTATGTGTTGACTGAGGGACCTTTAGTGAAGGTGAATCCATAAAATACACACTCACAATCACGACATGACCCATCAAAGCCATATTTTAAATCTTTTTAATATATCTCACATTTGATTTATTTACAAAAGACAGTGGCTTTGTGACATAAAACTATGTTTTGTAAAATCAACATGAGAAACAAATGTGTACCAGAAGCATAACCATACAGAACACATACATAGATAAATAACATCAGGGGAGCGTCGTCGTCGTCGAGGTCGTCCTCTTTGTCTCTCTGCAAACAATAAAAGGATCACAATGTACGCACCTCCGCGTGACCGGCTGTGTTTTATTTGTGTAACCCCGAGTTTGGTCTGACAGGGTATACAGTATTGCCTCCACATTGGCTAAAATGACATCAGTGACTGTCTATCAGTAAGATTTGGAATGTGTCTTTATAATCTATTAAATGCGAGTTTTTCCAGCAGTGGAAAACATTAACTGTGAACATCTCCAGGCATTCTGTGAATAAACTATGGGCAACAACAACATACTAATGCAGATATACTTTTGATATATACCTGTAATTTGTGTGACACACAATGTCTGCAAACAGTTTGGCACAAATGTAAAGGCTGAGCATCAGTTTCCCCCAGAACACATTTATAATAAATAAATAAAACCTCTACAAAGTCACAGACATAAAGGCTGATAGATCATCTTATCTGCAGAATGGTTACTTTATACAGCACTTTACAGAACCGCTACAGGCACAAACTGAAAGAACAAAAACAAAGCTAACTTCTGACGTCAAATGCATGGCGAGATTGAAGGGGAAGACGATTTTATTTTTTTTTTTCCTTTGCCTTTTAGTAATTTCTGGACCTTTCCTGCTAAATCGAGTACTTCAAGACCTAAAATGAATTTATATATTTGGGTGCAACTGTGAGTATGCACGTGAATCTGCATTTTGACAAACTCATTACATTAACTATACTCCACTTATATTGTAAACCAGAATAATAAACATTGATGATAACATAGAGCAGAACAGAGAACTGAATGAAAACATCACATTTAGAACGTCGATAACAGAGGAGCCTCTTTTTGTTCTTTTTCTTGACACAGTGTCACAGGTGGTTGAAACCTTATACTTAGCTTTTAGGATAGGCTTACTGTACAAATGTCAAAAAGAAAAAGTTTTCAGTCCCGTTCAGTCCGATTTTATCCGCAACTCGTTTTGAAAGCTGCACATATCGCTCTACAACTCTTCCCACTAAAAAGCAAACATTGCTCATTTTTCATTTGAGATGTATGGCTACCCTGAAGGACAAAAAAACATTGAAACAGAAGACAAAAATGTAAAGGTATCTTCGACCTGATCCCCGTCTGACTCAAAACAAACAGCTACCTCTGTGACAGCTTTGCTTTTCCGTGAAAGACACAAGTTCACACACAGACAAACTATATCCAACAACATGCTTCACCAAATAGCACTTCAGAAAATCTTTTCTCCCTCTGATGATCCACATTCTTTACTCAGCGTTGTATCACTTGCTGTTGTTTTCCTCTGTATAGTTTCAGAGTTTCATCCCAAAATGAGAAAAACGACTGATGGAATTAGAGCAAAATGAACGACTTTAGGACGTTTCAACACAATCTTAACACAAGCAAGTCCAATGACTTATTTGTGAATAACAGTGGATGTATATTTTGGAATGAAACCCTCCATTTTTAACCATTATTGAAGGTGCAATGTATAAGATATGGCCAGTATAACTAATATTATTAATGAAATGTGAAGAAATAGCAGTTTTGACGTTGTGTCGAAGACGAGACTATGTATTGTGCTGCAGAAATATCTACTGAGGTTAGCATGCTAACCCGCTAGCACCGGCTCGTACTGTCTTGTGCTAATAGTCTGATAGTATAGCCCTCTGCAACTAAAACTTTTTTAAATTAGTAAAAATTTTAAAAATGTTTGTTGTTGCTCAAGGCGCTGCTTTTTATGCTCTTCACACCTCTCTTGTCCACCGCCTGCCGTGTCTCTAGGCCGTCCTCAGCAAAGGAGGCAAAGGAGGAAGTCAGGTGAAGTAATGCAAACAGCGACGAGTCTGCTTTCAAAGGACATCAGGGACGGATAGGTTGGCGAAAGTCAACTGTGAGTTACTTTAACTTGCTGACAAAGATACATTTCGTAACGTACATAACGTAAAGTTACGTACATAACGTAGGTACAATAGGAACTGAAGTTACATACTTGATTTAACCCAAACCATGATGTTTTCTTCAACCTAACCAAGTAGTTTTCTTGGTTACCCAACGAAACTGTGAGTGTAAGACGAATGTAGGTTGCTTCACTAGTACACTGCAAAGGTCATCTTGTTTTGGAAACGGTGAAATATGTCATTTTGGGAGTCAGTGGCAATCAACCTATTCCTTAAAAGGTAGAGCCACTGTAGATCACCTTAGCACTGTTGTCTCAAGCGCTGTTCGGTCCTGATCTGGCCGTGCTCACTGGGAGGCTGCTGAACCCGGTTCCTCTGCCCACAGTGTAATCACCTACAGTCCCTCCCTTACTGAGCTAACTAGCTAACAGGAGCTAGTAGCTGCAGCCATAGATAGCTGAACCACAACCTATTTGTTTGGAGTGATCCTGAACAGGTGGCCAATTCTTAGACATTGCACCTTTAACATGTGGCTAATGTTGTCCAGCAGTTAAAAGACGTGACTACCATACAATCAAGAGTAGCTCTGCAGTCCCTGAGCACCTACCTTCATTGCGCATAAACATTATCAATATTCTTTTATTTAACTAAATAAAGCTATCGAAGCATTTCCTACTTGCTTACTACGACCTTACATCCTTACATACTGTATAAGTGTTCATTTTGTAACTCACAACTAAATCTCAGTGCCTAGTTCAGTACTACATCCTGAGGTGCTTCCCTACACTTGAAACAATAAATACTGAGGCTACCAGCTAGTCAGGTGTGTTCAGCTAAGTTTTCACGGGGAGGAAACAATGAGACTCGGCTCATTATTTAGTTTAAAGTAGCCCCTTGGTTTCCCTTAATTGCGCAGCCCTCTTATTTGCAAGGGTGGCTCACTGAGAGCACAGTAGCAGCAGTATAGTATGTGACTCGCTGAGTGTGTTTACATGCACACAATATTGTGGATACCAGCAATTATTCCTGGTTCCTTCTTCATGCTGTATTAACAGACACCCCTGCACACATTAATAGAAGGGAGGCAGCAGGAAGTGTTGACAATTTCATTTAAATCAGTGGTTAAAAAAAATATATTAAAAAGAATAGTTTAACATTTTGTATCCTGAAATTAAAATAAAACATTTAAAAATTTTTAAAAAACCCTCATAGGTTTGGGACAGCTAGGAGAACGTTAGCTTAGCTTAGCATTAAGGCTGGAATCAGGTGCAAACAGCTAGCATGGCTCTGTCCAAAGGTTAAAATAAATTCACCTACTTGCAACTATGTGATGCAATATATCTTTTCTGTTTAATCAAGTTGTGTTTTATAGGAGGGATTATGTGCTTAGCTATTTCTATTTCTCTTTCATGACTTCCTGACGTCCCCGCTGGTTACCCTCCATCCTCACGGTGATGGCAAGTCAGCTTTAACAACCTTTTTTTTTTTAAACAAACTTCAGAATATGGATGTGCATGTAAACACACTCAGCGTGAATTATGAGGCAGGACACTTTTGACACCCCAGCCATCATCATAAACCCACAAAGAGCTGGCATAGCATGGTACAGTACCTAAATCCAGACATGAGTGCAACTTCATGCAAAAATGATACAAAAAAAGAGAAAAATAATAATACTAGCGCTAATCATACAAAAGCAATGACAGGGCACATGTCGTGACAGGAGGTCACCTTCATGTCGGGGCGTTCCCACGTTCGTGTGTTTACAGTATTTTATATACAGAATGATCTGCTGCGATGGAACGGTTGGGGGAGAAAGCACAGCAAGCCATTCCTTAGCAGTCATGAGGGAAATCATCGGGTAATTACAGCAGTTTTTGTTTACAGGACAACATACACACTCGCTAATTAGACACACCTTGCTACCTGCAAGGTGTGAAGAAACGTTTTTTTCACATAGTGAAATCCTGTTTGATTACAGCATGCATTACTCTACGTGCTAATGCCAGGGGTCGTTGTTGTTGTTACTGATTCTTCCCAGTTGATGACTGTATGTCCTTACAGGGTGGGATGGTGTCTGTTCCTCAGTGCTTCGGTACTCTCATTGTGCCTGGATACACACAAGGAAGAGCAAATTCAGCGCTGCTGTCAGCCTGCATAGTCTGAATTAATTTGAAAAAAAAAAAACAAAGTAAAAATGACTCTCTGGCTGTGTGCTCTGAAGCCTTCCTACTTTGGATGGAAGTTTGAAGCAGGAGCTCGTTATAATGAGCCAAACAGGAACTTTATTGGCTGATAAAGGAGTCATGCAAATGTTTAGCTGCGGCTTCCAATCCAACAAATGAAGAAACAATTGTGTCATTATTAGCACCAACTCCTGTTTATCCAGTTGCATAAAATAAATGTACTTCAGGCAACTTGTTTCTATAAATTTTGTATAAACGGAAGCCAAGAACAGACGCGGTTTCAATAATTTTATTTCATTCCATTGTTTTGAGATCATGGGTTAAATGGCCACTTATCTCAGGATGTAAGAGTCATGTGACACTGGGTCAATTATCTCAATCTGTTGACATTACAAGCTGTTTTGGAAGATGAGATAATTAACCCGTTATCATGATCTTTTAACATCTCAAAAAAACAGGATGAGTAACTTGTGATGCTGAAGTAATAGAATGAAATACATTGAGTAAAACCACAGCTGTTCTTGGCTTTGCATACTAAGTAAATAATCTGCATCCTGCTTTTGAAGGGTGGTATACTCTACATGGTGTGACTGGCTCTGACAGATTAAAGCCAGACACTATTAACACATACAAAGACTTACCTCTGTCCCCACCGTTCCTCATGTTGGTCTCCTCTTCGTCTGCCACGTCATCCACTTCAAAAATAAAACCAGTGACAATGTTTTTGGTGACTATGTGTAAGCTCGGATACAGAGAAGGAAACATCAGAATCAGGTGTGTTGGAGCGATTCCAAAACTTTTGGCAAGTATAAATCATTTACACACCAACATATGAAGATATAGGGCCATGTTTTAAAATATCCCAGAATTCCCCTTTAATAAATAACCCTGGAAGCAAAACCGTCGTAAAAACGGAACATAATCCAGATGATAAAACAGACTGAAACATGTGGTTTTAACTAACCTGAGTGGAGCTCTTTCACCAGTGATGACATTGTGTTTGTTATTGAGTCAGCAGCAACTAATAGATCATTCCGTAGATTTCTAGGTACACCTATAAAACAGAGACATTTACTGTACACATTAAATTGGCAAAACACAATTTCTAGTCTTGCAGTTGCAATCATGTAAAAGTGTATAAAGGGAAAGGCCGCCTATCCTGGTGGTAGAATCACTTAATTATCACGGGAAGTATCACTGAAAGGAAAAAAGTAAGCTCATGTCAACTGATCACTAAAATGTGTCTTTCTGGGGTTTTTTTTCCATATCATAAATCACTGCAAGTTTTTGTAGTGTTCATAATGAATGCTCTTTGTTTCAGGTGTTGGTGCACTCTCACCCTGAGCAAAAGCCTCAAGCACGTCCCCTCCAACCCCTGCCAGGCAGTCCTGCGGCGTGTGAGTCGGGGTGGACCCAGCCGAGGTGGAGCGTATGGGCATGGGCATGGAGCAGCCTGCACCGTGACTGGGGGAAGAATGAGGGGAGCCTCCAGACTGGGACTGCAACACAAAACCACCCATTATAGTTACAGTAGAGAGAGTTTACAGATGGAAATTTATCATTTTAGTTAGTCTTGAAGCAGATTCTAAAGTGGTAGTTCAACATTTGGGAAAATATGCCAATTTGCTTTCTCACTGAGTGTTAGATGAAAAGATTCATATCATTCATACATTTAAATATGAAGCTACAGCCAAGAGTTGGGTAGCTTAGCTGAGGCTGAAAACAGCTAGCCAGGCTTTGTTTAGAGGAACCACAATAGATGGATAGATTAAACAAAGAGATATAACATGAAAGTTTGTGAGCTCTGGAGGTGCTTGTATGTGGATTTTATCACCTTTGGACAGAGCCAGGCTAGCTGTTTCCAGGCTTAATGCTAAGATACGCAAACTGACTGCAGGGGGCAGCCTCATATTTGCTGTGCAGACATGAGAGTAGTATTGATCTTCTCATTTAACTCTAGAAAAGAATGTATATTTCCCAAAATTTCTCACTTTCTCTTTAAACTCAAGTCTAGTTATTACATAACACATACAGCAACGTGTCTAATCTTACTCCTTTTTTTAAAAAAATTGGGGAAAGTTAGTCTTGAAACATGTTTAGGTCTTCGGCACAGTCTTAGTACAAATGGACTAGTTGACCAATTACCAGGCATCTTTTTGGTGTTAGCAAAAAACATGGCATATTTGGTTATTTCCGTGACATACTGGATAATCTTCCATGTGCACGTCTATTGTGAATCTGGGCTTCTGATAGAGAGAGAAAAAAACCTCAATATAATTAATCTCTGCATCAACAAAGCCCATTCTGGAACATTTCAGTGGAAGATGCCTTATTGCAATCACAGACTGCAGCTTTGGGGAGCGATGGCCTTTTTGCTTCTAAAGATGACTTTTATTAAAACAAACACAGACACAGATGTGACCAAAAGAACTTAATCCTTACAGGGGACAACAAACAAAAACAGGGCAGGAAAACCTTCTGGAAGTCCTAAACTGGCTGGCTATACTCTGCAGTCTCTATAGTGCACCTTTACTGCATCGAGTGGGTAATGAGAACCATGTGATGGTGAGCGACTGGGGCCTGTGCTGATACGAGAGATATATCTCACAGAGAAAGGATCACTGTGTGTCTCTGGGACTGGTGGAGGCCCAGGTCGATGGCTCGCAGCCAGGCAGCAGATGGCCAGACAGACTGCAGTCACATTAGAAGGGAGGTTGTTAGTGCCGATGAAAGGAACGGGTCCTTGACATTTGCGCTAAGAAAAACACAGTTCTCTCAACTTGTTTGGACCGAGGAACTGAGAAAACTTGCGTTAAAGATTGTGTCGCAGTTTGTAGATTTTAGCTCTCTAATGGTGCAAGCAAGGAAGCGGTGGAGTGGGACTAGATTAGAGTAACCCAGTTAAATAGCCTAATCCTATTATCTTCCTAACATCCTTCTTAAATCTGTTATAAAAACTTCCTTCGATCACATCTGTGATTGGAGTAGCATTAAACTAAGTGCTGTGACTAGAGCCTTACAAACTGAATTAAGGGCAACTTACAGCCTGCTTCTGCTCCTCATCCTATCAGCCAGCAAAGGTAAGCAGTGAGAGAGAGCAAGAAGAGTGAGAGCAACAGAATTAAAGCAGCGAAGGAGGAAGTAGAAGAAGAAGAAAGGGATTCCTGCATGCACCATATGGCACATTAACATAACTTAAGAACACTGCAGGAATGTCTCAGAACTAAAGAATCAAACATGCCGACATCTCACTTCATCAAACATGCAAACAAGATTCACAAACTGAATCACGTCAACTAGATTAGCACTGACAAATGCTAAAGAAGAACTTAGGACAAAGGACAATTAATTCAGAGGCTTTTATAACACTTAAATCTTCTAGAAACAGGTGATTGGTCTACCTTCAGCAGCCTCATGAGTCCCTCCAGCTGCACCATCAGCTCCCGTCTACTCTCCTGCAGGGCTGACATGCGCCTCTCCAGCTCGTCCTTCCTGTGTCTGCAGCAGAAAAAAGTAGTTCAAAATCAAGTTCTTTATTTGTTTTCATTTATTTTTACTTGGATGACTATTATAAAGTTGCAACTGATTATGTTTATAAATCTTTACGATTGCTTGATAAATGGTTTATAAAGCATTTAAATGTTTGTTAATAGTGAAATATTGGTTAACTGAAGTTTGATTTACCATTTATTAATGAGGTTTGCTTACATTGTATTAAGCTCATGTTGCTACTGTCTAGTATAATTATATTTCTCTATTCATTATTAATCCGTCATCGGTTCACTTAACACTGAAAAAGTGAGATTTTTCTTCAAACCTGGTCATTTAATACAATATCTGCCCCACTAGACGATTGTATAAAGGCCCTAACGTGTTTAATTTTCTGCTAAATCCATCCCACAAACGATTCATTTCTATTTTTCCCACCGTCCCCTTTTCAGTCTTTTATTTTACAGTTACCACTTACTCTGTTTTTAAGCAAAACTACAATATTGCAGCATAAAAACTGCCTTTTTTATGCTCCACATTTCACATCGGCAGGATGCAGCTGCCTACTCATCGACATAAATACTTAAACATAAAAACTCTGATTTACTTCAGTGCACCTGACACCAAGACATCTCTATGAATGAAAAATGTTGAGCAGGAGCGCTGACAGCTTCAGGAGACGTGTACAGTTGATTAGCCATTCATTTATTGTGACTGTTAATCATCTTATCTGCATGACGCTGCTTTTCTCGGTGAATACTAAATACAATCTCAGCAGCATCGCTCATTCCACAGCTATGATGTATTTACTGACATGGCTTTCAAATTTGAATTTATAACTCTGGTTACTGTAAATATCTGGCCAGCTCTTTTCAGGTTGGATTCTGGCTTATTATCATCCCCTGGTGTTCACAATGTGTAACTGCATTGTCAAAAAAACTAGCAATCGTCAGTCTGTTTGGATTTGTCCTCACAAAACCTCACAAACCTCTGCAGACTGTAAACACCTCCACTCTGCTATGTATCCCCGGGCTGACTAAAGGCAATATCAGAGCCGTCCAGCCAGGCTCCAAACACAGTGCACAGCCTGCCATGAAATAATTACTGCTTGATAATATCCTGGTCTAAAACCTGAATCACAAACAGGCTCAGTGAGCCGAAAAATGCTTCCAGACATGTTGGAATTAAACTGGGAGAAATAAGCGGTGGAATGAATGCATCCTCCAGTAATATAAGCTAATTATCTTACAGCTTAATTACTATGTTTAAAAAAAACATGTAATTATAGATTCCTGTACATACAACAATCCTCCAAGAGCAACTGTGTGGTTGATTAAACTCAAACTCTAAATTCAAATCTTCTGCTATAACTGCAGCCAATAATCTAGTTCATAAAACATTAATTGAATATCAAATTTAAATCTTTGTCACACCTATAGACCATAAGCCTTACTGCTGATTCATTATTCAGGCCAGACTTGACAAACAAGGAGTAATTCAGGGCAACAAGTGCTGCACCGCCTCTCTTCCAAGAACTGAACCCAAGGGTCTCAGCTTCCTGCCAGCATGACAAATTCCCCGACCGCTGCTGGTGAAGCTAATTCAAATGCATCCTCTTGAATTAGCGAGGCATTATTTCTACTTGAAGAATGAGTCTAGTCTTCATAAATACAACAGCCCTGAAGTGATTTTACTACTTGGGCTCCTTAATATATGGCTCTTCCTTCCTGCTGTCAGAAAGAAGATGCTCTTGCGGAGGTGGTGGTAGTGGTGGTGGTGGGGCTGAGGAGGGTAGATACCTGAGGAGTCGCAGTTCAGTCAGTAGTGTGGGGTTCTGCTGGGCTTTTTCTGGGGTCGGCTGAGAGGCCTGCTCGTGCTCCAAACGCAGCCGCTGGATCTCCTGCAAGATCTCCCTAAATAGGTGAGTCAGTAAATCAGTTAACTCGACAGCAGTGGTGGAGGAAATACTTAAATTCTTTACTTAAACTGGCAATAGACAAGTAAATACTGATTGCACGATGTAATGGCTGTAGAGAAACGACACCATCCGCATATACATTGGTTCCCTACAAACCTCGCTTTCACTATGCTATTTGGTCTGCCATTGGGCTCGTGTTTTCCTCATGTCAAATCCTAGCACAAAGAAAGCGGCAGAGGAAGGAACAGGAGGTGTTTTCTCTGGTTGCTATCCCCAGGTAACGGTGGAACAAACTAGAATAACTGAAAACTCTTCGCTGTAAAAGAAAAGGAAACCCTGCTGATGGATTTCCTTGTGTCAAATTCCGTTCCCCAGTTGATATGTGTTTCCACGTACCACCGGGACGTGAGGCGGTTCAAAACCGGCACTCTTTCTACTAGATCAGGAAGTAACACAACCTGCCATCTTATTAATACAACAAAGTGTATTGCTCTGCCTTTTTTCATCGCACTGAGATCAGAGTTTTGAGGTCAAACTGGGATTCTTACAGTTGTTTTCTGTTTTAGACAGTAGCCAAACTGCAAGCAGTAGCCATGTTGCTAATGGTGTCTTTAAGTAATAATAGCAATTCCCACTGTGAGTTTGTTCTGTGCTCATTATCTGAGTAGATAATCTAAAAAGTGCTTCCTAAATGCCATCAATTCGTGTACATAATAGAGATCGTCTACAGTAAAGAAAACAAAATTCTAAGCAGTGCTGCAACATTATCGTTCTTGATGTGGACAGCCCTTTACTCTAAGCAAGGTAATCTAAGATGTCTGTCAATTGTAAAAAAGTGCAATATTTTCCAAGAAAGGTAGCAGACTAGAGCAATACTCAAGAAAAGTAATGTTACCAAAACAGATATCCTTACATCTGTAACCGATGTTTAAATGATAAATTGTACCTGTTTTTGTTCTCCAGCTCGGCAATCAGCTGTCTCTGTTGTTTATTGGCATCAAAGTTGAAACTCAGATCTGATGGAGGGCACTGTTGCTGAAAAACAAATTATCACGGAAACGGCATTAACAACAACGTGAGAACAAAAGTCAAACAACAGCAGCTACCTTCTAACCACAGTGGGCAGTAATGACTTTCTGCTGGAGACTTCTTATGTTTCTGCATAAACAGGAGCTTTTTCAGCTCACCACAGCTTTCCTTTATCCCTCCATATAAAGAGGCAGACTGCAAAGTACAAATCCAAACGAAGCAAATATAACCCTACATGGACACTTCCAGTCAGCTGCTGTTTCAGTCATTTCACTTTAGAGAAATCTGAATATTTCCTTTTTTCTGTTTTTCTTGCTGGTTTAAAGTTGGCAGGGTTCAGATAGAAAAAGGTGATGTAGCAACATTCAAATCAGAATCCCTTAAACATCGGTTTGTATATTGATAAGTGTGCCCGCTCCACCACTTATGAGACCAGAAGACCTGAAAATAAGAAGTGCAATGCAATTTAACCAGGTGCGTTTCATCAGCGAGGTTCTCCAACAGTCATTATGCACGATTGTTATGCACAGCTGTGGCTATTTATAGCACATGCATGTATACCTGTCATCATTGCAGTATTATCTCTTCATCATCATTACATGTCAGAGGGATGAGCAATGATTAATCTATAGAGCTCATATTGAAACAGACAAAGTGATTCACAATTCGGGATCAAAAGAAAAGAAAATGAACAGGGGAATAATTTCAAATGAAAGGAGACATATAATGCATTTTATTTTCTTTCCTTTCCATCAGTGTCTTATCTTGGTTCTTGTGCATGTAAAAGGTCTTGTAAAGCCCAAAGTCCTCCCCAATGGAAGCTCCACAGAAAACACTGCTCCTGAAACGCCTCGTCAGTAATCCTGCCTTTAATTACGTGACTGTGTGACATCACACTACAGCACAAATTTGCAAAATTTTTGCCTAGCAGCTAGTTTGGCATGTAAGAATTGATCTAGCACAGCTGCTCTGTTGTTGTTAGCGATGCTGGCTGGGCTCAGGTGTGTGTGAGCTGACCAATCAGGAGGGGGTGACTTAAAGAGACAGGAGCTAAAACGTCACGTTTTCAGACAGAGGGGGAATACAGAGCTGCAGCACTGTGCAGTATGAGAAAACTGATGTGTTCTTTGAGCATTAAAGCTGTAAACCTATTCTAGTAGTAACCCAAAATAAATGAAAATGAAAATTAGCATAATATGTCTCCTTGAAGTTTATAAATGCGCCTCTGAGTGACATTTTACTGAACACAGAATAACACAGTCAGTGAAATTGGCAAACAACAACTGCATTGTCACCCACTGCTTTCTCTAGATGTGTACGCATGACCTGAAGTTTGTGTGAAGTAGGTACATGCTCACCGCACATTCGTCCTTCATAAATACTATTTAATTGTGAGAAAAGGTGCACAAATGTTTTTTGTGTATACACATTGTTGTATACATCTGGCCTCAGGACTGAAATCTTAAGCATTACTACTTTAAAGCTGTAAAACTGCTATAAAATAAATGCTTATCCTTCCCTTTCTTTATTTGTCTTATAAAAAAGAAGTATTGTTTTTGCTTGGGTATGCACAGTCTGACTTGTAAATGTTAGTAGCCTTCACACTGCAGCTTCGACATTAAAGTTCTCCAGCCTCGGCGAAGCGCCTAGCAATTACTTGTCAAAGCATTAAATGTGAAATGCAGGTTGACTAAAGCCCACCACGGGACGTCAGGCGAGACACTCACTGTGGAGTTGCCCGCCTCGGCTGCCAGGCGGGCAGCGTAGCGAGCGATGAGGCGGTGCTCTTCATCTAGCCGGCTGGGACTCTCCAAGACACTGCCCAAAGTCAGATACAGAGAAAAACATCACACACATATACATGTGAAGAGCTCTTATGTAAGTAAGTCTATACAGTCAAAATGATTACGTAAAACTTCATAATTGATGTGACCTTCGTATATGACACTTGGCTTTGACTCCACTGTTGATAGACAGTCTGAGATAATTGGCTGTAACAATGAATTGAGATGAATAACAGAGAATGCAGCTTGCCAAACGCATTTGCAACTCTGCCAACGCCTGTTCGGGTCATTTCATTACTGACTGGAAATGTCAAATAAGGCATGAGACTTTAAATGATCATGGGTGTGGCATATGGCGTGGACAGATGACAGGACATATGCCATCCCTTCTCGGCAGGCAGTCCGCAATGAAGAGTGAAGGAGAGCTGAAATGGTGCCGGACGCTTTCTGACTGGAGAGCGAGCGATGATTAAGACCATTAAACCCAATCTGGCTTCAAACTCTGCTGCATCAACAAGCACAGTCCCCGCAGCTTTGACTACCCAGGCCCAAAACACATTTCAAACTGGCCTTTTTAACAACGTTCGTATTAAAATCTTATCTTCCTCAAAGCTGATAAAAAAAGTTGTCAGTCTGATGAGATGATTTAAGCTGCTACCTCGCTTGTTTCAAGGGGTTTCTTTGCCAAGCGATGATATCATAAAATACTCGGCGCAGCGGATCACTCGACTTGTTCCAAGATTGTGTCAGAATACATTCAGTTGGTCTGCACTGGAAAAAGCCACTCCACAAACATGTCAAAGCACTTGTTCTGAGTAAAATGTTTTTTTACATTTTGTAAATTTACAGTCTCATTCCCAGGCTAACATATAGAGCGAGCCCGAGGTTTCTTGTAAGATTAACGTACTGCCCGGGTTGGCTCAGGAAAGGCTGTGACCCTACAAGGTCTTTTGGAGCTGCACCGCATGTCTGGATCTCCGGGCTATCAGTAAAGAAGCTGCTCCTGCCTCTGCTTCATCAGGGAGCTTCCTGGCTCCACCTGATGGTCTGTGCCACATTTTGGACAAAGATGCATGAACCGCCTTCAAGCGCTCCTGAACTGGCATCTTTCCCGGGCTTCTTTTATTTGAACCACGCATTTGAAGATACCGGCATGGAGATTTTTAAATGCTGCTTTCTGAGGCCAGAGAGTCAAATTAGTCGAGTTACAAGGGAAAAGGCTGCCAAACTAGGGACAGCAGTTTGAGACACCACTGGATGTTTTAAAGTTGACTTTGGGACAGTTTTTAACTGTGTTTGTAGTAACAAAACATTGCGACATCTTCAGCCCTGTTAGTGGCGACCAAAACAAGTATTTTAAGCCAAAACATTATGTTTTCCTAACACTCACCAAGTGTTTTTTTTGCTAAACCTAACCAGATCATAAGCACTATTTTGTAAATAAAAAAACAAACCTAATTTACAAGTGGGGGACACATAATTAAGAATTTGTCACAGACAGCGTTTCACAAAGTTTGTAAGATTTACCCTAACTAGGCAACTTGCAAAACTGTGATTTTTTAATGGAGTCTGGGGTTTGATTTGCTGCCACCTCAAAATGAGTAATGCACAGGTTTTCCTCTGGAGGACAGAGATCTGATCTCAATGACGAAAACAAAAGCACATTAAAAATACTGGGTGTAAACGCAAAGATTGTAATACCAGGTGTAAATGGGTGATATTAACAAGAAAAGTTCATCTTTCTGCAATATTATCTGTAGCTCTGCTGTTAAATATTACATTTCAATCCTCTTTTAAATCTTTTAACTTATCACTTATAATAATTTAGATATTCCATTGGTGAGGGATGCACAGGTCTGATTTGACGGATCAGCATCTACAGTGACAATGCGCTTATTAACTGTATTTGATATCGGCCATGACGTGACAGATCCACTTTAACAGTCTCTTTTATATAATTTAGTGTTTCTGCTATTAGTTGCTCTCATTCAGTCATGGCGGAGTGCTGACTCATGTTTTAGTGCCACAGTAATCCCTGGCCTTATGTTACCTTTCATACAAATTAACCTAATGAGCTCCACACAGAAATTAAAAATTTGGGGAGAGGAGAGCGCTGGTACGGCATCGTACTCTGTAGTGACAGACAGCATCTAACAGATTTGATATTAAAAGCGTAATTAAACTAGATTCTGATTAAAAAATGAAAGCTTTATGATCTGATGTTATTCATGACTTGTGAATGTTGTTTGTCGGACTTATAATATGCTGTTTCTCTAAAATGTAAGTTTATCGCTAATAAATGCCTAATAGGGCGACTGAAAGTAAAGTGTTACCACATGCATGTAAATCCCATTTAAACTAATTAAATCAATGCATTGCAAGAGCTTTGTTCCACAATTAAAAATTATGTCAGGCAAAACTAATTACACAAAACTATTTTTTAATTAAAATCAGCCTGGAGTCATGAATTTAGATGGCAACATATTATAAATTGGTGACAAAACATCATCCTTTCTTTACATTTCAATGCCACTGAAAATCAATGAATATATTTAATGATATTGAATTATTCCCCACCTTGGTTCCATTTGAGAAGTTCTTATCAGGTTTATTTTGAAGTAAGGAGGCTGACAGGGTCAGTTTACTCCAGTAAATGTTTTCATCTTAACTTTTACGTTAAGTATAAATCACTTCATCAAATAATTTAGGAGCTCATACATCTTAGATATCGACTGCTCCTGATGGAAACACACACTGTTTCACCGCCAGCTGACTTACATTCGGTCAATTCTCAGTTAAGTCCGAATTCAACCTCATCAAGCTCAGGACAGCATTCTCCTTTTTTTCTTTTTAATTGTATCTTCTGCCGCCACGGTTCTGCATGACTAACAGGTAATAAATTGCGGTTCGCCCTTGGAGGACCGGCTAGTGTTGAGCGATTGTCTGTGAGAGAGCGAGGTGGGAGGGAGCAGATGCCATGTCAGCAGAGCAGACAGTATCAGAGAGCCGACTGTGATGGAGGCTGAAAGCACAACACGCACAGTTTTTCAAACGGACTGACACACAATCCAGAGTGTGTTTCTTCTCTGATAAAAGAGTGGAAACCTGGAAGGGTCAACAAACAGGGACAGCACTTGGGCTTTTGAACTGGAGGCAGAGCCACGAGGAGCTTTGCATTATTCAGCAGCAGCATCTTTGACTCATAGGCCCTTCATGTGAGAGCAGGCAGGCCAGTGCCGGGTAATTATACAATAGATTAATATTTACAAACCAAATGTGACACAGTGAGAGGCTGGTAAGAACTGGCCTTCTGTTCTCTGCAACCTAAGTGAAGCCTGCTCCTTCCCTCCTCAGTCAACACCTTATCTACCGGTATCCACACTGACTCTCGACACAAACTATTTTGGAAGCGTCACGGTGGCTTAATGCACAATTTCTGCCCTAAATATGGCAGCTTTGCAGTTGTTATGCCCCTCCAGGGCAACAGCATCGTCTGTGCATGACATCTTCCCAAAGCAGCTCTGACTCACGGAGCAAAATGTCAAGACAAAGGTTATCAGGCTTCTTCATTACTGCCACAGTGAGACAAACCTCAGGAGAGCGTCGCCTTGCTCTTGTACATGCCGCAGCACGTGATGTCTTCCACTGACCTCCACGGGTCTGGATGCAAGGCATCGTTTTTACCACCTCAGGTGCCCCCTATCTTTGTCAGCTTCCTTCCAAAACCTGCTCTGATCTTGATACTGTCAGCCCTCGGGGACAGGGCTGCACAAAATGTTCATCTCGGCAAGAAACTTAAACTAGTATTGACTAGATTTTCCTCGGGAATCTTCCAGCAAGGTTGGATAATTACACTTTCTTCAGAGATGTAAAGGAAGTTTGCAGATCACTGTGGTTAAAAAAACACATTTTAATGTTCAGGTTTGCTGTGATGGACATTTTTTGCAGTGTGCATGCTGCCCTTCAGCTGCCTGGGTCCTTGTACTGTATGATAACCCAGCCCACAAGAGCACAGACTTCATTCAAGCCCTGCATGAATCTTTGTCTGGATTTGAATCAAACACCTGATCTTCCCATGCACACCTCTGCTCCCTCTGCTCACCAGACAATGACGTATCTTCCCTTCTAATGTGCCGTGGGATGTCCCTGAGCAGTCCCATTTTGCAAACACAAATTGCCGGGAAAAATGCGATGGAGAGAAGCGAAAGGAAAATTCAGCCATGCACAGACCTGCAGGACAGAGTGCAGATACATTACAGCCGCCTCAGAGTGCTCTCCATTATCGGATTCATAACCACAATGGTTCATTTACCACTGTGGGTAAATACTAATAGAAGTGGCCTTTAACTGAAACGAGAGGACAATTAGGCTGCTTTCACAGAGCCCTTGCCAGCTCTCTGCTTACACGATAAAGCTCCAATTCTATCATAATCTATTTGTCAAATCAACCCTTTAAGTAGGAGTGCTCGCATATTCTTCATGACAGCGTAACAAATTTTCCTCTAAAAATATACTCACAAGGGCAAAGCTGCTCAGATGCAAAAAAAATGTGTGTCAAGTGTGAGGGAACAAATAACATCTGTAGTCTGATTTGCCGCACTATTCTTGTCATTTCCACTGATGAGAGAGCATCTGTCACCCATTCTGAGCACAGAGTGGATTATTTTTGCGTGTGTGTGTAACTAAAAGTGACATTTTGTCATCTTTAGAAAATGCTGAAGCTAATTCTGTGGAATCATCAGAATAATATCTTCAAAAAGAGATCGTGCCCGGGGTAGTGCTTACCTTTTGGTAGGAGTAGGTGCCCCGGAGGACATGAGCATTGTGTCGTTCATGTTGTTGGCCACTGGTTTCGGCTGACTAAAAGACAAGATTAGAGGTCTTTAATGCTACGCTGCAGAGGCCTGTGGTGCTTGTCACCAGGGAATGGAGTAGAGGGCATTTGCATTTTATTAGTAATCATGAATCAGCGATCCTGACTGCAATTTAATCCAACTGTACAGAAGAGGATAAAAGAGGAGGCAGGGGGGATCATTATAAACTACTCAGCGTGCTGCACAAAATAGGCAACATGTTGTACTCGAGTTAACTTAAAATTGTAGCAGAATAATTGACTTTTCCGCAGAACTGAGATTTAAATGTTTTTAGGGCAGTTAGCTTAAACCTAATTAACACCGGCAAGAGCAACAACTGCAGACAAGAAATCTAATTAAACTGGAAGTCTATGAAAAACCGGGAAAGGTGACATTGTGGGAGGTAATTTGTGAGAGTAAACAAAGCGATGGGGTCCATCTGGCGGCTGAATCAGTGTCGGAGCCCGAACCCCCGGACCACACAGTCTCATTAATGGATCAAAATATCACTCTCAGGTGATCTCAGCTTTACACTTCGCCCCGGCGCCGCAAATAGCAGCCACTCACGACAGCACTCGATCCATGTCTCCTCCATCTGCACTATCTCTCTGTAGTAATCGGCCTTCACCCTACTGTGTCCGACTGTTTTATTTAAAGTGCTCATTATCACATAAAAGGCATAGGCACTGAACAGCATTGTGTCCTATTATGCTTATTTGTCCAATCAGCATTTTTGCCTAAAATCAAACTATTTATATCCACACTGTGCAGAATACTGTTATCAGCACGAGGCACTGAGAGCCTTATTCCGCTACGGTGCCACAACAGCAAACACAGTCATCTTTTTCTGTGGATTAATTGTGCAACTAAAAGTAAAACAGAAATAAGAAGCAAGAGAAAGTGCATCATTTCACGGGGTGAAATAATTTGCAGCGTTATTTGTTCACAAATTCCCATATCCCCTGCATTAACGTGGATGCTCGCGGGGCTCAGCATGTTCTTTTTAAAGACACACTCCAATTATTTATCACTTCATACATCTGAATCTCCCTCAGGGCTAGCCCTAACAGATTCAAAAGAAAATGCATGAGAAATTCATCAGCCCTAATTTTTTTTTGTGTTTCTCAGGCCATTTGCACAAACACATTCCCTTCTGATTGTTATATCCTAGGCACTAAGACAACAACGGGGGAAAGGAAAAAAGCAGCTGTCACTACACGAACCTGCACATGCTGCCTTCTCGTCTCCTTCACAGACGCACTCCAAGCCCGTGGGAGCAAATGTTTACCTCTCATTTAACGCTCATTATGTCGTAATAATCCACCCAGAAGGTGAAGAGCTCCAGACAGAAGAGGCATCGCACACTTACCTCTGTGAGGAGAGAAAGCACCTGTCTGGCTGGCAAAATACATCCAACGGCTGCTGTTGCCAGATGCCTAATCTGCCCTCAACTGAGCAGGCGAGCATCTCAATGTACTACACTGCTGCTGTCTCCAAGGAAACTCGACAGGCCACGTGACTTTATGACGACGTAGATTTCTCTCTCTCTTTCTCTCTCTCTCTCTCTCTTTCCTCTCCGTCTCTCTCTGAAGCTCTCTGCTCTGACTCCGTCTTTTCACCTCTCTCGAACACATGAGCACACACTGGAAATTAGGGAAATGCCATTTGCTGAAAATACCTCAATTGCAACCTCTTAAAAAACTCTCATCCCTGGCGAACTGGCCTCTACAGCCTATACTACAAATGCATTTACATATTTTCCTCTTACCTTTAGCGAGTTACATAAGTCAAAGCTCTTCACGGCTATCCTTCTATAAATAATCATCAGTCCCTTTTTGAGCACACCAATAAAAACTCCTGTGGAACAGCAGGGCGCAATAACAAAAAAAAAAAGAGCTTCCTCTTACGTAAAAGTATTTCATTTGCCTCTAAGAATTTGGATTAACTCATTCACGTCAGTGTGCGCAGCCCCGTGGTTCACTCGCTGAAGAAATGATGATTAAGGACGCGCAGTCCAGTCATCCAGCCGGTGCCTCAGAGGTCAAAATTTAGGCTCTAAGAGATCAAAGTCTGCAATGCGCTATGCCTCGTGCTACCTGCGTGCAGTGCATGACAATGTGCCACCCTTTCCTTGTACTTGGCAGTTGGCAGGGGTACAGGGAAAATTAAGTCTTCCAGAGCTTAACACACACATTCACCTTATTTCTGATGGATGCATGGCCGCCTTCAATCGCCCTCAGTCGGCTAAAAATAATAATACGAAGCATCCTCTCCCGCTGGCAAAGGTGCCCCCGTCTCCCCTGGAGGCTCTCAGTACCTCGGCCATAAAAAACCCAATGGAGCACGCTCACGGAAAAGTGAATTTCATGCCTCCGTTTTAACGACATTGATGGAATTTGCATTGACCCGGAGAGTAAAAAAAAGATGTAAAACAGAAGAAATGTCAAGGGATTTCTGGGGATTATGTGAAGAGTGGGAAATTGGTTGCTAAATATGAAGAGAATTTGGCGCCGTAGTGTGCGATAAGATGCCTATTTTCGACTCGTGAGCTATTTTGGAGTCTTCTGGAAGCGCTGCTAAGTCTGAAGGTAGGAAGTCGTCTCATAGATTTAAAGTTCCTGAGACAGACGGTGCAACCCAAACCTATAACTCCTCTCCAAAACACAAATCCCTGAGAATCTCGCTGACAGTTTGAGTGGAGGGAGAAATTCACAGCTCAGCTCGCTGTTAGTCTTTGCTTTCAGATGCCAGTAAATATTTCAGAATAGCTACACTTTGTCTGAAGACAGCGCAAAGGGGTTGGGCAGCTGGGAGACTCATGTCCATTCGATTTGGGAGTTCGGATCAAACCTGACGCTCTACCCTGATTCTGCCATTATTACTCACTCACACTGGCGCTTCGTCAGCCTCACACAAGCACACACGCACACCTGAGAGAGAGAGAGAGAGAGCACGCTGATGGATGTCTCCTGGTTCACAACATTAAATAACACCTCTTCACAGACAGCATTCATCAGGATTGGCAACTAGCTGCACTATTTTCAGAACAGCACATTTCTCCCTCTGTTATGTATCATCAATAAAATCAAGTCAGTGCAGAAAAAATTGGAGGCTTGGCAGTTTTCCTGTGACTAATTATTTGAGGGATCCAGTTCGAGGGAAGATTTCTGTAGCCAGCAGGGAAATCAACACGGGAATGGTAAGGCGGAAAATTACTGTCTGAAATTGACCGTTAACAAATGGAAATTATTCCTTTAGTGCCAGCTCTTCCTTAAAGCTCATGGCTACAAAGACTGAACAAAAAGTACAACTGGTATTCTGGATTTACTGCAACTATTTGGGAATTATGCTCACTTGAGCCAAGAGTTAGATGAGATGATCGATACCACTTTCATAGAGAAGATGATGGAAAAATGTCTATTTCTGGTTCCAGGAGCATTTATTTTTTCATTTGCGTGCGATGATGAAGTCTCATTATGAAAAGATGTTTTTTAAAGCTGACAACCATTCATCAGTGACTGCTACTCTCAATTTCGGTTCAGATTTTAATGCTTACATATTCTCACATATGTGCCTGTTATGTGAGATATAATATATTAGTCAGCGAGCTTTAGAGGTGCTGCTATGTGGATTTCCTTACCTTTGGAGAGAGACCAGCTTGCTTTATCTGGCTGTTTGGAGCATTTATAAGCTAACCATCTCCTGGCTCTGGCTTCATATTGAATGGACAGACATGAGAGTCTGTTGATCTTCTCATCAAACACCCGCATGAGCACATATTTTCCTTACAGTTTTATTTTTGGAGGGATTAAACAAAAAAGAAAGAACAAGTTCATGAGTGAGCTTTAGATGTGCTGATGGGTGGTTTTTGTTTCTTTCTAGCAGAGCCAGGTTACTTGTTTTCATGCTAAAGTTAACTGTGTACTGCTTTTAGCTTCAGACGGAGTGCTGTTGATGTGCCCATCCTTTAAATGTTATAATCTCAAACTATCCAGTCATATACAGGACTAGTAAAAGATAAAAATATTTTGTGTATCTACAAAATAGCCTCATTGTATTGTCTCTGGATACGCTTTGCCAAAAGAATCTATACCGTGGATTAAATATGAAAGCATTGAATCTGAAACACGTCAGTGACTGATGAAAACATATTTTGAATGGCTGTCAGGTTTAAAAAAAACATCTTTTCATGAGACATGAGACTTCATCAGCACACACAATGAAAACATAAATGCTTCCGAAAAACAAAAATACACATTTTTCCGTCATCGAAGACGAGTGCTCTCTGTAAATACCTTTCCTGCGTCAAACGTAACAATAGAGACGGAGAGACATACAACAGGTCTCAGGGGTCAACAGTCACATCCATTATCCTAAAAGTCACTGAACACACACACATAGTGCCACCAACCTTAAAAGGCCATCTCTGAGAGCATGAGAATGCACTTCACATCCATTAAAGTCTTAAAGGAGACAAGAAGTTCCTAGAATTTCCACCCCAAAACTTCCATTTTAGAGATCTCATAGACAGTGACTAGGACGTTCAGTTCCCTCTTCAGAGTCAAAAGATAAATCTGAGAGATTATTAATGGGAGAAGTAATAAGAAACACAGATCTCTGACACAAATCTGCATTCGCTTTTTGGCCTTTTCTCTAATCTTTACTTTTGGTGAAATATTGGAAAATATTACATATTTGGGCTTCGTTAGGCTTAGTTTAATCGAGAAACGTCTGTGACAAAACTAGACAGTACTTTCTGTAAAAAAGGACTTGTTAAAGGATAAGTTCACCCATAAATGCAAATTTGTGCTTTCATGCTCATGAAGATAAAGACTGAATGTTCATTTTTGCGTTAATTTATCCTTTAATCTGAACTAACTGACCTAGTAACCATATATCTATATCTATATCTAATATTTCTTCCTGATATGTCGAGGGGTAGAAGTATAAGGTATCTAAAAAATACCTGATTTGATGTACTGAGTCACATTCCACCACTGCAAATCACTAATATATATTTCCAAAGTATAAAAACATTCCAACAGGACCCTTCAGTTCATGGAAAAATCATTCCGAGGAAAAGGATAACAATAAAAGGCCTCTGTGCTATAAAATCCCACATAACCAAAAGCCCCAACTGGACAGAACTCAATATTCTCAGGGGGGCGTCCACCATCTGAAAAAATCAACATCGTAAAAAAAATAAAAATAGGAAAATAAAAATCCAAAAAACCCCTGACACGGATTACTTCTTGCTGAGGACGCTGGAGAGGCATAATCCAATGCAGTTTAGCCACAAATTTCATTTTAATCAATATTAATCTACTTGTGTGATGTAATTTCATGCTACAGAGCCTATACCGCCCGGGCTAATCCAATCGCCTCATCTCTCAGTCAGAAGAAAAACATCCAGCTCGACAGTTGATTCTCGACGTCGAGATGAATTGTAAATTTATGCAAATGTAAACTTCATCTTAAATGCATAAGTTTGGGCACAATGCAGAAAAATCCTCCCCGCCAGCGGGCAGAGCCTGGCTGCGAGAAGCGACTCAGAGATGATGGTGTCTATCAGGCAGTAAAACAGGAAATCATGTTGATGCATTTACGTTGTGTCTATTTTTCTTGGCTTTCACTGAGCTAGTTTCCTCCCCCAAGATGGAGCTCACTATCAATTACTCACTGACACTTGCCAGCAGCAAAAGCATATACAGACAGCTTAGGTTTATGGTCGTGACTGGAATACGAAGCAGGATTTTGTTATGAAATGTGCCATGAGAAATGTCGAAAGCTCAAATGAGAAAGTTGAGAGATTTCCTGTGATCCTATTAATGCCGCGGACAAGCAAAATCATAAATCAACTTTTTATAATCTGAAACATTATTAGATTTGGTGGAGGCCAAAAGCGTCAGAGTTTCAGCGTAGCAATGATGCACAAAATATGAAGTGACCTTAGCGATGTGGACTGCTGTGGATGTATCTCGGCGGTGGAATTGATTATGGAAATCGCACAGTTTCTCAAGTGAAATGTAAATGACTGTGCGGGGTTTAAGACAGCAGCAGAATATAATGCGTTTCCTGTAATGATTTCCAGGAGCCTCAAAGCCTGGGGTGTGAGATTTATACCATCGTCCCCGTTCCATTGCCAACAGACTGATGAGGACGACTGTGCTGTTAACGGCTGAACCTGCACAGTATATCACCATTTCCACGTTAGCGAATAATCATGGGCCTGACGCTTTAGCGAGATGGCACTCGATCAGTCATGTAGTGACGGCGAAATGGAAAGATGGAGGCAGTTACATGACAAGTACAGACTATAGATCATGAGCACGCTGGGCCTCGCTGTGCTGTTAATCAACAAATCAGCTGGGTCTCCCTCATTAATGACACAAAGAGTGGTAACAAACGCTTTGGGAATGGCACTTACACAGTATGGGTGAGTTCCTGTGGCCTCTCAGCCTGCTCGGGGAACACAGGATGCGGAGGCTCTCCGATGGGGACGCAGCCGAGGGATTTACTGATGGCGTGGCTCAGCTTTTTGGCCGGAGACTTCTGTGAGGAGGGCGGGACAAACAGAAGTATCTGTCACCTCGTGTTGGAATAGTAGAAACAGTTTTGAGCTCCGTCAGATATAATTTACATAACTAGGTCAACTGTTTGTTTACTGTGTCAAAAGTGTGGATCAGCAGTCGTTTGTGCTTATTCGGTGAGTGCTTGTGTCTGCTGCTTCACAGGCAGTTTGGTGGCTGCCCCACGGTCACAAAAACACAATGCAGTGAGTCCATTATTCTGCTGTTCATGTCATCTGAAGAGTCTGTTGTGTAAGGGTTAAAAATACTGTGCATAAACAGCAACAACATAAGCATGAAATTTGGTTTAAACTGCGAGTTTGCCAGTCATCATTTTGGAAGCACTGTAGGATAAACATATTAAACACTGAAACTGGAGTTTCCAGATATCTTCATCCTGGTAGGAGTTTTCCAAAACGTCTGTTTTCAATGACCTAAAAATATTGGTTATGTGTATACAAAAGACCAAAGAAAAAGGGCAAAGTATAATCCAGATTGTGAGCTGATATGTCATGTTATTTAGCTTTTGTTGCATTTTCCCAATTATGTTTATTTTTTATTAATTTTGCTGTTTTTTTCTGTAAGCGAGGGGAGGTCCTTTCTGTAAGCCTGACGACTTCTTGACCTCTCCCGGCTCAGTCTCTTATCTCTTCATTAACTGAATTTTTTGTACTTTTATGTGTTGTATTTGAAAAAATTACCAAATACCCATCACAACTGTCGAATAATAATCACATTGAGTGTACTATAGGAAAGAAATGCTTTGCCTTTAGAAAGCGCAAACAAAAGTTTGTATGGTGGAAACACAGCCATGGTCTTGCTCTTGTACGAACAGCCATTTTTACTCTTACAGCAAGAGAATTTGGCAGTCCCACTGCCAGCTGATCAGAATAGTAGTGGATGGGAAATACTGCCAAATGCCCAAACCAAACATAACAGGTGGTTCTGAGTGCTGGAAACCAAACAAAAAGTGTTTCATTGACATTTACAATTTACACAAATTTGTCGCAGAAGTAGAAGAGAATCCAGAGCAGATTTATCCACCTTACCTTCATGATAATTGTCATAAATGTTTTTTCATATTACAGACAGTGTTTTGTGTTTCATGCACTCGAGCATGTAATTTAAGTCCTGAGGCTTCGTGAACAGTCATTCTTTCTTCTGTGAAAACCGAGCGGGCTGGGAATTGGATTTGGGATCCAGCGCCTTTGACTTCCCTTGTTTCGATTTATAACATAATGATTGAGCTTTGGGGTGATGCGGCAACGCGGCGAATTCAATCAATGCAATTTAATTTTCCAAAATGAGTAAAACCCCATAAAATCCCTCTTGGATGGCTTTGAGAGAGGACAGGAAATGTAGGGAGATGGCTGAGTGGTCTGCCGTGCTGTACAATCATTCCACGCTGTCACAGAGATATTGACTTTTGGATTGTTTAGAAAAGAGAACAACGTGATGTAAAATTGAGAGCGATCAGGGCTTCGCCTTACCCAAGACGAGTGCTCCTTCATCTGGTGCTGGTTGCTATGGGGACCATTTGCATGGCCACGCCAGAAGCAGCTCTGACAAAGCTGGTAGCCATGGCACTGTTGGCACCGATACCGGAAACCCATCATGCTCTCGCTCCGGCAATATGAACATTCCACCGGATGGAAGACTGAGCAGCGAAAAACAATAACAAGGAGGATTTTCTGTCAGAGACGTCTTTACTTACAAAAATCTCTGCATACAGTTAGTTTTAAAAGGAATAATATGTGACATTTCTGCATTTAAATGTCTAAAAAAGAGCAATGTTATAGATATTTTGTTGAGCTGTCAACCCATATTATCCCCAATGTGTTCAACAATACTCAAACCCTGAGAAATCTGTCCTTTTATTCAAGCTAACTGTCTGTTTCATTTGGTTGTAGTTGCTATAATTTACAGGGAAATGTGAATTCTTAAGAATAATGTTAGTAATAACAATAGTAAAGGATCTTTATTTTGTCATTTAGATTTAGATTGAACCCCAGCAAGATCTGTTAAGCTTTTGTTATGAGTGCTTCATTACAAAGAATGCAATACCTGATTAGGAATATCATATTGTAAAGTTTGGTGTTTTTATGCAAAAGAAATATGTTGAATTTCAGTGATATAATATTTTGATTAAAAGTACATTTTATATTCACAAATGTAGATTATTTATTAGTTTGGTGGAATATAAAAATGACTTGGAAAAAGCAGAGAAAAGTAATTACCAGAGTAATGTATTGATTAAATGTTAATTTGTTTTAATTTACATTATTGTTTTTATGTGTGTTTTCTTCTTGTTTGCTTGGAGTTACTATGACGTGTGTTCAACAATGATAGCGCCTGATTGTCATTTGTAAATGCAACATAAAGGTTACAAAAAAACTCACGGGGGAACAAGGGAAACATCAGATGATGCGAGAGTGAGAGAGGAAGTCGGCGAACTAGCTATTGTTTGTAATGCTCACTTTCGCTCCATCTGTAAGCTGCTATAACAAGTGAACTTCAAAATTACTATCAAGTAAGTCATATCTTATCTTATCTTAAATTGCGAGTGCTCATTTTTTCTTTTTCTCAGTTTCTTCGGTCAGTCTTTCAACCACTTATCCATGACTTTTTATTTTAGCTATCTAGGCTATTTTGACGCTTTGTGTGTACAAAATCTAGAATGTGGAGTTGCATCAATTCAGATTGGTTAAAACTGTGTCTTGAGGCTGTTAAAATGGCTAGATTAATGGTTATGGGGATAACAAATATACTAAAAATCAACCTCACACTAATCTATAATGTGTTTATTTGCCTCTGAAGCTCCAACATGTGGACATATTCAGGTCACTGGACAAAATCCAATCTTCCAATTTTAGAAATATTAAAAAGCTACACCTTAACGTTCAAATGTTGAAATTGGTGTGAATGTACAGTACAAACATAAATAGCTGAGAGTCCAGGTCTTACCATTTTCAACATTAGCAAGTCGGTGCATGAGCGGTAGCCATACGAGGCATTGAGGGGGAGGATCTGCCATCAACACATCCAAAAACGTGTTCAACATGATCTTCTTCTAGATACAAACACACACATGCATGTATTAATCAAGACGTGTAAATGGTTAGAGATTTAAAAGAAGAGAGAGAAGAAGAGGAAGAAGAAGAAGAAGAAGAAATGGGGTGTTTAATATCCTTATCATACCTGCTGAGGGAAGCACGTCCGCACCGAATGCTCCGTGTATCCAAAAGACGGACCCTCGAACACGGCTGTGGGGAGCTTCAGCACCTCCCGCAGAAACTGATCGAACTTTGCAAACATCATGACCCCACTTGAGTCAGAGATCTGTGAGAAGATGTCTGAGAGAAGGCAAATGTCAGATTATTATTCCGAGCAAAGAGAGAGAGACTTTTGGCATTTCTGTGAATGTATGTTGTTATTGATCCACAGTCCGTGCACAAAGTTAAAATATGCTCAGCTGAAGCAAATTAATTCACTCTGCATTCATGCTCCAACAGTGCCCCTGTGTGTTTAACTTGAGCAATTACTCTCTCAGGTAACGCAGATGAGTGCAGGCAGCCATGACATCAGAGTTCAGAAAAATCAAGCACAGATTATAAAAGCTAATTTAAAAAATCCAGTTCAGTATCCTGCGTAAGGCGCTCCGAAATGTACTCACAGCGTAGTTTGTCCACTATTTTCCCTCCACACATTGTTGCCAGCATGGCTTTCATTGAGAAAACTGTCAGCTTCCCATGGCTTTCACTGTAAGTTGGGAGAAAAGATGTTTTCAAATCAGAAAAATAGGTTATAGTGAAAAAATTAAATTGCAGTCATTATCTACCTTACATGATTTACTGCTTAGACATTATTTAAACCCGCACGCATGGCTGAGCTGTTGCACCCACTTCAGACAGGGTGCTCAGCTTAGCACCTACAGTGACAAGATTTCGGCTTTAAAAAGGGTGTAAATAACGTCTTTTCAAATAAATGTGGGATCTCCAGGCTTCCAGAGATTTGGATTACGCTGGAGAGGCTGTATCGAGCCTTTTTTTCCAGTCTATTTTTTTACGTTTTAAATCGAGTAGATATTGACTGAAATTTCATTAAGAATTTGAGCTGAAAACAAGGAAAACTATGCAACATGATAAACATAAAATACAGCTATGCATATGCCAAACTCTAATTAAAACATATTTCAGAGCACATTTACTGTTGCATCCATGAGTGTGTAACTGTAAAATGGCATAAATCCCGATCTAAGCCTTAAAAGTCACAGATTAACACAGCACTGTATATCCAGGTCATTAATAAGCTGCCTCAAGATCCCTTAAAATCTTTAAACTTGCCATGGGAGACCGGCTCTTTCATTTCAGATTCATTTAGCTCTGACTTCCGAGCAGAGGTAACAGAGTACATGAAAGCTCGTCTGCCTAATTCAGTTTGGACCTCAGGGACAGATAGCGAAACTGCTTCCTGTGATCGCAGACAGTCATTTCCACAAAGTTTCCCAGAGATAAGGCTGCATGAATAATAACGGAGCGGGACCACAATGGCCTCGCAGATAAAAAAGTAAAGCAAATGAATGGGTCAATGAATGGACGGGGCAAACAGCCAATCAATTCGAGCACACAAGGTACAATAATGAGAGAGAGCTTTTACGGTCAATAATAAACCTCCGTACTCCGGGATGCACAGTGTCTGAGGCCTTGAGCACAGAGAGGACATTAAGAGGAGGGAGAGACAGTAAAGCATCACCAGGGATACTGCAGCTGATAGGGACGTTTCACACAGCACACTCGTCTATCTGCTGCATGAGAGAGAAAGCACGCAGATGTGTGCTCGTTCCAGCTTAGTGCCAAGATTTCTGAGGCCTAAAACCTGGCTGGATGGATTTTTTAGAGCCATAGCTACCAATTGAGGACAATAAGGTCATGTGCTGTACATGTTTTCTGTGAATTAGGGGACAAACAGACAGTCTCGTTTTGGCTGATTCCAATAATTGTATTTATGAAAGGACTCAGCATTTTTTCACCTGAATTTCATTCCGGACAGTGTGGAGAGGGCTTTAAAATTGCATTTAGACTTTTGTTTTGTGACGTAAAATGCTAACCTATTATTTTATAGTTCTGTAATTTCATTTCCTAACAGTTCTGAAGTTTTCTAGAGACAAAGAAGCCCATCACAAGTCTAAGGAGGTCTTGAGATGTCTCGTTTTGTCTGACAAACAGCCTGAAATTAAAGATATATAACTTACTTTAAGCAAGCAGCAACTCCTCATACTGAAGAAGCTGGAGCTACTGATGATGCATTTTTCCTTAATAAATAACTTAAATGTTTCAGTTAAAAGTTAAGTTATAAGCATTTTCCTCATACTGCTTAATTTAAATAAAACTTGCAGAAAATGTAATAGAACAGTAACTGGATGTAACTGTCTCAGAGACATGTTTCATTGAGATGCTATCTTCTGTAAGCTTGTGTCATAAATCTGTGATTACTTGCTTTCATACAGCCTGTGTCTAAAATGTGCCACGTTGACTGTTTGGTCAAGAAATGTAGAAATCTTTATGTAAAGTTTTATTTTAATGCAGATGTTGCAGGACCAGAGTTTAGTAAAGGGCATTATGGGACGTGTTATGGCTCAGTAGCATTATGGGTCCGAACCAACATGGCTGCAGAGAATCAAAAACACACAATAAGGCTATGGTCCAAGAGGCACACATGGTAATCGTCTTTAATTTGTTTTATATTTATGTATAAACAATATGTTTGTTAATGTGCCTTTACATGGACAGCGGTGATACATTTTCAGTAACTGAATTTGATCTCAGCGCATCTTTCTTGTCTTTGGGGCTGCTAATCAATGAAAGCAAGCTCGAGAGACGATAATAATGAGTCCGAGTTTTAAACATTTTAAGTCTTTGTCTGCTGAAGAAACAGAGAAAGAGGGAGCTTGTTAGTGTGAGCTTTAAAGCGGGACGGTCCAACTTTTTCGGAACAAAAGCCACTGTTGCCAAAAGTGGAGATTACAAATGATAACGATTACATTGAAAAGCCCCTGAAAGCTACTGGTCATACCAGCCTAAGTGTGCTCACATGAGCAAAGGTGTATTTTATCCAGGGGGTCACAAGATTTGTCTGAGGGATAGCAAGAAAAAAAAATAACCTAAACAATCTAGGATTTTTTCTCCAGATTTGAACTTAATCTTTGCTTTTTCCTTGTAAAATATGAGAATATTCCACCTCTTCAGGCCTCTAAATAATATTTAAAATCGTACATTTAGCAACAGAGCTTTGTTTTTATGTGTGTGTGGTTTGTTGAATACATGTCATTACTCTTATTTAGTCATGTCATCAGCTACAGTGCGCAGTGCTCCTCTGCACCGACCGCATGACCCGTACCTGTCATACGTAGCCACCATGAAGTTGAGCAGCAGCCCGATGGACTGCTCCACATTGATCTGGTGGGTTGTGGGCAGCCGCTTGTTGAGCTGGTAGTAGATGGAAGACAGGATAGTCTCCAGCCGCGACACATTGATCTCAGCATTGTGGTCCAATGTGTTGAGCCCGTTGTCACGAAAGGCTTCGATCATGTTCCAGACATCCACCAGATGAACTGTGAGAGGGGGGGTGAACAGACAGACAGTGATCAATTAAGTCTATTCATGTTGGAACAAACATTTCTATTGGTTACAAAGTGTCAGAGCAGTAAAAAAGAGAGGAAAATCTTTAAGGATCTTCTCTTACGGTTGCATCTCTTCTGCACAAACCGAAGTTTGCAGGCAGTCCTGTAAGTCGACAGTCTGATTACATCGAAGTTTTGAGCTCCTGTAGAAAAAAAAAAAAGCACAAAGAAAGATTAAAAAAATCAGATTAATGCTCTGCCTGTCCAGTTTAATGAAAAAACACTCCGGCCTACTGAGGCTACATTTAAACACTACCACCGTCTATGCGTGGGAGGAATTATACTGTACGTGTGAGGCGCCACGTATCTCCTGCGCAACTCGGAGCCAGTCAAAGAATTACATGAGCCGAATGCCGCTGACTGCTAATAGTGAAAAGAGATTTCTCTCAGTCGACTCCACTCACTCATCTCCATGAAGAGCTGTCTCTTCTCCACCATGGCCTTGCCTCGTTTACTGCCTTCCTCGATCATCCTGTGGCACATCAAACAGCAGAGCACGCCATGCTTACACTTCAGACAAGCAGCATGTTCATGAATTTGCAACACACACACCCTGCAAGTGAGGATGATTTATATGTTTAGAAATGATCAGTGCAACTGACGACTTGTAATTTTTGTGGAAATACTGAAATCTTTGAAATATAGGCAATCTGGTCTTTATGTGTGTGTGAGTCCACGTTTCACCTGTAATGTGTTATGAACATGAGAGCTCCTGAATGCTGGATACCAGAAGGACACAGTATGTTCTTTCATCTTTGTTATTTTACCCTGTACATCAAGGACTGCGTTAGTCATCACTCCAGCTCTTCACTTTGTAAAATATACAGATTATATGGCTGGCTTTCTAACAGATTAATTAACAGTTTCTCCACAAATTTCATTGATTTGAAAGATTCACTACAGCCAAATGATCGGCTAATTCACTATTAATTTAAATGTCACTGACTTCGCCTATCTTGGCTCAGTTATACGTCAGAGTGTCGTGGAAATAGTTTGACATTTTGGGAAATATTCGCTTGCTTGCCGAGAGTGAGAAGAACAGATTCGTCCCACACTCCCGTGGTAAAAATGAAGCTACAGCCAGCAGTAGATTAGCTTAGCATAAAGACTGTGAACAGGGGGAAAGCAGCTAGCTTGGCTCTGCTAGTCCCCATCCACTTCAGTTGTTGAGGAGAATGCCGTGAAGTTTTGTGGACCTCGACCCCTTCCGCTGGCATGAGGGGGACTAAGTAATGACATCATTTCATTTTGTTTGAGCTTATCCTTTAAAGTGCGCTGACAATTTGTATTTAGTGTTAAAATCAGCTGCACAAAGATAAAAAAGAATGATGCAAGGCTGCTGTCGAAAAACTGAATCTTTAATCTTCAGGATGCAGGAGGAACAAAAAGTCTCTTTCATAGCGAAGAATCTACATCTATTGAACAATTTAACTTTTGTGTTGACACCTGATTCGACGTCAGCGCTGTTCTCTGTTGTGTGTTTTCAAAAAAGGTTTTGTGTCTGTTTTTTCTTCTGTGCTTGACAGTGCTGCCTTTGAAACAAAACAGGTTTCTTTATTTCATTCACTGAAATGTGCCAGCAGGGCAGAGTAGATGTCTTTCTGTTACCTCCATTGCTCTTTCACAGTAATATCAGCCTATGAAATTAAGATATTCGATAGCAGTGTCAAGATAAAAGTGTCATAAATGTGCAGTGGAACGTATTGGAAATAGTATCATTTGTTGTAAGCCCATACATGACAGATAAACTATGTCTTTGACCATAAAAGATACAATTTTAGCATCTTATTTTATGAAGATTGTATTTACCTGTCGCGGGCTGAGTGTCGAACGAACTGAAGCCCTTAACGTCGACCCTGTGAAGAAAAGCCACATTCAGAGAGTTAGCGAGAGCGCCTCTCGACTTGATGTCACCATTACCGAGAGAGATAAGCTATTCCTCGCTCGCAAAATGTAGTTGACTTTTAAATAAGTAATTAACACCTCGCCTCTCTCCCTCCTTCAAGGACTTCATTAACTCTCAATTTGTGCTTTTGTTTCCCCTCCCTCTCTTCCTGTAGAGATATTGGTGAGCTGGCTGGGGAACACTCCAGCGCCCGTGGTCTGTGCAAATGATAATTCTCCATGACATCCCGCTCAGCAGTGACTGCATCCTGTGGGATAATGACACCGACTGAGCTGCGAAGCAACCACTTAATGGTGACCGACACAGAGCACGTCACAGCTGGCCAATGAGTACCATCGGACCGCCCCGAACTGGGGGGACCGGAGAGGCCCAAACATGTCTGGATCGCACGGGACGTTCGCTGACCATGTGCAAAAAAGCCAAGGGACTGCTACCTTCAGGAAGACAGGGAGCATTTCTCTTTTCTTTTTTTTTTTTTTGGCCCTTCCAGTCAGTAACTTGCAATTCTGGCTTATGTTGAGTCGTTGTTATTGCTGGTAACAGGCACCAACAAAGGCCTTTATAATCGCTCCGTCCACTGAAATACAGTGTTATAATTACTGATTCATTTCATTATTAAAGGGGCTCTGTGGAACATCTGTGTCATGCTGGAAGCCGGTGGTTATTTTACGATAGCGGACTCCATTTCTAAACTAACATTAGCTACTGTTGCTGTCTGTTAGCGGAGAGGAGAGAGGCACTGAGACGAGGCACTTGATAAAGTCACATCCTTTGGACTGTCAAGGAAAATCTGACCCGAGTCCTTCACAAAGACATCCACAGCCCAGCAGCATGACACAACTTGAACAAATCACAGGGCAGCTCTCATTTTTCACTGCACGTTACAATCCGCTCACATATGGCCAATAAAAAAGTGATTAATGCATGTAAATTGCTACAAATTGTTACATAGAGCTCCTTTAAATGATTTTTTTTTGCACTTAATCGAAATGATATGTCAAAAAACACATATCCTGCAACAATTATACAATCAAACAAGAACTGATTGGCAACTATGTCATTTTGGTGTAATAAAAATGCTGGGTCCGGCTTCTCAAATGTCAGAAATGAACATTTTTGTGTCTCATATATGATCGTAAACTGAATACCTTCAGATTTTGGTCCGTTAATCGAACATAACAAGATATTGGTGGTGTCACCTTGGGCTAGTTGTAAGTCATAACGGGCATTTTTTTCATAAGCCACTATTAATTTGTTCAGAAATGAATTGGAAAATGAACCGTCAGTGAAAGAAACCATCAACCCATCACTATTTCCAATATAAATGCAATATGAACCCCCCAAATATTAGAATTACAGTGAAATTGGGAAGAAAAGAGCAGAAAATCTTCACTTTTCAGAAGCTGAAACCAGAAAATGTTTGCTTGAAAAATGGCTGAAATTACAATCACTTAATAAAACACAGTTCTTTTGTTACAATGATTGATTAACTGACTCATTTTCAGCTCTCATTACGATCGCCACCAGATATAGCTGCGTTCTAAGACTGCAATAAACCATTCGTGCTAAATTAAGCAGCAGTTTTAATGCCCTGAAACAGTCTTATGGCTCTTTGTAGCTCAGTGGGCAAATCATGACAATAACTTGGTCACGATTAATGGTTCACTTTGGCCACTTGGAAACACTTGGTCGGCTTAATTACATATTAAATGGGGTCCTGCATGGGGCAGCACATATTGTATTCGTGCATTTTTTTTAATATGTCAGAGAAACGCTGCTGTACTTTGGAGGAGAGGGAAGAAAACACTGGGCGATGCAGTGGGAGACCCAACAGACACATGTCAGCAAAACAACACAATGGTTCACTGTAAATATTCAGCCTGTGAAGTAACTGCAGAAATTCATGAGTAGGCAACTCCAGGCCTTGCATTGGCAGGAAAAAAATGTAAGCAGTGCATTGGCAGGAAATGACAGTTTAATACACGAGCTGATTATTTCATGTCTGATAAGGAAACAGAGGCAAGTTGTTAATAATTCATAGAGAAGATGAATTCACAGACCAGAGCACATCCAAAGGCACAGACCAGAATGAAGTCATGGGGATTTTTTAGTCAATTCCTTTCACTCATTCGCACATAAATCATCATAAACTGATAGATGTATTGATGTCAGCTCTGTTTTCATACAGTACGAATGTGTGCTTCTCATTATAGGCCCGTAAAGGTGCATTTTACTGTAACCGCACCTTCAGCTTCGAGGTAATGACAACATCCTTTGACGCGAGTCAACATAAGGACTCGGTTACTGCAGTACCTCCCTTCCGCTGATATCATTCACTTCTCGCTTCTCTACAAGCCTCAAATCTCACCGTGAGCAACCCTGCAACACTTAAAATTCACTTCTGAAGCGACGGCACGGCACAAACGCAGCCATATTGCAGATTTAACTGCCTATTTACCTTATTTCCGCAATGGGAATGCTGTGTCGTGATGCCCATAAAATTTGGGGGGATAAGAAACAATGGCAATCGTGCATCTTTTTCAATTTTCACTGGTGCCTCAGCAGCCGAGTGAGAGGCAGAGCGGGGGAACTGGCCTTTACCGGAGGAAAATCACGCAGGTTGCGTTTAGAGCATCACCATCATCATCATCCTCGCAGCAGCAGCATCAGATGGGGAGGATAAGTGGTCCAGGGTGAATAAGGAGGATATTTCCTCCTATGATTCACAGCCGCACTCTCACCTTTGATGAATCCACGCGTGTGTCCGCCGACGTTACAGCTGTCCGAGCGATGAGAAACGGCTCGGGCGATCCATCATCATATTTCAGGCTCCTCTCGCGTCTCATTCGACTTCAATCTTGGGAACTGCGGTTGTGGCCGCACACAGAAACGTACAAGCGCCCCGCTCTGCGCGGCATCATCAGCGACCCAGCGGCAGAGGACGGCAGAGCAGAGCAGAGCGCGAGCAGGCACGGAGATGCCATGCGCGGCCACCTACTATACTTTACGCATGTGCGCACGCACGCTGGTTAAAGGCGCACTACTACTATTGCTGCTTTTACTCTGAATTATGATCCTCAAAATAGAGGGGAGAAGAAACAAGACACACAGATTGAAGTGAATTTAAAGGGACACACCGGTGATTTCCTATTGCACTGACATAAAGTCAGGGGACTCAAAAGAGACAGATTATTATTATTATTATTTTTAAATTAAACAATAACAGCAACAGAGGAAGAGACATCCTGATTTTATGAGTCAAAAAAACACTGGATCCTACATTTCCCATAATGCAATGAGTCCTAAAACTCAAAAATAAGGGAGAATTTTTGTACTTCAGGTTCCTTTGTCTCGTCATCAGGTTTTTTGAGTGGGTTTTTGGATAGATGGCTGAAATAAGGCCTGAGATTTCCACATCTACGAAGTTAAATTAAGCGTCATTACACCAAACATGACCTGACTTGAAAACTATTCTAACTCTAACTTTCCAACTTGTATATTGATCAACTTATAGTAGTGTGTATATTATAGTGTGGTAAGACGTTTAATAGCCTAGTGTGGATGCTGAAATCATGCGACTGCAATATAGTTCATTTATAGCCTCATGTTAATGGCTAATTATGCTTCAAAAACATAAGAGGTGTTCATCTGTGAAGATTACTTCTTTTAATCAAACAAATTTTATTTTAATGCATTTTGTTAATTTGTCTTTTAGCCATGAAGTGCTTCAACTGAGTTTTACTTACACAACCACAGATATTAGGCTATCCCTGCCTCCTAAAAGCCCACTACTCTTAAACTCAACACATCTTATTTTAACTCAAGCTTTCTGCTTTTAATTTGAAAGCTTCAAGCCAAATCTGAGACAATATAGTGCTGCATGGTACTCATCGTGTTGAGTAAATTGAACTCCCCCTTACACCCCTCTGTGTGAGACGAGCACCAGTAAAAACACACAAAATACTTTTCATTATTTATTCATAATAGTCTATAACTTTTGATAAAATACACTTTGTTTACAAGTGCTGATTACTATATTACATTCACCCGGAGTTTAAATGGAGACAGAATGACACAGACGAATTAAACAAATTCACCTAGTGATGAACGTGACATTTTTAAAAGGGTGAGGATTGCCCATGACACTTTAATCCCCACAGTCATTTCTATATAAACTGCTCCTCTGAATGCACACACAACAGGTAACTTCAGTGACACAGGGGACTGCTGCCTGACTCGGGTTTCAGTCGTTATTAACAAAGATTTCAGCTGCCTTTTGGGATGATTGAATGTTTTTGTTAATTGTTTTGCAGTGCAATCCAGTCCCCAACTCAACATGGGTAAATACAGCACCCTAACATCACATTCAACCAAATAAGAGCTAAACATTTATGGAGGATGATTTAAATTTAGTGAATTTTAGTCATTTTTAGTGAAATGACTACTAGCCCTAACATCTTAAACCAATTTTCCACAAGACACAACCCCCCATTTAAAAACAAATACATTTAAAAATGGACTTTCAGTTAATCAACTGATCTAAAAATGGTGCTTTAAAAACATTTTGTTTTCATCAGGTAATGACACAAGTGTAGACAGCTATATTAGACAACATCTCTATGGAAAAATACAGACCAAACGGATCCACTGAAAAAACCTGGGCCATACATAATATTGATACCTGGTCGATTCGAATTATAAAAAGTCAAGTTATTATCTGTACAGCGGTCTGTCCAGTCTAAACAAAATCATAGGAAAAACAGACAGCCAATATATTATTATAGTAAATACCCTGTTGATTTTCAAAAACAATTAGCAAATAGACTTTTTTTTTTATATTAAAATATATTAATTAAAATATATTACTTTGATTAACAAGTCAAACATCAAAAACAAGATCTGATTATTTTGTTTTCTTTAAGGTGACTTTGGCATATTACCTTGGAAATAATTGCTGTGAAACAGGCCTACGTTGCATCTCCAGGAGATTTCAAAACATAATTGATTATAGTTCATTTTTCGAACAGCATGAACACATGAAGGACCTGTTGAGGTAACTCTTCACACTGGCCTTTTTGCATGTTAATATGTGGTCAAGTAAGCGTTTAAACTGTGTTAACATCGTCTTAACGCAGCTACAACAGTGTTCACACCACAAATTTGCTGGTTCATCTGTGCACATCACACACACACATTATTGTACATTATACTGTATAAACATGGTGTAGTATTATTTTATGCTTACAATCATTTAAACCACATTTAAATGGAGGATGTCTGAAAAAAGGCCTTTTTAAAGGAGACCTATTATGCTTGTTTTCCTTTTCTTCAGTGTTTTACATAGGTTGAGCTTGAGCATATAAAAGATCTTGAAATACATTTGCATAATTTATGCCTGGCGGCTAGTTTAGCACCTAAGAATTGATTTAGCACAGCTGCTCTGTCAGGCATGCGTGAGCTGACCAATCAGAGGAGACTGGGTATTCAGGAGGGTGGCATTAAAGAGACAGGAGCTAAAACAGAGTGTTTCATACAGAGGGGGAATACAGTGCTGCAGCACTGCACAGTATGAAGAAACTGGTGTTTTTTTGAGCATTAAAGCATGTAAACCTGTTCTAGTAGTAACCCAAAATAAAATTAAGAACATGAAAATGAGCATAATATGTCTCCTTTGAAGTGAAGTGTTACACCCGCCTGTTAATCGGTGTCATTTTGTACCTCCAAATCATTTTGTAAAACTGCAGCTGAATCATTCTAAGATAAAGCATTTAGCATATTTTAGCATAATTTACTGTTTTTCTCCATTTTCTTTCCAAAGTAAAAATAATAATAAACAATTGAATATGCTCGAGCAATGTGTGCTGCACGAATAAAATAAAAATAAATTTCTACATCTATGAATATGCCGTAAATGAGCAAATATTTACAGTGAAAAAACAAAATCATCTTCATTTTCTCCCCTTGCCTTGAGTGTTTTCTGAGTGTTTGCCACTGCTGATCTTTCTATACAGACATACGAGTGTGAAAAAAAAAACCCACCTCACGTGAGACAATATCTACAAGCTGGCTTTTCGGGGAGAAAATGCAGGTTCACACAGTAGGAAGTGACTCTCTACACCTTGACCTGGAGTGGAAAAGATATAAATTTGTCAAAAGGAACATATAGGCATTTTTATATATAAATGACTCTTCTTTTTCCCTATATTTGAATGTAAGTGCTGTACACAGTAACTACCATATATCCAGGTGGTTTTCAGGTGCTTCGCCCTGTAACTGTTAGTCAAAAAATGATGTGATGTGCAATCCTCACGAGCTGAAGTATCATTCAAAATTTCCTTTTATATTCTCTATCTAAAACTATACATGCTCTTTCTAGTTCTTAAATCTGAGTGTGTTCAGTAATAAATGTACAGTTTTTATATAAAATAGTTACTGTAGGTTGCACTTCCCTGCCATGCGTGCATAAATGCCATATAGGAGGTACTCTACAACCGATGATTATCATTAGCGCCCTTTTTTTTGCCTTTAACCATAACTCATAGGCCCATAATAAAAGTGTCAGTCTAAAACACAACAGTCATTATGTTCTACAAAAATAGCAACATTCATTTTCCCCTTAGTTTTTTCAAAACTACACATATATATATATTTATAAAAATATATCACACTAATCCTAGCTGAGTGCAAACACTGCCAGATTTTATATTTGTCACACATCTGACAGACTACTGATTTGATTGAAAACTGATTGACATTTCTACCAAAAAATTGCACAAAACAACTTTTCATAGATGTTGGTGAAACAAAAGACCATCCAGTGTAAATCCTTGCCTTTCAACAGCAACCACATACATGCTGGTTACGGCTTGCGTGCTCCGCCCGAGCGCTGGTTCTGTATCGATTCTGGATGATCTGCTTCTGCTTTGTGCCTTGCTCCAAAGCAAATCAAACCACATTATCTTCTAGTTATTATTAAGTTCATATCATCGCACGACTAAACATGACACACACAGTTTTGAGGGGCCGATGCAGTCATCGTGGCAAAAGGCGCCACATCCTTTGCACATGATCATCGCCTTCAGGCGGCAGTAGCATTTAGACTGGACATCCTCCATGTTGGAGCCCTCTATATACGACTGTTCAGGTGAGGGCTCCCCCTGGTTGCCGTGGTCTAACGAGTGACCGGCAGGAATGGTGGTGACAGTCACTGAGAAAGACATGACGCTCCCATGGACGCCGCCGCCGTCTGCCTCTGATGAGGCATTGGAAGATCCAGCACCTGCAGTGCTGTGGTTCAAAGTGTGAGGTACAGACATGCTGATAGTGCCACCGTAGCACGATGCTGCCACGGGTTCCTGATTATCGAGCGTTCTCTGGGTTTGAAAGGCAGGCGTCCGCTGGTGGCTGGGGTCTACTTGGGTACGATATGGCTCGGAGTTTCCATGTTTACTATTGCAGAGTTGGAGGTGCCTTCGGTGTGACTGAAAAAAAGGGCTGGTGTCTTTGGCTGTCGCACTGGTGCTGTTGTTGTCGGCACCAGCTGCACTATCCTCTGATCCAGGCTCAGTCTTTACATTGGAGCAAGGCTGAACGCTCCCTGCTTCATCACACTTGGTTATTGAGTATACCTGCTGCTCTGTTTTGACCCCAGAAACGGCAGAGAAAACTTTCCTGGCTGGTTCTTCTTCCTTAGCCGCCTCCTCGCCTTCTGCGCTTTCCCTTTTTAAAATGGACACAGACGTGTTTGGGATGGCAGACTGGTGCAGTCTCTTGCTCTCTGGTCCTCGACCGTATGTAGACACATTGAGCAGGTAGTGTCCTGTCATGGCCGGCCTGGGCGTCCTCTTACGACCAAGAAATCCTACCGAGATCCTGGATTGGTCCTGGCGCTCATCTGCATGCACCAGCTGATGGACTTTGTACTGAGGGTGCTGAGGCCCCATACCACCAAAAGGCTGGCTGTGCTGGACTTTTCTCTGCATGAGAGCCTGTAGGATCTGCTCCTGAGTCTCCTTATCAGGAAGTTCCCTGTGATGTCTGGTGAATTCGGAGAAAACTCCTGCTCGTCCTGCTGTAGTGAGCTGCTGGGACATCTGCTTATCAGCCCTGTGCTCAGCATGTGTGTGTGAGTGTGATGTCTTCCCCTTACTACCAGAGGGTATGTTAGACATCTTCACTTCCACCTTGGATAGTGGTTTTGGGAGGATCTGCTCCAATGGAACCTCTTTGCCCTGCAGAAGCTGAGTGACCAATGGGTTATTTGCAGGGATACAGGAGCTGGTCCTGGTGGATAATCCAGCAAGTGATGGGTTTTCCTGTCCCTTTACAGCATGCACAGATGGAGTGGGTTGAGTTGATGCGTTTGAACCCTTTTGAACACTATGGGGTCCTGCACTCACCATACCAGCAGAATGACCTTTGTGTTTCTCATCAGTTATGCTTGAGGAAAACATTTGAGGCTGGTTTGGGCTTAGCTGACCAAAGTCCAATGGGCAAGAAGGAGGTGTACTTTCGGAGGCTGGTAACCTGGTTGATGCCTGTGGAGATGTTGGGCTAGGGCTGGGCGATGGATGTGTCAGTTCAGCACTGCCTCCCCCTGGCCCTGGGCCTGGCACGGGTCCCTTCGATGCAGATGATACGGCAGCAGCCGCTGCTCGCTGTGCTCGGGCAAGCTGAGCTTTAGCTTTAATGTCAGCAAGAGTGCGAGCACCAGTGCGGCCTGGGCTGCTAAGTGGGGCTGGGAGGGGTGTCCTTGGTGAGACTTGGCTAGGTGACAGAGGAACTGGAAGAATTCGAGACACTGGGATCTGCAACATGAAAAAGAGATTTATTTAAAAATATGCATATACATTAATGAAAACATCAATTATACAAAAATAACTAAAGGTTTCCCATACCAAAGCTAAATACACTACTTCTGTGTCTCATTATCACCTCCTCACAGCTACAAACCCCTGCTGAATGTAGCTAATTTAGGGATTTAATAGGAGAGCTAAGAATGTTTGGAACATACTGAGCATGAAGTCAGAGAAATGCAGGAGAGGTTTAAGACATTTCTGTGGATAATTTGATCATTTTTTATCTCTCTAGGTTGCCTCTGGAATCCACTCTAACTGCTCTAAATCCAATCTGACAACAGCTGAAGCAAGAATCAAGCTACAATCTTGTCAGAGCCACCTTTCAAGCATACAAGTGGCAATTTTTTTTTAAAGTAAAACGATTAGATGGATCAGAGGAAACTTTGAGTACACAAACATTTCCCTACCTTGAGTGGTGGAACCCTCTGATTTGTAGGAGTTGTTGGAGTTGTTGGAGTTGGTGTAGGAGGGCTGGATGTGGATGATGCTGGAGGAGATACAGAAGAGACTGAAGACACAGAGGAAACTGAGGACATACGTGGCCTTTTCTCTGGCGTCAATTTACCCTCCATCTCACTGACAGATTTCCTTTTCAGCAGCTCTGTGGGGCCACTGGGCTCAGGGATGACTTCGCTCTCCTCAGCAGACTTAACCACAGACACGGGCTGATCCTCTTTTAACTCTGAACTAGCTGCTGGTGGACGGCTCTTCTTCGCAGGCGACTGGGGGAGCTCCTCAGTCTCCTCCTCCACTTTCTCTTTATGCTCCTTTTCAGGCAGGGCCCGTTCAGTCCGACTCTCAACCTCAGGCGTTTTCACCGCAGGAGGTGGCGCAGACTGCGCTGCTGTGCTCAACCTACGATCCTCAGCGTATTGGGAGCGCCGTGTCTTCATGGGCTCTGTGGTGAAGACTGGCTCTTTGTGAGCAGGTGGTGCCTTCAGAGGTACTTGTGTTGCCTTCATGTTTTTCAGAGCCATAGCAGCAGCATCAGTCTGGCTGCTGTCCTTCATGCCCTTGGGATCCTCTGGTTTTTGAGCGGCAGGTCCTGTCTGATGAGATTGGAACTGGGGCCTGGCAGACTCCTGATTCTGATCAGCCTTTGTCAGCTCTTTGGATTCCTCAAAGCTGAGCCCAGAACTATACAGAGAGAAGAGGGAGGTAGGAAGACAGACAAAAAATTAATCAAATTTTTGCTTTCTTTACACACCGTGTGTTTAAAGGAATTGTTTGGAATACACACAATGTTGAAAATGACTCAAAACATCCTACAAAGTACATTTCAGGCACTAGTTTTACAGATCACAGAAAAAAAAACACTTTGGTGTAGTTTTTTACTCAGATTCCCTACATTCATGATCATTTTTGAAATTGTTAGATAATCTGAATTTATACCAAGTTGTGCCTTTTTTTTATAAGATTCGTAGAGCTCTTAGAGAGTAATATTTAGGCACTTTCAACGTACATAAACCAAAACTTTGTCGTAGTATTTATTATCACACAGAATTGTCAGGATAAACACAATGGGTATACTTCACACAATTCCTTTATACCCACAGGAATCACATTGTCACTTTGTCCATTTTATCAGCTGTATTGGATTAATCATAACTTTAAGATCATAAAGTAAAACCTACTTTTCACCATAATAGTTTTCAAAGAAGGCCTCCTTCCAGTGCTCAACTTTCTTTTCCTTCTCGATCTCTTGGCGCATTCGTAGCTGCAACTCAGGAGTGAATTCTCCTGTAAAGGAGAAAGTTACATAATAAAAAAAAAGAAGGTTATTATACTTGGTTACATAATTCTAACTTTGAATGTAAACTGAATGCTGTTTTTATCAGCTGGAAGCGGCTGTACTGACCCTCAGAAAGTCTTTCCTTCCAAGACTGTGCTGCTGATGTGAAGAACTCATTGTTTAAGGCAGAACTAGTGACCTTCAGAAGGCCGTCCATGCAAGCCTGGGGAGAGGAGGCACAATGTTATGACTAGCATCATCACTATCACATCACTGCAGCAGTACATCAACTTGTACTTATGTATAAATACACATGTAGAATCAGTGAACACAGAATGCTGTACAGAATTTATAGCTGTATATCCATGTGCAGAGATCTTTTAAAAATATTTCAAAACTATTTTGTAAGTTAGTTTACATAATACATCAATTGACAGGGAAGATGAGGAATGGCATGCAATAATATTACATTAGATATACTGTTATACAATGCAACAGACACATTAAAAGTATGTATAATCTTAGAGCCACCTGCCGGTCAACTTCAGGCAGTAGTTTGAGCAGCCTCTGTTGGCAGTCGGGGGGCAGGACAGAGAAGGTGTGCTTGTTGATGATCGCCCGCAGGTTGGTGTTAACCAAAATGGAGTCCGGTGTTTCCACATCTATGTTACACTTGGTACGTTTCAGCTGCCCTGCAAAGCCAAACAGGAAACAGAAGTAAGCCAAGACAGATCTAGCAGAGTAGAATGATGTTGATCTTGCAATAGTAATCTTGAGTAATTTACTTTCACAAGTAGATTTATTTAGTTTTTTGTTCTGCAAATGTTGAATCATTTCACTTGTACCGCAGCTTCTTGAAATAATGCAGTTAGCTCATTCTGAGTCCAAGCAAGCAGGCAGATATACGTTTGCAACCAACTGTCGTATTATGTCATATTATTTTTAACAATTTTAATGGAAAAGATCGTCAACAAATGCCATGAAAAGACCAGAACCAACAATGCATATGTCCGTCTCCCTGTACTTTTTGACTTCTCTACTTTGTCTATGGCATAAAGCCCCAACCACATTGGCTACTACTGAAGAAATTATCTTTAGAAACACAAATATATAGTATAGTAATATGAGGCTGAATAATGTCCTAAAAGAGCTGGCCACTGTAGTCTTCAGTAAAGCTCGACCAATATATCAATTGGCTTAAGTTTACTTTTCCAGGCACTGATGACTTTTTCGACAATTAAGTTCATTGTTAAATAGTAAAATATCTTGCCTCTGTTACATATATTTGTTACAAGTGTTTAATAGACACATTTGCAAAAAATGTGTGTATATCAGCTGATATATCAATATTGGAATTTCTTAACATCCTGATATCAGTATGAGCATCGGCATTGGCCTGAATAATTAAGCATCAGCTGGGCTCTAGTTTTTAGTAAAGCAACTAAATCAGGAGTAAATAGGGCATTTGTTGCGGTACTAGCAGGAGGACAGTGTAGCTGAGATTGAATTAAAATCTCAGTCTGTGTTCACTGTAATTAAAGAACATCCAGTGCAAATATGTAGTTTGTAATTTTTTTTAAGATTGGATACTTGGAATACTCTGGTCTATGTTTTGGTCTTTTCCTGGGATTTGTTGAAAGTACCAAAAATACCGAACATCACCAGCCCTGTCCTTTAAGATTTCCAAACTAACTTGATTACATTTAAGTATACGTGAGACTTACCTGCACTGAGGCGGCTTGACCTCTGGGAAACCTTTCTTGGGACGACTGGGTGGCATAAGTCTGTTTGGACAGAGGGAAAGAAGCTCTGAGAAATTGCAGATCAGACATCTAACTGCTTCCCTATTAATGCCGCCAAATATATGAGTCATGACTGAATTGTGCAAATACAATGCCTCTGCATTTCAGTAATTTATCTTGAAAACAGAGTGTAATATCATGCAATGAATATTAGTAAAATGTCATAACTGAATGAATATCACACCTGATTTCTGTGAGCTGGAGCTATTGCTCAAGCCCAGTGTGTAACTGTTAATTTCATTTGATATTGAATTTGACAATATAATAGCTGCCACCTACCAGTCTTTGTAGTAATGTCAGCCATATCTTTGATGGTTTTCAGAAGCAGTCTGGGACTGGAGGTGGTTGGCATTCCTCCCTGTCTGCGCTGGTTTCTCTGTTGCTGCTGCTTCAAGGCCTCAAAGAACAAAAAATAAGGAAGAATAAAATAGCCAGCAGTATGAGAAAAAGAGAGTGTGAATGTGTGTAACCCTCTGTTTCCCTGCAACTAGTCCCCCAGGGCTACTTGCCTGGTTAAATAACAGCTAAATAACAGTGCAGCAATGAAACAGTGGTTGCATAACACGAGCATAAATCATCTTTCTGTTATAAAGCAGTCCAGGAGTCTGATCACCTCACAAACACAATGTCAACAGAATAAAAAAGCAATCCAAAACAGCCCACTGTGTGCCTTTCTTTTGTTTAAGCTGATCAAAAAGAAAAGAAAATCAACAAAAAAAAATACACAATAGGTCTCTCCAGCACTGATATTTAAGCCAAATCGCCATCCTCCAGTGTTGCATACGCCCAATAAATGAATATAAATTGGTCTTACAGAGCTGAAAATTCCACACCAGCACAGATGGAGTGAATTACAACGTGTGCAATCAAGTGAAATCCAAATAAATGGAACACAAAAGGCACAAAGCAGCCAATAGGAAAATGTTGAACGGGTGGATTATAAGGACGCAGACTACTGTAAAACCAGCTATAGGCACTTTTCCCTGACGCCTCATCGTTTTAATATAATCAGAACAAGATGTTGCACAGACAGGGAATGAAAGGATAAACATGGGTTATGTACGTGTTTCCTTACGTGTCAGCAAAAAAGTTAGAAAAATCTGGTGAAATCTGTACGTTAGTATTTTGACATGGATTAGAAATGTGAAAATAATCTTAACAATTCACATACAATAATAACCTTAGTTGTTGAGGGACAGTTGATTTAGATTCAGCTCTGTTTTTTTTTAGTCTCATCTAAAAATTCTACACTTATCAAGGCTAGAAAAACTGCATGAAAACTACAGATGGGACTCAAAAAACGTTTTTTTAGATTGTCCGATCCATTGGAATTGTATTCCTGTGTCACCTTGTTGACTCAAAATTTGAACTGAAATGTTTGCATCCTTTCTCAAGAGTAGAAGAACCAGATTTTTAGTAGGTCACCTGCTTTCCTAGAGGTCAGTTATGTGCAGAGCTGCAACGATCAGTCGACTAATCGATGGGTTGATCGAAAGAAAATCTATTGCACATTATTTTGATAAATGGTTCCAGCACACTTGGGGGTCTGGGAAATTGTGATGTTTCTACATTGTGTTCAGACTCGGAGATAATAAAACAGAATTAATGAGGGAACCTGAAACAATCAGACTGCTAAGCAGAATCAATTATGACATTGGTATCAATAAAATCTTGTCAATTCCCATCCTTAATAAAAACATTGCTACACATAACAAGAAAGTACTTTTGTGTTGCAGAGTGGGCTGGCAAGGATTTACACAGAACGGGTGCAAGTAAATGAGGGTGTGGCAGGAACTTGTGTAACATCTGAGATGTGTGTTTGCACAAAAAGTGAAAATGACAATAAACGATTAGAAATAGAGTATACACAATCCATCAGTACCTGTTTCAGAGCTTTCTTGCTGTGTTTCTGCGAAGGAGAGATGAGTTTACTGGTGGGGACAGAGGGCGACGAGCATCGAGGCTGCGGAGAGGACGGCTGTGACTGCAGCTTGGAGGGAACTATGAAATACGAAAGCACGAAACAGATGTTACAAAATACACTTCCTGAGGGTGGTGTGCAAACCTTATCCCATCATGCTTTTGTTTTGATGAAACCGAAACCATCACAGTGCACAAAGAAGCAGATTACGTTACAAGACTAAAATATCACCACAATAGGAAGATTGTTCACAACAACCTCCCTGTTATATATTTCTGATAAAAACACCTTTTCTACATACTGCAGCAGCTCCACTGGTATCTTTTTTCAACAGCACTTCATTTGCATATGACTTTGCGGCATTCCATATTGATTAGTTCAAAAATAAAACTATATCGAGTCCTCCCACTCAGATGTAAACCAAGGTTATTTGCTTGGCAGTTTCTAACTTGTGCATAATGAGGAAGTAGTCACGGGTCATGCTGAGAAAATACAGTTTCCTGTTTTAACAGTCACAATAATGTGAGTCAGTAAGAGCACAGCCTGAGAAAAACAAAATAATTGGTACTTGAGGAAAAGCTCAATCTCCGACATTGCACTGCAATCAGGCACAATCAGTTGTGCAACAAAGGAGCAAAAACTGCTCGGACGCGACAGCCACGTGCAGCCAGCAGCTTCCCCGCGGACGATTTCTACTAAACACGTTATGGACGCAGCGTGTTGGTTGAAAGACAAAAACCCACCTTTTGCTATCATCGTGTCTGATGCTCAGTATATTCCAGGAATTACTTTTCGATGAGATGGTGTAATTTAAGTTTGTGGCAAAGCCACCTTCTCTCAACCTGCCTCTACTACTGCTGCTTCAGCTGGTTTCCTGTGTTTCCGCAATGACTTTGAACAACTGCTGAGAAGGGGCGTTAACTTTCAGAGTCATAACAGAGCAAGGTAACCAACCAGAGAAAATCAGCCTTACATATATATATGCGTTATACTTTATCGATGGTGAACATGGTATCTTTCTCTTGTATTGATTCAACCCGAATGATTGTTGACCAGTAGTGACAAATATGCAACAACAAAGAAGCCCATAATCTTTACTAGTACAAACATCACTTGTAAATAAAGCTGTTCCTGGAATATTTAAATATTTGGGCAATCAGGCCATTTATAATGTTGATTGGTGAATCCTGCATGACACAAAAGGCACTTGGAGATGACAGTCTGTAAACCTTATATAAGGGCCCTGACACACTAGGCCAAATGGTCAGATATTGGCCAATGTCGGGGCCGCGCCCCTGGGTCTAGTCTTTGTGGTGTGTCCCGCACAGTTGGCACTATTCGGCCTCTTCACCAGTGCCATTTGCAACTTTTTATCAGACATATTCTTAATTAGAAGTGTCTATATTAGCAAGAGAGGTGTGAAAAAAATGTTGTTTAATCATCATGGCAACAGTTTGTTTATCCACTGTATAGAGTCTTCTGGTTTCCCTTTATTCTTCTGCGGTATGGAGAGGGTATGCACAGGTGCAGAACATATGAGATAGTTGGCCATCAGCTGTAGTCTTTGCGGTGTGGTCAAGTGCAGCTTTTCAGCCGAGACACAGGCGATGTGTGGCAACACAACAGTTGGCTTTTGTTTCTGCGAGTTCTTTGATACCTGCTTGGTGTGTCTGGGCCCTAAAGGAACGACTGAAGAGATGCAGTGGTGTACCACTTGTGAATAATGATCCTGTGTGCGGTGCAAAGTACCTCGTCGCATCCACCTTCCTCTCCTGCCCTCTTGAGCAATGGCACCGCTGTTGTTTTCTGTGCTTTGGGAGTCTGAAAGATTGTCGCTGCTCTCGTCAGAGCCCTCCTCAGACAGCTCCTTTGCTACATCTGAGATGTCCTTCTACAGAAAGTCAAATAGAGTACAAAGAGTGTATTATTTTCATGTTATGGATACAGAAAAAGAACAGCCAAGCAGATGTCCAAAAGCATCTTCTGGGGTACACACAATGCTCTAATCTAATCTTACCTGTCTCTAAAATAGACTGAAAAATGATTGTCGTCACCAAAATGAATGATTGTGAGTGATCTTTTTCATAATAGATTTCACAATAGTGAAAGGTGCTTTGTATCTAACTGACCTTTAACGTGTAGACCCCCATTCTGCCAGGAACTTTGTAGAAGATCCCCTCCTCGCCGCGGGAGTTCGTGTGCAGCATTGCATTCAGACATGCCAGCGGTGAGGTTCCACTAGATCATAAGACAAAAACGCAAATTACACATCTGCTCCCCAATAAACCACAGCTGGGAGAAAGCTGCAAGAGGGGTAAATGCTGGTCTGATATCTGGGGAAAAACCGCTATCATGCATCAAGAGAACACGTGGGAGTTCAGGTCGGATGAACATCAGTACGGTTGTGGGGGAACGTTTTATACAGAATCAGTTGCAGAAAACTGGTTCAAGACTAATCTAATCAATGTAAGGAATTCATGTCCTTAATTTAAACTGATCTGACAGAACTATGTCTGTTGCAAATATCTGTTCTAGTCTCAGCAGTCACACCAGAGATGTATCCAAAGGTATTTGTCAAAAATGACATTTCTTAGTCGTACAAATATCGCAGGCCAACAACTGCCAGTTAATTTATCTCCTCTCACTTAATTCTGTGGATAATGTCATGTAGCGGTGTTGAACTTTCAAACCTATTTAGTGCCCATGCTTTATTTTGTTAGAATGTTTAGTAATTTACCAAACCGGAAAACAGAATTATGCTTTTATGCAACAGGTGGCTGTAGATGGCCACGGCACGTGTAGCTGAAATATGAGTGTAAGTCTAACACTGCATCTATGCAACTGGACCTAGGACATGTTATTGTTAATAACATGCAAAAGGCAAAAAGCCAAACAAAGTGGCATTGCAGTGAGTTTGTTAAGATAAGGGGTGGGGGGGGGGTCTAGCTTTTTTCTTACCTTCTGGATGAGAACAGTGACAATGAAACAAAAAGAGACGAAACAATTATTAATTAACAAGAGAAAGGAAAGTACATGGCATGGTATCAATAACAGAGGGAGGAAGCTGCAGTGCTCTCTCTCTCTCTCACACACACACACACACATGAAAATGTCTTCTACCTAAAGGGCGTTCGCCGCAGTAAAGCTACAGCACCGAGAAATTATTTACCTTATTTCCTTCAGCCTTTCTCTTTGGATAACCTGCAAGATCTCTTTATGGCTCATAGGCGTATTGGGATATTTCTCCAAAACCTAGAATAATAAATTATCAGAATAAAAAAAAAAAAGAGAGAGTGAGAGTGGTTATCATTAAAACATGATGTGATCTCTATTTCAGCCCGAAGCCTGAGATTTTACATGCTGAAGCTTTCTATAGGGTTTCCACAAAGCCTCAATTCCCTCAACTGTATAAGTACAGGATGTTACGCTAAGAAAAATCAAGACCACAAGCCTTTTGTAAACATTGTGGCTTCTTTGCTTTTAATAGATTTAGATCTTCTGCTATGATGCTGGCCTATAGCCTACTCTCAAGATCAAATGCACATGCTAAATAACAGGTGGTTATTACTGAGCAATCGTTTTCACATATGGCTGTCAATCAAGGAAACACTGCCTTATTTTGAGGCATGAACAGGGAATGCAGCAAGATTACAGACACTTTCATTAAACCTTAGTAGGAGCTAACTGCAAAACATGTCAACAAAAACACCTCACAGTACAGTGACATTACAGACACTTTGACGACACTTTTTCTCCCATCTTGCACATTTGTGTACAACCCCACATTGCTTTAACATGTGGAGAATCGCAATGAAAATAGCTTAAAGGGTGTGTAAAAAGAAATCTATTATAACAATTTAGTATCTATGGAGTTAGCTTCGTTTGTGAGCAAAGTATCAATTGCGATTAACTCAATGGGGCTAATACATCTCTGGAAGTATGTACACAGAAGCAGCAAAGTTACATTTCCATTATGAAATAGTTGTTGGGAGTTTGGATATTTTGAATTCATTAGCATGCTAGGCTAGGCAGCGAGCTACGAAGCTAGCAACATTCAGCACTGATAACGTCTCGACAAACGCTGGCGTGCGAGAGATAAACACAGCGATTTGTTGCCGAGTTAAGTTCACACGGGTGTAATTCGTGTCATACGCACACCAAATGTTTTGCTGTGTTTTATCTGCAAACTGTTATCAGACAAACTTGTTGACCAACTGAGTTGCGTTAGCGGCAGCTAGCGTGCTAACCGAGCTAGCGCGCAACACTGACGCGCTTACTTCTTATTCAAATCGGTGACAGACATGTCAGCCGTGCTGCCTGGACGCAACACGGAGAAATGTTTGAGGAGGGGGGGGGGGGCGATGCTTGGATGCACACGGCTGACATTTGTTTTTCGCCGCGTTTGTGCACAACGGTGTCGGGTAAGCGAAGCTAAAGTGACAGCGGTCCTCCCAATGTCTAAACACGGGCCTCGCGCGGTGTACGCAACATTTCGTCTCCACCAGCAGGTCATGAACTCATAAACACAGTTGTACAAGTGGGAGCGTTCAAGGAAAACAACCACAACAAACGGGAGGTAAAAACACCAAGAATACCGTTTTAGCGGCTTCCGCCCACGTCCTCCCCTTCTTTTTCTTCTGCCTCTCCCTCATTGTCGGCGTCTTGTTGCAGAGTAATGTTGAATTTGTCTGATCCAGTTGAAATGTTGGTTTAGTTACCGCGTAAGATCCACTCCGTCTGCCATGTTGGACTTACTGTAAAGAGTCATGTGACTCCGAAGGAAACGTCATCTTACTGTATATAGCTGTCATTTCAGAAGTCTCCCAAGTTTTTTTCCCCCTCGCATATATATTTATAAAAGCTGTCAGCTGCAATTATGAGCAGGATCACAGGGGGGAGGACCGCAGCTCTTTGGACAAACACAGAAAAAAGGCAGTTCAAGATCATTTCAGTCTGTTTATTTTCATGTGTAAGCAAATGGACTTTTTGCACGATTTCACGACTATGAAAAAATAAGGCAGCTAATCAAGAGAGGACCGTTGCAAGCTTTTCTTCACATTTTTTTTTTTTTTTTTTTGCTCACAGTTACATTAGCTAGAAAGTGAAGCAACAATTCATCAAGCATACAAGCTGGACCAGGGTGGGCCCTCATTTTCCCCCCCGCCCATCACCCCCTCCACTGTTTTGGCAAAAACCAGATACATATATACAGGCGTTCATCTTTTAGAAAATATGCGATTAAAAAATGAAATTAAACTCCAAACTATTCACTGTATGTCAAACCTGGTTTGAGAAGATTATGTTTTGGCTGTGCTATTCATTGAGACTGACGTAAGCCACGAGAAACGACAAGGTTTTCAGGCAACAGTAGGCAAAAATGATGTTTGTCTTTCCGTTTAAGCTGAATACATGCTTACTAAAGTGATTCTTTCCCCCAAAAAAGGTGTGAAATCAATTTTAAATCAAGGCATAAGATTCCCCCCCATGTGCCATCTTGAACTAAGGCTCGCCCTGTGTTTAGTTGTGTTGATAAACATCAATCAGGGGCTTGTCTCGACTGGATCACCCGCTGGAAGGTAGGAAGCGGAGGACGGTCTTCGTCTCTGAGGAGAGAAACTCTGAGATTCTGACACCAGGGTGGTGGATGATGAGGATGATGTGACGGATGCCGCTTGTGGTGCTTGATACCTGTAGAGCATAATAAAAAGCAACTCATTTATTATTTAAGATCCAATATGTTTGATTTTTACAGTCCGATATCACAGAATGACGATATGTATCCACGGGATTTAATGGGGCTGATCATTAGCAATACATCAGTGTATACATATAGTATTTCATCAGGTGCTGAGACTTGTGGCATTTTAAAGTCTATACCGTACCAGTGGATTTGCATGTAAAAAAAAACAAACTTTGGTGGTTTAGGAGACATTGGTCAAAAATGTGTGTGGTGTCTGGGTAAGACGGGTAAAACATGCAAATATACTTGTAATTTAAAGGTACTTTATGTACGAATTTGCGCGAGTAACACATTATTGGCCAGGTAAACACACAGACCTCTTTGGCTAATAGCTCTTTCTCTGGGTTAGGCAGAATGGACAGGCCGAATGTCTGCAGGGAGGGCTTCCCGTTATACACACCGAGCTCGGACGCAGGACTAATATTACTTGCGTTTGCCACCATGCTGCTTAGTGGAGAAGCAGTTGGTCCTTCGGACATCCGGCCTGTCCGTCCTCTCTAGCCCATAGATACTCCGGCAGTGAAAAGCTGTGGAGTAGGGGTATATCCAAAAAGGAAGCAGCAGACGGAGAGGTGTGTGCTTACTGGGGAAACTATGGAATCTCCTGTATTAGCAGACAGAGAAGTTGATAGAGATGCTACAAAGCGGACAAATCACAGTTGTTAAGGTGTGTGTCACTGCGACGTGCAGTTACATTTCTGTGGAGGTGCATGTCAGGCTACACCGTAGATGCAACACAGAAGCATAAATCAAGCTTAAATGCTGCTAACTGCAGCTGCCGTCAACGTAACATCAGCAGATATTTCTGCAACACAATACGTAGATGTCTTTGACATTACATCTTGTTTCTTCACATTCTGTTGAGAATTTTAGTTAATTTTTGACATTTTTAAACTAAAATTCTTACATATTTCACCTTTAAATTGTGATTTAAAACTCACTTTCTTCGTTGTAATATTGCCCACTGCAAAGTTATCAGGCACCACCAATACATGCTTATAACTGTATTTAAGAAACTAGAACTGACCCGACATAGGAGTCAGTAAGATAACAAATTCTAACACAGTCCATGACATTTCTTCTCATAGCTTTCCTCTGACCAGGATCAGTCTAATCCTGAAATACTGCAACCAAAAAACCCTGAACTTTCAGCATCTGTAAGCGTGTAAGACGTCTGTCTCTCTCGGCCGTTCTCTCACCAGGATTTGGACTTCCTGACCCGTGACGACGCACCGGCCCTCTCTCTAATGGGAACATTTACCAGAAGGTCCCTCATCAGTCTGGGAGAAAAGGCTCTCTCCATGTGAGAGCCATTAAGGTTCAAGGTGAACATGGTCGGTGGAGACATGTCTAACTCCAACAGCATTACATTCTCAGCCTGTAAGAACAGATACAAGTTGTAGTTATAATAGCAGGATTACATAATTATGCAAATTTGTTTTTTCTTCCTGTCTAGATAATCTGCTATGTTCATTTTTGGTTGTTCTTCCACCTGTTTCAGATACATAATCCATTCAACTCATCTCATCCGACCACTGACCTGGTATCTACATGGGGCCCCAGCTGCTGTGGCCGCAGCCATCTGTGCATATTGGCTGATTGGCCTCTTGTATCCTACAGCAGAGAGAGGCCTCCTCTTGACCTGAGTGGGTGCACTGGGATAAAGACATGGGGAAAGAAGGATTTGGATTCAGTATAATACACTTAGACTTGGTTTAGCAGTTAAGACTCTAGTTTCTGGGACCCCCCCCCCCATATAGGTCACCTGATCGGCTCCCACCAGACAAATCTCCCCTGTTATCTCCCCTGTGCTGTCTTCTACTCAGCTTTACAACTGTCATGTACCCCTTTTCCACCAAGATGGAGCAGGTTTTGTTCTGGTTCCAGCACCTTATTTTGAACCTCTCTGATCATTTAAGGCAATCTGCCTTCCCTGGAAAGGTAGAATGCATTAATCAATAGCATGTCAGGTCTAGGGTTGGGCTGACAATCATTGATTACTGAGCCCTGTACCATCATAGCATCGCTATTTAAAAGGCACCCAAAAGGAAAGCACTAAAAAGTTGTGTGTCCCCTCAGAGCCATGAGGCATGAGTTATTGGCATTTGTGACGTGTGGGAGAGAAAATGAGAAGAAGTTTGTTTCTGTTCAATGCACATTACGTCTCCATGTCCCATTTATTGTTTTCTTATTAAACCTGCCCAGCTAGGGCAAACCCAAGATGCTCAGTTGCATTGGTGGCAGCTGAGTTTCTTTTCTGCAGAGCGCTGTGTATCTCTCTCACTTGTGCCGTAGCTATTTGTGTTTTCTTAGCTCAGCTTCCTCAGTATAGCTAGCCAACTATCTTCTTTTCAAACATTTGAGGCCGAACACAGCTAAGTTACGGACATGTGGTGCCAGCAAAGGGATGTATGCCAGAGGTGACAGGTTTTTTGGCTGAATGAGATCAGTGGGTGAGAGCGACTACAGTGGTGTGCTAATGTGGTCTCACCCTGCCTAATCTATTTATACTAAAGTGATTTCCTTCATTTCCCACTGGCAGCCTGTAGAGACAGTGCTGAATGTGCAGGTGCATTCATGTGTAATATACAGGGTCCAAAAGAACTAGAATAAGAGTGAAAGGGAGTTACTTAACAATACACTGTACCTTACAGCAGCACTGCACTGTGGTCTATTCATTCTGTTGCGTCAGTGGTGCATTTCACCCAGTGGGTTGACAATTTGTTTTGGAGGATTGTACTTTCTCTACTGTTTACCAGTCATAGTAGATTATGTGTAAGTAATGTGAAATGAATCCACTGACCTCTCTGGAAGGACCGGCTGGAGTCTCCATTGATCCTCCTCACTGTCAAAGTGCAGCCGGTTCATGATCTTGTTCTTTTCCTCAGGAGGTATAAAGTTCTCAATCAAGAGATATCTGAAATGTGAAATACATGCAAGTGTACATATTAACTTCTCTCCAGAGTACAATACACGACTGTTTCAGAACAAAATGTGAATAAATATTTCCTTCCATTTATATGAACAAACTCTTTATGCCTGGAAATGTTGCATTATTACCGCTTTCGTCGTAATGTACCAATATGCACGAATAAAAGTCATCCAATGATCCCATAAATAAACTGCTCACCAAGCAGCAATAAGCCTTTGTTTCCCTGCCTAGTTACAGTTTATATCCTGACTGATCCTCCCTGATATCCTGATTGAACAGGAAAAACATCTAATCAAGAACATAATGCTTTCAAACACCATTCATTTGTCTCTTGATCATAACAATATTAAGATATACAGGAGGTAAAGTCAAAGGCTTTGTGAAGTGTGTTGTTTGCTCCTTTTTATTATGACAATGTAGCATAATGTTAACTCCCTGTGCACTGTATCCTTGAAGTTTTAGATTTTGATTTGAAGGATTTAACACATTTCACAATAGAGAAAAAAGTGCTGAACAGAAATTATTTGTAGTAAACATTTTACAACAGTATGATAATGTGAGAACACTCAGGTACAGCCACGACAGCAAGGCTTTCACCTTGTGAGTCTGTGTGTGTGTCATCATGGCAGAATGTGGTCCTGACCTATCGTAGCGAGAACTACCACAGAAGTGGTTTTGAGTGCTTTACTTTACTTTTTCGATGACAAAAAGAACGCTGAATTCGAAGATGGGCGTGGTCCGAGCAAGGCTGCCCGAAGCGGGGGTAGGAAGTAGGGAAGGGGCCACTGGCACCCCAATTTACGGTCCTGCTCCAAATTTGTTTTAAGTCACGCATCACTTTATACCAGATTCACTCCCATCCAGACATTGAAATTAGAGACCAAAAAGCAGCAATAGGAAGAAACTATTATGTTAAAAAAAATAGGACATTCCACATGTAAAAATGGATCTGAATGAATATGACTTTACACGTATTTTTGTAGTGGAACTATTTACATTAGTGAAACCTGTATCATGTTTGGATTAAAATAAAATATGTATTTTCAGAGTTAGTTATGCTTATTTGCAAATGGCTGCATATTTTCCCAGATGTGACTTTACACAACACAAATAAAGAAATATTTGCAGATCATGGTACATATTTGTGAAATGTCTTCCGTCCAATAAAAGCTTTATAAACCTAACCAATAAAAATGCAGTGAAACACAAACACTTCATACAGTGTGTCAGTACCAACTTCTCTCATTTCTTGTGTTTCATTGCGCTATTCACACCAATTTGGAACTGCGGCTGGTGTGATCACATCACAAGACGGTCTGTGGTTGAAATCTGTAACCATTTTGTCATCAAATTACTCTTTATGATCACAGCCATTGAGCAACCTTGCCATGCTAAAATAATGTTTTATAATGCTTTTTTGTCTTTGTATTAATGGAAATTATGGAAATCCAACAGAAAGCCACACATCATGATGAGAAAACAAGACAAAAATGACACTGCGAACAGAGATGTATATGTGCACATCCACTAACGCGGCTACTCACTTGTACTTGAGTTCTCTGGTGAGTTCGGTCTGAGTCTGTTCCAGCTCCTGTCTGGTTGTGACGTGTTCACCAATCACATCTCTCATCTCGGCCTTCACCAGCTGGAGTTTGGCATACAGCTGTACAGAACAGGAACATATCAATAACTGGTGTCACAAAGCTGTCATGGACGAGGAAAATACATTACTTTGCCTAATTTGAGCAAAAGAAAGATCTTCTCTGTGACCAGCAATGAGAAACTGAATCATGCGTAAACACCAGGACGTGTTCTGTCCAGAGAAGCCTCCCCGAGTGACATCTCTCTTGAAAAAAAGATTATTGACTCCAAGATTGACTGATTAAATTATGATGAAGGGCTTTCGCGATAACGGCATAACAGGACACGTCAGCGTGAGTCATCTTACCCTCTTTAGCTTCTTTGTCTTTAGTTCCACCTCCTGCTGCAGGGAGGAAAACGTCTCCCTCATTTCCAAAGTCTCCTCATCCTGCAACATCATCTGCTGCTGGATCTCTCTCTCTCGTCTTATCTGAAAAGCAAGACGACACATTAAGCTCCATTAAAGATTGATAGAAAAAGTGCTTGTTAAAACATGTGTAAGTTCAGACAGAGTTATCAAGTGTTAATCTTTATACACACCTGTTCTGCAATTTCTTGCCTCTTCAGCTCCAGCATTTTCTGCTGCTCATTGGTGTGATCAATTATAGTCTTTCCTCCAACTAACAGTTTGCTCTCCATCGCCTGCGAACAAAGACAAACAATTAATTATTCACGCACATTTCTTTTGTGTCTCATGTACTGTATCATAACAAGGCCCACGCTCTTCACAAGTACCTTATACTTCTCGATGATCTTCTCCAGAGCGTCCTGGTCCCACTGCATGTCCTCGATCAAGCTTTTTCTGTTTTCGTTCACATGCTTTAACTTCCCATGGCTTCCCTGGCAGGTCAGAACCTTGGGGATGTCACTTCCCTCTTTCATGTGATGTTTCACCTCCTGTTCCTCCTCGAGAGCCTTCCACAGATCCGCATCCCTCTCTCTGAGCATCTCCTCCTCCATCCCGACCATACTTTTACTCAGTCTTTTGCTACTCCTTCTCCTCCTCCTCTCCTTTGCGAGCATCCCTCGCTCATCTAGCTGCGCCTTCAAGCGTGCGATCTCCTCCTGGAACTCCCTCAGCAGGGCATCTTTGGGGTCCTCGTTAATCCGAGGTTTGTTCTTGATGTTCTTGGCCCTGCTGGCGTACCTCAGCGTGGCCAGGGATTCGTCAAAGTGCTTGTGCGATGGCCCCACGGTTGCTATCATGACTGTCTTGGCGTTGCCACCCAGAGAGTCCTGGAGCAGGCGGGTGAGTTTGGAGTCCCTGTACGGGATGTGGGTGCTTTTCCCATCCACCAGAGCTGAGATGACATTCCCCAGCGCTGAGAGGGACAGGTTGATCTTGGCTGCCTCCTTCAGTCGCCTACCTTTCGCACCTGTCTTGCTCTGGCGCTCGCTGCCAGCCAAGTCGACCATGTTGAGCTTCCCAACCCGGATGTGGTCCTCGCCATCTGGCCCCACTTCGCTGCACTCCACTGTTATGACAAAGATGGCATGAGAGCGAGAGCTGCGTTCGTTCATGTTGGTGAACCCCACAGACCTGGACTGGTTGCCTATGTTCATCACATGTTCGATCTCAGTGGCGTTCTTTGTGACCACTGAAGACAGGTCTTTCACATAAATACCACAGTCAGGGTTCTCTTTCAGCTCCAGTTTCCTGTTGTTGTCTTTGCACAGCAGATCTCTGATCTCCTCCTGGTAGATCTCAAGGTACGATGACCTCACCAGGTACTTCTGGTTCTGAGTTCTGGATATTTGTGTAAAAATGTGCTGAAACGAATTCGGTATGACCCCCCTCATGTCTGGGTCGTTTGAAACCCCTTGCATGGTGTGTGTTTTACCTGTCCCGGTCTGGCCATAGGCGAATATGGTCCCGTTGAAGCCATGGAGCACAGACTCCACCAGAGGTCTGACTGCATCATCATAAATGTCGCTCTGCTTTGAATCCCAGCCGTACACAGAATCAAACGTGAACACTTTCATTGGATCATCAGGTGGTGCCTTTGGGTTCCTGATGGTGATCTGCCCCAGTCTGTCATCAAGCTGCAAAATGTTTTCATTATCCCCCATCTCCTCTCTCCTGCTGAATGGCCGGCAGCGGACCACCACCCTCACAGCCTCGCAGTGTTTGATTTTAGACATTTTGTTGCGAGATCAAAAGCAGCACGTTAAAATAATAAAAGCCATTTTCTCGGGCGGGTCCCGCAGTTTTATCCTTCTCCGTACAGGTGCAGCAGCTTCTGTTTCATCTGGTGGAAGGGAAAAAGCGGTCAGACACACCTCATGTGCGCCGTTTGCATCATCCCCGTGAACGCAGCGTCTCCTCCGCCCCGAGCATCTTTCCAGCAAAAAGGAGGCGATGTCACAAGATGTAAAAGGATGCTGCTGGAGGAAAAACACCCTGCCACCCCCGGCCCAGCCCACACAGCCTCCCCGCGGAACACACCCTGCTCTGCGGACAATGGAGAGAAGACATGTGACCTGCGCAGCGCATTGGATTGGAGCAAATGTTCTCATGGTACACAGCTATGGTCTACATCTGTTATGATCATGACAAATTACCCTCCAGCAAGGGCGTCACTCCATATTAAAAAGTGGTGGTGACATAAGATTTATTTAAGTGGTCTTCACATATGCAAATGTATGCAATATATCTAGGCCATGAGATGTCAGAGTAGATATACAGAAGGAAAAATATTGCATAATGGCATATTAAAATTCATTTAATCTTATTAGATAATATTTCTTGGTGCAAGCCATTTGGAACATTTTTAACAAATGATGCTTTTAAAGGTGCACTATACTACTTTTTAAAAAAAAAATAAACACAGACAGAGCACTTGATATAAGGAACAGCAGTTGTTTTATTTTAATTAAAGGTGCAATATGTCAGAATTGGCAACTTGTCAAATTCATCCTCAAAACAAATAGGGAGCAGCATATCACCATGGTAGCCGCTAACTGCTGCCATGTGTAGCTGCCACCAGTGAGTTAGCTCAATTAGCCATGCAGCTAGCGGTCCTCACCAGGCAAGTGTCCAACAAAACTGTTATTTCTTCACATTCTGATCATTTTAGTATTTTTTTAAATGTTTTCAACCACATATATTACATATTGAACTTTTAATGCTAATACAATTATTTAAACTTAATTAAAATTGTAAAATATTGAGTATGAAATAAGCATGTACACTAAACAGTAGGCTACTGCTGATTTAATGTAGCTGACAGACACATATGTGCTTCTATCATCTTTTAAAGTTTTTTCTTTGCTGCCTACAATGATTGGTCCCAGCGATGCCTCTACTGCAGGCACATGCTACTCTCTGAATTCCTTTAATTTAACATAGGACTATGTAACCAAAACTGTGACTATGAAAAGTTACATAATGCACCTAAAAATTAATGAGGACAAAATCAGTAATTTACAAAAGTGGTGAGGACAGTGAAAATGACATCTAATGTATGACCAGCACTTCAACAATAGAGAGAGAAAGAAAAGCAGGTTTTGATTCAATAACAAAATTTTATTCAGGTGTCACATTTACATCCTTGTTCACACCAGCCCTCCCTCCCCCCCAGTTTTTTTTAATGTACAAAAAAGGAGAAGACACTCATAGTGGTAGACATTCATCCTTAATGAAGAACTAATTTGCCAGTTGGAAAATATTTTAATTCTTCTGCCTCTCCAGAATCTTTTCATCCGCAATGTGTGAATATATAGCCTCCATCTGCTCCTCAATCTATACATCAAGTCAATCAATAATGTTAAAGTACAAAGAAAAACATCCTTTTGTGTTGACATCACAAACTCAAGTTGCCAGTTTATTAGGTACAACTAGCCAAAATAATGCATTCTAATGAACAGGTCTGCAATAAATCGTACCTCCCTTAAGGTTGTAATATTGAGACTTCAAAACCACTTACTTTTTACTTTTTTATATATCCTGTATATAATAACGCAATACTTTTCAATACCTCTCTAAACCAGTTTTTAACAAAGACTGAACATCATAACCTTTAGGATTTATTGCAGGGCTGTTGCTAGATTTACCTAGATGCACCTCATGAACTGTCAACAGACTGCATTTTCAGTATGTTTGCCCCCACTCATGATATAAATGTTAGGCACATTCTAGCGGCAGGCTGGAGTTCTATGAAAAGCTACTGGCACACACGGTGGGTCGGTCACTTGTGAAATTTCTTGCTAGAATCCTTCGCGTGATCCAGTAAGAGTTGGCAGGGTGTGAACTGGTTCCCGTAGACGGCTTCAAACTGCCTCATCTTCTCCACCAGCTTGTCTGCACCGAAGGTGTCCACAAAACGGAAAGGTCCTGGAAACAGCAAGATGTTACGTAAGGGAGACGTTATCATCAATGTACACAACAAATGGATAATAGGGATATTGCTCCAGGCTTGTTTTTCTGTCTCTATGAAGAGCTATTCTGTAAACACAAGGAGGATGTCAATTATAACACATTTTAGCACCTGGGCGCAAGTTATTGTGGACTTTTTTCCAGTCTAAAGCATCCTTATATCTAGACCAGACAGCCCGTCTAAAGGGATTCAAAATAAATGGAGACATAGGGAGACACTTATATCACTTGTACAAACAAAGTGAAGTAATCCAACTGATCTGGGCCAACTTTACTTTCTACCAAATTCATCTTCTTACTAAAGACTAAAATATCTGGCTGGTGTCCTATTGGGTGCTTATCTAAACATCATGCATCATCTTAAATGTTAAGTTTTAGCACAGGTGATACAAAAACTTGAACCCAAAAATGATATGATTACAAGCTGAGTACAGTCAAACTAAGCTAAGCAAACTAACTAAGCAAACACAGGAGTTCAAAGTGTTACTTGTGTAAAGCTATGTCTGGCTTTGTTAACTGCAGTGGTTCTGTTCATTTTTGCTTTTATATTTCATATGTATTTCTCTGTGGACACAGACAACAGAGATTTGTCTTTAAATGTCCATTTAATTCTCTTTGAATTGATGTGATCAGTGATTGATTTGTTTGGGTCTGTGTTTCAAATCTTTAACTTAGATCTCATCGTCTTAACTTGGCTCTATGAAAGCTTTATGATCCAGGTTCTGTTTTGCTCATTCAAAGCAGGCTCTCCCCAAAACACCTTTATCAAACACCCCTCAGCTGTGTTACTGAACTATAAATAACACTAAACAGACAGGTTAGGGTCCTTATTTCATCCTAAAATGCTTTGTCACTACAATTCTTGGGCTTTCAAATTCACATGAAAAACAGAATGAAAGGAAACCCTGAGGAAACAGCCTCTGACTGATGATCATGACTTAAGGTTGAACTCTTACCTCCAAGGCAGGGGGGGAATCCCAGGCCAAACACAGCCCCGATGTCTCCTTCCAAAGGATTGTTCAAAATGCCCTCTTGCAAACACAGCACGGCCTCGTTGACGAATCGAGATATGAGCCTGTACTGCACATCAGAGTCTGATGAACTGTAAAAAGAGTCATGAGAACAGAGTATTTCAGTATTCAAACAGCAGCCTCATTGAGCAACGTATATCACTGCATCGCTACTTCGGCATTTGTCTAGTGTCAACTTACACAGCAGGATTTGGTGTCATCCTGTACTTTTCAAGGATATCTCCAATCTCTGGGTTAACCTCTTTGACTTTGAGTCCTGGCTGGTAGACGTAGCAACCCTTTCCTGATTTGCGGCCTTGAGAATTAAGAAAAGCAAGGATTAATTAATTTTTAATGTAACATGCCCACAAAAACACAAGTTCCTCATTTAGCTAAAACTGGGCTTTAATCATCATTTCATCATCCATACCCTTGAATCCCATGTCCACCATGGTCTTCAGAACGTCCACGTTTCCACCACCAAAGCGGGAGCCGAAAGCTTTGCCGAGGTCCTCGGCCACGTGGGCAGCGACGTCGATACCAACTTCATCAGCCAGTGTGGCTGCACCCACAGGGAACCCAAAGCCTGTGGTGAGTGCATCTAACTTCTTGGGATCAACTCCTTCCTGCAAGTGCAAATGGATTAATTAATAATATGTACAACAGCAATCCTGGAATAATGAATATGCTCTGCTCAAGTGAGCTTTCCTTCATTAAAGCTCCAGTGTGTAGGATTTAGGAATACTACAATACTAACCTGAAGTACTCGTACAGCTTCAGCCAACATGGGAGCCAGACACCTTGTTGTATAGAAGCCAGGTCCGTCCTGTAGAGAATTTGTGGAATATTTAACTGAGGCGCAATAGCGTTTAAATTATTAGCATGCATCATCATCAGAATCAGGAAACTTTACAGTCGGCCTACTCTACAGTGGTTTAGCCTCATGAAAACGATGCAGTCCACAGTTCCAGGGTTTAACCTATTTCAATGCGCTTCGAGCACACGGCCAGCTGAGCTGAAAGCACACTCAGTGGATGCGCTTGCTGCTGGAATGCACAGCACCGCTCGAGCCAGCATGGAGAGGAGAGGGTATGCAAGGGTATTTGAGGGCATATGTGTGTGTCTGTGTGTGTGTAATTGAGAGATGGAGAGAGTGACAGGAAGAGGGAAAAGAAGTGGAAAGTGGAATATTGAACAGAATATGTTTCTGTACGTTTTAGTAAGTTGTTGATGAAGGTTCTCTGTCATCCAGGTCATGGTAATTAATGGTAGTTTTAGTAAGTTATTAATTTATTCTGAATAAAGATAATGGATGGACTGCTTTCTCAGTAATTGACCTGTGCCTGCTCTAATACATACATACACATATATGTTTACACTTAGAGTTAAGAGCAGTCTGGCTGCAAAGTGCAAATATGTGCAAGTGTTTAAGTACTAATGTCTTCATAGCCTGTCTATCATAGGTTGTGGTCATTACTTCTACTGCTGTGATAAATATCTTTGCTGAATCACTTAACAACCTCATTGTGGGTCATTTGCTATCATGTCGATAAGTAACCACACCAGGAAATAACACACAACCATGACGCTCACCCCAACAACAATGATGACTTTGCCCTGCTTCAGGCCGACTGCCACAGCAGAGGCTGTTGTGTCCTTTGACGTCTGATCAGTGGTGATAATCTCAAGGAGCTGCATCTTGTCCACTGGAGAGAAGTAGTGCATTCCAATCACCTAAGGACACAAAGAAAAATTATTCAGCAACTCTAATTCTTATTTAGAAGCACTTTGAAACTACAAGGCAGCTACAAACCTTGTCTGGTCTCTTGCTGGCAGCAGCAATATCCTTGATGGGCAGAGCAGATGTGTTGCTGGCAAATATGCAGTGAGGGGAAACCACCTGCAGACAAATGTTTTGGCTCAAAGTCACAACTGAACTAATAATCACAACAATTTTATCCTGGATTTAATGTTACAAATGTAAATACCAAGAACTGATACAACAAAGTGTATAAGCAAAGGCCTGCTGAGATTCTTTCCAGTCATACTTACAGCCTCCACCTCCTTCAGAACTGCATGCTTGATTTTAATGTCTTCAAACACAGCTTCAATAACCATGTCGGCTTTCGCAAAGCCACTGTAATCCAGCTGGCCAGTCAAGTTGGACAGTATGGAGTCTCTCTGAAATGAGGTGATGTTCCTCTTTTTGGTCTTGTCGTTGAGCCTTGTTTAAAACAAAAACATACAAACTAAACTCAAATTTCTCACCTGTTTTGAAAGTTTAAGGTTATTATGTCACTAGACTGCAACTTTATCTACCAAATGTACAGTCTGGCTGTGAATTAAATGCTGTCGAAAACATTCTCAACATTTACATGTCTGCTATGAAAACTCACCCTTTGTAAACCTGCTGTTCTCCCCTGCCAAGTCCACCTACAGTGGTATCCTTCAGGATTGTGTGCACACCTTTGTCCACAGTCACCTGGGCGATACCTGCTCCCATCAGACCTGCTCCCAAGATGGCAAGAGTCCTGGTGGCACACACACAAAGACAAGAGAATTTATCTACCACCTCAAAAGAGCCAATAGAGGAGAGGATAGGAAAATTATACTTCCTTTAAACCAAAGCAAAGATAATGTCCTGTTTGTGGCTGTTAAACTGTCAACATTTGTTTTTAGGCCTGGCTTTGTCTTTAGTGCTGGTCAGCTATTTAACCAGGACCAAACACACAGGTCTGAAAAGTGAAAATGCAAGTTGAACATGTGTCAACTGATGTGTCATCAGTGATCTCCACTTACTTCACTTCTTTTTCAGGAGTTCCAAAGCGGTTCTTCTTGCACGCAACTTGACCATGATAGAGACCAATCAGGGCACCGGATTCTGACGTTTTTGCCAACTGACCAAAGTTCTGTGATAGACAAGAAAATCTGTGATGTTCATTTGCACAACGTGCAACTGCAATTGAATGTTACATTTCTCGATGTTGTGGGCGAACACACCGTACCTGAGACTCGGCCAAGTATCCAGCAGTGGGGCCTTGTTCTACTCCAGTCTTCACACACTGAAGAAGGAAAAAGATTCAAAACTTTAAAAATATTCTTAGAATATTATATGGTTGGACTACTTTTACAACAAATAGCCAAGAATGGCCAGATTTTTTAATAATAGTCGTAGAAACTCTTTACTTACGTCAATTATTTTCAGGGGTGCTGGATAAAGTCCCTTGCTCTGCTTCATAACTTTACTGTGGACAGTTTTGTAAATTTGATTCCGTACGAACTCAAAGCTCATTACGTAGTCCTGGATTTCTATGGAAAGAGAACATAAGTATTTTTTTAGTTTGTTGATGAAACAAACTTAATTGACATGAAAGAGTCAAATGTTCAATAAATGCAGCCCTACTTACTCTGCATCATGCCTTTCTCTTTGTGGAGTTTGATCTTCTTATCGACAATCCCTTTGGCATATTCGATGGCAACTTCCTCGAGGTAGTCTATTGTTCTTTCCTCTGGACTCTTCAGCCCAGGTCCTATTATACAAGCAGAAAAAGCATGCAAAGATTAACTTTTTAAAATGAGCAACTAATGTACAGTGAAATACTCGCTGCTGAGAAATTACAGATTCACATTTCTGAAGGTGGTAATACTTTAAAACTACCCATTTGTAGCAGTTGAATGTTTTTTTGTAAAGATAGCTTACCTAGAGGGTCTACAAGTTGGTCGACAAGCCCCATCTTCTTGGCTTTATCTGCTCGGATATTTCTTCCTGTCAGCATCATGTCAAAGGCACCGGGTAGACCAATCTAAAATAATGGAAGAAAATATTTGTGGACTGATTTAATCAATATCAACAGTGTGTTGTGTTCTTGCATGCCTTAAAGCACTGAAAGTGCATTAAAAAGAAGTCATTATGTAGTTTGTCATAATCCTGCACTTCTAAGGACAGTGTTATTGAAAACTAGACATGATGGACCGGGGGAAGTAATCTGTTCTTCTCGAAGGTGCACGTAAACGTCTTAAACCAATTATGAGCATTAACCAGATTATTTTGCATGACTGACCAGCCATTTTAGGTCTTGTCCCAACGAGCCATTATTAAACGCTTTCACATATTATGACATTAAGTGAAGTCAATCAAAATGTAGGGAATCTACTCCCAGTACGAACCATTTTGGGGAGTCTCTGTGTACCACCAGCTCCAGGAAGAAGACCCAGCATTACTTCAGGAGTACCAAGAACTGTTTTCTTGCTCTTTGTTGCAACTCTGTACTGGCAGGCGATGGCAAACTGAAATGCAAAGAGAGGCCATTAGATAACACATTATAATAATCCTAGTCAAATGTTTCCAACAATTGTCAAACATACAGTTGGCTGCTGAAATACTGTTTGTTTACCTCTAAGCCGCCTCCTAAGCAGGAGCCGTTGATGGCAGCAACAACGGGCTTGGGAGACTTTTCAATCTTCTCGAACATCTTCTGCCCTTCCTGAGAAAGTTTGGTGACCTCTTCTGAATCCTTACAGGACTGGATCATACTGAAACAGATGTACATTGTATTCAAAAGATTACAGGGAATCAAAAGCATGGCCATTTTGGCAATACATTCAAATATAATAAAAGATCTTCATGCCGATTGAGTGTTTTGTTTCACTTAACATTACTTCTTACTTAATATCAGCTCCTGCAATGAAGCATCCCGGCTTTGAGGAGATGAGGACAGCACTTCGAACAGCGTTGTTGGCCCACAACTCATCCATTACTTCTGTCATCTCATTTTGCATTTGGATCGACAGTGTGTTAACCTGGAAGGTGACATGACCACAAAGTTCAGATCACAGCCACGTAATTCAGGAGTGGAAACTGTCACATCAATCATGACTGTTTCACACCTTGGAGTTTGGGGCGTTCATCCGTACAACAGCAACATCGCCCTTGACTTCATAGTTCACATGGGTTCGTGCTAAAAATAGAGAAAGGAAGATATTGTACAGAGAGAAAATAATTGTGTCATTGGACAGGCTGACCTATTTTTAATCATGTACTATATGCAGTAAATTCCAAGTTATTTAGGAGTTACCTAGCATGGCTGGAGCTACTGAGAAGGTACGAAAAGTACTGCCTGTAGAGAAAAATGACAGAAAACAATGCATTATTACAGACATATAGACATCAACATATAATCCATATCAAAATCATTATATATAGCCCCTAAAAACTTTAACCAAACCAAGTGTCGTCGTACAACACGCATATAAGTCGTCTATATGAGGCGTACACATAATATTGCCATGACCTCAGACGGTCTAGGCCATGCTGTGCAATCCACTGGAAAATGACCCCTCACCTACATTCTCCGCCTACCATTCAGACAGAAAGAGGCAACAGTAGCCATCACAATGGCGAATCAATGGCACAAGTCCCCAAATGCCCGTCCAAACTCTCTTACCGAGGACATATTATAGTCCAAAGTGGAAGCTGATAGTCTGAGATCAAAACTTTAATTCTGAACGAGAGCCCTCGTGATTAAACTTGCTCGATTCCGTAGCAACCAGCTAGCTAGCTAGCACAGATAGCGGGTTTACACTCAAAAGTTTGCTCACTAAAACAAAAAGTTCACAAGTTCCACTTTCAGGGACCGTTCTGTCATTAAGCTCGGTGTTTGCTGAAAATATAAAAAGTCATGTTGTTTGAAGAACCAAGTCACATTTCTGCATTAGGTTACATTCTTCGGAGCTAACTGCTAGTCTAACAAGCTAATTACCCATCTGCGGTACCTAGCAAATCCCGTATTTTAAGTATCATTCGCCGCGTTGGTTGTCTTTACTTTTCAAATAGTGAATGCATGTCGTTTCTACCTGAATAGAGAGCATATCTCCTTAATGTCACTCTGGAAAGAACACCAAGGGCTCGAACACCAGCCATCTTGGGAGCGTAGGTCAGTCAGCAGTATGAACTGAAGCTAGTTAGCTTGCTGTCATTGGTATTTGAGAAGCAAAAGTGACTGTGGCGTGTGTGCAACTTCCTGAAAACGCGGATCAGAAGCTGATTGGCTGTTGTTGCAAACCGCCGCATATCATTGGCTGACACTGCGGAAGTCGCAGCTCATGGGACGTTCAAGGACTACAAAACGCCTCTAGACGTGTCCACTTCCTCAGCTGAAAATAACTAAACATATGAACGGGGACGACTGGAAGTCCTCGGTTTTAAATTCACATTGTCATTCAAAAATATATTTAGATTAATATGAGATACTTACAAAATGTGTACTTTCAGCACACAGTGTAAAATATAATTATTAGACTAAATGAAAGCAATAGCAGCATGATACCACAAGGCGGAGGCAGAAAATCAGTGTGAGATTTTGACTGGATGTTTGCACTGAGAAGTTTTCATAGTCAAAAGCTACATAATTTGGAAAAATGTTTGTTGTTTCATTTAAATTTAATGAAACTATCCCACTATCTATCAGGAAGAATACTAATACAAAATAGAGAAATGCAAGTTTGAACATTACAGTACATTGACACCATCTCATTGCAAATAAAAAAGCTGTGAGAGCACATGTATCAGCAATCTATCATTTATATCATTTAAATTATTTATACATCATTTATTGTATTTATTTAATTGTTGCCTATTGGTTTACCTCTGGGTGTGCTTATCTGTCTGTAAATCACTGTTTATGTTAATCAATTATACATTTCACAACAGAGCACAAGGGAAATATGTTGTTTGCTTCATATAAAGTGTGTCTCCTGTTTTAGTCATTGAAACTGCAAGCAGCTTCTCACTTCAAGATTTAAAACTGTCACTACATGTGGTTTTCTTTACATGACTGCAATCTTCCTTTTTTCACGATTTTGATGTCTATGTGTTGTGATGAGTTCTGGCAAAGACACACTTCCTCTCAAATATGGTCAGATGGTTACAGAAAATTCAGTCCCAATAAGGTCATATTATCCAACATTTCTAATCTAATAATAGCCTGCGCAATACTGTATCACTCACTATGGCACAGTTAAGTGCAACAGCTAGTTTCACTTCACACTTGTAGAGCATGTCTAGCAAAATAAACACATTCCAAACATTCCTTCTTCTGTTTTTTTTTTTTTTGTGGTGTATATATAGCTCACTGCACAAGGATCTCAATAACAGCAGTCCATGATTTTTATTATAAAGCCAAGGTGTTCACAAACACTTCTCTGTAGCCCAGTGTGACTGTCAGAACCTGTTCACACCCGAGTGACAGTTCCTTCCTTCCTGTATCTGATATTGATCACAGCTCAAAGGTGACACCTTGTGTACAACTTGGTGAACTACATTAACATCGACCTCACTTTAGGAAAATGGCTCCCACACATTTTTACACAGGGTGCACTGTAGCTGATTTAATGCTGAGTGTCTTTTGGGTTTACTCCAGGTTTTGAGATGGACAGGGATAATTACATGTGAAATAATAATTACAAAGCTTGAATTCCATTTGAATTACTCTGCGTTTTCTTTAGAGCCCATCCCTGCAAAATTAAACCATTTCAATGTTGCCTCAAATGAAAACATAGGCTGAAAATGAATACAGACAATTCACTGCAATTTAGGATCTTTATAATTGGTACCTTAGAAATAGTTCATCTCAACTAACAGGAACTGATCATTTTCAAGATATACTGACTCAGTCTTGCCCAATAGCTGACTGTTTCATACCACTATCTACCCACTGTGGCAAAACTAGATGCTCTCAATTGCTGCTGCACAATTTAAAGGCTCTTCATAAGGGTAATTTAACTTTACTATAATAGTAGATCTCCAGGGTTAATGGTCAAGCTGTCCCATTAACTGAATAAGCTGGCACGGTGGTGGAGGAAATCCTGAGATAGTGAAATAGCAAGTTTTAGCCTTTATTAGTGCTATTTTGTCAGATAATTATTACTGATGCAGTTCTGTTTTATCAGTAATAAACACATCATATGCATCACATTTTATAAGATGATCATATGTTATGTTCAAACAAGCAACTGTCTTTCAAATAAATGTGGTGCAGTATATAAAGTAATGACTATAAAATGCAATAAATCAAATAGTCCTTCAAAATTGTGCAGTAGGCTAGTGACCCACAGAAGCAACATCCTGTCACATTTACTATTCTATTCTGAACGCAGGAGTATATTTTCATCGCCATCGATTGCACTTTAATGTTTACACTTCTGACCTTTGACTTCGCGTGTACGAGGGACATTTGAAGGCAGCATCAGTCTTTCGAGGAAGGCGGGATCATGTGTCGCAAGCACGGAGCGATCCAATCAGATGTCAGATTCTCACATAGCAACCCCAATCAGCGACGAGGGACTGTCTGGTTGCGAAGGTAGTGGCAGTGTTGGTGTACTGGATGAAGCAAGTGTTTCCTTTGGGCTTGCTTGCTGCTACGTTTAGTAGCATCGCACTGCCGATTTATCTGTTAAGTTTGGCGCCTAACTATCAGGCGTTTGATTACCTTGCTCAGTAATTCAGTTTCTGCATGTTAATACTGTAAACTAGCCCACGGGGTGAACGTATCCTTGTCCGAGGAGCATCTTTGACCATAAGTGGAGCACGAAATTACGATGCCATCCCCGATGGAGGGATCTTCCAGAGAAGGTGACCTCTTTACTGTGAAACATGAGCTGAAAAACGGTAAGTTAGCAGCAAGCTGGTTAAACTTTTAATGCAGTCCGTTTTATTTGCTGTTTTTTTTTTTCTTGACGAGACACGTGCCTTGCAGGAATGTTAGCTGCCTAGCTCGGAAGAGTCAACTGTCACTGTCAGTGGGCATTTGTAGTGAGCGCTAACATCAATGTTAACGTGGCTCAAGTCCAAAAATGGCAGAGGAAGGCTAATGTTGGGGCTGACTGTCCTTATTAACTCACGCAAACTAAACGTTACCTAACCATTTTACCAGCGTTAGCTAACTGCTTCTTAATAACCGTGGTCAACCCGGCTAACGTTAATAACATTAGCTTAAGCTAGTTGTTAACAATGCCAAATTAGACCACTGGCATGGATTTTTGTGCAAGTTTATGGGATTGCCGACGCCTTAATGTGACATTAATAACTAAACGAGTTGGTTTTTCCTGTTTTTGCCCGGATTTGTTCGCGGTCACACCGCTAACTTCTCCTTAGCCAAGGAAGAGCAGACACAGCTGCAGTGCTGTCAGATCCCACGAGTTAGCTTGGTTTCATTCTGCACATTATACATCAAGCACGGTTGGTTCATGAAATCATGCTTGACAAGTAAATTACTCGTACTTCTTGCTGGCCTTGTTCACACCATTCAACAACACCCTCAAGGTAAAACTGTGACGGTTGTATTAAATCCTGCTGGCTTTTGTTTTTTTTTTTTGTGTGTGCGTGCAATGGAAGTAGTGTTGACATAAACCAGCTGCACCTCAAAACGTGACTCCAGGAGGATCAAGAGGAAGGAAATCCAGTCAAATTTACTGTTGCAGTTCCCAAATCATTATGATTGAGACTTCAGTGGCAAAGTCTCAATCATAATGTTCAGTGAGAAGAGTTGCAGGTCTGCTGATTTAACGCCGAGGGCTGCTGAATGAAGTTGGACACTTCCTCAGCTACAACTGGTTTATAATGACACAGTGCTGCTGTTCAGGCTGCAACATGACTAGGCTGCACCCCCCATTTACTGCCCTGCCCTAAATATGCAGTCATTCTAGTTGTCACTGCTTTTTTTTTTTTTTTTGGTATTAAATTTCAAATAGCATATCAGCTGCTGCACCACTTAACCCTGCTTCTGACCCTTCCTGCAGTATTTGACCCAGTGGAAACAACAGAGCATTTAAAAGGTGCAAAAGGCCAGACCAGTTTTTTACTAAAAAACCTATCTTTGTAAATATGCAGTCGTGCAAAGTCAATACAAAAGTGATCACTGTTCCTTCCTGTCTTAATCTTCATGGCTGCGTTGATGCTGATTCAGATAGTTGTAATCATGTGTTGGATTTTCAGATTTATCACTCAGGAAACCGACCAAAATAGCTTTTTATTTTGACGGACATGCAGACCGAAGAGATTCCTCTTGTCTTGCAGTAAGGCGTCATCTGGCTCGACACTTCTGTCAGTCTATTAATAAACACACAGAAATCAAACTTGGCCTTGGCGGGGGTGTTATGCAACCTGAACCTCTGACCTCAGATTTGAAGGACAGCATTGTTGCTTCGAAATGACACAGTGTGCACCCTAAGTGCCTAATAGTTGCATTCGCATTTCTTCTCGCGTGTAAGAGGAGAAGCAGCAGAAAAAAAAATCAAATGAGCCGTTTTAATTGCTCAGTAGCCTATTTTCAGAGTGGGAGACAGAAGGAATGTATTCACTACAATGGACATGCACATCTATCATCATGCTATGCTCAGTCAGCTGTACAGGGACACCACGATTTAGAAAGACATGAGGAGTCACGGACAATGTGAGCTGAATTCACTGAAGATGTTTGATGGGAAATAATGAGCTATTGCTAGCTAATTTAGCAAATTTGCTTGCAGTTGCATGGAAGATTATCTTGTACTTTTGAGAGGGAGTTTAGAAGTATACCAGTAAACATGAAGGAAATTTGCTGATTATGCATATGTTACATCTGTTGTATTTGTGCATTTTAAACAAATTCACTATTGCAAGATGACCAGTGCTACCAGTCTGCTGCTGTGGCTCTGTGTTCATTTAACCAACAGCAAGATTTTCCTAACTGTGTTTTAAATCGCTGATTCTCCAGTTTAAAGCCCAGCCTTTTCAAATTCATTGGTCTCAAAGCATCAGGGCTCAGGGTCTCTTTGTGTCAAAATGGAATGCAAAAATACATTATTTATGACTCAGGCACAAGCTACAAAACAAAAACTATTGATGCCTGCAAGGTGATGAAGTATGCCTTATGGCTTCCATGCAACGGCTGCAGTTTTTGTCATCTACAGCTAAAAACAGCTGACCTGTACAAACGTATTTACCACTTGGCTGTATTAACATTATTAAATAGACCCAAACTTTTTCCCTGATAGGGCCAAACTGAAATTTAATGGTGGGCCACAGGCCAAAAGCAAACCCCTTTTGTGTGAAGATGCAAAATACTTCGAGCATCCCACGTACTCTCAATTTACTGACATCCTGTGTCACTCTGCCTCTGAGCTTAAATTATGAAAAATAATTAACACTAAGAGATCTCCATATTTAAAGAGCATGTGACCTCACAATCAATATAATAGCATTAACATTATTTAAAAAAAATAATTTTTTGCACTAGAAACATCTGGCTGCTCTTATTGGGCCAACTTTATACATGTAGTACATTTTGAAATCACTTTTTACTACACTCTGCGTTCACTGTTTTAAGTACACAGTATTTTGCCATTGTTAGTGAGGGGCTTGCAGGTCATGTTAAGTCTCCGATGAGTTGTCCCCAGTAACGTGGCACCAATCTGGGGTAGGTGGGAGATTAATAATGCACCTGCAAAAAGCAATTGCAGGCACAAACAGCAGGGCTGTCAGCAGTGAATAAAAGCATACATTTTCCCCTGCTCCAGATAAGCCTCAGTGGAAAAATACCTCATCCGGAAAAAAATGTTTCCTTCTTCTTTTTAAGGTCGAGCTACTTATTGATTTAAAAAAAACAAAAAATAGTGAACCTTAAGGGAATACATGTATCTCCTGTAACATGATGTTGACTTTTCTTTACTGTTTTGTCATTATGTGAATTGAGTGGTTGTTTCCCTTGTAATGTTTTATGTCTGCTCTCACTTCAGCCAACCTGACGGGCCATGTAGAGAGGGTGGGCATTGAAAACTTTGAGCTATTAAAGGTGCTGGGCACAGGAGGTGAGTAAAGCCTTTAACTGTAGTCTTTCTCTGTGTTGTACAGAACAAGACGTTTAGGTGATAGTTTGCATGTCAGTCTGGCATCTGATATTGTGTGTTTTTGGAATGATAAGCATGTTACACCAGGCATTTCTGTTGAAGCCTATGCCCTGCACTGAACTTTGCTCTGGTCTTTGTTTATTTTAACCACCAGCATACGGCAAGGTGTTCCTGGTGAGGAAAGTGAGTGGCCATGATGCGGGGAAGCTGTATGCCATGAAGGTTTTGAAGAAGGCCACTATTGTACAAAAGGCAAAGACGGCTGAGCACACACGGACGGAGCGGCAAGTGCTGGAGCACATTCGCCAGTCTCCGTTCCTCGTCACACTTCACTACGCCTTCCAGACGGATACCAAACTGCACCTCATACTCGGTTAGGATGTTTTAAATGAAACTGCCTGCCATACACTGCAGATAGACATTTCTGTGTTATGTTAATACACGCAAAACAAAAGGTTAATGATTGTCTTTAACACAGTTACAGGTTTTCCCAAACTGAATGTAGAAAAACCAGTCACATTATATCATTTTGGTTCAAACCTGACATGCATTATATCTTCCATTCTAGATTATGTAAATGGTGGGGAGCTATTCACACATTTGGTGCAAAGGGTGCGATTTAAGGAGCAAGAAGTAGCCTTGTACAGCGGAGAGATTGCCTTGGCATTAGAGCATCTACACAAGGTAACAGATCCCATACAATCAAGGCCTCTTGTCCTTTCAGGAGTTGTCTATTGCTGTTTACACATTCTGTCGTTTTCTCATTGCAGCTTGGGGTTGTCTATCGGGACCTAAAACTAGAGAATATTCTCCTGGATTCAAGTGGTCATATAGTTCTCACAGACTTTGGCCTCAGCAAAGAATTTGATCAGGTAAAGTATGTCTCAACAATATGTGTTAAAGAATAAGTTCCCCCAAAATTGAAAATTGCTTCACAGCAAAACAGTGTTGCAACATTTTTGGGTGATCTTATCCTTTAAAATCTCTATTTCCTTAAATTATATAATTCTGTATAGAATATGTTTTGAGGGCCGGGACATCTCTGTGGTGCCACAATGCTTAATTTATATTGGTATGTTGTGATGCATTTTCCCTTATCAAAAATAATTAGAGCTCTATAGATTGGGATATTGCACTTGGCCATTTTGGTATTTCGATAATATTTTGATTAATCGTTTAGTCCTACCTAATTTCAAATTTTGAATCAAAATTGGTTTATAACCTATATAACAAAGAAGTTGTCTGGCTTTTCCCTTAAATGCCCAGAAAAACTATTTTCTTAATAAGCTGTTTTTCTGTGAGTAATGGGGTCATGCTTGAAAACGCAATTTTCTGCCAGAGTAAGAACTGTTTTGTTTATTTCACACAAGAGAAATCATCCTACGAGCTCTCTTTGCTGGATTGAAGTGGGCAGACTCAGTTAGGAAAAGCTGCTGTCACAGACTTCCAGATTTTAGCAACATTTGAATCAAAATCTGATAACATTTGTGAGGTTGTTTGATTATGTTGCCAGGCCATTGTCAATCAAATTTGATCCAGCCACACCTGCATAGTCCCGATGAAACAGATTAGAGTTTTTGAGAGTTAAGCTTCTAATAAATACTGCCCAGAAATCTGTGTCCTTGTGCATGTGCACGAGACAAACAAAATGTGAACCCACTCAAAGAAAAACTACTTAACGCGCTATCAGATGTCGAAAAGTCCACAGGGCACCTTTAAATGTTCTAAAGAAACACTTACAGGCATTTTACAACACAGAGAAGACTAAGATCATTTGTATTTTTGATATATTTGGATTTTAAAATGTGTCTACTCATGAATTTGCAATTCTTTTTAAAAACAGATGGAAAGGGCATTTTCTGTTTGTGGCACAATTGAATATATGGCTCCAGAAATCGTGGAAGGCGGAGAGTCTGGACATGACAAGGTAATTTGTGGTTTTATGTTTTATGCTGTCATCTATTTGATCAGATCAAATCCCCCATATTCTCTTCTCTGTATTATTGAATGTGCATGCTCTATGAGATTTCTCTTTTAGTCATGAGTAATTACTTTCATGCATTACAGGCGGTGGATTGGTGGAGCCTCGGCGTGTTGATGTACGAGCTTCTAACTGGTGGATCACCCTTCACTGTCGACGGAGACGAGAACTCACACACAGACATAGCCAAGTATGGATTCCCCCCCGATCATCAGCCACAGTTTTCAGCTAGCCTTCAGTTATAATCTCTTTACAACACTGACCATGTCTGTCTCACTCACCACAGGAGGATTTTAAAAAAGGACCCTCCTTTCCCCAAAGATATGGGACCACTGGCCAAAGACGTGATCCAGCGGCTCCTCATCAAAGATCCAAAGAAGAGATTGGGCTCGGGTCCTAACGGAGCGGAGAATGTAAAAAAGCACCCGTTTTACCAGGTGGATCTCATTGCCTGTCTCGACTCTTCCACAATATTTAGAAAAGCTAAATGGCAGGATGGGCTTTACTATACATAATGGGGCTGCTTTGAGTGTGCAGCATTTAGGGAAACTGAGTGTTTGTATAAGCTTTGTTGATAAGGATGGGAATGAACCACAATGTTTGTCTTTATTTAAACTCACTGTAGAAAATTAACTGGGAGGACCTGGCGGCTAAAAAGGTGCCTGCCCCGTTCAAGCCGGTGATCCGGGATGAGCTGGATGTCAGCAACTTTGCCGACGAGTTCACAGAGATGGACCCCACCTACTCCCCTGCAGCTCTGCCTCAAAACTGCGACCGCATCTTCCAGGTGGGAGGGCGTTGAAGGATGTTTCACAGCCCGACTGCTTTTTGTTGTGACTCACGTTTTTGTTGTTTACAGGCAGGAACATTCCTTTGTGCTCCTTGCAGGTCATTGCACAGGACAGCATTTATATTTGCATGTGCTTTGTGCTGATGTTTGTCTGGGCTTTGGTTGCAGGCAGTGTGAAATGTTGACACGGATGAAAAATCGCATTATACATTATGCGCTTTTGTCTGCGACTATATTTGACATACTCCACAGCAATCGAAGTAATCAAGTGAAGTTTTGAATGTCCTCAAAAGGTTGCTGTAAGTCAACATGAGTCTGTCTGTGTGCACTGGTATTCAAATTGACTAAAGAGCCTTTTATTGAAGTAATTGCTGCCATATGCAGCTCTTATTGAAGTAACAGATGTGAATGACTATTTTTGATGTAGCTTTGAACCATAATATGGCCCACAACTCCGTGCCAGCTGATGGCTGTCTGATGTATTGCATGAAATTTCAACTCTGATTGCCTTCTGGATCCTTGAGCTCGGTAGATCAATAGATCCATTAACGGGCTTCTCTCATGGAATAAAAGGTTACACTTTGAGAGCATCACCACGTCTGTCTCGGTTACGCCTTCAGTCTTTGATTGCCAACTTCATCTTGGCTTTTTTCGCTCTCAGCTGCCATTCACATAGTCTGAAATTTTGTGGTCTTTATAATTTGCAAGCCTAGCAATCTCTGAGATAACGACAGCAATCCCAATTTTAAACCGTGCACTTGCTCCCCCACCGTGCCTCACAAAACAAAATTAAAATTGCATTAAGAGTGCCAAGATGTAATTTCACAGCAGAGCAATCAAATATTCAAGCCCGGCAATTTAGGGCATCTCATTCATTCAACATCCATCCTTCCGTCCATCCATGGCTGTCACTACATACCACACAGCTGTGTGTGCGTCGGTGAAAAAGGGAAAGAGAGATTAATGCCAGCTCAAAGCTCTGGGCTCCCCACAGCTGGAATTAAGCAGGCAGCGCTCCACAATGACAGGTCTAACAATAGGAACAGCTGGACAGCCACTGTCACTCACAAATTAACAGAATTGAGTTTATTGTGGAGCTGACAGGCTGGTGGGACATTTGAAGAAATTTTAAGTTTTATAGCAAATATGGAAATATATAAAAACATTAAGTGTCTATGAATTCCAGTAACATATAAAATAGAGTGCAATCAGCAGGATTTTAATGCTACAGTCTTTTTTAGTCAGCAATAGATGTTTCCTTTCCCTCTGTCAATACAGTCCACTGCTCACTTTATGTCTTTGTAAGATGTAAACACCTAGAGTTCACGTGTCTGTGTGTGTAGGGATACTCTTTCATGGCCCCCTCCATCCTGTTCAAGAGGAATGTGGTGATGGACGACCCTGTCCAGCTGTGTGGGGTCTCTGAGAGGCCAGGCTCTGCTGCGGTGGCCCGCAGCGCCATGATGAAGGTAAGATGAATGGACTTGGATCCCCCTGTACAAACACACTTAAGCTAATGGCTGCTGTCACAGACAGATGAGACTTCTTCCCTCCTCTCCATTCCACTAGATCTTTTTTTTCCTACTGTACTTGCTTCATTGCACTCAGATTCAGTTTTCAGACGTGAGCCTGTTTATTTGAGGCTGTTTGTGTTTTGTATCTGTGCAACAAAATTCTTTTTAAAAGGGCAGCAGGGCATTGCCTCTGGTGCAAAGCACGTTTTCTCATCAACATCATCATGTTGTAGAGATTTTGTGAGGATTTTAGTGATATGAAATTGAGCTGTTTTGAATATTTGTTGTCATATTAGGTATATTGGTAATTCATAGTAATGCTTTTAGTCTTTTTAGGAGTGTTTGATTAATAAAAAATAAATGCTGGAATATTAAATTTAACTGATGTTCACATTAGATTTTGGCTTGCATGTAACCTTGGTCACAACCTACTTAAATGCTGCTAACACACTTGATAAAAGGGGAAGTTTAAGCTGAGCAGTCAGGCCGCAATGTGCTCCAATAAAAGCCACTCCACTGTGCTGGTCCAGACTGGAAGGTACCTAATAGTTGGTCTTGTCTTGTAGTCATTTTCAATATCTTAACTCACATCTGGAAAATGTAGATTTTTCCACCACTTAGTTATATGTTGCGACATCTGCCCCTTGCATGCTTCTCTTTTTTTATACAAATGAAAGTTGCATAACAAGAGAGGTTTACTGGCTTCCTCATAAAATGTTTTTATGGACTGCTGCAGATCACTCTGTGCTGATGTACTTAATAAAAATAAAATGTATTATTTAAAAATAAATAAATAAATAACTACATTTATAAAAAATGTGTTTTGAATTTGAATTTTATAATTTGAATTTTTAGCTTTAACCCAGAACATGATCTGTGTAATGTAAGCCAAGTAGCAGCAGTTCCAGTATTTTTGAGATTTGTGTTACTCTAAAGAATTTTGCATAATATATTTTAATATACAAAATAGTTAAATACATTTTATGACCACTTCATCTCAAACCTAACAGCTTTAAGTTAGTTCTTACATTGCAATTACTGGACACTTGCCTCTTAGTTATAATGTATATTTGATCTAACATGTTGTTTTGATCCGCTGTTCCCCCCTGCAGGACTCACCTTTCTATATGAGTTATGAGATGGACTTGAGGGACAGCGTTCTGGGAGAGGGCAGCTTCTCTATCTGCAGACGCTGTACACACAAGAAGACTGGACAGAAATACGCAGTCAAGATTGTCAGCAAGAGGTACAAGCTCAGATGTTTTTGTCAGCTCGGTTGTTTTCGGCTGCGTGATGTTTATTGTTTCACTAGATAAATCAGTTGTTGGCTCTCCTCCTCTCGCTGGCAGAACCTGGACTGCTGTCAGCCAACTCTTAACACAATCTTATAAAAGAATGAGATGAGAAATGTTCTGTTAATATTGTGAATGCAAAATTATGTCATTACATGACTTGATTACATAATATCTCAGATTTTATTTGCTCTATTACTCTGTGTAACGTTGCCAGATGTGGGTTAAATAAATGTTAATACATCTCAGCTCGCAAACCTGGTTGTTTTTGCTGGCAACTGCTACAAAATAAGCTTTGATCTTGTGTATTGACTGCAGTCCTACACAACAAATATCATGATGTGAAAAGAGTAACCCTCGCTGGAGCAATCCGATACAAACACATGTTCCTGAAATTCAGATAGGCTTGTTTGGAAAGTAAACACTCAAAATTGGGCACAATTTAATCTATAAGGTTAAACGTTTCCCAAAAAATATATTATATCACATTTCTCAATATTGTCCCCAAATTGTAATGCAGTTTGCACCATTCATTACCACATTGACATTATCCTGAAAAAAACTGACAAAAACCTGCTAAAGGATACAAACACTGCCCTCTGAAAAGTCAATTTCTCACCCTGCTGCATATGTGTGTATTCATGTTGTAGTTCTGACACTTATCTGGCTTCCTGCTTGTGTTTGCTACAGGATGGAGGCACAGACTCAGCGGGAAATAGCAGCCCTGAAGCTCTGTGATGGCCACCCTAACATTGTCAAGCTACATGAAATTTACCATGACCAGGTAAGGCTGACCGCGGCGGCTCCATTTGCCACCATAAATTCTGTTTTGCATGGCTCTCTGAGGAGCCTGTGGGGACTGCAGCCTTATTAAGTCCTGGAACTGGAACGGGGCAGATTAATGGGGAAGCTTGAAGCCCTCGAGGTCTGTCTCTTCATGTATTGTCCCATAAACATCTCTCCGTGCGCTTGATATTTCACACCAAATGTGTTTTTAAAACTGCAGCTGGACAAACATCCATTTTGCAACACTGAATAAAAACCCAAATTTACTTGTGTTGCTAATCGAGCCGCGCTCTCAAACCAAACTAAGTGTGCATGTGTTCCAACTGAAGCTTACCTCGGTTATTTGGAAGGTGTGCCCGTGTGGCTGACTGTGTACAGGTTCATTAGCCCCAGTCCTTCAAGCCTAGGAGCACCACTTTAGTCCTGATGAGCTCAGTGGGGTTATTACTGTACCTCAGAGGCCTGTGACCCAGATCAAAGCAGCGCTGCCTCGCCTCTCCTCAGCCGAGTCCTGCCTTTGTTCCACAGACCCAGCACTAATGAGAAACTCTACCCCGCTGCCCAGACACATTATTCCCTTCCCAATTTGTTTGGCCCCTTTCACTTTTACTCAATACCATTATGGTTTGATCTCACCATCATGGGATCAGGGACGTTTTTGCCATATTAATTATGCAACAAATAAAATTCTCATCCACCATTTTACATGTTAACATCCAGTTGTTTTCAACTTGCAGTTCAAGCTGTGAAAGCATTAGCAAACACTTTTCACTATTTGTTTAACTGCAAAACTTATAGCATAAAGAAGAATGGTTAGAAATGGGTATAACAATGAGAAGCGTAAATATACTGTGTGTGTGTTTATTGTAGCTCCACACGTACCTGGTCCTGGAGCTGCTCGGTGGAGGTGAGCTGCTGGAGAGGATCCGCAGAAAGCAACATTTCAGCGAAACTGAGGCCAGCCGCATCATGAGAAAACTGGTGTCGGCAGTCAGCCACATGCACGATGTAGGAGTGGTGCACAGAGACCTTAAACCGGAGGTATTGGACGTATACTCAGCAAGAAATTATTTTCTCTCTGAGCACAGTCTTTGTGATGAATACAGACACAGGATCATAAGCTTTTCAAACTGAATTACTGTGTTTTTCTGAACTTAGTGTGATCTGCCGTATTGTCATTGTGACTGTGCAATCTTCTGCACAACAAGAGTAAAATTGTTTGACCCTAACATGGGTCAAAAGTGCCTGGTCAGACAAGTCTTGATGTCCAATTTAGCGAGCTCTTGAGTGGACCAGTTTTGCAGAGCAGAAAGAAATGATTGCTGTCCGTGTCTTGAATTGCTTCGTAGAACCTGCTCTTCACAGACGAGAGTGAGAACTCCGAGATAAAAATCATAGACTTTGGCTTTGCTCGCCTCAAACCGCCAGACAATCAGCTCCTGAAGACTCCCTGCTTCACGCTGCAGTACGCAGCACCAGAGATACTCAAATATGACGGCTACGATGAGTCCTGCGACCTGTGGAGTCTGGGGGTCATTCTGGTGAGTGGGTGTGGGACGACTGACTGATGGATTATCATTCATTATTCAACTTAACATTATCCTTAGAGTAAATACACATATCAGCAGCCTGTAATCATAGCACTTCTCTAGGTGTGTTATTTTAGGGTTAGGATAACAGCAGTTTAAACAGAAATTGTAAACATAACAGAGACTAAGCTGATAACAGCTTTTGAAATGTGAATACTTGTGAGTGTTTTCAAATTTCAGAATTTATAATGTACATAATAATAATTTATAATTCACATATAAATTCAATAAGGCCAGTCTGTCTCAGAAAGAAAGTACATTATACATCATGACTTAACTAACATTATCAGATATTTTGACCCTTGAACCCAGTAAGCACCCAATGTTTACTTTGTGCTATTTAATATTTAATATTTGATATCTTCAGGTCAAAGTAACTGAGCATACTCACAGCATATTTCCTAACATCAAAATTAAGTTTTTGGTTTCATGACATTTATGCCACTCAGTCAGGGATAGGACCGAATAACAGATCATTGATTAGCCCTATTCAAGAGCATCATTCTTTGTGCCTGCACAGTCGCATTGAAAGTATATCCCTCACTTCCCACAATGCTCCAGGAAAGTGACCTGATTATAAATTTATGATTTTTAAAAATCATTTCCAAAATCCACAGCTCCAAGCTCCACTTTAAAGTTGTTTTTCATAATACTGTTAACTGGAGCATTTCTCAAACCAAATGTTTAATCATGAGCTCTACACAGTGTTGATTTGTTGATGTTATCGAGTTTATGGAATCAAAATTTGCTGCAGGCCGTTCTGATTAAGCAATCAGCTGTTATTTTAACTGATTTGGGCTTTCAGAATATGTGTGTGTGTGTGTGTGTGTGTGTGTGTGTGTGTGTGTGTGTGTGTGTATGTGTATAAAGGGTGTTTTTACATGTCAGTGTGCACATGTATGTATGCGTGTGTGTGCATGTTCTATTTCATCTGTTTTGCATGATATTCATCTCCCTCTCATGTTCTGCGCTGCTGCTGTCAGCATCCTGTGGTGAGCTGACACAGTTTAAGGCTCACCACGGAGTGAAGACCAACCAGCCCGGCTCTCAGAGCTGGTTAAGCCTCGCTCACATGAGACGGTACTTCCCGGCAGCGGAAATGTCATCCTAATTCAACCTTTTTCTGCACAGAGGAGGAAAATTAAAAGGAGAGGTAGAGAGGAGATGGAGAGGGCACACATACACAGGAGGGGTTGGAGAGTTTAGAGAGAGATTTCTGTCCTCGGCCAGTCATCCGTACAGAGCCTGGACTCCCTTGTGCAAGTGTTGTTTTGCACCGTCGCCCCCTGGGGGGACATGGGTGTAGTGTGCCTCATGGAGCTTTGATGAAATGGCTACTGACAAGCCGTGTGCCCAATGCCCTGGAAGCAAAGTGAGCCAACACAGAGAGGGAGGGAGAGAGCAGGCACGACAGATCCTCCACTGCCAAAAGGGCTGTTCCCGACTACTGTCATTTTAATGAGAAATCTGAGGGCAGATATAAACAGGCCAAGGTGAGAGCATCCTGTTCATTCAGCTGAGCACAAACCGCTCTTCTGTTTAATGCTGGTTTAACCTTGGTCAACAACATGCAGAATAACAATGGATGTTATTCGTGATTGGTTAAGAGCTCTTCTAAAGCATGTTGATATGTTTTAACACCGGTGCCTTTACTTACCTAGCTCATTGTAAGGAACGTGATTGTCACGTAGCATTTCCAGTGTGGATATTTAGACAGGCAAACTGTTTCGGCGTTATAACAGCAGCTTGTGTGTTGCCCCCCTGTTTGCAGTACACCATGCTGTCTGGCCAGGTGCCTTTTCAGTGTCAGGAGAAGAGCCTGACTCACACCAGTGCTGAGGAGATCATGAAGAAAATCAAACACGGGGACTTCTCGTTTGAAGGCGAGGCCTGGAGAAATGTGTCCCAGCAGGCCAAGGACCTTATACAAGGTGAGGATGGAAACGACTGATTTAATGTGTTGTTAAATCCAATGTGTTGAACTTTGCTAGAAGTTTTTTTTTTATTCACAAGATGTAAGATCAGATGTCATGTCACGTTGAGACTGTGGTTTACAGTACATTTTTATTATGTTACTGACAAAAGATTTAATTGGCTAAGATACTGGTCAAACATTTGCTGGTCCCATCTTCCTCAGTGTAAGTATTTGCTGCATTTCTTTGTCATTTATGACATTAAATGAAGAGTCTTTGGATTATGGACTGTTGGTCGGACAAAAGACGCAATTAGAAGATGTTACTTTGGGCTCTGGGAAATTGTGATGAGCATTTTTAGACAATTTTCAGACTAAGTGATTAATTTTGAAAGTAATCAGCAGATTATTGGATAATGAAAGTAATCGTTAAACCATACAAATTACAGGTGTTATCATACCTGTAACAGATTAAGATTCATAGAGTGTCTTATCATGAATGAGTATTTTGTGTGTTGTTCATCTCATTGTAATTGAAAATACAGGTCCGATACTCAGATGTGAACTGATGTGAATGATTCTTAGCAGCATCAAGCATTCCAAACTTAAAATTCAGTTGTTGTATAAAGAGTTTGTTTCTGTTTCAAAAGACCTTTCAGTCAGCCAACCACACAGTGTCCGCAATGACTGAGCTTCCTGAAGTGGCAATCGCTTCCTCTTTGTGGCTCACCTCCTCACTCTCGTATTAAGAGTGCTAAAGGTAATTATCTGTGTCTCGTTTCCTGCAGAGCTGCTGACGGTGGACCCAAACAAGAGGATTAAGATGTGTGGCCTACGCTATAATGCCTGGCTGCAGGACGACAGCCAGCTGTCTTCCAACCCGCTCATGACCCCGGACATTCTCGGCTCCTCCACTGCCTCCGTCCACACTTACGTCAAAGCTACCTTTAATGTACGAAATGAGTGCATGCTTGTTTCAGATTTAGGTCAGGGATGTGGGACTTTTGGGCTTCCTGCTGTAAAGGTTGGGTTGTACTGAACATCTGTAGTTCAAGTGTGTTATGAGGTGAATTGTCCAAAGTACAATTGAAATGATCTGTTGATTAAGCTGTTAGGCCATCAACAGAAAATCTCTGAACTATTTTGATGAACAATTAATCCCTTAATTAATTTTTCATGCTGAAATACTAGACATAGTTCCAAACTCTCAGTTTTGAGGTTTCACTTCATCTTATGTGATAGTAAATTGACAAATTTTGGATCAGTGTATCCATTTGAAAATGAATAATTGAGAGAATTCTTATTGACTGACTCACCAGTCCCCCTTTTTGTTTTGTGTTTTGTCCCAGGCATTTAACAAATGTAAGCGGGAAGGTTTCCGCCTGCAGACAGTGGACAAGGCTCCGCTAGCCAAGAGGAGGAAGATGAAAAAGACAAGTACCAGCACAGAGACCCGCAGCAGCTCCAGCGAGAGCACCCACTCTTCATCCTCCTCCTCCCAGTCTCAGGAGAAGTCTTGCGACACCAACCCGCAGCCCTCCAACAGCACTCCTGTCAACACACCCGTGCCACTGGGAACAGACTCTGAGAACCAACCGGCACACCCAGCCTTTGACTTCTCAGAAAGACAGTGAGGCAGCGAGAGAAAAAAGGGAGATTCAGATAGTTTCATGAACAGCAGGATGGCTCGGACCAGCGTAGAGACAGCTCTCCTCTTTCTCTCTGTCCCTGGCAGCTCTCTGCCTCTGGCTCAATTGCATGGACGTCCGCAAGTCTCCAAAACCAAGCATGCAGCAGGAGCAGCAACCGTCACCTCAATATCAATCAATCATCACTAGCAATAGCCTATCCTTTCTTTCTCTCTCACTTTCACACACAGACTGTATCAATCAGGGACTGGACCAGGAAGATGTTGTCACCGGTGTCCAAAATGAAAAGGGCTGCCCCACTGCCCCAGGTCCAGACAGACAATGGAGAGACATCTTTAGTCTCATCATGAAATCACAGCTCAATCTGTCCGCTGCGTTTACCCGTCTTTGTCCATGCCTCCAGAGGTTTTAAAGGGAAAGTCGTAGTGTTTACACCATGGATGCTTTGTATTTTTATGTCAAAGGGAGAGAGAAAATGCAACGTGCAGCAGCGTTAACATTACGTGGGTCCACTTCTCTTTTCTGGGAAGTCTCTGCAAGGTGGAGCAGGGTATTTATATATGTGAATTTTACAGACTGAATTTATTTATGATAAGCTATATTGTTAACTTATTTATGGTTCAGACTGATCTGAAAAGAAATAATGGATACAGTGAGTCTTTTAAAAAAAGAGAGACATTTTGTGTATGTGTGTATTTTTCCCTATCAGCTCTAAAGACTGTTTCCATGTAGTCTGGTGGTTGTTCATACATCTTTGTAATCATCATACAGACATCAGTGCTTCAAGTAGATTACTGAGACACAGTTATGTAGATAATGTAAGATTATTATAGGCAAGAAGAGATTAACACCATTACTGCTTAATGGTGGTGAAGGGGTTCAGAATTATTTATGGAGGCTGGTGGATTTAGATTGAACTGTGTCCCTCAATCAAAAAATGTCCTTGTTTATAAGGATTAAAGAAGCAACATCTTTTCGTAGGAACAACCAAATGTGGATGTAGTATGTTCAGCCAAATCTGTTGATTTATTGTTGTATGGGGAGTACTGCTGCCTGTGGGGATGTGACCCCACAAGAAGAGCTATATTTAGACTTATTTTTGCCTCTGATGTGGGAGCAGGACTACTTCAAGGCTCAGCATCGCTGCTGTTCCACATTCTCTGATCCTTAAGTCAGTATATTTAGCCCAGCAGCGGATTTGCCTTGTGTGGTATAGGACTTAATTGTCTCATTGTCGCTACAACCAATTGGATTGAGCAGAATGGCCCAAATGGAAAATTTGGATCGGCTTAGTGTCAAGGTGAACCTGTAAAGACGTCTGTGGTCGAGAGATCCAAGATGCCAAAGGGCAGCTTCAAGTGGCTTCCTCTTCAGATGAGATTAAATTATTTTAAAATGGAAAGGTTTATGTGCCAAAAAATGCATTAAATCAGGTAATGGGTGGTGATACATTAAACACTATTTTAATGCAATATAGTGCAAAAATGTTTTAAAAATCGACCCTTTATGAAAACATCAAGTTCCTCAAACAAACACTCCTTTAACTTTTGACACCATCCCTTGCTCTATTTACCATGTTGTACTGCATGACTGAAACGGTGATCTTTGCACTGTGTGACTGCTCTCATTTTGAGGCAGATATCTGGTTCGTATCAAGTCTCCCAGTGCATGATGTAAACTGAAACATCAGCCTCTTCTTTTTTATTTGTTTTAATGGGCTTTCTTGGCAGAATCTTACTTGATTTTAATGTGAGTTTGTTTACTTGCACATTTTGAATATCCCCCGATTTGATTCGGGTCTTTGAAGTTATGCTATTTGAGGTGTGATTGATGTAAACACCGAAACCCCTTTTTACAAAAGCCTGAATATTGTAATGTTCTAATGTTACAATACTGGTGTTGGCCAGGATAGTTAGGCAAGTAAATGCCATGCTCTGTGAATTGTGTTTTTTGCAAGTATGTGTTAGTGTGTGTCCATGGTTAATAGTTGGAGTATTTGTGTTCAGTATGTGAAGCTGACTAGAAACAGTTTCTCCAAATTCTTAGTTGGACTACTGTGTGCATTGAAATACACTCCTTCATCTTCTTCCATTTGAATGCACTCTGAATCTGAACCAAAGCATTAACTTCAAGGTAGCTGCTCTAAGCTGCATGAGATATTTACTTTCATGCAAATATGCAAAGAAATGCTTCATATATCACAGTTTCTGTTTGTTTTTTGTCCAACTGGTGAACTCTGTAGACGTGTCTGATGATTATGTAACTGTGTACAGTGTGTTTCTTCAGAGACTCTTCATGGGATCTATAATATCCATATCCTGCACATTATCATGCTTGAAACTATGCATCTCTTTTCGCTGTTGTGTTGCTTTCACCATTTCAAAAAGACCTCCGCAAATGGGTCCAAACGTTATGCTTAGAAGGGCGCAACTTGATGTATATATAGTGTACTTTTAGTCTCATGGCATCAGCCACAAATAACAAGGTCTGATCCATTGGTGTATGAAAAGCTGGAATCCTTGGAGCTAAACACTTCAAAGCTCTTGTCTAACTTAGTTCACATGAGTTCCCCGTTGCTGCCTCATTAAGCCTCCTTTCTTTTGTTTGGGTGTATTAATAGCTCAAGTGGAGGAAGAGGAAAAGTGTCCTATATTGAGCTCCCCTCTGGGAGCCGGGCTCTATTAGCTGATGTACTGCAGTGCTGTTTGTTCCAAAGAAAATACCGTACTCCACTCACTGCCTCTGTGGGACCCAGCTCACTTGTTTGTAGGGAAAATAACAGAGTATCACAGGAAAGGGTTTCTTTAGAACCAACGTCTCTTGTGGCTGATTTTGCCCCTTTGATGAACAACGTTCAGTGTGCTACTATGAGGAAGATGGAGGGAGGGAGACCAGTTTTGATTTGGCGTCCTTTTGTCTATTTTGTAGGTTGGATTGAAATTTGAATAGAAGTTCCTTTTCTGCCTACTGTGCTTCCTCTGTTTGGCTTCCCACCTGATTAACTAAACCTTTCGAGCTTTTAGCAACATGAATAAGAGGGCTCGTGATTTGAACTGTTTTATATAAACCGGTGTCTGCTGTTGTGCGTTTTAGAGTCAAAGGATTGGACTTCCTGTGTCCTGCTGTCACGTACAGTATGTGCTTTAGAGACAGATGTGGCTGCCAAAGCTGAAAGTGATTGTATTATCTCTGATCTGTGTTCAGTTGTTGGACAGATGCCGTGGCTGTTGTGGCTCTTTTTTGCCGGTATGGATTATACGGAGCTGTCCGCGGTGCTGAAGTGGCCAAACCTCTGGTGATGCTGCAAAAACAAGTGGCTTCCCACAATGACCTGTAATAATGTGATCCTTTAAAGCAGTGTTTACTAACCAGGAGCACTTGCACAGTTGCCAGGGGAGGGACAATTTTAAGAAGTAGAAATTGTGCTAAAGAGGAAAACAAGCCAACAAATTGGTTTACAAATGGGTATGAGGCTGGTCTTAGAGGGGAACGCTTCAGAGGGAGCTGTGTGAAGTGTGGTAAGTTGCCTCGAGTGATGTCAATTGAGTCAGCGTTGTTTGAAAATGACAAAAATCGGGTTGAGGTGAAAGACCAGACTTCTGTAGCACACTGTAGTTGCTCGAGGCTGCGTTAGCCGCATTTAGCATGACACCTGAATCTCCAACTGAACTGTCGCCGCTTGAGTTGCTCTGTTACGTAGGTTTTGAAAGAAAGTGCGAGTAAAAATAAAGTTTATATGTGCATCGATTTTGATCATTTTTAAGACGGTCCGCCATGACTCAGATGATGTTATAGGAGTGTAATTTAAATCAGTGGAGTCCTCTTTCCAATTTTCACAAAACTAAAAGTTACAATAAGGTGACTGTGGATGACACAGCTTTCACCAACCTGAGACTGTTGTAACACCTTCTGTGATTGAGAGTGGGTGGTTGAAATACCCAGCTTGTGGTAGTAGTATCAGTAGTATCAATGCAAAATTAACCAAATCTACTGTAAAAATAGAGCAAACCTGAACATCAACGATTCCAGGATGATAATGTCTTAGATGTAAAAAAAAAAATTAATAAAAAAACAAATAGAAACAGTGATCAGTTTGATATAATGAATATTGTTAAATTACATCCAGATTTATATAAACTTTTATAGGACTGTTGGGTAACTTTGGACAAAGAAGTGCGGGAACCAAACAAAAACACAGTAGTCATAGGAACCTTTTTTCTGTGAGGAAGTAGTTTTAAAGAAGAACAAGATGGTGAATGCAAATATTGCGCCTATTAAGTCCAATGACACGTTTTCTAGCTTTACTTCCTGGTTATGTGGCCCACTGAATATGTGCAGTAGGGATTCTCCGTAAGTTCCTGCTTGGCCCGTAGACCTAACATTGTGATGAAGTGACAGGGTCAAAAATTTAAAATAGGTAAAGTCAACTGACCTTGTTTGCAGTTTGAGGTGTCCTGTCAACGGTTTTACGAACGTCTCTTTTATAAAGGGGGTCCTCTTGGGCCACAGCGAGATTTTTAGCGGCCACTTGGATAAATTGAACGCAAGGCTGAGTGGCGTCCCCATATCCAAACCTAAGAAATAGGTTCCTGGTTTACAGTGTGGTGTGTGGATTATCAAAAGTACAGTATTACAGTAAAATACAGTATAAATGTGATTTTTCAATAGGGGGAGCATCACACAACAGCTGTTTCATTGATCATGATGCTACAGCCGGGCCGCATTAAATTAAAGCCTGATGGAACTAACTGTAAAAAAAAATATTGGAATTTGCGTGAACTGCCCCTTTAATGATCCAAACCATTAACCCTGCCAGAGAAGGACATGATCAGCTACAGAATGGCACTGTTATCTTTCTCAGAAACACTTTAGCATGTCGACACCCGGGACTTTGTGTCTTATTTGAATTTATTAGGTTTACTCTGGTGTCAACAGGGATTAAAGCTAAATGAACAGGCTGTAGCATTTTGTTTTTATCGAGGGAAACATCGATGCTTTTCGCCTACACAAGTTGTAAGGGATGTCAGTCAGTGCTCATGCCAACCTGCAACTTAAGGCATCATCATCATCCTCATTCTCGCAGTCATGCATGTGCTATTGCTCAGTTCCTGTCAGTATTTTCATTGATTCTTGTCATATCCTTGTCATATTGTGACTGAAGCGTGTCAAAAAGTACTGTAGCAGTGAATCCCTTTTGAGATTGGTCAGTATTAAACTGTTTCAAAACACGCAATCAAGCTTTAAGGGCAAAACTTTGCACTTGTATGTTATTTTAATCATGCAATTGATCTTTTTTTGTAACGGAAGGAAAACTGTCCTTTTTGACTTTGTGCAGGTTCAGATGTTTCAGCTTGTTCATCCGTCTGTCTGTGTTGATGGCTTTTGTCCAACATTTCTAAGACAATACTAAAATATGAACCTCAACACCGGATAGTACTTGTACTGCAAGGATACACCATGTGCATACCTGCTTTTTTAGGGCACTGTGAACATCATTCAGGTCTTTAGGCACACCATTGATAGTCTGAGGAAAAAACCTTGATTTGCTTCAATAAATGCTTTACTTGCTGGCTGTATACATCTGTACATTTTAATAACCTGATACCGGCCATGATGAGTCTTTTAATCGACCCTTGGCTTCATTGTATTTTCAAGTGTATTTACGTCATTACTGAAGCTATTTTGTGATACCTGGATTTGTGTGTATGAGTTGTCAGAAGGACAATAAATGTACGATTTCCTGTTCATTTATTGATCTTGAGTTATTAACTAAGTGAAAAGCTTTTTCATATCTGAAAATATGAGGTACTCTTAATGTAAAAGGCAAGTAAGGAGACGTGGAAGCTTTTATTCCAGCTGGCAGCCTCTAGATGGCAGTGTTTAATAAAGTACCACTTGGAGAGCAGTTTACTGTGCAGCATGAACAGCCTTTAAGATTTATTCATAGATGAGTCAAGTATAAGATTGTGTTAAATATGGTTCAAAATGACGTTTTTCATGTTGTCTAGCAGGACTAGAGATTTATGTCTGTGTACCGGGTCGATTAAATGCATATTTATAACCAAACTAAGATCTTGTGTCTTGAACAGTCAACGGAAAGTACTGTAAAAGTTATATTATTGTTATGCTCTGATTAAAATAGTCATATGCAGTAGACCTGACAAAAAAAAGGTTTCCAGTCTCTTTTAAAAGTGATGCTAGTGTGAGACTGTCCAGCTGGAGACGAGCTGAATGGATATCTGTTATATGGGTCATTAGGGAATTGTTGATCTTTTGTGAAGTAATAGCAAATGAGGATTGTTTGTGTCAGTAGATTTTGCCAGATGAAGTGTCATCAACTTCATCTGTGAAGAAATCTTTATTTTAGAAGATAAGGGCTTTCGGGTATTTCAGAAAATATGGAACTGTTTATTTATGTTGCAATAAAAAAAATCAAATATTACACATCCTTTCCACTAGGGCTGCAGCTAATGAGCATTTTCTTTATTGATTCATTTTAATATAACTTTCTCTGTTATTTGATTAATTGTTTGACCATCAAATATCAGAAAATTGTGGGAAAATTCTCAAAATCAAAATGATTTTTTTCTTACATTGCTTGTTTAAAACCTCAAAGATATTCATTTTACTATCATAAAAACTAAGAACACCAGCAGATATTCACCAATGAGATGCTAAAACCCTGTGAAGCCTCTGTATTCTTGCTTTTCTGTCAATCTACTCAATTAATTATCAATTAAAGGACTAATTGTTGCAGCTCCCTGGCTACCAGTGGTCTTCGCTGTTGTGTATTACCATATACTGACAGGAGAGGACGCTCTTTGGCTCTCAGTCAGTTGGACAATGACTGCTCCTGTCTTGGGAAAAGTTATATACAGTAAATTTAAATAAGTAAAACTAAATTTTTGGTGTTAAGCAGGTGAACATACAAGAGGGAAACTCCCCCTTTTAAGGAAACAAAAATCAGACTAGGCTCCCAAACCAAACCAATGATTTTCTTCCAAGATCTGGAGATTTAGTCACTGGAGAAGGTCTGGATCAAAGCATCGTAGAGGTCAGAGGTCAAGAAATATGCTTTCTGGATTTCTGCTGCATGAGTTATGTTTTAAAACATGCAATATATAGATCATTCTTTTTTGAGGTATCCATTAAATCTAGATTGATGGTTAATTAATCAAAAGTTACTGATTTTTTTAGGATTCCTGTTTACTTTGTAAGGTTTTAATTCCCACATTTCCCTTTTCTGAGTTTTGTTTCTGCTTTTTCCATCATCAGATCTAATGTCACTTCAACAGAGGTCAATTGACAGGTCATACCAACTGTCCTGGCACAATCTTATGTGGCTAATGTTAGCCAATATCAGCTGGATATTGCTGCATAATGACAAAGACTGGGTCTAGTGCTACTACATTTCATCATTCAGCATTACGTTAACATTTAGGGCATTTAGCAGACGCTTTTGTCCAAAGTGACTTACAATAAGTACATTTGTCACAAGAAGCATGTAGAGTAACTAGTTATCCTCTAACTATCACAGTTGCTGTTGTTCAAAAGTCACTAGCTATCTATCTAGCTGGTACAATTAAGTACAATTAAAGGATAAGTTCACCCAAAAATGAAAATTCAGTCATTATTTGTTCACTCTCATGCCGATGGAAAGTCGGGTGAAGTTTCTGGTCCACGAAACATTTCTGGAGCTTCGCAGCAAAACATTGTTACTTATTACAACCTGGTTGATACAGTAGCCTACTACTGCACAGTATTTTAAACAGTATTTTCTGATGCTTGGCTTTCAATCCAGTGACTATTGTGATTTCACCTCACTTGCCACTACATGCAACAACACAGATGGTGCACTTACTGAGCACTTTTGCCTGGCTAATTTTGCAATGTGGATGTCAATATGGATGCTCAGCGGGAGAAACACATTACACAGTGTGTGCGTTTGCGTGTGTGTGCGTGATATCTCTTTTCTTTGAAATCTCTCTGCACTAACACGCTATCCATTAGGCGTAGTAAACAATGTGTTGTATGCTGTGGTCAAGTATTCAAATGGAGGCTCTGCACTCTAAAATCCATCACTGAGATTTTATAGAGGGAGACAATTGGCTAATACATCAAGACAAAAATACACCACAAATCTGATTCAAAAGGAAGCCCAAGATATGGTCACTTGATTTATTCCTTGTACCCAGACACGTAGTAGATCCTTTTTTCTTTCTTAACAATGGTGTCATGGTGGCTGATGCAGTTTTGAAACGTAGAGAATAAGACATTTGGAACAGGTTTTTTCAACAATAGTACTAAAGTCAAGACAATGTGATCCCTTGTTTGTTGTGCTATGAACCATAATTGTGCCTATTTATGCCAACCCTTTTGTGTTCACCTTCAAAGCACAACCTGAGACAATTTTACTTTTGCTCTCGCTCATGTCAACATGTATTGTTGTCAACCATATTTCCAAAAGCCTCAGTCGTCAGTTAATGTCTCTGATTTTATGACCAAGTGATTTGATCTGAAGGTACTTTGCATTATATGTTTCTGTTTTTAAGTTCATAGAAATAACAGTAACCAGAAACAAATCAATCAATCGAGATCTGAAAGGTGTTGAATGGGGTTGGAATCATGCGTCTCTGCAGTTCTTCCACACCAAGCTCAGAAAACAGTTTCTTTATAGATATTGAAACAGGAAAATGAGCTTTCCCTACTAACTATTGTCGAAAATATAACAGTTAAGATCACCCTATGCAATGTTTCTTTATTTTCAAATGATTTTTATTGGTCTACGAATTCTTAAACATGGTGAGATGGTCTCATAACAGCAGTAACAGTAGTAGGACTACTGATCATCCCCAGCTCCACCCTCAAACTGGCAGTTTGTGGCAGTGACAGAGACAAAAGGAAAGAAAAATAAATACATAAAAAGTGTGTGCAACTTTTGAAAGAGGAAATAACACACCCTTCCTTTAACAAACTTGGCCTGGTTTGATTAGTCTGGATTGGCAATCTGGAAGTTTTGACAAATGCCAGATGGGCCAGCCCACCTTGTCCGCCACGAGGAGACAACCAGCAGGAAAAAAACGCAAATTTTCTTACTCTTCTTTGAGTTTTAATGTTGATTATCAGGAAGAACAAACAATCAAACAAAAAAACAAAGAAAAAAGAAATTCTCTCATTATTCATGTTTGTTTTAGGTGGTTTATTAGAAGCTTGTGTACTTTCCATGATGACTTTTCTAGCAGATTCTCCAATGTAATGTTGTATTTTCCATCTGCTGGTGCAGCAATGAATTCCTTTCTTTCTTCATCATGTCTGTTGCAATTTATCAGCACGTACATGATTGACAGTTTCTGGTTTATTCCAGTGTGAACACAGTCCAGTGGGGAGCTTGCCTATATTTGGAGGGTTTGGTTTAAACCTGTCTGTCAAATTCCCAGATGAATGATGATCATCCCGTCCTTGGGGCTCCTGCTCCATTTTCCAACAACACCTGCATGTTTTTGAACACCCCAAAATTATCAGTAGGCCACCTACAGGCTTCTGTATGGCAGACGTGGTACCGCCCGTCTTCACCTCCCCCCCGCCCTCCCTTGCAGTGGATCAGTCCATTCATGGCATGTCAGAGGTCAAGCCGGAAATAATCAGAGGACATCAAAGTAGAAAGCGGAAACACAAGTTAAACGAGAAAAAGTAGCGAAAAATAAGAAGGTGAGCAAAAAACGTCAAAGACAAAACGAAAAGTAAGTTAACATGTGTATTATTCAAAGATAAAGTTACCAGTGCCGTGTGAAATGTTGGTAGCTGAGGAGAGAGGATGCTTCTGCCGAGGAGGAGCGACGCTACAGCCTCCCAGCAGGTGAGACTGCTCGTGCTATTTTTTCTTAAATATCCCCTCTACTGCCAACTTTATATCTACTGCTAAGCCTATATGTTATCGTCGTCTGATATACCTTTTTACAACTGATAAGTGTGTATGTTGGCATCCATCATTATCCTGTGACTGTCACTTGTGGGCAGCAAAAGTGACATCAGACAGGTAGCTGTCGACCTGGTGCCGCAGGCAGGTAGGTAGGTAGAGAAATGCCTTGGTGAACAGACAGGTCAATATTCAAGACATCATACTACTATAACCACAATATAAACAACTAATTTAAATGATAAAGACTATTGTCAGCTTGATACTATTGCAAAAACAATACAGATAGTGCTGTCGCCTGGCTAATTTTACAATGTCGATATCAATATTGGATGCTCAGTGGAAAAAAAACTCATTACACACTGTATCCTCTGTGTGTGCGCGCAATATTGCTTTTCTTTGAAACCAATAATCAATAATATAGGCTAATATCAGCTACCTTGAAGTACCATAGGTTTGCAATTTGCAATTCAAGACCGATATTGTGATTTGCGATATGAGCACGATCAGTGGTTATTGGTAAAGTGCTTGTCATGATGATGTAGTGCTTTTTGCATTACTCAAAGACACTTTAGAATTACATTTCTGAAAAAAAAGGGAAAGCAACACATTAAAATGCTAATTTTTGCATCACAATTTTCATTTTCACTGAAACAACTGGTAATAATCATGACCGTGTGACTTTTGTTGGGGCCTGTACCAAACACACATGTTCTCCTTCATCTGGAGAGCACAATTTGTAGACGAGGGCATCTCTGAGGCACTACAGGACTTCATTATCATGCGGTTTTCTCACACATTTAACCTTCTATCAAAAAGCTGCAGCTTCCTGTGATGTGGATATTGCACTTGGCCATATTGTGATTTTGATTATATTTTGATCAGTTGTGCAGCCCGACCAATAACCAATGCACGAAATTCTCCCAAAAGTTACAAATAGTTCCACATGTGGAACAGAAATTTCCTGTGCAGTTGTCCACATCTCCTCTCAAAGGGCATTTGCTCAAATGAGGGGGGAGCTAAGAGATGAATACAAAATGGACAGGGCATGATGGAGGACTTTGGTCTCTGAGCTGCGTTTTGATGAGTGTGTCATGGTGGTCTTGTTGAGCTGTACTTGACAGGGCTGACTTCTGACACCCCACTAGTCCTGTGCAGATGTTTTGGCCAGGTCTCATCACCGCTTTTGGCTCACTAGTTAAGATAAGCGCTAGGTCTAAGTTTTATGGTAAGCCAGCAGGAAGTGAATGTAAGCCAATGCAATGTTCTCTCAAGTATGGCACAATCATGAGCGTGTGTGTGTGTGCACTTGCTTGTGTGTTTCAGAGGGCGGGGTTTAGGCTGGACTGTAGAGGGGTGAAGTGCCTCCGATCCTTGGGAGTGGAACGCATTTCCTTTTGTTGCCCTCCAATTTTTGACTGGCTTGCCCCAGCACATGAGCATGATGGGGCTGTTTCTATTATCCAGCTTCCCAGACCCCCTCCTATCCAACCCTGTTCTGCCTGTTCCCAAAGCGATTGGCATTCCTGGGGGCCACCAGTGAAGCAGCTTTAGAGGGAAGGCCCGCTGGCTCCTGGGTGGCCTCTTGTGCACGGGCTCCAAGGGGAGGAGACAATGTCTTATTAATTGACTGGGCGTCTTGGGCAGAGTTGAGGAATTTGCAGAAGGGGGAGACTAAAAAGTGGGGATGAGGGATGAGCTGAGAGGGATGGAGGGGCGGGACGACTGGGAAAGACTCGCAGTCCACCAATGAAGATTCATTAACCTCTGTCTCAGATTTATTTCCATTTGATTTACATTGCTGCTAGGAAGGCGAGAGTTGTGGTGATGTAGATGTTCTAATTGAGGGATGGGGTCTGTTGTAAATATCTGAAACTAGTCTTTTTAAAATTCTTTTGAATCAGCCCAACAGTTTTAAATTAACTCAAGAAACCTTTTCCAAAAGTCACCCCATCATCTTTATAGAACTTTGTTACTGTCACTGCACCAGATGTTTATTAATTTCCATTTACAGTGACACTACTACATTAACCATATAGACTGAAGTAATATTTGACCAGTTTTAAAGGCGAAAAAAGCCAAATATAATGCTTTTGTCAAAAAAAAATCTGTTGTCGAAAGTAACTAAATACGTAAATTCACGCACTGTACTCGTTTGTACTTTTACTCCACAACATTTTAGAGGGAAATTGTTGTTGTACTTTTTACTTAAACATATAAAATTACTGGCGACTTTTCAGATAGAAAAAATAATATTAGATTATAAGATATTATGTATTGTTATAGATGAAAAGTATATAAGCGGTTGAAATTAGCTCCTTGACCAAGTCCAACATTACTGCTGTTGCTGTATAAATAATAATAATGATGATAACAATCAAATAATGTTGTGCACTTTCGCTGACAGGGGCCATCCTGCATAATAAGTATTTTTATACCGTTTTTCCATGTTGTCAATACTTACGTCTTCTACGAATACTTTTTCCTCCACTTGTAATTGGTTCATGGTATTCATTATGAGGGAATACTGATTATTGTTTGCATGTCGCATGTAAAAGACAACTGACAAAATAAAGATTCTTCTTCTTCTTCTTCTTATGGCTTGATTTCAATTAACTTTTAAGCTTATGTAACCAATTCTTAAATCGTTTTATTAATATGAAAATACCGGAAATGTCTCATCTCATCATTAAGCATAAAAGCCAAAGAAATGGGATTTTTTTACTCTGCAGCTTTTTTTGGACAGTTCCAGAGTTTTGCTCTTTTCATATAAAAGACAGATTTTCCAAGTGAGATTTTGTGCATTGCAATGCAACAGTTACCATTTGTTGAGCCATGTGATGTCCTGATGTATTGTAACAAATTCATCAAATAGGTAAGCTGGCATTTTGTTAAAATAGCTTAGGAATCTTTTGAAGCTAAGCATATTTCTCCAAGACATGAAAGTGGTGCCATCTTATTGGGTTTTTTTTGTCGAAAACGACAAACATGGTGGGCAGGCAGCCATCTCTCCACAGCAGACTCCTGGTTTTGTGCAAGTTTGATGGAGTGGGACACGACAGGGAAAGGTTTTTGGGGGTGGGTGGGTTGGACGGGTGTACCATCTCTCCATGTGGTCCCCCCCCCCCAGGTGTCTTCACCCCTAATCCTGTTACATGTGTCCCCCATTAGCACTAATGGAGCGGCCATTGTCCCCCTGTTGTGTGCTGCTGTGCCCTCGGCCCAGTCACCTTGAGTCAGTAAACTCAGCCCTGTCATGTTTGGACTGCTTCCCACACACAGGGGTCTCCATGACAACGGTGGACAACCCTACACACACACACACACACACACACACACATACATACATGCCTCGTCCCACCCACTGACACAGTGTTCAGGCTGCTGGGGCAGCAGAGAAATTGGTGGTGAACTCTCATATTAGCAAAATTCATGTAACTTACATCGATGCCACTTGTGAGAGAGAAGAGAAGGAAACTTGGTGAACTTCTGGACTTTGTTCAGAAAAGAAAAGAAAAGAAAAAATAATACAATTGTAAATGAAGTGGATTGTGCTGTAGTTGTTGCTTTTCTCTCGCAAAGAAAAGCAAAATCAGTGCATTTCTTCACAAACTGTCATTAAACCCATTTGTCATATCTTGCTTTTTCTTGGTTAAATACCTTTTTAACCAAGGTAATACCTTATTTTGTCTGTTGTACATTTAATTCGGCTTGTTTTTATATAGTGTCTCTTCTGTCTCTTTTATCTTTGTCTTCCCCTTGTTCTCTTCCTGTAAAACAGTTTGTTTTTTTGTTAAAGGTTTCCTGCTAATCATCAAAAAGACACCTGGAGTGAGCCAAAGTGAAATATAATTTAGACTTAACCTTTAAATTCAACAGTATATCTCTGATTGAAGGATTGAAAAATGCACATTTTCAGACCCATGGTATTTAGCCTTGCAGATCATTTTGCGTTGATTTTCACACTTTTAGATCTTCTAAACCTATTTTTACTCGAGTGTAATTAAGTCTGTCTCCCCGAACTATAAAAATATTACATGATAAACTCAACAGTCTTGTGTCTTTGCAGAAACAATGCCCAAATTACTTTAAATAAACTGCATTGCCTATACTTTTCATTGCAAAATGAATAGATTGTCTTTCTTATATGCTAAAAGAAACCAAAACGTTTTGCACAGGTTAACATCAGAGGTACATTGGTAGATAGTTCAAGTTATTAGAAAATTACATTTAGTAAAACCACAATTATTCATCACTCTTATGCGAGCTAAGTTGGTAATTGAGTATTTCTTTACACTATAACTGCCTTCAAGTAATGCAGTGTTTTTTGAATGTTTTTTTTTGTTTAGGAATGAGTTAAGTTTTCTCAACCTATACTTGATCTGAGAAATTCAGAATCAGCAATTATGACAAGCAGTTACATGGTTTTTAGTGGACAGCGGACGGAGGTTGCAGGTTTATATTCTTTAATTTTACCCTAATAAGTAAGTTGTTTAATGCAATCTGTCTGCATCTTGCTTTAAAATGTTTGCCTGTTTTTTTCTGGCTCTTCTAAACAAATTTAGATGCACTTGTAGAACCCCATACAGTATCTTTAAAAGCAAAAAGCTGGCAGAGGGATATAGAGAGTTACTGTGTGTGTGTGTGTGTGTGTGTGTGTGTGAGAAAGGGAAAATGAAAGAAGTGAACAGCAGAAGCTGCAAAAGGACCAAGAGGGTGTGCACTGGCCCATCTTGTTTGGTGCATTTCAGGTGACCCGGCCCCCGCGCTGCATCCGTCATACAGAGACTGATTGAGCTGACCTTCAGGCGAGCCCTGCCGACCCCCAGGCTTCCTGTTCTTTGTCAGCCTCTCACAATACCGCTGGTATCACACAGACAGGGGAGGTCTGAGAACCGACCGAGGGAGTCCACCCAGGCCGAGGTGGGGATGGTGGGGTGAGGTGGAGGGGGTAGAGAGGGTCTTCAGGGAGGGAGCTGAGGACCCCCTTTTCAATTTCACTCGGTCTTTCCAAATGAGAGAAAAGGCAGAGAGTGGTGTCCTCTGTCACCCTGCCACACAGGGACCTTTAAAAAGCAGCCTCAGTGGTTTCTCAAGTGAGGTGTCTTCTCAAGAGACAAAAAAAGAGGAAAAGAATGAGTGGGCGAAGAATTTAATTGTGGTCCTGTGTGAGGGACTGGCAGTGGGAGGATGGCCACTCTAGCATTTGTAAAGGACCGAGCCAGTTTACTTGTCCTTCCTCTGTGCGTCTCTTTGGCCCCGTGAAATCTGAGGTGGGCTCAAGCAGAGAAGCTACATCACTGATCTTTCTCAGGTAACTCTCATTAACAGTGGGGGGAGAAGAAACACGTTTTCCTTGAAGGAATTGGACAAGTAAAAGTCCTGCATTCCAATTCTTACTTAAGAGTAAAGTACTTTACCAGCAAAACTGAATAAGTGTTAGAGACCGACCAGTACTTGATTTTTGGTGCCAATACTGATACTAGCTAATTAAAAAATTCCAAAATTTGATATATCGGCTGATATTGTTTATGTACACAGAATATGTACATAAACACATTTTTTGCAACAATCCCTCAAATGTAGCCAAGGAGATGTCTGCACGTTTATGTAGTTTTATGCATTTTGCTCTTTGTATTGGCTGTTTTTCGATCTATGCACTCGTATTTTGAGAAGAAAAAATTGTGAAATTTCACATTTCAGTGATATTGTTATTAAATTTTGAGTTGGACCATGTAAGACTAAATGATTGGGACCTATTGTGTTTTCTAGCTAATAGGGGCAATTACAGGTCATGTGCAAGCTTTTATTTGCATTAAAAAATTCAGGCAAGAAAAACTAATAAATATTTCAGTGTGTCGAAACTCCTGTAGACCAATGGCAGAAGCACTTACAGAGCTTTGATGAAAATCTAGGATATTGGATACTTCACATGATCTTTTAGTTCTTCTTTGTGCAAAAATGTGTATTGCTAATGGTTTCTTTGATGTTGAACCTTCCTTGTGCAGACTGATGTAAATGTAGAGTTTAATACTTGAAGGCTGTTTTCGCATTAATCTACTGAGGTAGGAAAGTTTCTCTTTGCTCACCTTAAATCTGAGTTATATGTCTGAAAAAATGAGTGGAAGGAGTCATTTTGAGGGTAAATTAGTCTTTAGTGGAAGCACTTACAGACATCAGAAACATGACAGAGCCCCAACTAGACACTGCATTTTATTGTAAGTAGTCACAAGCAAAACAGGTTGAGAACCACTACTTTGTTATCTATTAACTTAAAATCTTTAACCTGCAAAAAATATGAATAACCATGACCGTCAAATAAATATAGTTGAGTAAAAAGTACAATATTTAACTCTGAAATGTTGTGGAGTAGAATTATAAAGTAGCATAAAGTGAAAACATACCTCAAAACTGTTCAGTTCCTTACTTGAGTAAATGTACCTATTTACTTGTTATCTCTGATTTAAACTTTCACTGTCTTTCAGCCTCTTTCACAACACTGCCCACGTCTCTGATTTTTGTACACCTTCTTATGCTTTCATGTCCATGTGTGCGTTTCAGTTCATACTCCACGAGGATACTTGCGGCTTTGTCTGAAGTGCTCGATGGTAACCATGACAATATTTCTTTGCTGGGATTTGGAACAATCACCTACAGTACCTGTATTGCCTCCCCATAGAAGTGATATTAATAAGATTTGTCCTTGGATACTAACATACATCACTGTGTGAAAGATAGGTTTAATAAATTGTGTTAATCGATCCTGGTTTAATACAGCTGCATTCACCACATGGCCAAAGTAAATGCTTTTTTCGGTCCATACACATGTGATGGCCTTTCAATGCAATGATCGCAAAGTCCTTGGATTTTAATGGATAAAAATCAATAATCCTGCACTGATTTCTCCTCCGCATGTATCTTCGAATGTGGTACTTTTTCATCATATGTCTAAAAAAATATAAATGCTAAAGTTATTAAAGTTGGTACACATGGTTCAACGAATTTTGCCTTCAAAATAGAGCCAAACTGATACATCGGTTGGCCTATGTTATTGGCCAATATGTGCAATATAATATTTTTTTTTTTTATTACAGAACATAATGCAGACAAAGATGCTTTTTTCGGACAATATAACCTTTTGTTAAACTATGAGATATCCAGCCTCCATGGCATACGTATCTTTGTCACAAGTGTTTGATAGCCACATTTGAGGGATCATCAAAAAATTTTGTTTGTGTAGATATCTGTAATATATGAGAATATCAGTGGATACATCAGCATCAGCGTTAATGGCAAAAATCAACTACAGTAGTTTATATTTTTGGCTACTAGCTCATGAACCATGATACAAGATGAATTCATTTTGCTTTCCTTGGATTAAGGCCACAGATTTATTATAGGAACTAGATACTGAAACCCAAAGATGCTGGCCTCTCGCTTGAATGAAAATTGCGCTCCGAGCGCATGAGCCAAGAAACTTTTCTCAGTTATTCACATTAGTGTTCCTCCTCCATGTGCCTTCTCTCTCAGCCAATAGACTTTACACCACGCAAATAAGAGATGCTTTTTACAGTCTTTTTATCAAGTATAAAATCTTCATGATATGTTCAGACATAAATGAGCTTGAGCATGCCTACTTATGGGAACCGTATCCTGTCAAATTAATGCAAAGCTAGGGGCGCAATCATGAAACCAAAAATTATATACTATAAATGTCTCCCTTTTGGTGTCTTTTTTCAAAGGAGAACATAAGTGATTTACAGAGCAGATATGTATGCTGTAGCAGTAAAAAAATAAATGCAATTTATTGTCAGCTTGATATATCTAAGAACATTGAGAAGAGATTGGTATAGGGCATGCCCATTTGTGCCTCACAAGATTATTTTTTGTAAAAAGAAAAAGAAATCTCCTTCCTATTCTTAATGTTTAACCAATCTTACATCGTACATACCATATTTGGACGACCCCCACAACAAATTTTTCATTAGTTTTTTTATATTCCCTGCTGTCCCCCCACAACTGGTTACCAGAGTTGGTTAAGTACCTGAAGTAGGTGTGGCCTCTGTGAATAAACTCCTGTTAAGTCTTCAATGTAAAATTTTGTTGCAACCAAAGTTACGTTAGGGCGTCATGACCCTAGTGTTTGCAATGTGTGCCATACAATTCGCACTAGTTGACTATAGTCTTTTCGGTGTGTTCAAGTGCAGCTTTTCGGCTGAGACACAGTTGACGTGAGGTGACACAACAGTCGGCTTTCGTCTCCTCCAGTTCTTTGGTGTCAGTTTTTGTGCGTTTGGGCCATACATGTGCAGATAGGATCGATCAGCCCTGTAAAATGTCGTGAAATTTCATTCCAAGATGGCGCTGCAGTGGAAATATATACTTTGTTAACATAACAGGCAGGATAGTACACCGGCTATGTCTGCTCCAAATACTGACTGAAAGAAAACAAAACAGAAAAATAATAATAAAGAAAGTAATTCTGAACTTTTTATGTCCTATGGCCACTGGTCACTAATGAAGTCATCCAAGATAATATTAAAAATATGATAAAAATGGTGATATTTCTTGAAAATATCTTTTTGTCAAAGCAACTGATGACACTGCTGTGTTCGTGCCCCACTGTCAGCTGCTCCTTGTCCCATAGTGTCCTGGCAGCACTTGGTCAGCATGCTGATCCGCTCTCTTCCAGCCCAGACTGCAGGCCTGTGGCTCAACACACTGAAGCTCCACTTCTTTCTCTTCTATTTCATTTGCAATGCTAATGCACAGGAGACAGCTGTTATCTTGCAGCGACCATGATCAATCCAAGGGGGGGGGTGGAGGAGGTAGGGAGGGAAGAAAAGATAAATAAAACTGCTGGGTAAATAGGTCGCCTATTATCTTCTGGCCTTGCATGGGTGCCGGTCCTTGAGAGCATGAATTTCAATGAAAGTCCCTTTCACAGAGGGAAAGAAGAAAGAGAATAAAATATGGAAAGATGCCTACAGGAACAAATGAGAGCAGAACATTAAAAGTGGAATTGAGGAGAGCAAACAAGTTTTGTTTTCAGCTGCCTTGTTGAAAGTACTCTCTATCAAGAATTGGATGGCTTCATGAAGAGTAGCATGCTTCCTCTTCAGCATGTATTTGTGTAAGTGCTCTTCATTTAGGATCTAGATGTCTCTTCTTGAAAACACGTATACCTGATTACTCAGGTTGGCTCCTTATTTTGTGGAAGTGTATCTAGCAAGCATTGTCCATACAATCCAATACACCAGGAGCTATGTTCAAATATATGGATTCAATTGTTCATGCTAGTGTTTGTTATTCTGGAAGTAATTGATATGCCTTTGTTGCAATAAGCCATTCAGTGAACTACAGGCTTTTTTTCTACATGCGAGTGCTGTTTGTGTTGGAGCCATAAAATCCAAAGAGAGAGAGACTTTCAGTTGACACAAAATATACTCAAAGATAATCAATGTGTGGTGGCATAAATACAGTTGTAAACGGTGACCTAAGTACCTGTTATGCTTCTTTTCTACTCTGTCACATTTAGTCAACAGTTATCATTACTTTTAGAGGTAGACTGATAAATTGGTCAGGCCCATATAAGCTCATTGCAGATACATGTGTGTCTGTGTATAAGTCCAATTGTACGTTTCTGCAAACCACGGATATAACTTTACATTTCTTTATGTTGCAATTTTGAGTTTCTTTTGGTTAAATTTTCAATTTTATGTTATGGTGATGCTGTTTTTATGGACTACTACTCTATGGACTGCTTCAAATACCTGCTTTTGTTGACACAAACATGGCTGGAAAGTGTCCCAATGTCTCCTTTAAAATATCAAGTGGTTGAGGCTCAAGGCTTGGCAGCCTTCTCTCATAACTCCCCCATCATCACCACTGCCTGACATAAAAGTCATAAGTCAATACATAAACATAAACATAAATTATTACAACAGTTGCTGATTAATTTTATATTAATTGACTATTTGATTAATCTACTAATTGATTCAGTCCTAGTATAAAATAAATAAAATTAACTAAAAGTTAATGAATCAGCATGAAAAAAAAACTGTATTATAATATATAAAATTGTTCCACAGACAATGTTATTCTGCAGAATTAATTTGAGATACTTAAATTGATTTTGGCTGAAAACTACTTTTTCTGAAAGCAACATTATGTAGAAACTGGCATTTTGTTTGATTTGGCACCCCCACAGTTTCTGAGTTCAACACCACTGTCGTAAATACAAATCCCTCATTACGTCATAACAATGTGATGTGTTGAAAACTTGTATCTTGGAGTAAACATGTTTGTAACGCTGTGATCCTACCCTCTCACTGAAGTTACATAGTGAGAAACAAGTGATGGGGGGCGGAGTGGCTGTCACACCATTAACCTTATTACAAGACACCATCACAATGATTTTGAAGCTTTTATTTGAAGGTGAAAAAACTATATAATGTTGCTTTAATTGAAAGTTTGAATGCTGAACTCATAATGGAGTATTTTTGGTGGTGGTACTGGTTTTACTTAAAATAAACGCTCTCTACAATGGCAGATAAGGAACAACAGATCATTTAATTTAAATGGTGGATTAATTACTTGTTGTAGTGAGACAGAAGCGGCTACGCTGGAGATGTAAGTCAAAATATCCAGACAGTGCTCTGTAATTTGTAAACCATATGATGACAATAGAGGTCAGTCAAGACACAAGAAGCTATTACTTTCCCTTCACTGCCTTCACTTTCTCCGCTAATAATGTTTGCCTAAGCTAGATTGAGGGAAATGAGGTGGAAAACTCAGAGCGTGTTGGGGTGTGTGTGTGCATGTGTGTGTGTGTCTGCATGTGTGTGTATTTGGGAGGTGGGGTGGATCTATTTCGGTGTGGTGGGTGGGTTTGCCGTGAGGGGGGAATCAATTGATTCCTGTTGTTAAGGACTAGCGACAATGTTTCATCTTAAGATGTCATCTCTCTCTATCTCGCTCTCCTTTTCACCCCCAACCCACACACACACACACACACACACACACACACACACACACACACACACACACACACACACACACAAGCCTGTTGATGTCAGAGGCAGCAGCAGTAATCCCTGTCCTAGGCCGCCCAGATCATTATAGACTCTGATCTGCAGTCCCTGAAAGAGGGAATTAGCTGGGAACACAATCCCAGCGACCTCTGTGACATGGGGACAAAGCCTCAGCTGCCGGGGGTCCACATCCCCTAAACCAGCCCATATGGCTCAGACAAAACTGTTACAATGGTTGCTACAATGGAAACACGGTGGGAGGGTCTGCCGTCTTGCCTCTGTGTGAGTGTCCCTGCAAGATCCAACAATTTGTCTGTGTTTGTACACTAATATGTTGATCTTAGCTTGTTGATTGCCAACTGGGCAGCATGGGGTGCAGGGCACTTTTTGCACCTCAGTTTTGACACACGCTGTACAAATATTTTAATTTTCAGCTTGGAAGTTAGTAGAGGTGTGGTTCACAGTTTTGTCCACATATCTGTTTTTTCACCTGTGCTGTTTTTTTTGTTTTGTTTTTGTTTTGTTTTACAGTATATAGGAAGACAGACATCCTCCACAAGACAGGAGTGGAGGATGTCTCTGTGTGTGTGCTCCTCCTATACAGCCTGTTTTATATATGTAAGTCTTTCCTCTGCCCTTTCCATGTGAGCTGATGGGTTTCCTAAGAGCCCCCCTGGTGTGTTCCTGCTGAGCAGCTCTTTGTGTTCTGGGCGATTGGAAGAGACCCCCTGCTTTTAGAATACACACAAGATGTCTCACTGTCTGTCTTGGTCTCTCTCTCTCCCTCTCTCTCTCTCTCTCTCTCTCTCTCTCACTCACACACTCATTCACAACACACATACACTCTCAGCTGGTCCAGACACCTGTTCTCTTCTCCTACAATAATTCTTTGTAATGTTTGACTGTGCACACAATTGTATAAATCTTAAATTTTGGTCCTGGTGCTCGCAACTTTGTTTTAACACTTCGCTCTCTAAATAAATGATGTCCAAGAGGTTTTGTCATCTCAGAAAAAAGCAACAGCATTGGCTCATTCAGAAAATGTCAAAAACAACATACAGTATGTAAATACTAAAGTTATCAAGCCGGTAACACTTGATAAATCATTTAGTTGACCTAATGGACGCTATCCAGTGACCAGAATACATTTTGGCAGTGCATGTTTCTGCAAACCATGGATGTTTTTTTTTCTTTTTCTTAGATGTGAAATCTGTGGAGGATTTTATTAACTTTTTCTCCTTCTTTCTGTTTCCTGGAGCATAAGTGAAGGCATTTCAAGGATAATGGGCTCTTCTAATCTTTCATTGCTGGGCAGTAGTTGTAGTAGCTGTTAAAACGACGAGCCTTGCTCTCTTTTTGAATGTTTTGTCTGCACTCTCTTCTGTTCATGCATGCACAAAGGCAACAGTTATGTAAAATCTTCCTTATTTTCACCTCTTTCAATGTATTCATACATTTTTAGAGTGAATTCTTTTCATTCTCTACTGAACCAGTCTGACATTTGCTACTTTCATCGATCTCTGAGTCGGCCCACTGACAAGAAAGGTCATCAATAACAGTGAATCACTTTTTTCTATTTTGATTTCTTTTAACAATTAATTGAATTCACTGAAAATAGTGGTGAGTACTCTGCTAAATGGTTTTAAGGCTCCTGTTTTCACCTTTCAGTTATTTCTCTAATGGTCCTTGCTGATGTGAAGTGGGTTAGAGAGCTGGCCACTTTCTGCTCATATGGCACCCTTCATTAGTTATTTAAAACACTGGAAACGATTACACAAAAATTGATTGAGCTGCTTTTTCAAGGTGAGAAAATGAACACTGAGCTACGTTGAGCCTCTGCGTGACTTACTTTCCCGGAGCGTGTCCTTTTACACCGGTATTAACGTTTGGCATGATCCTCGTCGAGTCAATAGTGTTACAGTGGAGGTGCAATTTCTCCGGGGGCCATATTCTCTCTTTCTCTTTTCTCCCCACTCTCTTCTCCACTCTTCACCCTCTCCAATTAGGGGAGCTCCAGCTGTGCACCAGTCAGGATCAGAGGCTCCTTCTATTAGCCAAATCCATTTGTGTAGCGATTGAATCACTCCCCAATCTTCTTTCGTCCCCCAACCCTCCACAGCCCCCACAACCCCCACAACCCCAAATACACAAACGCATCCATGCAGCCATGCTTTTACGAGACACAGAAACAGAAATATATCCATCAAACTAACTGTGGTGATGCTCCTGACTATTGCTCCTATTTATTATTTAATTTAGTCTAAAACTGATTGATATTGCTATATCTGCTAATGGAATTACTATTAAATTTTGTGGTGATGCTTGATTTTACTTTTGCTAATAAATAAATACATTTCCTAAATTATTCTAATTATTGGGGGGAAAAGAATTGCCTTGAAAGAACTTCTTTTGAGTAAATGTTAATTAATTATTCATTTATAAGTTTATTCTCTGACCCACTGTGTGCTGTCTAAAAGACTCTCTTGCAATTATTGGGGATTAATTACTTGGTAGAGTACCAATTACCATTATACTGTAGGGTCCTGCTATGTTTTTTTTACCTATAATTAGGAAAACAGCCTTTTCCAGAAAGTGTCCTTTGTGGTTATTATTAGATTATGGACCTGTAAAGTAAAGCATTATTATAAGATATATTAATAAGGAAAATAAACAGAATGCTGATACTGTTTAATAGGTTACTGCAGGATAGTTGCAATACGATGGAAGGAAGCACACCGGCACAGAATACAACCAAAGAACTTCAGAAACAAGCAGATAAGTTATTCTTAAGCTGAATCCCTGTTGAATTCTTCCCCGTCCTTGGTAGATTTCCCCATTTATTCCAGAAGGTGGCACAATTGTGTAGGAACTGGTCAGAGGCCAGGCATTCAATATGATGCCATTGATGCAATATAAAAAGCCTGTCAGTGAGGTCTTGCTTCGTGGCCAGCCAAATAAAAAAACAGTATCTCTATCTTTGTTCCCTGCATGTTAAGAGACCTCTTCAACCTTTGCACTTGAAGACAGTCTTCACAATTTGCCAAAAATGTATTTTTCTTCTGCAAAAGAAAATAACATATATATATATAAATATATATATAAATATATATATATATATATATATATATATATATATATATATATATATATATATATATATATATATAACCGACATACACATATATATGTGTATATAGTTCGGTGAAAAGAAAGAGCCTCGGATGAAGAGCATGTGGCCCATCCACAAAGTCTTGTAATTCAAATTCACCAAGGTCAAGTCGAGTGACATCGCCTTGTCCAGGTCACATAAGTTCCTGTAAAGAAACCTTCAGAGTGGCACTACACTGAATGTTGAAGATGAAGATGAATCCCCTGCAACTGTCAATTTTAGCCTCAGTTAAAAAGCATCGAAATAAAAGAAAACTTGAAAAGCACTCAGTTTTTCTGGGACTCCAGAAGCTAATTATTAAAATAAACCAGAGCAGAGCAACGTCACCTCATAAATTCCCATTACTTGGAAAGTCTTTAATACCAATAAAAGGTCAATATCCTCATTGAGCTTCAGTTTTACTTTCTTACTTAATGAGATCTTTTAATGTACTAATGAGATACTTTAAACCCTGCTTTTTATTGTCGTATTCCAACTGAAAGGTGATTGAAAAGGCTTTAAATTCTAGTTCAGCTGGTCCATGAGCAGATTATTAATAACCTCCACCAGGTAGGACACCTTTTTGGCTCCTTTGTTCATCTTTTTATTAGCACAGTAGCTCAAGAAGTTTTTCAAATGAGTGGTTTTACTGACATTTCTGAGAGCTTTTTCATGAACTACTGCTTACTCAATTTAAAAGTTGCTTAAACTTTATATTAAGGTTACAAAACAAATGCTCATTCATGATTAATGACAATTCAACCTATTATATGATCAAGTCACTAAGAGTTTAAGTGATTATAGTTAACGGCTCATTAATAATTAAAGACCTTTTCTCATAGAAATATGGTGCCGTTTTTTAATCAAACTGTAGTGAGGTAAAAAATATCTTCATGTTTATGCATGATGGTCTACAGAAAAAAATAAACAACTATGATGCATATAATTTGCAGCTTTTGTTGACACTGTCACAGATGTGTGAAGGAAGTTACACATTTTATCCTTGAGGTCATTGTGGTGGCGTTGTACTGAGTTGTTGACAGTTAACTCACGTTTCTGCAAACCAGATTCGTTGAGATTTGTACAGGTCAAAGGCTATCTACCATACACACATTTCTACAATAGGTGTCATGTCACGTTCACATTACATGTCAATGACCTGACTTTCATATCTGGAGGTGGAGGAGATGGTGGTGGAGTTACAGGTGAGAAGACTGCAAAGCCAGTGACTGCAGTTCAAGACTGCCTTTCAACATTTTTGAGGGACTACAGATTTTCTTCGTTTTTAAAGATGACACTGTTTGATATTTTTAAGGAGACCTGGGGACAATTTCCAGCTGTGTTTGTGGCGGCAAAAAACTGAATTTTGACCAAGAAAGTCAGGGACAACTTTGGCCATTTTCTGTCTCAACTTCCATCTTGATGTTTGATCGCTTTAAGTGCACCACTGTGCTACACTCCACTTTTCTCAACAGTAACAAAAAAAATATAATTTAAAAAACGGACGTTTCCCTGACATAAGCAAAGGGTATAAGGTCATGCAGCAACATGCTTGGACGTAAAAATTTCTATGAGAAGAGCTACTGTTGTGCTTTCAGAGAGGCTGATCTCAAAGGGTCTGAAGTGCCCTTTTCTATGTGACTGAATTCCAACTAATTTGGTGGCATATAAACGTCGGTAGAATGTTTTTCCTCTTTTCAAAACAGACTAGAAAGAACACATTTGGAGGTCGAGGCATTAAATGTATTCACATGGGGGAGCACACCTTTCCTACCCAGCCGTCGGCCCACTTCACCTCCATAAGTTCAAGGCTGAGAGATGCCTCTGGTGCACTTGATGACATGAGTTTAAGAAAAATAGCTGTGGCTAAAAGGCTTGGCAAGGTGTTCTGCATGGGCATCTGAGTGTGTTTGTTTGAGGGGGTACACTTGACCTCCTCCCTCTCGAGGAGCGATGGAGGAGACAGTGGAGGGCTGCTCAAGGCTGTCAGTCAGACATTTTTGTTCTCATGGTGCTGCTGCTGCACGGCTCTCGGCTCTACACGGATAAAACTGAATAAATTGATATGTTGACTATTTGATTTTACACCTTTCGTTTCAATGCAGTGCTGCATTACTGACTCATTGTGCTTTAACATAACATAATTGTCTGTGGTTTTTCTATTTTCTTTTTGCCATATGTGACTCCAAGTGCTGTGAAATGTGTAAAATTTTAATTAAAAAACAACATCTGTGCACAAACAAAGATAAGGGATGAGATCAGGAACAGAACATAAATACTGCTTTTAATTTATAATTGATTTAATTCATTTATATTTTCCTTTTTCACTGTTGTTTCTTTGTTATTCTAATTCACATTTTAATTTGAATGAATTTCAGTTCTTTGCAAAATTCCTATGTGATATACCTTTGGTTTCTTCAAGTGTCATGCAAAGTGAAAAATAATTGGCCTGTGTCGCTGTCAAAATTATGAGAATAATATTGATTTTTAATATTTACTATCATTAATATAAAGGCCAAGAAAAGCTTTATATGATTGATATTATATCTCTTAAATTGGAACAAACATAACAAACCTAAAAGCTCTGATCCGACAAATTTTCATGTTTTTGAGGGATTATGGAAGGTGACTATGGCCACAAAGACACTGTTTTTCTGAGCGGAGGTCTGTGTGATATCCTTGACCTTTGACCTTTCCATATAGAGAAAGAATAGATATAAAGCTGCTGTTTTGGTTCTTTAAATATTCTGTCTCTGCAATATAACCCGTATACAACAAATAATACAACAAAATACAGAATATTTCTGTTTTTAACTCTAATGATAATTAATACATGTCTAATTCTACCTGTATTCAGTGCAACTTTAAGTCATGAATCCTCAATTCTATTAATACCTGCAGCGTAAAAACCTAAAATAAACCTTTTATTTTTCACCTGCTTCAATTAGCTTCTACCAATATTTGACTACAAATCTGACCAAAATCACAAATATATCCAAGGTCACACTGTATATTCCCTCTGCAAAAACCTCCAACAAAGAATAACTGTCTACCCCCATCTCAGAACTTTGAATTGCGCCTCTAACTTGGTTTTTGTTTTCACCGTCATCTCATCACTCTCAAGATGATAGTACTGATTGTGATTTGTATTTTCAAAGCTGGGGCGGGAAAAGCGTGTGGGTGTTCAGGGGGTGTAGGTGTTTGCAGCAGGAAAAAGACAATACAATTAAATGATTAATGCACAGCGGGGCCACTGACAATTAAAACTATTATAGAAATTAAAATGGCATTATGTCACAGTGGAAAGCTGATGATACCCGTGCCGTCTTTTTAAAAGCAATTTTCATAATTCCAATAATTGAAATTACGGCATATTCATTCATTTACTGGGTGAGGAGGGCTAAGAGCGGCTACTAATGAAATGCAATCATTAGCATCCAAACAAAGTAATTGGGTAGTCTTTTATCCTTGGAGATAGGTGATAAGGCACAATCACCCCCATCACCCCCCTCCATCAAAATGCAAAAGCAAGTAATTAAAGCACAGAAAAAGATGAGACCAGCGCTGCTGCTGTGCTGTACACCTCTGAAAACAGCACTGATTGCCTTGATTAGAGACCTTACTGTAGCCTCTGATTTTGTTTATGGATACTCTGACATTCTTGGGGAATAGAAGGGGTTGGGGGTAGATGGGTGTGGATTATGAATTGGTTTTAAAGGTGGCTAAAACAAATCTGGAAGGGATGGGAAATTCTCCGATATCTTGTGCTCCATGGTGCCACCTAAGGGTCCCCTCCCTGCTTGTGATGGAGCTTGAAATCACAACTAAATCCACATGTTGCTCAGTTAGGTATTAGCTCCTTGTACATACTTAAGTTAATGGAAAATAGTGCTGCTCTGTGTGTGACAATTACCAACCTGCTCCAGAGGACAGAGCAGAAAGAAAAGGGAGGATGGGTGGAGGTGGAGAGGTGAGCCGGAGAAGAAGAGAGAGATTGAAGTGAGAGGAAGATGGGCACATGAAGAGTCTTGAGAAAAAGAGCTCCTTCTCACTCGTCTCTCTAGTGGGGACACCATTCTCTCTCCCTTTTCTTGGCTACCTACTCTGTGGCGTTTGGGGCGCTTCTTCGTGGTATGTCAGCCCAACCCTCCCCCCGCTTCTTCCTCCACAAGACCGCCATCCTTAGAGAGCGTCATTAGGCCCTCCTGGAGGGGAGTCAAGAATATAATGCGAGAGGGGCCACCTTCTAAAAAAGAGCCCGGTGGAACCTTTTCTACTTGTGCCGTCCCCTCATTAACACTCTCCTCTGCTCTGCACCCGCTTCAATCTTCAATCTCACCTCTTCCTCTCCTATGTTCATCTCCAGCCTAAGGTAGCTTGTGTATCTACCCCCCCAAGGACTGGCGAGGGAGACCATTTCTTGCTTGTGGGGCAGACAGTTGTCATACCCACGTCCCCCAACGCCCTCGCCCTGTACCTCCACCTCCTCCACGATGGACTGATGAGAGGATAACAAAAGGACCTGGAGGGGAAGGAAAGTCCTCTCCTTACAGCCTTGGCCTTGAAGCCCACCATTCCATTTTGCAGCCTGTGAAAGTAGGGCTTTTCATCTCAAAAGATCAACACATTTCTCTCCTGCAGGCACCTACACCATTTCTCTGTCCCATTTTCTCCCTCTCCGTCTTTCTATACACCTTTCTCTTTCTTACAACTTGGCAAATGGGAAAACTGTCCTTGGTTGAATTCTGTTTTTCAAAGGATTCAATTCTCCTTTGTACACACTTGATCTGACCCTGTGACAGGCATTAAGTGTGTCTTCTGCCTGATACAGAAGGCTCGTGTTCTGTGTGCTGATGGACACAGGCCATTATCACACACAACTGCGAGCACACACACACATACAAAAAAAAGAGCACTTTTTCACATGTCCATGCATGCACACAAGCATTGACTCTCGGACATGCCGCACATTTGTATGCATACACATACAGCTCAAATGTATGCATGCAACTGCCACATACATTGTCCGTGTGGTCTGTGAACTGATGTGCAGAGAATAACAGCCATTGAAGGTGTGAGAAGAAAAGATATGTGCTACTGACTGAGCTCAAACTGATGGATTTAACTGGAGCAGTGAGAGAGCTGAAGTGGTCACAGGAGAGAAAAGCTGAAGATACCTGAAGATACAACGCTAAAATCTTCAAGAAATTTAAGGCCTGAAATCAGAGCTACAGCTGCAGTCTTGGACTTGGAGTCATTAATTTCATGACCCTCAGACTTGGCTTGAAGTCTTAAAACTCTAATAACTTCAAAACTTTAAAACCATAGAGATGTGAGCTGTACAGGTACACTACTGCATCATACTAGTAACAGTGAACATATCCAGTGACACCTGTAGTCAGGATTTTATAGTTTATCATATCGTCAAAGGTCAATTGCATCCTTTATGGTAAAGCAGTCAGGGTACTTTTCTTCTTTTGCTTATAGCTGCTGTGTTGAAGGATTCAGGATGTATGTCATCACAGTAGATGCGAGAGTATATATCAGTATATAGGTACGTAGTCCAAAAGGGGGAAAATACAAATCAGAAGTTTCCTGTTTGAGGATTACAATTAACTTACAGAGGTAGGAAACTGGTCCCTGTCTGCTCTGATTTCAGTCAGATCTCCGTCACTTGTTCCTGTCCTCATTCTCTGCTCTACCTGTCTTTCTCAATGCTCTTTAATTTTCTGTGATTTCTCCCTTGTTGGTGTGTCTCACAGCTGATACAAAAACCCACCGAGTTTTGAAAAGGCAAAAAATGAGAAGAGAGGCCGAGAAAAAGAGAAAGGGAAGACGGAAGAATGCGTTTGATTAGCGCAAGTTTGCTGTTCACGGCCGACTGTCTGAGAGCCGCAGAGCCATTGTGTTTCCTCGTGCATGTGCGAATGTTGCAGCGAATGGAGGGGCTAAAAAAAGACAGACATGGGAAACATGCACACTGACATTTCTTAATCAAATATGGCAATCAGGGGGCCAACCAACAGCATACCATTTGCAATCCCTTTTAATTCATAATCAAAAGCTGAGCAAATGAGGGAGAAATTGAGAAAGACTAAGGGGGGAGGGGGGGAGTGAGAGAGAGAAATGAGGGAGAAAGAAAGAGAGGGAGAGAGAGATGCAGGTCATTACATCTCTTTTTACTGGCCCGATGAGAGCAATGTAGAATTAATCAGAGGCCATTAGGCTGTATTTACTTACCCCTGCAGGGGCTCGGATCTCTTTCTCCCTCTCTGGATACAAACCCTGATAGGATCCTACTCCGCCCCGACCCTGTAACAGAAGATGGAGCGCGGCTAAGAATAAGGGTATAACGAGAATGATCCCACATACAAGTGTGTGCGTGTGAGTGTGCACATGAGCATGTGTGTGTATTCCTGGACATTATGTTGCATCAGGTGGGTGTTGTATGTACCAAGGACGCGAGTGCTACAGAGAGGAGAGGTGCTGGACAGATGCTCTTAAATCAGAGTGTGTAATCCCCTGTGGGGTCAGCCCAAGGCCTCTGATGTTGACTCACAACTCAGGCTATCATACATCTCTCTCCCCTCTCCTAATGCACCACAGCCATTACTTACCCAGGTGCTGCCGGTGCCAAAATCTCTATAATAATGTGTCTGGGTCCCCAAGAGCATCTTTGCACTAAGTTAAGAAAAAGTGACTAAAACCTTTCATGCTTTATGAGTTGTAACTAATGGCTTTGGGTAATAGATATGTTATTAATGCTTCTCTGATCAGTAATAAGCCAGGAATAACTTTTTGGTTGCAGGTTTTGAAAACTCCATGCTGGTGTACAGTGATGGAAGAAGTACACAGATCTTATACTTAAAGGAGAAGTCATTATCTACTCACGTTTGATGGAAAGTCAGGTGAAGTTTTGTAGTCCACAAAACATTTCTGGAGCTTCACAGCAAAACAGCATTGCAGAATTCTCCCAAACAACTGAATTAGCTAGGGACTTGTTTTAAAATGTAATAAACAACTAAAAATATAGATAAACTTGTTCCATACAGCTCGTATGGCGTAATCCGAGCCTGTGGAGGTCCTGAGATCCCATATTGATTTGATAACACGTTATATACACCCTCTACGTATGTATCACACTGAATTTGCCAAGTAGTATAAAGTAGCGTAAAATGGAATTACTCAAGTAGAAGTACGTCAAAATTTAACTTAACTTCACTATTTGAGTAAATGTACTTAACTACTTTTCACAAATACTTTGTGTGTATAATCTTACAAAGCAAGGTGCCTTGTCTTTTTATTTAGGTCTTTAACTGAATAACTGGTGGGTCCAGTATAACAAACTCATGCACTGCAGCTAACTTATCAAATTCTAATGAAGATCCCAAAATATCCATCAACTAAATACATACTGTTATAAAAAGTACCAAAAGGTCAATTACAATATACATGTATAATATATGTTAAAATATTACCTTGGTGAAAGTGAAAGTCACTCATATGAATAGTACTTGAGTAAAGGTCTTAAAGTATCTAATGGTAAAAGTATTTTAGTGTTAAAAGTAAAATATATGTATTTTTACACGTATGTATTAGGGATGCAACAATATTCAATATTTTATCGAACCGTTCAATACGCCCTGTTAGGTTCAATACACAAGGGCAAACAATACAATACAATACAGTACAATACAATACTACAATAATGTTTGCTGTTTAACTTGATTGGATACTGCATATGTTTTTTATGGAAGGCAATTAAGATAAGATTTTTATAATAAGGTTTGTGGTTTGACTATATCTGCTTTTAATTATTTTTACATGCAATATTGCCTTTGCTAGTGTGAGTAGTTTTATATTAAGAAATCGAAACCGTACTGTTATCGTGGCCCAAAAACTGTGATGCATACCGAACTGTGGGAAAACTCTACCGTTGCATCCCTAGTATGTATATACTATGGCTTAACATAAATATCGGCTGATCCGAATCAGTACTTTGGCTCTGATGCAGCATGGAATCTGCAAATCAAATTTATCAAAGTTATCAAATCAATGCAGTGGGGTAAAAAGTATCAATATTGCTTCCAAAATCTAGTTGATAGTAGTAGTAGAAGTATAAAGTGGCACAACATGGAAATACTCAAAGAAAGACCTCAAAATTGCACTTTAAAAAAAATACTTAAAAGTAAATGTATTTAGTTACATTCCATCACTGCAAATAGTGTATTTATACTGTGAGGACATGAGACGATGACTGATGAGTAGGTAATGATTTTTCCAACCAGAAAGCTGTTTACCTGGACACTTGAGGTTAAAACTGTACGTTGAGGTTAAATCCATTCATCCATTTTTCTAAAACTTATTTATTAACAATCTATGACATTTACAACTGTGACCTGGAGGGACCCTTTATTAATGTTTGTGATCTATGTATATGTTATCCTCACAAATGACCTTTTGCAGTCATGCAAATAATAGCTGTTGTAAGAGTGATGTTGTTATACCGACACACCCTTAGGGGCCAATTAGGGTGAATGGTTGGGTATACAAAGTGTGTGATGTTGACGCAAGAACCCGAGAAGTTTCAGTTATCTAAAATGAACCAAACTCTACATATGCAGGTGGCAGACTGTTGTTAGTATGAGAACTTGATGGAACATTAAGACTTTGTACTTGATTATTGGAGTGGAAGAACCCCTCATTATTGCAAGTTTAGTAATGTAATTATAACTGTATACTTGATTATAAGACAACAAGTTGGCAGTTATTAATAGAATAATCCTTTATCAAAGCTTATACACATGTATAACTGCTTAACTGATAGTATTTTATATCCTAAAATACCTATAACCCTTTATTTTTGACATAATAGTTAAGTCTGCAGTTATGTCATTATGCTATTTATATGGAGTTCTTACACTACAATATCTAAAGTCTTTGCTCATGAATGTTAGAAAGTCACAAATGACAGGTCAGTGGTTTTGTGCACTTATAATAAGCCATCAGGTCTGTGGTTGAACATGTTCATAAGACATTTATAAACATTTATAATTCATGCTTGATAGTGGAAGAACAAGGAGTATATTATTAAGACCTGGATATTGCAGTGCTGCTCAGCCTTGCTTCCAAATTTGTGAGAATACAGCAAAAAATTCCCCTGCAGCCCAAAAAGCATTTTCCAAAGAGACATCTGTAAAACTGTTGACAGGACACTTACTGCACCTTTGTATTGCAAATTTTTGATCCGCGGAGGTTTTCTATTTTAAAACTTTCCTCGAGCAGGTTTTAAAATCTGTGATGTGAATGTAAAGTTGGTGGACCGAGTGAGAACTTGTAGTTCAGTAGTGAGCATATCACTGGCCGCATCACAAAGTAAACCCTGAAGTTAGAATCTTTTTTTGGCTGTTGCTCCAGGCGAGCGATTCTTATGGGACTGAAAAGACGGCATCTTTGGTCTGGTATCTAGATCTTTAATTCAATCAAGCCTAATCCAATATCAAACTCGATAGTCCTGTATCACTCTAAGTTTTAAACGACCCATAACCGCTTAACCATCATTTAAGCTCATCAGATCTTGATCTAGATTTTTGTGTGATCCTGCTGACAAACCAACAATATGTAACTTATTTATTAGTCTAACCCTTTTATTACTGGTTGCTTAATATTCTAGTAAGCCATCAAGTCTGCAGTTACAAATGTGAGAATGTCACTCATAAGGAGTTCATCGATTATACATTTTTTATTTCTAAATATACATAAATATTAGTAAGTCAGTGATAAAACATCAGGGGTTTCTCACTCTACAATGAGCCACCATCTGCAGTTAAACATGTTAGTATGCCATATTGGACTTTATATATGCCAATTTGTGATAGGCCAATATCTGCCAATAGTATCTGCCAACCAATTTACCAGTTGGGCTCTGTTAATAATGGTAATAGGAGTGAAGTGGTCAAATAGTCCATTTTAGAAGGGTCTTTTAAGTGAATAGAGAGCTAAAAAGAAGCTTATTCTCAAGGAAGATGCACATTGATCAAAGGGATTTTCAGAACCTGACAATGAAAAAGCTTTCTTTTTATGTCCATTAATGGCTCATTCATGATCTGTAAAGCATTAATAAATGACTCAATGATAAAGCCATTAGTTACAACTGATAAAGCTTTGACAAAAGTGTGCCTTATTAGAAAGTTGTATAGTTTCTGCAAGCTGGTAATGGTGACACCGTGCATTGCAGTATGTGCACAGGGTTTTCTAGGTATTTTGCCACGTGACCTCCTCAAATTGCAACGTCAGAGTCAGCTTTCAGTGACCATAGAGGTCAATTCTCCGGGCGAGACGGCACTTCAAAGCCTCTGGCACTGGCTGGCCACACCATTACAGCACAAACCTCTTTAAACAACTGATAGTGAGACAAAGGAGGCTGCGGCATACTTTCTGTGGGCGATATGAGCAAACAGTTAATGACGTTTACTTAAGATTGGTGCTCACCACCAAAGGAGCCTGTCTTGGAAAGAGAAAGAGCCAGCAGAGAAGAGAAATAAGGTAAAGAACAAAAGGAAGGCAATTCAACACTTTAGTCATTTAGTCTACATTGTTGTTTGTCTGTTTGTTGGGTGTGCCGGAGAAGTGGAGGAATGCTGTGTTTAGAAGTGAATAATTCGCTCGGGCCTTGAATGACACGTACAGGCACAACTCTACCTGCACACAAAGGCATGTGAAAAAAACATCTTATGAATAAAAGATAATTTAAGTAGAAAGAAATGTTCTCAAACAGTATCGCTCATCAGGGAATTCAATAAGTTGATTTGAAAACAAAGAATGCTTCTTCATGTAGACCATGTTGAGTGGATCATGATGACCGTGTTTAGTGATTTTTGCTGTTTGATATGAACAAAGAAGTGTGGTGAGCAACACTGCCAGCTTAAAGCAGCAGGTGACAGTACACGCTGATTCATAATGACGTAAAAGGCAAGAGATTTTTTTGTTTTCTATTTTACTTTGGGAAGTCTTGTTTCTCCAGTGCTAGTTCTTCAACATTATCAATTTCCTTTAGTGCCCTAGAAGATGGGTCATTTCACCCAAATCACAGACAGAAAAGGGCAACAAAAACACATTTTGCTTACATCCGAGAGGACTCTAGCAGTGATGGAAGAAGTATTTAGGTCATTTACTTAAGTAGCCATACCCCAATGTAAATGTACTCTTTTAAACCTATGCATATACAGAACTCTTATAATAATCTTCGTCTAAAACAACACATCTGATTTTATTTTAGATGATGATATGTTCCTCTTTTGAAATATTTATCTGCAAAGTAATTAGTAACTGACTATATCTGTTGGATAAAAATCCCTGTAAAAGTAGGAATCAAATTATTACCTACATTGATATGGCGTAGCAGTTTAGCTACTTATTTAGGCATCCAGCAGATCCAGAGCTACATTACCATTTATTTGGAGTTGTTTTTCTGCTAACCCAGTGAACATGAGTTAAATATGTATGCTCCTTTTAGCTCTGTTTCGGTCCCCACCAACTCCTGAGGGAAATATCTGGATCTTTAGCAGCTAAACTCTCCACTATGTTCACCAGCTAGCTTCTAGCTTTGTCTGTCTGCTGTTTCGTGCTGGGCAGCTGCTGGTTGCTGCTGGAAACGATGCTGATGAGACCAAAACAGGGAGTTTGTAGGCTGTAAAACCAAGACAATGAAAGATGCTAAAATGCTCCTGGGAGCTGAGGGTTGATAATACGGTCGGTAGGAGCACCTCTACTGCAGATGCCAAGTTGGAAGAATATGAAGCACCACCTGTCTTTCCACCATGATGCGATTATGACAATCCAACAATCCCTGTCCACATCTGGTCACACTTTTAACACCAAAATCTGAAAAAGACAACAGTTCTATTGGGCTTTTTAAATTGGTTATGCCAACTTAACATTACTTTCATAAATTTAATCAATTAACAATTATGATAAAAATATGATGTACAAGAAGTAACTTGTACTTTTACTTGAGTAGATTTTTCAAGTGGGAATTTTCACTTTTACTTGAATCATTTTTTATGTGAGTAAATGTAATTTTACTAGTTTGAGTCTTTTCCGTATAGATTTTCAGTACTCTACCCACCCAACTTAAAATGGTCAGATAACACTTTTATGCCCATTTATTTAGTGTGTGTGTTGTAAAAACTTTCCTCACTTCAGCCACATATAGTCAGGCAGTGTATGTATATCTAATGGGTGGGGTTGTGTAGGTGAACTGAAGCTTGCACACCTTAAAAACACTCAAGTTTACCTTCTAACTCTCCTCCTTCCTCTCCAACAAACAGAGAGCCAGACGTCTGTCTCCGCCACACAGATACGACTGCAGCCGCACTGTAAAAGGCACCCCAACAACTGCCGCTGATTCCTCCCAGAACGTGTAATTTTCTCATTTAGCTCACAAGCGTTCTGCCCGACACCAATTAGCACGGGGCCCTGACCTCAGATGTCTGCACTAGGAGACATGGCGGCGAACGATGCGCCGCGTGGCGCACCTCAATCAGCCGCTTGCACCCTCTTTTCTATTTTGCAGCCATCAAATCATTGCCATATACATAATTCATACACCTCAGATTTGGAGGTTTATTATAACCCCCTCTCTAACTCTGAGAGTATGATTATATCTTCAACTTTATAAAAACAGGACGATGGGCTGTCTCGCTGTTCCATCTACATATCATCTTTCAAGAACCCCTGTTTTACATAGCCTCAGTGACTGTTGTTTCTTGCAATATTCAGACAAAGACAAGCTTTATGCATGTCATTTTATTCATCATTGATCAATACCTTGTGATCAAGTTGCACTCTAGTATTATTTAAATCTCAGACCAGTTGATAGTAGACGTTAGCATGTGTGGACTGACAGTAAGCGCCTTCCCATAAATCACCTTTTTTTATTTTCCCAGGCCATGTTATGCAATACCACATCTCACCATAGGAGGGTGGGGTCATACCAAAGTGCTAGTGCAGTCACCCATGGCCTCTCATTATAAGAGATCCATGAATGTCAATGAGGAGGTTGCAGTGGGCTTTGGGGCTATCACAATGTAATAGTAAGATATATTGAAACCTTGATGATCAGGGAAATTGGAGGCAGAATTGTAGTCTTTTTAACAAGGTATAGGATGGAGACAAGTTAAATAAAAAAGGAAATTAACTTGTAATTCCTCCTAAAGATGATGGTTTTCTTACTGTGAAACTCCATGTACTTCTATTGATTCTAAGTAATACATACTGCAGTGATGCATTAGTATGCACCATGAGCTACAATTAGATGAACTTTGGTTGTTTTGTCATTAACCTCTCATGCTCATCTTGTTGTGGAAATTCACATTTAGTGGACCCGCATTATATCTGATTAGTTTCCTGATGCACTTATTTTGATTTAATTTGATGATGTTTGCGTGTGTGTGCGAACGAGTGTTTACATATGTATATGTATGCATGCGAGTGCGTGTCTGTATGTGGGTCCATTTGCACGTGTGTGAGTGTGCAGCATGCACATGTCTCTCCTCCTTGACGTCGTCTGTGCACCCCACCAGGCAGCTCTTGGCCTCCTCCTTTCATTGCTAAGAAACCATCCATTCTGTGTGAGTAATCAGAGCTGTGCCTCCAGGAGCCCAGCCAAGCCTCTCATCCTTGGGCTGCTCAAGAGCTGCTTTAATTAACCATCATACCACAGATGGGATCAATTTTTCCCCCCACCCCCTCTTTCTCGCTCTTTCTCTATGCCTCTCTCTCTCCCTTCTATCTCTGCTGCTTCTTTCCTGCACCCTTCTCTCCCATACACAAGCCCCATAATTGCACTGGAACAGTGCCAGCCGCCAGTCGGGCCCCAGACTGCAGGCCTCTCCTCTCCCTCTGTTCTCCTCCTCAGCCCCTGGCCTCACCTGCTCAATACCTTATTAGTGTCAGGATCTGTAGAGAGCCATTGCGGATTAACTAAAGAGATGTGAGATTGATTTCTGCCCCTGCAGATAGAATTGAAGTTTTCTTCTTGTGTGTGCGCACAAGTGCATGTATGTGTGTGTGTGTGTGTGTGTCAACGAGGGACAGAGAGTGAAAAAGAAAGTAGGAAAGATATTTCGGAAAGAAAGAAAAAATGTCAGATTTTTTTTAATCTACAACCTGGCAGGAACATACTGTATGCATATGCACATACATGTTGTGTGTTTGTGCATTACAATTCTCTAGTATGTATAAGGGTTTTTGAAATGAGGGTTTGCTAATTTGCTATTGGAAGACCCACTTGAGCCTCTGCCTCTCTCACAACAAATTAATCCCCCCTCTTGCTTTACCTTCATTGGTTTTCATGTGGTGCTATGAAGGCACAAGGCAGAGTTATATTCCTCCGTGAGAGCTCCTCCCTCCATACACATGAACACACACACACATAGGAAGAAACATGCATGCACACACACCTCCACCACCACCACCACCAATCTGAAAGTCCAATCTCAGATTCTAATCTGCCACAGTAATAGTCACAAGAAATGACCTGTTCTGGGAAAATATGTTCACGAAAATAGCGCCCTATTGATTATTCATGGCTCAGGCACAGCTATATGTGTGTCAACGAGGTCTCAGAGGCAGCCAGTTGGGCGAGAGATTAACATCTATTTCAGAGATAGGTGAATTTGTCGGGAGGAGAGGCGGTAGGGGTGGGGGTGGGCGGTGTGTGTGTGTGTGTGTGTGTGTGTGGAGTTGCAGAGGTTGGGGCTGGAGCGGGGTGGAGGGTTGTCTCCTCAGGATTGTGCTGTAATCACAGGCCTCCGTCTGCATGGCACATCTCAAGAGTGGTGTCAGCTGGGCTCTCTTCTGTTTGCTAATAGCAGGGGGTCAGGCCTCTCTCACAAAGAGGTGCGTTTGATCCCCAGGTATGGGACACGGAGGGAAAGAGGTGACACTACTGAATACTAACAGGGCGAGCTACACGGCTGCTTATCTTTCATCTGGTGTGTGTGTGTGTGTGTGTGTTTGATATCATAATGGTGTTTGTGTGTTGAAGGCAAACAGTTAGGTTAGTGAGTTTAAAGCTTGGAAAATGTGCTGTGAATTCATTTTTCTCAAGGACTTAAAAAACAGGAGAAACTGAAACTAATGCCACTATGACATCTCTAATACGTATGATAATATCCATCAAGCATGCAGCAGATAAAACGGAAACCATTCTAAGCAGCCTTGAGAAGCCAGAGAAACTTTTCCAACACATCCGTCCTGTTTTTTGTTGTTGTGTGATGGCAGGTGCATTGCCTTTGTGTGTTACAGCTGCTGATTTGTAGTGTGGTGTTTGTGCGTTTGTATAACAGCCATTGTGGTGGCGGTTGTGTAGCAGTTCATGGGTCCCAGGGCCCAGCTGCCGGAGTGAGGCAGAAGAGTCAGACATCATTGTGGTGTGATTTCCTCCTCTCCTTGCAGATGGAGTGTTTTTGTCAGAGCGAGGGCCACTGTGATTGCCTCTTCGCCAACGGTGTCAGCCCAGGATAATACTGCAGCCGTCCCCCCAGGAACAAAACAGGATCAGCGCAATCCATTTTCTTTTTCTCTGCCAAAATGGAATAATTTCAAAGAGACAATCCCTGGTAGTCTCCAAAGCCCAGGAAAAATCAAAAGACAACCATTATGGCAAAAATCGTGAAAGAGGTGTTCCACCTTTCCCCTTGGCTCCGCCAAATACCATGCCCAGCTCTAACTAACAAGCACGGCCACAGATAGACAATGAAAGTGGATTGAAGAGCAAAGCTAGCAATCTCAGAAAACAGAGCTCTAAGGTGATACATGAAAGATGCATGCAGGCGGACTGCAGATAAAGGAACGGCAAGTGTAGTCTCCAGTATGGGCCTCTCGCATTAGGTGTCACACTCAGATCTTTACATTCAAAATATGGTGGTTCTATGAGTCCATACATCCGCAGCAATCCAAGTTCTATGGCAACCTGCCCTTTACAATCCTAATGACACTTCAGTAAAGTGTGGTGGCTGAGAGAGGGCGGGAGCCGGGAGGCTTTCCCTCTGAAAGCGCTGAGAGCATCTTATTGGGAAAAGGGGCTAAGAGTGTTGTTGTGATGCCTGACTCCATATTCTCGGGTCATAGATATTCAAGAACCGCACCTCCCTTTCCATTCTGCCTTCCTGTCGCCATAACACATCAGTCGGGACACGGAGTCCTATAGTCAGCCACCTGCAAATGAATATCCGTGCAGAAATAGCAGAGTGATGGGGCTTGAGCTTGATGGTCTGATGTGTAATAAAGATAGGGACAGGCAGGAAGAATTTTGTAAAGCTGCTTTCTCCTGCACGTTAAGGTGTAACAGAAATGATCAAAAACACTTACCTGTGGCTTTTTCAGTGTCCCTTTAGGGGAGATAACGCTTCCCATATTTCTCAAGAACTCGCAATGACAGATTACATGATGTTTTAAGCTCTGCTATGCACAGGTGCTTGAAGGACAATATCGGAGCAGTTGTCTATTATTGTACAGTGTGAATGAATGAAGAGTGATTGAGTGCAGTACTCCACGCCACCTATATAAGAAGAAGTATTGCAATGTGAGGGCCGGAGAGAGAGAGGTTGAGAGAGCTCTAGAGGCCTAAATGAGGTGAAGGGAAGTGGAAGTGTCCAGTAGGGGGTCTACTGCTGTGGGAAGAGAGAGGGAGAGTGGGGAGGAGGGGGGGAAAGGAGGGCTTGCTCTACGCAACGCCTGGGCCAATGCATGAGGGTTTGGGGCTAAGTGTCTCATCAGCATCCAGCTCAGGTGCTGCCAGGGCCCACGCACTAACTATGCCCTGACTTGATTGTAATTGCCTGAATTCAACTCCCGCTGCTCCCTCCTGGCAATATCACAGGCACATTTAACTCCAGAGAGCCTGGGGACCGTGCAGCAGGGCCACAGAGAGCAGCTGACTGCCTCTTGTTGAAGCCTGTGGGCCGCGGGGGGATCCTCTCTTGTGCTGTCTGCTTTGTGGGGGAGGGTCACAGGTGCATGCACCCCCTTCCTCCTCTGGATGTTTGTGAACATGAAACAAGTGCGTGTGCATCGGGTGTACTTTGACAGTGATGGCATGAGCATGACAGAGGCATTTTCTGTTTTAATGTTGCCTTATGGGGAATAACAAATTGCCCCCTAGCTGTCCTGAGGCCACTTGTTCTAAAAAGCTCCAAAGTAAGTACAAGTTTAGTGCTTATACAAGCCCAGCAAAGGTTATTCATGAGAAATAGAAGTTCTTTTTTAAATTCGGTGGTTTATCAGTGGGTTTCCAGAGCTATGAAAAATGGGACCAAAAAATAAATAAAGCAAACACTCTTGTTTCCTGTCACCCTGTGTTTATCATGTCCAATTCAAAGCCAAAGAATGCACTTGATTGCTTCGTATTACCACCTACAGTACTTTTCTTTTAAAAACTGTTGTGAAAATCATTATCATGCTGTAGTTATGCTAATGTTTTGGGGGTTGAAAATTGCTCAAATCTGCTTTCAAAAGAAGAACAAATACCCTCCAGATGCCAGAAATAATTGGATGAAAAACATGAGACCACCATCAACAACTTTACAGTAAGTACATTTGGGTTTTCTATAAACAATGCATATAAATTTTGCTCCAAATATGTAGTTATAGAGCATTCAGCTGCCTAAATTCCAGTCCTTTTGTTTGTGACATTTGTAACTGACAAGTGCATGAATGAAGCACTTCACTGCTATGCCGACAAAAGCCCTTATTCAAAACAAAATACAGAATTATGGGTAGAATTAGATTTTGCAGTGGTTATAAGTAATTTATGTTTCCCAATCGGCCAGCTTTGGCAACTGCAGCAGGGTTAACTTAAAAAAGTTAGCCTGTGGCGCTCCTCACCCTGTGATAATAGGGCTGTCTGTAATGAAGAACAGGCTTGTTGCCAACAGGTGGTCTCTTTAAAAGACCAGAGCCACAGCACTCAGGATGAGGAAAAAACTGCCATGGCAAAATGTGTCAGAATCTAATGTTCTGCAGAGTGAAAAGCCTGTTTTCTGTCTTTTGTTCCCTGCTAGAGATTTAGCCTTGTTCCTCATTGTTCGGGGCACAAACGAGCAACAGTCTTTTTTGACACGGAGCCACAGATGAATAAAGACTGGAGCTGACTAGTCACAGGAAAGAGCTTTCTTTTTGGAGGGCTTGGAGCCCATTAAGAGTTTGTGAGATATGAATGGATATGAATCCTCTCCTTCGACCCCACCAAAAAATACAACTGGACCCATAGAAGACAAGGAACACCTCTGTGTCTTTTTTACCGAGGTTCCCAAGAACATAACAAGAAATCAGGCAGAGGGAGGACTGATTGACAGGCAGGAATTACATAGAGTCAATGAGGAAGTGGCTCTTTGTTAATTTGAAAGGGTACACTATGCCCACCCAACCTTAAAGCAATAACCACTGACACCAATGTTAACTTATATTCTTGACATAAGCTGGAGGAAATAATAATAGTAATTACAGTGATTACAAACTGCATTATTCTGATATAAACTTTACATTTTAGTTAATTTCACTGTAGGAAGCTGCGCGCATAATGCGCCCATGTAATAAAACAGACAGGATAAAGATAATGAGATATTTAGTGAGCCACTTCATGCAGACGCTAGTCAGCGTGCTCGGCTCAATGGGCAGATGATGGGTGGATCCCAGCAAACGCAGCCCACAAAATACAACCTTTTGTCCAACTCTATAATCCATTTGTTACACTCAGACCAATTTGTCCTCATTAACCCTCATAAGGGGACTATGTCTGAGACAAAAGCTCCTGGGGAACAATGAGCAACCCCCCCACACCCCACCCTCCTTGTCCATCCACATCGCTGTAGCTCAAGTGCTCCCCTTCCCAGCACATTGTGGCCCCTTGTTGCCCAGAGGGTTCCAGTCTATGAGCAAGAGACGGACAGAGCCGAACAAGCGAGGTACACCTGAAAGAGGGGGTGAAAAAGAAAACCCCCATTTCCGCGTTAAGAATGACATATCTTCCGCAAAACACAATGCAGCGTCTTCTATTGTATTCAGGTCACTCCATCAATCAACTCTGAAATAAATCTTGACGTGACATACAAAGAGCAACCGCAAAGAAAAGGAAAGGGGAGTTACAGTAATTTCCAGAGACGTGAGAAAGTGTTTTTCTTTCTTACTGTTTGCCACACCTGTTGCAAAATCTATGCTGTGCACATTATTGTCATTTTGTTCCACGAGAAGAGGCACAACTAGAGTTGGATTTTGAAGTATCTTAAACTTCGATCCAGTGTCTCTGAAAGACGGTGTGCATCAGTGCTTTCATTCAGTCAGCCATGAACTGGTCAAGGTACTTGCTTCAAAACAGCTTTTTATTTGCAATTAATTAATTTATAAGAGTTTCATGTTGTAGAAAAGTGTCATTGAGGAAGAAGTTACTAAAACTTTGCTCAAACAGACAGCCTTGATAAGCAAGGGGATTTACTAAAGTACTGTACTTCAGGACAGTTTTGAGGTACTTCAGTATTAAATATTCATGCCATGTCATGTCTATTTTTCAGAGAAAAAACATAGTACTTTTTCACTCAACTACATTTATTTGACAGCTATAGTTAGCAGTTACTTTACATTTGTTATTTATTTTTAATATAAATTAATGTTTGTTTGTATAGGGACAATACCGTAGCATGAATCAATGCATCATAATGATGAATTAATAGCCTAAGCTAATTTGCAATTCAGGTCCCTGGAAGGGCCTTTAAAATACACAAAGCTTAATAAGAGAACACACAGAACAGCACAAATCACAATTACAGAGATACAATAAAATTACCATAAAACACTATGACAAGCAGCACATCATTCATGACTACATGGCTTTTACCTCTTTAAAGTCGGCTTCATCTTAATAAACCCAATAAGAGATTTATTTTTGACACTGTAGCTACATTTCTGTCAGCTGCTAACCAATTATGGCTAATTATTCTTAGATTTTTTCTCTAGTAAAATAGATTGGATTAGATACAGAATGACTTCCTCATCTCTAACTACCTCTGCAGAATAATTCATACAACATTCATATGCTGAGTCCCAGCTAGTCTCAGTTCTTACACATTTTGAGACTCACTCTTGTCTAAATTGGTTTCAGCTTCAAAATCAACTATCTGCCTCCTGGACCCTCTTCCAGCAAATCTTTTTAAATATCTCTGGCCATCTCTTGGACCTACAATGCTGAATATTGTCAATTTATCACTTGCAACTGGCACTAGTCTCCACTAACTTTAAAACTCCTCCTCCAATACCACACCTTGATCCAGGATTGCTGAATAATTATTGACCAGTTTCTAACCTTCCATTCTTTTAAAAGTATTATAGTTGTAACAACAACTTTCCACCCATAGCAATCTTTCTGAACCTTTTCAATCTGCTTTCATGGCCTCTCACTCTACCGAAACAGCACTTTCGAAGGTGGTCAACGACATTTTGTTTGCTATTGGTTCAAATTCCACCTCTGTGTCTCTACTACAGGATCTCAGTGTGGTTTTTGATACCATTGATCACAGTAAACTCCTCGACTGACTTGAAAACCAATTTGGCATCTCTGGCCTGGCTCTGGCAAGGGTGAAATCTTACCTATCCGAAAGAACAGTGCGTTTATTATTGTGAATTAATAATTTCTGATGTGAAATTTGGTGTACCTCAGGGCTCTGTTCTTGGACCTCTTCTGTCCTCTTCATTTATTTCAACTCTTAGCTAAATTATACACATTTATAGAATGCATTTTCACTGCTATGCTGACGATACTCATCTGTGCTTGAAAAAGCTGAAGATCACGCTCAAATAATTAATTCAGAGGCCTCTTTATCCAATGGCAAATCCTGGATGTCACCTATTTCCATATATTTCCTGCTCCTAATTTCTGATAAAACTGAGATGCAGGTCATTTGCCCTGTTCAGCATAGACACCAGTTTGACAGTACAGTAACAATCGACAACTCTGTGATTCCTCTAAGTTTAACAGCTAAAAATCTCAGAGTCATGTTTTATCCTACTGTTTACTATGATCAGGACATTGACCTTTTCCCCCTGCACAACATGGTTAAAATTAGGTATTGTCTGTCGATGGCTGATGAAGAGACCCTGATTCGTGCCATTGTTTCATCCCGACTTGATTACTGTAATACTTTGCTGTCTGGTCTGTCAGATGCTAGTACAAAAATGGTTCCATATTACACCAATTTGAGCTTCACTTCATTGGCTTTCTATCCAAGTCAGATTAGACTTCAAGGTGCTTCTATGATGACTTATAAAATTGTAAATTGTCTCCCACCTTCATATCTCTCTGATCTCATTATACCTCGTATCCATCCCGTGCTCTTCGCTCAAGTAAAATGAAATAAAAAAGCCAGCAAGCTAACCTTGTCCTATCATGCCCCTTTCCTCTTGAATAACCTCCTTGTTAATATCAGACAGTCTGGCTCTGTGGAGTCCTTTAAATCTGAGCCAAAATCTCATCTTTTCACCCTTTCAATTTTTTCTTCTTTTTTTTTTCATTGCTACCATTATCCATACAGCAGGCTGGTCGCAGTCTCAATGGATCTATTACCTTTAGCACTTAAAGTTGATGTTAACAAACTGCAAACTTCTGATAACCGCTGAATCTCTCTTACCTTCTGTTTTTGTTTCCCACAAGCCACCAAGCCGTGTGCGTCTGTTCTCTCTCCTCTCTCTCTCTCACTAGTTTTGTCCTCCTTCCCCTCTCTTTGCACTTAAACATCTCTCTGCTGGACGGTCGGCTGTCCGCAAATCTCTGTCTCTCCTGGCTGTTGGCAGGTGGTATGCTGCATCAGACCCAAAGTAGCGCATTTTTAAAATTATTTATTTTATCTGCCAACATAAAAAAAAAAACAGAATCCAGTAATCAAAATATGCTGAATATCAGATCTGCTTATCAGCCAAGATTATTATCAGTCGGCCAGTAGTATACAGTACATACATACATGTAAATATAATTTAATTTCACTTGTACTTTTCATATTGTATATTGTATATTGTAAATTTAATATTAGATACTTTAAGACTTTTACTCAAGCACTATAAGCACAAGTGACTTTCACCTTACCAAAGTAATATTTTAACATGATATCATTACTTTAACTCACATTATGACTTTGGGGTTCTTTTCTACATCATCTTGATGTTTGGATCTGGATCATCGTGCACCAGGAGATTTAGCCTTTTCTCTTCCCTCCCCCTAGTCTGCATGTTATCATGTCTCTGTTTCCCTCAGTGTGTTTGTCCCTCCTCCTTCCAGGTCTCTCTGGATGATTGGTCTTCCCTTATGTTTTTACAATCTACACGTACTTTTGCCATCAACATTTCTATATATCATGTTTTTTGTTGTTGCTGATCTAGTCTGTACATCTTTAGGTTGTCTGTCCATTTTGGATAAACGTGACATTATTTTACAGATGTCTAGCAGTTGTTAGCAGTTTAATCACAGGGATATGGTCTATTTTAAATTATTTTGAATTTTAAACCAGCTTTGAAAACCAAAAGATCCACACAAACATTCTAATCTGGTTTACTCATGACAGAATAAAACTGAATTATTGCTCCAGCCTCCTTCACAGTTAACGCTCTACGCAAAAGCATTTTATAAACAAGTCACAGTGTCAAACGCAGCAGCGTCCCATTTAATGCTGGTTTGTTGGGTCTCCAATATGTTTTCCAAACAGAGTTGCTGTAATCAGGTCATTTGTTATAATGACAACCATTAGGGGTGATCATCGTCACACAGCAGTCAGGCAGATAAATCAGGTGCTCTCCCAGATTCATCTCAATTACACTCGCGCACACAGACATGAACACACACCTTCCCAGCATTAGACATTAAAGACGAAACTGAAAAAACAACCAAGATGAATTCTTAAGGTATCATAATCTTTTCTTTTTTTTTTTAAAGATGTAGCTCAGTTACAACAGTATACAACAATCTAGTCTAATAGTTAATACAACAGTTATATCTAATAGAGCTAAAACAATGCTGCAATTGTCAGAAAATAAACAATTGATAATTCATTGTTTAAGTTAAATTCCCTGATTATAGCATTTCAAAAGTAAACATTTTATGAACCAAATGGTTTTAGAAAAATTATTTATCTCTTGAAACTGAAAATCTGATTGGAATCACATTACAATTAATAGTTGAGATGTTAAGCTCATGATTAAATTATGAGTTCAAGTTTTCAATGAGGAAAAAACACCTTTATTTTCAGGGCAATTATATCTCAGTTAGTTACAAAACTATTTAGAGGAATACATTTTTTATGCCATGTTGAATGCATTACAGACATAGTGTGCTTGGAATGTTGGTTACTGGGTGTGTTACAGTGGGCACTCTGCTCCATAACCAGGCCCGAATTCATTCACCCTCTTCAGTAGCGCTGCTTTCACTGCACTGATCTTCTCATCCAGCTCTGTCAGACTGCAGGCCTGAAGGACAACGTGAGGAAAAAAACCCATCAATCGATCAGAACAGGCTAAACTAACAAAGTGCAGTTAAAGAAAAACAAAACTACTAACCTGAGCAGGGGATGTCTTTGGTCGCTTGTGCAGGTGACTCTACAGGGAAAAAAGCAAACAAGTACACATAAGGCATTTTTTAATTGGTAAAATATTTAAACTGGCTCTCTTTTTGAAAAGAATACTGAGGAATTTGCTCATTTCCCTTCTTACTTTGCTTCAAGGACTGAAAAACAATTTATTCACAGACAGCCACAATGCAGCAGAAAGACATTATGTAAAACCTAAACTATTTTGGTATGCTAATATCCACTCAATGAAATACAACGAGGTGAACCTTTACAAGCAAAGAACACTTGAATATTATGAGAAATACAGTATGCATTTAATTTTGAGGTTATTTTTAATTCTGTCTTTATTAGATGTTTTAAGAATAGTTGGACAGTAATCATGGGGAGAAAGATAAGAAGGGATAACATCTGAGATAAAACTATATGTCACAGTTAAATAGCATGCGTATAAGACTGCTCCTAAAAAAATTGTTTCTACTGCACATCTTCGACTGTAAGCTGTGAAACTTTGTGGTATTGTTTATTTCTATGATGCTGCATAATTTGTTAAGGAGCCTCCTTTTGCTGTTCAGTGTTAAAATGTTGTTCCTAAAAATCGTGAGCCAACTGTGTACAGCTCTTCAGCAAACACCAAACTACAGTATTTTCCAAAAAAAAAATGAAAAAAGAAAAAAGTGGTACTCCGAATATAAAAGACCCCATCAGTTTATTGAAAGACACTCGACATCTCTTGCTCTGCTCACACAAACATGCAGTGAGTCAAAAGCAGATGGAGAGCAGCATACTCACAGAAGCAGCATGCGGTGCTGAGAAATACCAGTGTGAAGAGACATGCAGCATCTTAAGCACTCTTACTCAAGATAACTAAACATACGCCGGACAGACTCCTTCAAAATGGGTAATAAGAGTCTGTGACTCTGCCGAAGTCTGTCAGGTTGAATATAAAGTCCAATAAATTACCTACTGCCATCCTTTCAGTCTGCTCTACTCTATAAAGCATGGTGCAGTGAAAAGTAGTAATTTCTCGAGTGAGCTTTTTGCAGTGACCTATAAGTTTAAGTAAATCTAACTATGCTGTTTTTTTGACTCAAATCAACTTAAGTGTAACTAGAGGAGGGAGACGTGGTGAAGTATCGGGGCATGTCAGGGGAAAATCCATTAGCATCATGAACAAACTCCTCTCAGAAGTAGATTTCATTTTGAAATGATTCTGCCACCAGCAAACCAATATTCTACTTACCAATTTAGGCATCATACACATTAAATGCACAAGCTGACCAAGTATTTTTAGCATGTCCATTTCACTCCCCCCTTAGAGCTGCTCACCAAATAGTCTTTGTCTGAAATACTGTCAAATTCGTGAGCACAAATTTTAAGATTCTTTCAGTCGATGTATGCAAAATACACCTGTACAAACTTGGACCAAACTGAACAACCAGAAGGTAAACTGCACTCAAAATACATGTAAAAACATTTTCTTTTCTTATATTCTGTGTTCTTCCTGTACTTCTACTGTACAAAAAGTGTATCACATTTATGTCTAAATGGTTATTCACCTTGGTTTATGCCATATTGGGCAGAGTTTCTTTTGGTAAATCTCAACCCTGTCACGTAAAATGTGAATCAGAGGTGGCGCATGGTTGTCTACACCTCCACAAGCTAAGAGAGAAGTTGCCATTAGCAGGGACTTGCAGGTATGACCTACCCTGTATAGTTTATTTTACCATCAGTGGTGCTATGGAGCGATGTTTTTATGAGGTCATCTGCTGTTTGTTCTTGTGAATATGGCTGCAAGTCATTTTACACAAAGATTGTTAAACTGTAAAATATCCTTCCTCTGTTACATTTCTTTTTCACAAGTGTTTCAGGGGTCATATCAGCCGATATATCAATATTAATATATGTCTATCAATTACTTAGTCAAACTGATTATCAAAATAGTTGGTAACTATTATATAATAGCTTACAACTAATTTATTAATAACTGCAGCTCTACCTGTGAACATGTAGGTAAAGCAACATCCAGCCAATAATTTCACACTATTCCACTGAACGACAGGGGGTGGTAATGCGCCAAGTGCTGCAATTTACCACCAAAGGCAGGAAAGAAGCAAAATGCTAGCAAGTAACTACAAATGTTAACAATTCAGTTTTCAACATTTTAAAAATCAGTGGCTTACGAATTGTTTTATGAGACACGAAATGCTTTCAACGGGTTTGTTAAACCTCAAGGATACATGTGGATGAGTGAGAGTGAATGATACCATAACTTTTGTTTGTTTACAAGGACACCTTAAAGTTCAAAGCGCAGATTTGGCTGAAGTTTAAGAGCTCCAGAGTTCAACTGTCTGTAGCAAATAAACAGTCTATATCTGTGCAAATTAAGTTAAACGGAAAATTTCAAATAAAACATCCATAGCATGAATGTTTAATAAAAAAGTGTAAATTACATCCATTACTGTGTATGAACCCTGCCTGAACACTGAGTAGTAATTATCAAGTGCCTTTCATTAATCTATTTCGATGCCTCAAGACTCACCGTGGACTGAAAGTACTCGGGCGAGAGACCCTCCAACTCCAGGATACGATCCTCCAGTTTCTTTAGTCTCTGGTAGACACTCAATGGAACTGGACCCGCTGAGGAATAAAAACACTTGTTAAACAGCCTGAATACTGATGATTTCAAAGTTCAACAAACATAGGGTGGAGATTGTGAGTAAGGCATGTGTGTAAGTTTGAGAAGAAGCACCACCATATCATGCTTGTCATACCAGGTAAAAAAATAATCATTTGGCTTATTTTTAAACACTGACTTCTTTGCTTATTCAAAAAAAGAGTTTAACCTGTTGGGAGTTTCAGGTGAGTCTCGATGTTGTGAAGTCGTTCTTCTATGGCTGCATTTCCACAGTCTCTTCCCATCTGCCCCCTCTGGTGCTCTCCAGGCTCTCCTTGACCTCCCCCACCACGAGTCTGGGGCCCGTAAGTGTTTACCACTCGCGTAACTAGTCAGTCAAACAACAAAACACATAAACAGAAGCTGTAACTAGAGATTAGTTAACAGTATGGTTTTACAGAGGATCAAGAGGTTCTACTAAACCCTGGACCTTCGTGGGCAATTTAGATTAATTTACAGTGAAAAAAATCTGTTGGTGCTTTAATTCGTTCAGTATTCCTCTTTTATGATTTCTAGCAGCAAGCTGCCCCCAAAATCAGATTTTTGTCATGATAAATGTAAGGTACTGTAGAGTGACATTTGAATTTAATTGTATTAATTAAACCAAGAATTACATGGTAGCATTTCTCGTTAAGTCAAGCCTGACTTTCTGAAAATGATGTGTATAATTTTAAAAATGATGGTTACATTTCATAAAATGAAGCTGCTTAGAAATACCACCTGACATTTGTGGCGACTATTTATTTTCTTACCTTTTACGTGACTTTTAAAACCGGGATAAGGAGTGAAAACTGCATCTGTTCTGGCACAGCTGTTTTCTGCAGAAGAGAAATTTAGGATGTAAAAGTGATTTGCTTTTATACACATCTTCTTCCATTAGTGTGTCCTGATTTCTAGTACTGGTGTCTCATGCAGGCTTTAAATTAAAAAAGGCCCTCTGTCTCGTGTTTTTCTGGACTGAGCTGGTTGTGTTTTGAGGCCGAGTGTGTTAGCTACTTCAGCCCCACTCTTGGAGCAGTTCAGCCTGACCTCTCGCCTGTGGAAATCAGCTCTCTCCCAAACATTGGCAATCTGTGTGCAGGCTCCCTCTCCACCCTGCCCCCAACCTCTCTCCCATTCTCACCCTGATTGCAGTCGATCACGTTGCAAAACTCGCGTACATTGTTTTCATTGATCTCCATCTGCTTGCGTTCCATAAATGCAGATATTCTCCGCTCAATCTAGGGTTACAATGGAGAGACAACACATAATAAGATGCAATGGATTGATGAGCCAATGATAGATGTCAAGAATGCATTGAGGGTATTTTTATGCCTGCATAAGTCTAATGATGTGAGGCAAATGGGGTGCAGCAAGTTAAATGACATGGAATGAGAGATGTAGTAGGAAATTACTCCAGGTAGCCAAAAAAGTTGAATTGCTTGCCATCATCACATGATGGAATATGAATACTGTTTGCTTGGCTACCAAAATAAATGCACAACAGAATGGGGCCTCTTGTCCTTCATCCACATGCAATCTCAGAGTAATGAGCATCCACTTCATAATCCATCAAGGACCTGGCCCTCTCTCAAAGCCCTCCAGCAATGTGGTCTGTTCTAACCGACCACAGCACTAAAGAACCCCTTATTCTCGACTGAACTCGGCTTATCAGATCTCCATCAAGCATTTGCTTCACTGCAGCACGTCATGTGCACATCCTTGGAAGCAATTACTTATGATTATTCATTTGCTTGACAGAGAGTAAAGAGGGCTCTAAAAATGTCACTGCCAGAACAGCTGACAGATCTGCTGACTGAGACCAACCTCTGACTTCCTGGCTCTGATCTGAACCATGATGTCATCAGCCTCCACCTTGCTGTCCGCAGCCTCTGAGCTGGGAAGATCATGCTCAGGCAGCGCAGTCGCCAGCTCTTTGAGTGATGATGAGGTGACAGCATCATCTGATGTGTCGTCTTTTGAGGTTGATGTATCACCGTCCGCAACCACCAGTGTATTCAAGCTTTCTGAAACAGCCTATATAAACAGGGCAGAATGAATATTGCATGAAAGAACAAATAATATTTTAAATGAAAGACCCTTACCAACAAAGAAAAGAGGAATTAAATACTTAAAATAGCATCGTGCCATCTGAGATAATGTGCTGTTCAAAAATTCAAACTAATTTCAGCAAATCCTTTTAGACTCAACATGCTAAAAACATTCAATTAAACTGATGTCAAAATGTAGAAATTAGCAATCATTCAATATGTGATCTCTTTACCTGTAATTTAGTGATATGCTTCTGCAAGCAATTGTACACGTGAGCACCTGGAGATGACTGAAGATCCACAGCATCGATGTTCACTTCTATTCTCAGAGCAGCATCACTTAACTTGAGCTGAATTTCAAAGACAAACAAAGCCAAGCCGAGTCAGTGTTAGTCACAGAGTAGCATGTTGTAATGTAGTTTGAAAACTGATTATGGATTATTATTTAGTGACTTGATGAGAAGAAGAAAAAAAAGCCAAACATTTACTGGTACAAGCTTCTTCATTGTGCAGTATTAAGTGGTTGTTTTGCTGCTTTTCTCTGTTGTATATCATTGAAAATTAAATAGCGTTTGCTTGTGTACTGTCAGACAAGAAATTTGAAAACATCATTTTAGGATCTAGTGATGAACATTTTGTAAACTAAATAATTAATCAAGAAAATAATCTTAACTCAGGGCCACTGGGACGGTGCTACTTGTACTAAAGAAAGATCTCTTGTACACAATGAAGGCAGAGTATGTGCAAGGACATTTATACATTTAACATCGCAGACATACAAATGATACTTTTAATACACTGTGCCCTCATTCGTGCTTTCCAAGACAACGGGCAGGACTTCAGATCGCAAATGTACGGAATAATGCGACAAATCATTTACTATACCAAGTGAATATGAAGTATATAGTTCATATGTCCAATACAGATGGCAAGAAAGAGCTAGAAAAAGAGCTGTGAACGGAGTAAAGTGGTATTCAGAGCTTTTGTTTACATTGGTGAGTGGCTAACTTAGATTAGCATGTCTGAAAATGTAGATAAACAAAAATCGGTTCAAATTAGAGGAAGTTAATTAATTAGAAACCCGAGCACGGGTATTGTGTGGCATACTGCTTTTTCAAAAACACCACTTGAGTATCAATGCATGGGGCGAGAGGCATCGACGCTATCCTGCTACACCGGGATGCTAAAAACATTAGCATGTAGCTAGCTAACAACACGGAGCAAAAGAAGCGTGACTCGACGCGGCTCGAACAATGTCAACCAACCTCTCTGCCGAAGTCTGCTAGCAGCTTCAGTATCACACGCATGCAGTCCCTGTAGCTGGACATTTCACCGGATTCATTAGCAGGAACGTGATTTCCACTCAGCTTCATTGTCTCCGCCATTGCAGTCCACCCCCGGAAAGTGCTGCCCGCTGATTGGTTGAAATGACACAGCGTGTGCGCTCACACGCATGCGCAGACTCCTACAACCAGAGCACAGTAAATAAAGTACAGAATAAATCTAGGTGTTTACATTATAAAGAAAATTATATCATTATTATTAATTTAATTGCTCTTTATTTTGCTCTATTTGACGTCAGTCTTAATCTTTTAATATTTTTAATCTTTCTTTAAATCGTCACTAGAAATACTTATTTGTATTGTCTCCACTTTAGTTTATTTGTCAGCCTGTAAAATACTTTATAGTTATGTTATAGATTGCTGCTTCAATGCATGCATAAATAATAGATAAAGTTGTTTAAATTGTTAAAAGTACAGAAACATTAACAACAAAATGTACCGAGCATCAAACATAAAAGGACTTCTTATGCATAAATGTTACAGTATGGTAAATATTTAGATTATTGAAATCACTAATGTACATGCAGCATTTCAGAGTTGCAGCTGGTGATATTTGTATACATATTAGGATATTTTACAAACTAATCTTGTGTATTCTGTTTAAAAGTTGGATCTAGAAAGTAACTCTAGTAATCATGGGTTTCCCACTATGTTTCTTATTGAATTTAGCCTCTGTTTTTGTGCCATTATTTTCATTTTTACATCTTTTATATACATATTTGCCAATTAATTTTTTTCTGTGTTTGTATTTTCTTTTTCTACTATGTTTGAAGTTAGCCTTTGTAATGTTTAAATGTATGTAAAGCACTTTGAAACTGCCCAGTGTATGAATTGAACTACATGAACAAATTTGCTTTGCCTTACCTTATAGATGTAAAGGTCGCAGGTATTGTTGATATTATTAGGAGAGGCTTCAGCAGGATAAAACGTGGCTTTGTTCTTATTATTAAGAGGCTTGAAATGCAAGATGAATGATGCTTAAAGAAGAAAAACATCTTCTGGCTGTACATACTCAAATAAGCATGATTTTACATGTGTTTCTTAACTAATTGTATAATAAGCCTATAATGCAACTTAAATAATTGAAGTACATGGTATTGTTGCTCAGGATTTTCACTCAATTATATCTGCAGTCATATGAGAAACAAATCGACATGGCTTCCTGCAGACTGGACTGACTCGAATGTGAGATTTGTAGCTGCATTTGACTGTATTCTCCATCACTCACTTTTCAGTGAGAAAGAATGGTCAGTCAATTATAGGAACATTGTCCCTCAGACCGCGGCAGACTGTGCAGCAGGGCATTGGGATGGGAACCTGGCGACAATGGCGTATTTTTCTGAGTTGAGTGACTGTGGGAAAATCTCCCTCTTCTATTCAGACATTTTTTCCTTCTTTTCATATAATGAGGAGAGAGACTGATGAAGGCAACAACAGAAAAAGAACAATTACAGGCAATGAGAAAGCACAACCACTCAGAGCTCAATAATGCTCTCTAGAAGGGTTAATCATTTTAGGAAGGGGTCTGAAGACAAGCCTTTTTAGTTTAATTCATCTCTGGGGTGATATTTTTTTCCCCCGAAACAGGAAGGGAACTGTAACACTTGACATGGTTTGACATGCTGAGCCACTGCTGAATGTTCCCACACAGCAAGGAGCTCAGAAATTAAAAAACTGCTCATTTAATTTGCCTGGCTGCAGACCGCAGACCTGTGATTATTTTTTTACTTTAAACTGGCAGGAATAGGGATTTAAGGTGCATAATATAGCATTTAGGTTATATTTAAGGTTTTAAAAAGAAATTTGAGCATTGCAGATAGTAATAATGTTAAAATGTGGTGGAAGAAGTTTTTATCTTTTCATTTAAACTAAAAGTACCAGTACTGAACAAAAAAAAGTATAATTGCAAGAGAAAGTTTAGTATTCTAAATTTTACTCAAAAAGTACAGAAGTACTATAAACAAAATATACTTAAAGGTACAAAAAGCAAAAAGTGTTCTGTATGCAGAACAGGCCCCGTCGGCAATGTATTATATTATTGGATTGTTGTTATATAAAGTACTTGAGTAAATGTACTTAGTTACTCTCTACCACTGAGAAAGACATGCACTTCAAAAGAAACATATTTTCAAAATGTGTTTTGATGAGTTTTTAAACAAACAAAAAGATATTTAACCATTCTATTTAGCATTCATAAGCAGTAAAACACTTAAGAAATCTAAATGTAGCTGTAAAAAGATATTTTTAAGTGGCTAATAATGTATTTGTCAGCATTACTACTTGTTCTTTGAATCCGTAACTGGTGTATAAACAGTTAATGAAACATAGTAACGTCCCATGAATGTATTGCAGGATATAAGGTTATTTTAAATGGTTTTGGGTTCAAAGAATCATTCTTGATCTTGGAAATTAATGCTTACTTACAAGATTTCTGTAGCTTTTCATGGCCTTCATCGGTGGTTGTCATGAAGAGTAAGAAATATTCATAAATATATAAATTGCCCTACTTAATGAATAGATATTATTAATACAGACAATAGAAAATGTATATTTAACAAACAATATAGAGACATCATGACCACGACTGTTATATTGTCTATCATCTGTCTGTACACTTACTGATATACTTCACAAGAGCTTTACGTCTTGATAAATACAGTTAAAAATAAAAAAAAACTGATGTAACATTTAGTAATGCTTAAAACTAAATATGGTAGGTTAAATTATAGTGTTACTAGTAACTCCTCCATAGAAAACTTGCAAGTATTTTGTCTAGTTGACACAAGTTTCTGAGGTGCATCTTAGTGCATTTTCAAGTATTTACCACCATGAGGCTTATTAAAAAAAGAAAAGAGAACCACAAGACTTTCTGCAAAACTCAAATTTGGTTGCTTAGAACAGCATTATATTTAATGACAGTGTGTTAATAACTATTATTAATTGTGCACCAAGATACCTTTTTAGGTGGAAAACTCTTTGCTTCACAAGAGTGCAGGCTTGGCAGAGAGAGGGAGCTTGTGTTGTGCAGGAAACAAGGTGGTGGTGGTGGAGGGAAGCGAGTGAAGAGGGATTTGTTGCTGCCTCTTGCCTCAGTCACATCAGCCACCTGCAGGAAAGTAAAAAAGCTCTGCTTTTGAGCCCGTCTGCACCACAGTGGCAGATGATGTTGACAGAGCATGAGACAGAGTAAAGGCCAGACGGGAGGGTTGGGAGAAAGAGGGAGCACAATGTAGAGAGGCAAGTGGATTGCGGTGGGAAGGTTTTGCCTCGTTTAACTGAGAGGGGAATAATTAAATGTATTCCTCTCCTGTGGACTTAGGACTGAGCCCCCAGCAACAGCTGAATGTATAGAAACGTTTTTAACAGCTACCAACAAATGTTTTTAACAACCATCTTTTTATTTTGAGACACTACGAAGCAGCAAAACAACACACTGGACAAAATATGTGGAATCACTGTTTGACAAGACTATCTACTTAGACACAGCAGTGTTTTAAGCTAAATGCTAACTTTATCATGCAAACATGTAGGTTATGCTGTCTGTACATAAGTACAGACAGCATAACCTAAAACATAAGTTAGTGTGTAAGTGGTGTGACTGAACTTAGTTATTTTAACCCAATGTAGAATCTTTTCTAAACCTAACAAAGTATTTTTTCCGGGGAAAACTTTGGTTTGCTATGCTTGGATAAACAAATGTGACTTTCTGTCACCATCCTAGGAGGAAGAATCATAGTCTTAGTCAGGTAACCCTTGTCATCATGGAAACTATAATAAATGTAGACAACATTGTGAAACAGTCAGTTTGGTTAGGATTAAGCAACAGAACTATTTGGTTAGGATTAGGGAGAGTTCAAAGTTTGGGTTAAAACAAGCATAGTAAATTAGAATTTTGGTTTCACATTTAACACAAGTTAAGGAAGAATAATTATATCATACAATACAATATACCATCACGTAGGTGCAAGGCTTTCAAGAGAGCAGGAATGATAAATGGTAACACCAATGCCACAGACCATGTCCATTCTTGCTCTTTATACTACGCCACATTGTTGTTGTTGTTTTATGATTTTGAGAGTAAAATGACTCACAAAAAGATTTACCAACAGACGTCAGCCCACACTGTCATCTATCACTATAAGATACATCAATAGTGTGGATAAAAATCCAACCCCAACACTAAAGTCAGACAGAAATACTGGTCACTGTGTTTTCACTGCTCACATGGAGGCAAACCCAGCTCCTCCAAACTCTCAGTGAGTTAATGTGATGGGGAGAACACCACATTCCTGTTCAGTGCAGTCTCCACTGAAACTTAGCCACAAAGGTAGGCAGGTTATTGCTTTAAGCCACTTGTGACTGTGAAGAGCATTAATGATATGGACAAAGCGCTAAGGATCCTCATAAAGTTATTAACTGGCTTTTACTGCTGCATGCTGCTGTTCCTGCCACATTTCCAATCAGCAAGAGGAAGATGCACAGCCACCAGCACTTCAGCCTTTCAATGTGCAGCCGCTTAATCAGTTTAATACAGGTTCCCTGCTACATATGTAGCGACTGAAGAGGTCTCTTTTCTTACCTATGTTTAGATAGTTTTCCATTACATACCTTAGACTGTCAGGTTTTTTTAGTTACCTCATATCTGATGCATAACAAGACTCTAAAACTCATGAAATAACAGCACCAGCATCGAAGGGTAACCAAAAAGGCCAACAACGTAGTAGTCGCTCAGGAACTGTCATGAGTGGATGATGTTTGCCCAGTTGTCCTTGAATTGTAGATTAGTTGCTGAGAAAACTACATAGATTCCTTTACTTTAAGCTGTGAGGTTGCAAATTGCAACCAACTGAAATCCCCTCATCCTTGGAGATCTGCGTGATCGTCTCAGCCAGTCCTCTGAGTGCATGCTGTTTTTCTATAATTTGTGTATTTCACCTTACATCAATGTGCAAGGAAAGTAATAGTCTGCCTTATTTGACCGTTTGAATCATTTTATGACAAGTTTTCTGCCAGAAAACCTTCAGGAAGTTTGGTGATATAGTGTAAGGACAGACAAGGACTGGTTTCATAACACGTCATGTTGGATGAATGGATCTTGTAGAACCTTCAATGCCTGTTTGTGATCAAGAGGTTTAAGTGGACCTTATATTTTTGGACTCCAGGTATTCTAAAGAATATTTTCCATTTTCAGCTGCAGTTTGGTTAGGTTTAGTCACAAAACTACCTGGTTATATTTAGGAAAAGATCATGGTTTGGATTAAAATAATAAGTCAACTTATTGTAGTAACACGTTGCAGTGAGGAAAGAAACAAAAGCAGAAGGTTAAACGAGTCTTGACGATCGGGGAGGTGCAGTCAACGGGTTTGCTATTATGGTGGTGAGATGTTAAGTTTCTGTCAACAGTAGTATTCTAGCTATTGTAGCCTCAAGGGCTAGAATGTTTGCCACTGCTGGCAGCACCATCAGCTGCTCTGGGATGCCTCTCCTATTGGTTGTTGTGGTCCAGCTCAGAAATCACTCCAGATATGAAATATTATAGTGTATATCAAATTTGTTTGATATTATTGGGGCGGCCGACCTGTGAGCAGCTCAGGAGGCTTAAGACTGGATCTGTTAACCCGTCTCATTACCAAAAAATCTGTGCCGAACAGCATGTTCTTGAGTTAATGTGCTTAAAGACTGCACTTACTTGAGCAAATTTGTTATTTTCCACCACTGCTATTTGGTGTATGTGTAGCTAAATATGTATGAAGCTTTAAACTACAATGTATTTAATAATGTTGTAATGTTTAAAAAGAATTGTTGACATATTCCTTTGGATTAAAAGATGTTCAGTCAGCCCACAGACAATCTGTCTCACCTCAGTCTGTAAATCTGTGGCCCTGCGGATACATCATGCTATAATAAACCCCCCCCCCCCCCCCCCCCCCCCCCCCCGTTTCATGACACCATCCCTGCCCCCACCTTCAGCCGACTGCACCTGTCACCTGCGGGCCTCTGCCTACATTCAGGATCAATTTACATAACCTCATTTAGCAGTTCACAAATCAGAGCCATTAAGAGCTACTAACAGGAACCAAGAGTTCTAATTTAGCTTGCCTTTCACAGTGGGAAAATTGTTCAGTTCAGGCCTACAAATAAAGATCCAGGTCTTGGCTTTGATTGTTGATTGTGATGGTAAATGTACAGATGATTAGAACAGATTTTCCCCCCTGTATTGATTTCCTGCCAAAACACAGCAGGCACTGGTCCTGCACTGGGAAACCACGGGAGGAGGTGAGCACAAATGGAGTTTCTTGCAGACATTGATATGTACATATATTTAGGTTTTTTTTTAAAAAGTGCTCATTAAAATGGTAAGGTGCTGCAAATTGTAAAAATGAGATGTTAAAGATGGTAAGGTGATCTGTAAAACATTCATGGTTTATTTTTGTGTATATCATGCAAAAAAAGCAGTGAAACAAATTTAAAAATACTCATACTCAAATAGTGATATTTTAAAATACTAGTAAGAAAGGAAATAATAAATTCAATATAACAACTTCATTTAAAGTAACTTGACGCTTTGATGTCTCTATGCACATTAGACGGTAACCCTCAACTGACAGCTGCACAATCATTTGAAGGATTTCTCTGAAGACTTAAATGCCTTTATTTACATTTGTGTGGCAATGTGACAGTAGCAAAAAACCAATTCAGGGAGCCGTGAATAGCTAAAGTCAAGAGCTGAAAAATTATTTTCAATCTGCAATTCAATTTGGCAAAGATGGGGCTCATAGAATAAAGAGGCTGATTCAAATTTCCACTTGTTCACCACTAAACTTGGTGGTACGGCATTGTGAACATGTGCTTTTAGGGGGCATTTTTGGGCGAGCATGTTTTAATTAATGAACAAATCAGCGCTCCTCTCCGCTGGCGTTCCCAGACGCATATGTTTGCACTTCAGGCTGTAGGATAAGGAGGAGGCTCGGCATGAGATGCATCAAGCCGCCTACAGATTTTGTCTGTTGCAAAATGTGATTGCATAACATCAGTCATCAGCAGGCAGATAAGTAGGCAATAACAGTAGGCCCATAGAGTTGGCAAGGTTTAGAGGATATGCGCTGAAAGACCCAGACACACTGCATTGACTGTATAAAAGCTTTGGGGGTCAAGTCATACAAAAAATGAAAATGTTTATGAGGCGTGATTCTGTAAAGTGGGCCCTGTCCAGCTTTGGTCCAGCTCATTTTAGTCGTTTCACTTGAGGATAATTTATTACAAGTGTGCTGAGCAGGTCTATGTGGGGGTTGGGATTTAGCAGAATGGTGCTTGAAAATGCTATAGCAACCAACAAGAGCTTGTGGGCCTTTGGTGAAAGCAACTCTGATTGTGTAAAAAGGAGATAAGATAGCATACTGATCACGGTGGTAGAACATGACATTTTAACATAACACTTGGTTAAACAACAGAGATCAGGAGGTTTTTTTCTAAGCAAGGCAGTCTGAAACAAATGAGAGTGGATGCATAATTGCTTTTTAATGAGGACGGTCAACGTGGAGTTTTTAAGTTGTTTAAAATGGATACAAGCAGAGGATTCAATTACAACTGGGGACATATCCCCGGAAAGTTCACATCAAAAAAGCAGAATTTGTTGAAGTGTTCTAAAACAAAGCTTGCAACAAGAAACGTTAGCTAACAAATGAGGACGATTGTTTGGCTCTTCATCAGCAGCTGCAGCTGAAACTGCCTGCCGCTGATACTGATGCGTGATCTGACAAACCTTAAACCCAGGACCAGTGGCCTTTAGTAAGGCTAAGCAACATGTTCAGGAAAACAGTTATTGTTCATTGGGATAATAAATGTGATACGCATACCGTGTGCTGTCATATCCACATAAGTAATATTACGTACCCGTACTGTAATTATCTACTCTGACCACATGTGTTCTCCCCATTACAGTGCCTTAAAGGATAAGTTCACCCAAAAATGAAAATTCAGTCATTATCTACTCACCGTCACACCGATGGAAAGTCGGGTGAAGTTTTGAAGTCTGCACAACATTTCTGGAGCTTCACAGCAAAACAGTGTTGCAGTATTCTCCTAAACAACTCAAGTCACGTCTCAAGACTATTTTAAAAACATAAATTAACGATAAAAACATAAAAGGGCATCATACAGCTTGTCCTGTGTAAAACAAACAAACAAACAAACAAACAAGATGTTATTTAGCTTAGCAGCTACAGCGATGTTTTCAACCTGAAAAAGGGTGTAAATAATGTCTTCTCAAATCATTTTGGGATCTCTGGGCTTCCGGAGACTTCGGTTACAGCGTACGAGCTCCATTGAGCCATTTTAGGTTTTGTTTTTGTTTTTTTTCCCAAGTTTTATTTTTTTAAAACAAGTCCCCATTTACTTCAGTTGTTTTGCCTTGAAGCTCCGGAAATGTTTTGTGGACTACGAAACTTGACATGGCTTTCCATCCGCATGGCTGTGAGTAAATAATGACAAACTTTTCATTTTGGGGTCAACTTATCCTTTAAATTTTATAGTTAATGACCATGAGTGACCATCTGAGCTTTTAGTTCCCCACTTAGTTGACTTTTAGGCTGTTTTGAGCCTAACACAGACAGTTTGAGACCACCTTGCCTCAAACTCCTCTTGCTCCAAAAAGTCCCAGACTGACTGAGATTAAATTGCTAAAAAAAAAAAAAGAAAAAGAAAAAAAAAAGGGGGTCTTGGACTCAGGCCAGTGTCTTCTTGTCCATCACTCCGTGGAAAAAAAGGACAAGGAGGAGAAAACTGTTGTTGTTTTGTAGCCTGGACGAATTACTTTTAATGAACATGTAATTAATGGAAATAGACTCAACGGTTTCAAAGCAAACAACGATTCTAATTGATTTGCATTTCCCTTTTTTTTTTTGGACGCCCTGATTCCCTTTGTCCGGCGTCTCTATTGATTACCCCTCTATGTGTATCGCTCCGCATGTGTTTTCCTTCATTAAGAGATAACGGGTTCCTGACTACTCCCATCCCTGGGTTTAATGTTGCTTAATGTCTACTTTGTTCCCGTGTCATGTCGGAGGGCAGCGAGAATAATGTGAGAGTGGGTGGGCCTTGATTGGCCCGCAGTAAGGCAATAGTGTTTAGGACGCCGGCTGCAAGGGGATCAGTGGAGAGGTTAGAAAAGCAGAACCTTTTGGGCTGGCTGAGACGCAGCATGTGGCCTCCCGAGTCCGATTCACTCTCACTTACACCGCTGTTTTTCTGTTAAACTGCCATTTTACTATCAACACCTTGACAGCCCTTTTTTTTTTATTAAGCTGCCTGTCAGCCTTGACACCCCTGAGATGCGCGTAAAACATAAACGCGCCTCCACGCACCGCACATAGCCGCTCTTTGGGGGATTAGGATATAAGCCCTTATTCTGTCGATTTCCGTTCATTCAGCCTGTAAATTGACCAAGTAAGAAATCACATAGGCTATATCCTACTGAGCAATTCAGCGACCGGAATAGCATACAGTGACAATTGGCCTAAGAAGAGAACTATGGCGTTGTGAGCAGAATTGCATGTTAGCTAATTGTTAATTTAAGCGGCTCGCAGTGGCTAATTATGTCGGCACAGCCAAGCCATTTGCATGATGGACCAGCCACCTGCCTGAAGGCGCTGCCAGGGCAAACTATGTAATTACTGAACAGCAGTGGGGCAATTTTTGACTGTCGCCCCTTTTGTGTCACATGAATTCCTCGTAATGACATATTTCATTAGGGGGGCAAATATCACCCCCTCCTCCCGTCTGACGAACAAAAACGCGCAAGTCTCAACAGGTCCTAATATACAGGACCTATTTACATCCAGCTCCACCCTGTGTTTTCACGAACCTGCAGTTATGTGGGTCTTTACTGTGAGATAAATGGACTGAGTCCGTGCCTTTTCTCAGCTCGGCTCACACAAGGCCCTGCGTGTTTTGCTCGGGTTAAAATGGACCAGACCTTTTCTTAAAGTGATTGCAGCCTGAACTCATTAAGCTGTCAAATGTCCACGCTTTTGGGCTCTTGATTGCTTATTGTAGCAACATTTAAGGAATTTTTTTTCTTTCTTTTTTTCCCCCACAGCCCTACTACTGAGGAGTGAGCAGACTACTGGCAGCCTGCATAAAGTTGTATTAATTATTTAATTTTAGCAATAAAACAAATAAAAGCCGATGTCATTATTTCGTTATTTCATTTTGTTGCATTACAACATTTTTACTGATGTTATAGTGTTTTTTCAGTATCACTTTAGTATTATTTATTAAAAACTACACTATAAAAAATCTCAATTACAAGTTAAAATCCTCCATTCAAAATTGTACCTAGTATTATAGAAATATTAGCCACACAATGTACTTAAAGGGGCACCATGTAGTTTTGGAGAAGAAATTCAAACTCAGAATGATTTATCTTGAATAAACATGCTGTTCTCAGAGGACAATAATGTCCCCAGAACACTATTAATGTAAAATGTGTTTATTCAGTGTGTTTGTTTATTTGTTTTTGTTTTTTTGTGAGGATGAAGATCTTTCTCTTTGGACTAAAATGTCTTCCCCAAAACTACATAATGGACCTTTAAAGTCCTTATGCACTTTATCATAATCATGATCATGATCATTAATAAATGGTACATTTAAATAAGTTGTTAAACTTTAGTTAATAGTTAAACAATTAAATACTTTATAAACCATTTATTAAGTGATTGTAAAGGTTTATAAACATCAGTTGCAGCTTTATAATGGCCATCCAAACAATGTTTATAGATCACCTACAGAGTATTTCTAAATATTTACAAAGTATTATAAACATCAGTTGCAACATTACAATAAAGAATTGCTCAATAAATAGTTTATTGATCATTTCATTGATTGTTAACTGTTAAATAACTATTAACTAACGTTTAAGTAGCTATTTACTATGTGTCAATAATGACTATTGTTAATGTTACCAGTTATCCAAATATATAATGACTGGATCACTATACACACAAGACCTACTTTAATGTTGTAGTTGGGCATTGGTAATTAGTAAAGTCACAGTTAATTACACCTGTAAAATAATTGTAATGGAGTTAAACTTGCAGTACTCTTTTTGAAATGTAGTGGAGTAGAAGAATAAAGTAGAAAAAAAAATCTAACTACTCAGGTAAAGCACAAGTACCTCCTACTTTAGTTACTTTCCTGTTTAAAATACTTTGTATGTGAAACTTTTCTAGGTCTGTCCATCTAAAAAAAAAAAAAAAGTTCTTATATAATCTAAGAGCCCTCGTGTTTATGGCGTGCAGGTCAATTTAAATTCACTTTAGGTCCTGGCATTTGAAAGGGATAGCCTTGGACTATTCAAACCTTCATTAAATGGAGAAGTTATTGCCGCGGGCCTTTAGAGCGAGCAGCGGGACCCGGGTCGGTCTGGAGGGTCTGGTGTTAACGGGGTTAGTGATGGCTCGTTGGTTTCTAAAGGACTCCTGCTGGTACTGTACACAGACATGACAACTCCGCTTTAGTCTGCTCGCATTTAATTGGCATGTTTAACGGGAGCACGCGCATGGAGACGCGCGCGCCCGCAAACGCACACACGTTTTCTTGAATTTCTATCCTTGTGAGGACCCCTCCATTCAGCTCAACAAATATCCAACTTTAATCCCGGTCTAATTTAAATACTGTATCCGAGTACAATTTTGAGGTACTTCCATTATCTGCTACTGCAATATAGTACTTTTCACTCCACTATATTTATTTGACAACTTTAGCTGCCAGTTACTTTGCAGATTTAGTTTAATAATACAAAATATAATAAACAAATGATGTATGATGTTATATTATAGTTTGAGTTAAAACTTTCTTGATAAGATACCCAGCAGAAATAAACTATATAAAGTAATACAATAATACAATATACAGTATTTTTTATATATGCCATTCTGCATTGTGACTACTCTTACTGTTAGTACTTAAAGTGCATTTTGGTGCTAATACTTTTATACTTTTAGTCCAATAAAAAAAATGAAATGTATGGCTTTGATTTGTATCAAAGTATTCCTACTTTTACTTAAGTACAAGATCTGAGTACCTTTTTCACTGAAATGTAAAGTTTGCAGGATTTTAGGAGTGAAATCTAGAAATCCTGCTGTGGTATTAAGTGAGATTTAGTTCCAGGTTTGAGCCAGAAAGTTTGAATATGTAGAGAAAAAAAAAAAAAATTGGTTTATTAGTATAAACACGAAGAGGACAACAGCTCATTGGAACATCAGAAGGAAGCATCAGTAAAACTATTTAACATACAAAACTCTAATCTATGTTCAAGTTTGGCTTACAATGCTGGCATTCATGGGTTAAGAATATGCTTTTGAAAAAATGCAGAACAGATGAATGAGGTTGTTCTTTGGGGAGGATACAAAAGTTTGCATCCATTGCAGTATGGGTGACATGAGATAGCAGCCCTGCAGTGTTTATAAGATGTTAGAGATGCATGAGAGCAGGTTTGCCAAAGAAAAAGGCCATTTTTGTGTGATGAAGAAAAACGTATTGTTAAGATACTAGATGGTTTGGGCAAATTATGTTTTTGACTATGCTTGGAAGGAAAATCTGAAAGTACCCAATGGTTCGTACATAGCAAGTAGAATTTTACTTAAGAGAGAAGGGGTCATTGTGTGCACAAATTAGTTTTGAAATATTGGTGCAATAATTATGTTATCACCAGAGGGTTTTTTGCATGCGTGATCACACTGAGTTCTTTCCTTAATTCTTGCAATTTGGTCTCATGAGACTAGAGTCTGGTAAACAGGGTGTATTAACATACAGTATTTTGTCTTGTAGTTAAATCCATGATTTGCAAGCTCCTGGTGCCCGATGCTTCTCATAGAGCAAATAAAAATGCAGGCATTTACACAAGCTCAACCAAAGCTTATAATCTAAATCAACCTCATCAGACAAATTAATCTTAAAGCCTAATTTTAAACTTTTCAACAAATCCATATCTTAAAATGTACCCCTCTAAAATGCAGATCAGGGATTCTAAGGACGGATGACGTAATGCGAGCACTTGTATTAGCTTGGACACAGCCAGGAAAGTACTTCAGTTTAGAGGAAGAGAGCCAATGAACAACTGACTGAAATGGTTTGAGTATCATTGCCAACACTGTCTGAACTCGTGGAGTAGATATTAGTTTAATGCTGCACATCTACGGCAAATATGATGTCTTCATTTGAGGTACAGCCCTCAGAATTTGTCAGTTTATCAGGTTTCTGTTTCTGTTTCAGTTTCAGTCATAATGGTTTTAATTATGTTGTAACTGACCCAAATAAACTAAGCTATCGCATTACATCTGATCTGTGAGTATGTGCTCATGTTTTTACGCATACCTCTAGTAGGCATTCATCAACCTCCTCACTATCGGCCAAAACAAAAGTTGCGAGGGTGTATTCAGGTACTTAACATTTACGCACTTAGGATAATGAAGCAGACAACTGAAGAGAGACACATTTCCTAATAATTATAAAAAACAAATTCAATGAATTCAATAAACTAAACTGTCATGGTTAATTTTCCAGCTTCAGTGGAGGTCATGCTAGCCTGCTGATATATCCATTTAAAATCTCAGAATGAACAAAAAGTGCATTCATGGTTTTATTTAGAATACTCCTAACTCCCATCTGCACCAAGATGTCTCAGTGCACGCCTGCAACAAGATTTATGACAAAAGGCTGTCAAGAGTGAGGGTGAGGAACGTGGTAAAGTCTGTGTTGGTAGGATGAGTAATTGTTCTGGGTATTTTTGTTGGAGATGTTTATTTCCTTTTTTGACTAAATGATTCCAGAACAATTAAATAGAACTTCGCTACAAACTAACCATGGTTGCACATTTTTAAAGACTGAAAGATGTCAGAACCAGACTGGGATAAAGACAGTGCAGACAGAACTGTTCTAAAAATAATGACATTATGACCGCAACTTGTGATTTTCCATCAAAACACAAAAGGACCAGTTTGCACATCAAAAATTGTTTTAGCATCAACTTGTTTTGTATGCATCTACAGTTTCTGGCTCAGATAATTGACTAAATCTCTTATTTTTTTCATAAGACAGTCTTTGTCATTCCTGGGGTGCCACAGGGTCCAGTTCTTGGAACAGCTATTTTCTTATTTTAGATACACCCCCTAGGCTATGTAATTATTGTTCCATCTTTACTCCTGGATTTATTTAATAGCTTTATATAATGTAAATAACATTATTTTACAAAGTGTGTGATTGGATTCAAGGTAGATAAAAACTTTGCTTATATTTCCAAAGAAAATGTCTTTGCAGATCCATATCTTTGTGTTGCTCCATACTACCACACAGCTCTGTGTTGCAGTGATTTCTAAGCCAAGTCCCCTTCTTAGCAATCCAATGACATTTGATTTGAGGACTTGATTTAAGGTCCTTTCATAACTAAACCTTGTCCATTTACTCGGTTTTGCTCAGAACACCTCACAAAACTAAAGCATAATACTCTTAAACTCATGTTTCAATGTGACTTCTATTCTTTGCAGATGATACTGTCCTTAAAACCTCAAAGATAGCATAAGCAGATTGAACAGCAAGGTCATTTTTAATTAGTGACCAGAAAGGGTTAGGAAACATAGTTCTAGTACTTTGAAATGTACATGAAAATCAGAATAAAGACTTATTTACAAGGGTTTTCCCATTTCAGGTTTTTAGATTCATGAGTTTGGAACAGCTAAATTAAAAAATATGCCAGGCCTGTTAGCTTGTAACAGCTCTTAATCGACAAGAAATATTAACATTAGAGCTATATTTTTTTTAAAATTTGAGTTCTTAAAAGATTGACCACAAGCAAAGGAGAATTTATACCTGATATGTCCTTAACCACTGGTATTTCCCAGTTTAATATTTTTTTCAGTTCTGTTACAAATTTCAATAAGTTTTCTCATAATTTGTGCTACATGTAAAAGGGGATCGATAAAATACAACAAGTATGTGGTAAAATAAGTATCTTTCTGTTTTGAAGACAAAATCATCACTGGTTTGCTTTTTCACTTTTACTCACTTTTTAAGATGTCTGCCCTTGGACCTTCATCAGGTAATATTAGTGTTTCCTTCTGTGTTTCTCAGAATTAAGTATATTTTACATGTTTGTTTATTGTGATTCTAAAGCACAGGTCACAAATAAATATGCAGGTCTAGATAAGTCTTGCAATGGCTGTAACATTTTACAAGTTATTGCTGGTCTGAAGGTAATGTATAAAATTAAGTTTTTGTGGATTTTCTTCTTCTTTTTTCCCCACATCAATTGTAATTTTGACCGAAGAAACAGTTATACATCCAGTCTGAAAGATGCGGTTAATCCCTTCATCAATCACTGTCTTCCTGAAGTGTCCTTGAGCAGGACCCCGAAGTCCTGCTGTCCGGTATCATTAAGTTAAACGCCTGTCATGTCAAACTGATGAACACATCCATTTACAAGTTTTCTTTCTTCTTCTTTTTTAGGGGGGGGGGGGCTAAGCATGAAGTCCATTGTGAGGTGTTGAATTGAGAAATCTTGTGATTTGTGCCGTTTTTCCGCCCCAGCAGTGTTATTAAAATGAAGATAAATTGCAGCCAATCCCAAATTTTCTTCAAAAGAAACAAAGCCAAATGAACACCGAAGATGTATAAAATGCGCTTTGTTCATCAGAGGGAGGGAGAGAGAAAAAGACTCCACTCAGCGAGCACTGAATGCTGCATTTCATGCCTGCAACAATTATGCTGAAAGGTCAAGTATTACAGCATCTTGTGCTCCGCTTTGCATGCAAAGTATTTCAGTTCACAAATGACCCTCGTTTGCGCTCTTTGAACAATGGTTTCAAGAACCAGATAAACGTAGGACAATTAAAGATTTTTGCTCCTAGCTGACAATAACATTTACCAAAGGGGGGGTGATTGCAGTTGCTGTGTAATTGTCCTATTTGTAATGCCCGTGAATGCTTAGTCCTGCTGCCGTGAAATGTTTAGGAACTCAAGAAAGGGCAACCTTGGAAAGAGGCACGAGAGTGGCCGTGCTTTTATTTTTTTTAAATCTCCAGACAAGGTTATTATGAGACTGTTTGGAAAAGTAGTTCTGTATAGGTTCTCGTTATTATCAAATATATGTTAGATTTCACTTGATTTTACCAAACACATTTTCCTCAGCCTCATATTGCACGTGGTTGTGCTCTATTTACATATATTTCAGAACCGTGGACAGCACCAAGTTCGTCTCTTGCTGAAATAAAAAATAAACAACATACAGAAAAAATATAAAACGTTATTTTTAAAAAAAATTGAAATTCACTGCTAAAAATTGTAATGTTTTAATAAGATGTGTTGTTGGGCTTCTACCTAATGCAAGCCAATAACAGCACAGTGTTAATGCATATATAATGCCCGCTTCTCAGCAGTATATATGTCAGAAGTCACACTTGGACGTTCACGTAAAATCAGTCTTAGACAATTATGTTTTTGTATATTTTTTCTATTATTCATAATTTTGGATTATTTCTATTTTGAACTCTTGTTAAGATTTAATTTATCTCATTAAAGTTTGATTCAGTCTTGCAAATCTAAGTTTTAAATCTGAGACCCTCGTTATTGATTTTGCCAGAGCCTGCACACAAAGAACACCGCAGAAATGTCCATCTTCAAGTGATTTAATCATTTAAAACCTGCAGTAAAGTGAGATTGGGTCATTTTCTTTACGCACTATAGATACTGACACCACATTTATTATAATATTTATCTTAAAACAGTGAACTTGCACCGGAAACAAACCCCCAGTGCGTCACTTTCGTTAATTTAAGTGTAGTCATAATTTGCTTTACTTTCACTTGTCGAAGCCACTGCGAAGAATTAAATTAACTCTAGCGTGTTAATAAAAATTATTGAAGCCTTAATTTTAGACGCACACCTATTTGATATCTTATAAAACCTTAAATTCAGCCTAAACTACACGCCACTGATACATAAAATAGGTTTTATGGATGCTACACATTACCACAAAGTGATACTGAAGCTAAACAGGCGAATAAAATTCAACATCCAGCCGCTAACTCAAATATGATTACCTTGAGATTAGGGACTAATTGCTTGGGGTTCATGGAGACCAGCCCACCATAAAGCCATGGAGGACTTGGGGAGTTGCACTGTGAGTTTCTACAAAAGAGAGCGATGAGAGCACACACGCTTCCAACAAGTCATTCTCAACAGCTACAAGCTGCACACAAAGACCACACACCGCGCCAAAGACATGTTAATGTAATCCCAAAGTTCTCACTTTTCTCCCGAACAAAACCAGCTCTGCAAAATACCTAATAGAAGATAGTTTCTGATGCTGGTGAGATTTCACTTAAAAGTCTCCCAAAAGGGCTTTTTTGGAGGCTGGCTGGTAGCCTAAGAACTGGAGCTGGAGCTGCTGCTGGCTTAAAGTAACAGACGCAGATTGGAGAAGAGGCGGATATTAAAGTTCAGCTTCATTTTCTGAGCATTTTTTTTTTGTGAGCAACAACTTTAAGTTTCAAGTGAGTTTTGTATGAAATTACTCACTCCAGAAAAAAAATCAGTGAACATGCCAATAGTAACCTGCTCTTACTGGATAAGGCTAAAGGTGCTGAAAGCCATTACACCAAACCTCTGAGGGATTTTAACATATTTAAGGAATGTATTTAAAAAATAAAAACATGGATATAACCAAATTACGCATCAGGTCAAATATAATTTTACAACATAATATTTTATAGTTATGGCTGATAGTTATAAAATGCAGCCTGGATAATGTAAATACCAGCAAATACATGCATGAAAAATCAGCCATCCCACGTAAAAGACGCGCTTTAGATGTGGAAACAGGACAAACAGGACGACTGCAGCTGCATGTGAGGGATCACCGACGGCACACACTTCATAGTTGTTTTTATTCCAAGGCAGTAATAGACCACATAGCTGAATAGTCCGGTGGTGTGTCAACCTATTAAGTTGTGTTTGCGTTTTCATTTTACGTCTGAATTAAAAGCACCAAAACAAGTCGTTTGTGGTGAGATTTGACGTGAAGAGGACGCAGGGTCAGAGAGGCCGCGCCGCCTACAAATAGCTCAATTGGCCCATGCGCAGAAATGATCATTTATCTCAAAACAGTCGATGCTCCAGTCTACAAAAAAAAATGTGCCCTTTAAAATGAAGCTATAGCATTTCAATCAAGCTGGATTGTTCTGATCTCCCTCCCTGACCGAAACTATTTGAAATAATCTTTGCAGGACAACAACTGAATAGAAAAGCAACTTGTTTCAGCCACGAACGAAAATCACCTGTCTTTACCTCCGTTGCTCAGCAACCACGTTGTTTACAGTGAATACTTATAGCGCTATTAGGCGGCGGGAGAATAGTCCCCTAATGGTTATTATAGCTTATATTTATAGGCCGACTGCACCTACAGAGAAATAAATTACTGGTTGTGCGTGCGGCCGTTAAAAAAAAAAAAAAAAAGACACATCGAGGTAAAATACAACCTCAGAAAAGAAAAATGTTTGTGGAGACTTTTGTGTGTGTGCTGGTTTTGTTATTGACACCGGACACAAACAACCCTTCGCCGTTTCCTTTCAATTCCCCTGATTGATTATTGATAACGCAGCTGATAGCCGCGCGTCGGCAGTTATTTGAGAAGAACACCGCGCTGTTTGGTCAGGGATTTTTTCTTTCTTTCTTTCTTTCTTTTTTTTTTTTTATCGATAAGCTGTTTCTTTGCGCAGCCCTTTTGTGTTTGATGTTGGGAGCCGACTGACCTCACCTTTTCTGACTCACACACAGTCAGCATATAGGGGCAGAGAAAAACACACACCAGCGCTTCAAACGCAGACAGAAAGAGAGAGGGAGGAAAGAAAAGAAAAAACCTGCACATAAAGGCTCAGTTTACTCATGCTTGTGTGAGCTGCAGCCTTTTGGCGATAAGCCTGAGCGGTGTGTGATTTGTCACTGAATATAAAACAGAAATTAAAAAAAAAAAAGGCCCCAGTGTTTAATTGTAGTGTCAGAATAAGAGCCTGAGTGTTGATAAAGTATTTAAGTCCTGTTAGGTTGCCAAACCGGATACGTAGTGCTTGGAAATTTTTCACATTATCTCACAATAAACCCAGTAATCAATAAAACCAGTAGAGGAAAAACACCTATAATAGAAGTAGACATAATAATAATAATAATAATAATAATAATAATAATAATAATAAACGCACTGGTTTCATTTTTTCCCTACTGATTTTTCCCCCAAAGGACTATTTCCGCCATTTTCCACCGCATGTGTTGACATATTTCACAACCAAAACCTCAACTGTCTTGTTTCCATAATTTATTAATAGGACTGTTTTGTTGTAAGTCAAATATCTATATAAGTTACAAAGAAATAAAACGTACAAATACCAATGAAACGACAACAAACCGGCAATAAGCGTCAAAAACTTTGTACAACAGATAGCTAAAATTCAAACCTTTTACAGAAATATACAAGCTAGATCTACGGCTTACATTAAATTCTATTATAAATCAGAGCCATCGTGTGTGTGTGTTTGTTTTTGAGGGGGGGAGGGGGAGGGGGATTTCACAGCACCCATATACAGCAGTTTTTTTTAGTTCAGGTTCACTTCTTCCCAACTAATGCGGCCTATAATGACTGCTGATTCTTCTTTTTGTCTCAAATATAATTTACATAAATAAATCCAAAGACTTTCACATCCGCAGTTTCTGGTCAAAAGTGTCTCTTTCTCTCCTTCACTTCCGTGTAAGTCACACTTCCTTCCAAAAGGTGAAAATTCAAAGAGGAGCTGCTGCGCCGGTGTCGCTCGGCGTTTGTTCAAATGCGCACATTTACAGTGAAACTGTCTTGAAAGAAAGAAAAAAAAAAAGTCTCTTTTTTTTTCTTTAAATAGAAGAATTGGTTTAAATCATAGCCGGCGCCTCTTGTCACCACGTCCTGCCGTATAACAGGGCTGAACACTGCAGGGCCGAGCCGTACTCTGCGCCGGGGGAATTGAGGTGGGAGAGGCCGGCCACTTGGCTCTGCAGCGACGGCGGACTGGAGGAGTGCGGCGCCAAATCTGGAGAGTGCCCTGTGCTTCCCACCTGCTGGCTCTGATGCTGCCCGAGGCCGGACGTGTTGTTGGACATGATCATGACATTGCCCCCTTGCTGGTGGTGGTTCTGCGCGGAGGATGTGGGCGTGTGTCCGCTGCCTTGGCACGGCTTCCCGTCCTTCACCAGCACCGGCACGGCCACCCTCCGCGGGGACTGCTGCTGCTGCTGCTGGCACGAGCCGTTGTCCTGCTGCATCTGCTGCTGGGACACCTTGTCTTTCGCCTGCCTCTTCATCTTGTACCGGTGATTCTGGAACCAGATTTTCACCTGGGTCGGGGTGAGGTGGATCATACTTGCCAGGTGTTCCCTCTCGGGCGCCGACAGGTATTTCTGCTGCTTGAAGCGTCGCTCCAGCTCGTAGACCTGCGCCTGGGAGAACAACACTCGCCTCTTTCTCCTCGGGGTGCTGGACAGAGAGCCCATACCTTTGCCCACGTCTGCCAGGGAGCTGAGGCTGCCCATGCTGCCCATGTTCATGCCCGACGACGAGCCCATGAAGCGAGAAACTGAGGAGGGAAAAACATTAAATTAATACAATGAAATTACTGTTTTTTACTTGCAAAAATGAAAGTAAAAAAGTCCCCCAGAAAGCCGGCTCGGATAAAACTTTGTGTTATAATGTCTTTAATGTCGTAATTATTTGCACAGCTGCCAGCAAATATCCACTCAACATGGTCAGCATTTTGAGTCTTCAAATGATTCCCATTAAAACAAACCCTAACGCGTATCAAAGTCCATATTCACACATTATCCAGCTGTCACCTGAGCACAAATTTCAGCACGAGCTCATGACTGGCGGAGTATTATTATTAGATTCATGTGATAAAGCGTTCAAAATTAAATTATCTTAAATAATGGCGCAATGCTTGGAGGGGATTTCCCGCATGAATGCGTCTTATGGTGAGACTTTTCCTCCAGATGTTGCACACAGCACATGAAACGCATGTTTTTTTTTCTTTATCTTTGCCCTGCTTGATAATATTTTTCAAAACTAGCGGATGAAATCTAGACCGTAGGGGATTTGGAGAGTGTGCACCTTGGCGCACAGACACGCACAGGTGACAGAAACAATACAGCAAGCGCTAAAAATGCACACAAAACTGCACTTCAGCCCCCTGCGATAACCCAAAAGCTTGAGACGAAGCACAGGTGCGGCTGGATACTCACTGGTGGAGAAGCGCGGGTCCGGGTTGGCTCCGTACCAGCCGGTGGCCGTGGTGCTGCCCCTCATGCCGTCCTGGTACGACGGCAGGTCGCCCATGTTGCCCAGGTTGCCGTTACAGTAGCCCCCCATGGCCGTGTGTGACAGCTGGGAAACACCTGCCGCAGTCATGTGGTAAGCCGCAGACACAGTCCCATTATGGCCCATGTGGTGCTGCTGCATCGCCGCCTGAGAGACCTGCGGCTGCCGGTAAGAACTGAGAGGTGCCCCCAAGTTGTTATTCTCCATACTTACTTTCTTATAGCTCTCCTCAAGAGGACTCAAGATATCGGAAACAGAAAAAGGAGTCGTATGCTTAGGGCTCATCGACATTGTTCTGGGGCTGGAGAGGGAGAAATTAGAAGGCAAGGCAATCTCTCCTTCTCTCTCCTCTTTTTTTTTTTTTTTTTTTTTTTTTTGGCCAAAGCCCCTCTGGTTCCTGTTGTCTCAACGTCGATCCTGGTAGATGAACACGTAGGAGAGCGCCTCAAGTCCGCCTTAATTGGATTGAGTGGGAGCTCGGTGCTGGCTTTGGTTTGTTTTAGCTGGGTGCCAGGTTTAAGGCTACCATCAGAGGCGGGGCATCGGCAACAATACCAAACAGCTCTAGCCTCCTTTCGCCGAGCGTAATTTCACTTACAAGACATGTGCTCCCCTCCCACTAACAATAACATAAGCGCTGTACATGATCATAAATGTTCATCCCGGCGGCTGCAGGCGCTGTCCTGACTCGCTGCTGAGCTGCTGCGTTTGGAGTTTGTGACTTGTTGCTGCCGCTGATAAACACACGGCTGCACCTTGAGACTGCACTGACCACACAATACACTTTATTAACTGTAGTGATGTTTACGAGGGCCTCTTGATGAAAGGAGGCCTATATGGACTTGAGAGTTGGAGAACCACTCCTCAGTTGAACTACTGACTTTTAATGGCCATGAGAGGCCTCCAGTGATTGCAGGATTGTTTGTGTTATGCCTTATCGTACTCAGACATGCAAAAGTGCACTTGCGGGGAGGGAAATTGACTGATACTGATAAGTAAATAAATACACATCCGCGTGTTAAGTGGCTGCGTAAATGATTAACCTCCCCCCGTTCTTTTTTTTTTCTTTTGATATCATTGGACCCAAGCAGCGTGTAAGCTAAATTCAGATGCACACACTCGTCCAGGAGACCCAGTGAAAAATACAAACATGACGAAAAAAACCCCACAACAAAATACAGTCTGGAGGAGGAGAGGCTCTCATGTGAAGTTAACGGCGGTGAAGGACTCTCCTGCAACACAACGCCAGGTAGCCCTCAGTAGCATTTCGGCTTAATGCTCAAGGAGCCTCAGCAGTTTAACTCAATCATATCTCATTTCTAAAATTTGACTCAGGAGCACGGGAAAAGATTTTCTGGCTTCATCCAACCGGCTTTGAAGTAGAGAAATGGTATTCTGTGCCCTGTCGCCTGTGCGTAAAGTCCACTTTTACGCACAGCTTTTAGGTGACGTTTCTGCGTCTTTTACTCCAAAATGAGAATCAAAACATTTTTTTTTACACAAAATATTAATAGATTACTCTAATAGTGTCGCGTGTGCGTATTTTTGGTTGTATTATTATTGAGATTTTTATTACTGTTATATTTGTAATCGGCCATTACCACCAGTACTTTTTTTTAGGATTTGTATAAGTTTTCTTTTTACCGAACAGTACTAGTATAATTATTTTGCATGTTTGTCAGTTTTTTCACATAAAACAGCCAAAAGTAAAAGCTATCATTCGGCCACGGATTTATCCAAATTCTTGTTGTTTTTTTTAGGTACAAACTATCAACCTACATCATTACAAAATAAGAATTGAAATCGAGAACTTCTAACTTACACAATCTGTGGATGTCAGGATCATACCGGAGCTCAATCTATGCCTACTGTAAAATATTATCAATACATTTCGGTTCTGTAAAGGTCCTGCCGGGAGGTCTAACGTCAGTCTCGCAGCAGAAGCAGCAGCAACAGATGCCACCAGCTCCTTCCAGAAGAAGAAGTCTGAGCCTGCAGGTTGAGTCGATATTTCCTAACACAGGAATTAAAGAAACACAGCGTCTTCTGGTGGCAGACACAATAATTTCTAATGTTGTGAGAGGTTTTATTCCACTGTGACTCTACGCATGTATTCCTTGTTTCTTTTACAAAATAAAACGATACATTTTCAACCAGTTTAATTGTTTCTTTTTGCTCAAATTAATGATTCTGCGCCCTCAGCAGCAAACTGGCTCGGCAGCGGTGTGAGGGTGTCCCATTACTGCAGTGACATGCAGATCACTGACAGTTTGTCACGGGGATCACCAGCCACTGTAGCTTGTCGCTGCATATTTCACGGCTGCCTGCATGTTGCAGAAGGATAATCTGTCTGTGCACTATTTGCAGAGATGCATGGAGGTCCAATTTAAAGAGCCCGGCACAGTAAACAATCTATATCCTCCTATTACCGTATAATTACCTCTAATGAAGCAATATTATCATATAGTGCCAGCCTAAACATTACAGTTAAAACAAATTGTTTGGATGATAGCCGAGCTGCGGTGAGCATAATTCACAGGCCATATAATCGCAGGCAATTAGAATTACAGCATGTTTCTGCATCCAAGGTAAATCTTGCTTATGCCTTCCTTAATTACGGAACTTCGCAAGACATTCTTAATCATCTAAATCAGTACCTTTTTACTGTTCTGGCACACGGCTATTATGGCCAATTAGCGGCAATTAGTCCAAATGTTCCGACTAATTCCTCAGAATAATGAGGACACTTTGAAGTGGAGGGTATGAGGCTACCGAGACTTTGTTATCGAGGCTTCAGGTTGTTGTTTAGGAACTGATTGGTGCATGATATAAACCCACAGAGCAAGTGTATGTAATGAAAACTAAAAAAGTGAAGTTACTTACTGTTATTATTCAACATGGAATATTAACCATGTTTTCTTTTAACGATAGAAAATTCACTGCAAATATTTAGTACCCAAAATATATAATAAGGTAGTTACAGTGACACTGTAAAGAGAGATAAGTAAGAAGATATCATAAAATGCACCTCAAAGCATGCATACATCGAGGCTAATGAAGGGCAAATGACGAAGGATGAGAACATCCGCACACATATCTCCAGAGAAATAACACATTGTTTAAACATTTGGTTTGTTTTGCATTAAAATGTAACACTTTATAATAACCATCGTTAATAAATGGTAAAGTTATAGTTAAATAAACTTGAGTGAATAGTTATTTCACTGTTAACAAACAATCAAACGCTTTATAAACTATTTATTAAGCAATTTATCATTGTAATGTTGCAACTGATGTTTACAAACATGTATAATTGTTTGTTAATAGTAAAATAACCATAAAGTTGAATTCATTCTACATTTGCCATTTATAAATGATGGATATCATGTGTTACTGCTTGCATGCTGTCCTGAATGTCTCAGACCAAATTAAATCTAATTTGAGCAGATTGAGGATAATAACTGTAGCCTCTTGCTCTGATATCATTGGCTCCCCTGAGGATTTTTTTCCCTCTAAACTTTTTTCTGACTTTTTTTTCTCCTTCTATTTTCTGCAACTCTGTCGACTCTTGTTCTGCCAGGAAATGAGAAAGCAGACAAAAGGGGGGAAAAAAACAGACGCTGAGAAGGAGGTGATGAAAGAAAGCAGATCTTCACCTTCACACATGAGACTTCATCTGATGATGAACTTAAAAGTCTTTCTTTCTTTCTTTGGACCACAGGGTCAGATAGAGTCATAAGAAAGCATCTTTTCCACTCATTATCCAATTATGTCACCTCACATGGACATGTAAAGATTTATGGGTAACACCATCATTAATAAAAAAGTAAATTCATAGTTAATTAAACTTTAGTACATAGTTATTTCGCTGTTAACAATCAGTAAAATGCTTTATAAACCATTTATTAAGCAGCTGGTTCATGTAAAGTTGCAGCTGATGTTTATAAACCTTAACAAGTGCTTAATGCATGGTTTATAATCATAAAGGGAAAGTGACAGGATTCACTAGAGAACAAGTGAGCTTGTGCAACACCCTTGATCACATACTGACACATGACGTCACTCCATGCAGCCACACATCACTGCGGGTTGCCATTTTTTGCACCCAATCAGCAGATGCAAAGCAACATGGTAGAGGGGGACTCGAAGAGTAAAACGTGGTGTTTCCCCAGTGAAGTGCGACCCCTAGTGGATCACCGGCTGTCCGCAGCCAAAAGAACTAAACACAACATTCAGTCAAAATCACCGCCCGAGGTGAGAAGTGATACTGTGTGTTAGTGCGCCATCTAGTGGACAGTTGGGCCATAAACAGCAAACACCTGTTTACATCTCACTGTATGTATTTATTAATACCTGTTTACCTGGTGGTGACAATACAACTTTTATTATTTGTTGTTATTCTTTTTGTGTTTTTTTTGTGTGTTATTTTTTGTTATTTTTTTGTTATTCTTTTGTTATTTTTTGTTATTCTTTTGTTATTTTTTGTTATTTTTTTGTTATTCTTTTGTTATTTTTTGTTATTCTTTTGTTATTTTTTTGTTATTCTTTTGTTATTTTTTTGTTATTCTTTTGTTATTTTTTGTTATTCTTTTGTTATTTTTTGTTATTTTTTGTTAATATTTTTGTTATTTTTTTTGTTACAGGCCTGATTTTGATAGATTAAGAATGAAGACTGTATTTTAAGCACATTTACACATTGTTCCATTGAGTGAATTGTAGATGGGCCTGAGTTAATTGGGCGAGAGAGTTATCATTAGCTACATCCATTAATAAGGCTGGTCTCATTTTATTTTTGTCTTTATTTAGTCTTTCCATGGGAGGAACTCTGAAGATTTCACTACACCACTGCATAACAGATGTTTTTATCTTGGATCCAGTTAGATAATGTGCATTTACTTGCTGAGAAAAGACACGTATTTAGTATTTTAGATTCATGAGAGCCTGAGATTCCAGCGTTGGATCGCAGCTTTGAGGTTTATTCTATATTATAACTGCTGCACTCTTCAATGTCTTAGGTCCTGCTTACATTTTGGTCCATTTAGGTCTACATGATATTCCTTTACACATATTTTTCTGTAAGATCACTGTTATACTTTAAACACAGTAACTTATTTCTAAATTATAGGGTAAAGGAGCATTACGACTATTACTAAACAAATACATTTTGTGGCCAGTATGTAAAACACTAAATTTATGAGCATACAAAAACAAATCCAAAGAGGAACTGTGACTTTAAAAATGTGATGTGGATAGAATACATATGTTTTGGTGCCATTAGAGCCATTAATGTGTTTTCAAGTTTAAACCATATATAAGTTATACCTATGGTCTGACCTTGGCCTTTGAAAACATAAACGAAAACTCTCATAGTTTTTAACGTTTTGAAATGTGTTACAAGGAACACCATCTTCTTTTACTGGCATTAGTTTGTGTTATGACAACACAACACTGTAGATCTTTATAAAGACCTCGGGGCAAATTCCAGCCATGTTTGAGGTGTTTGTGGTGACCAAAACAGGCATTTCAAGCCAAAACACGATCTCTTCCTAGCTCTAATCAAATGGTGTTTGTGCCTTAACCTAACAAGAGCATAAGCACAGCATTGATACAACATAAACATTGAAAACTGAAAAAGCAAAGTAAAGCTGCATCATAAAAAAATGTAAAGTTTCAACATGTCTGTGGTTTGCAGAAAAGTACATTGCCAATATAAATTCTGGCGACTGACTCTCTGTCTGTACCATCTCCTCTCTTCAGCTGCTGTCATTCACCTGCAGTGAATTTAGGCTGGCACTCACTCAGAGCTCCAGGAGAGGCAGTAAATCAAACTTAAGTCTCACTTCAAGATAGTGCAGAGCTCACTCATACAGGCTCACACAAGTCAATAAACTGCTAATTTAGTCATTAGATGTTGTTCATCATTCAACCAACAAACATAAACGCTGCGGTAGCTCTTCACATAGTGCCAAATAAATGAAGGCCTTATAAACTCAAATTATACATCTTCATCATCTTGAAACATGATCAGAAATCAGGCAGTGATGTTTAAATGTTGAGTAAGTAAAAAAACATTATATTTTCTTAAGTTTGTTGCTGATACTGCACGTTTTCACACAGTCAGTGTTTGCAAATGGCAACCGAACAAATTCTGTCATTCTAGGTTTTGAAATGATCATATCTAACTTCAAAAAGATGCCAACAAATGATCTTCGTAGAATTTGAAAAATACAATCGGTCTCTTTGTCTCCGAGGGCCATTAGCAGCTAATACATAATAAATGTTATTTGCAGCGACTTAACAAAAACTCCTCCTGTGGCCTAGTTTATGTGGACCTTATAACTTTCCTGAAAGGGGCCCCTGGGGGCAGAGCAGTGAGTAAAACTATAGGATGGGCAGGCTAATACAAGCCCATCCTTTTCAGACAATTCCTCTGACCAACTTAAAAAACCAATGGCAACCTCTAAAAAGCCTGTCTTTGTCACCCTTAAACCCCGAGATGCTCTAAAACACCATTGTGCAGTTAAACCTCATAAATTTGTCGCAGGGACTGATTAAACATCACGGGAATTGAAACACTAAAGATTTTGTCTCGGTCCCTTTTGGATGAGGGACAATGGTCCATTCACGGGGAGACACACAGACAAAAAGAGTGTTTAAGGGGAGATGCAGCGAGCTGAGGGGTTCGGCCAGTCCCCTCCATATGTGATACAAGGTGGCCCCAGCGCGGGGGACAAAGGACCAGGTGACAGGGACGATGGGCTGCAGGGTCACAGGACGAGCAAACAACATTATAGTGGGCGTGAAAGCAGAAGACCCCCCTCGTCACTGATGAAATACTGACATGATTTTAAACACCGAGGCATATTTTTCATGGGAGTGGAAATCGGTGACACGAATAACACAAGCTGTGCTCTAAATCCATGTTCACTGGTAGTTTGGCAGCTTTTAACAGCTGGGAAATGTAAAAAGTCTGTAAAATCTGCTGTGCCAAACAAAAAACATTCATAAAACCTCTTCTTATTCTTGCATATTTCTGGATTTAAAAGCATCTTGATCCTCAACTGCACCTGTTCAGTTATCTGATTGTTTAGGATTATCTGAAGAAAGCTGATCATCCGCCTTGCACCCCTCAAATATCATATCCTCAATACACAAACCAAGATTTTCCTCAGTGTAATAGCCGTATTTATCCCCTCCTGCTTTAGAATAACAAAAGTTAATTGTATGAAAGTGAAAAGCAGGCCCATGGGCCCAGACGACAACAGGGTGCTATAGTGTGAGAGGCTGTAATGTTTACTAGGTATTCTTATGCTTAACCAAAGCCAGGCCTTTTAGGGAGTGATGTTTGCTCAGCTTCTGGGTGCATAATTAGTTTTTTTTAACATTATAAAAGCCTCCAGGCTCCTGTCATGACCTGCTACATATTTTAGATTTTATGAATTAGATTATATATTAGGATTTTTTTTTTTTTTTTTTAAACAGATTTTACTATGTCTGGAAGATGGGTTAAGGTTAAATGCACTTTTTAAAGAAACAAGAAAAACCCACATAGATTTTTCAAAAAAGGTTATTTTTTGGGGGCCCAAACTTGAAAAATAAAGCACGTTGCACAGTCAGATTTATCATCAAAATATGAGAAACTTTTTATTAATTATTTCGTTCACAAAAAGAAACAGTTTAAACAGTTAAAACCTTTAAAGAAAGTCTCCTTAAAGACAAAACAAACAAACAAACAAAACATTTCTTCCTTCAAACTTCAGGGTAATATAGTGGCTTTGCTGCTACCTCTCCTATCTCCACCTACTTATTTGACTTTAACAAAAGTTATTTATACAAATATTATGTTTAAACAGCTTCACATACAAATGCATTATCTCACTGGATAATTAAAAATCTACAGGCTACACCAGTAAGCCCATGCATGAGAAAATATTATCAAAAATAGTCACAAACACGCGCAGAAATATCAAAATAAAATGTGCAAAATATCCTTCGTTCTATAGTGAAAATCTAAATGTTTAAGTTGCTCGAAAATTTGCAAAACATTCAGAAAACATTTGATGCTATTCTAAATGAGTCCGTGCATTGAAGTGAGGCCTTCGCTTCACTTGAAGGAATTAAAGGCGACCGAGTCGCTCCAAAAGTCCCTCCAGGCGAATCTGGAGGCCGCGGCGGTGGGAAAGTGCTGGTGGTACCGTGGGGGAAGAGCGACGGGGGACGGGTGCTGCAGAGACGGGTAGGCTAAGGGGAAGGGAACCCCCGGAGAGGGAGGTAAACAGCCAGATTTCTCCGTGTCAAGTAAGCAGGTGTGAAATGGTTTCCCATCCCGGACCAGGATCGGAACAACGACCCGGCGCAACATCGGAGGTGGATGCGGTATCTCCACGTCCTGCATCCCTCCCTCCGCCCGGCCTCTCTTCATCTTGTAGCGGTGGTTCTGGAACCAGATCTTCACCTGGGTGGGGGTCAGGCTGAGGAGGCGGGCCAGCTGTTCCCTCTCAGGGCCGGACAGGTAGCGCTGCTGACGGAAGCGCCTCTCCAGCTCCAGGGTCTGCGCCTTGGAGAACAGGACCCGGCGCTTCTTGCTCTTTTTGCTCTTGTCGGGCTCCGAGTCCGGGGACGAGTCATCCGGCTTGGTGGAGTCGGGTGAGGCCTCGACACTCCCTTCATCAGAAGCTGTGGAAATAAATAACGCAGGTTAGTCCAAAATCAAGTAAAACATAATGAGATATTACGCATTTTATCCATCTATCTATTATATCTTATAATTTCAAAATAAAACTACAAGATGTTAATTTAAAATAAAGACACAAATGGCAATACATTTAGCGTAGGGCTGATGGATATTTCAATAAATTGCATTCTTCATCATCATCATGTACTCACATATGCAAGGACTCCGGTCACAGTCCATCCAGGAGGTGTAAGGCGAGCTGGAGGAGCAAGAGGAGTAAACCGGGGAGGACCGCGGCGCAGCCTCCGCATCCTGCTCGGGCAAATCCAGGATGCTCCTGACGGAAAAACTGAACTTGTTGGCGGCAGCCATCGTGTCCTGTGCGTGTACTCCGGGTTTGTTTTGCTTGAGAGAGAGAAAAAAACCCACACACAAGTCCTCAAAGTGAATCTATCCAAAGGAGGAGAAAAAAGACGCAGCGGATTCCTCTCCACTTTTACGCGCTGTCCAAACACCAATGTGTGCACTGGGCTCAGTGTTTACACAAACAGCACTCCATAAGCTGCAAACACAAGGCTGCTCCGCTTATAAAGCCTCCTCCTCTTCCTCCTCCGCTGAGTACCTGAATGGCTGGAGTGCTGTCACCCAATGATGGTAGGTGTGGAATAAGAAAAACGCCTCAACAATGAGCGAAGGAAACACTCGTCATCATTACAGATTCGTCCCGTATCGTCAAACTGGGGGAACAGATAATGGTAATTGTTGGAGCTGAATCACGTCTTGGGTGGCAACTGACAACAGAGCCCGTCCCATCATCAAATTCTCTCCCCCTCCTCCTCCTCCTCCTCCTCCTCCTCCTCCTTCGTCGTCTCCCTCCTCCTCTCGCCCAAACAACGTGTCCAACATTTGCATACAAAGTGAGCAATTAGCGTGATGCCCGCAAGTTGGTTTAACTAATACGTCCATTAGAGGCGTATTAATTACAGGCGTGAGAAGTTTGGACGTTTATGGATGTGGAGGACTTCCCAAACATGCTTTTTTCCCCCCACCTCTCTCTTCCAGAGCATTCCTTTGACATAGGGAATTGTCAACAGGGAAATCTTTCTTTTCAAACTTTCTGGATGATGTATGATGATATTCTAGCTCATGACGGATGAAAAAAAAGGGTAAATTTTTGCTTTAACGTTCAATAAATAGTTTTAAACACGATATAACGTTGTTATGGGCAGATTTAAGTGTTTATTCATTTATTTTTAAACTCCTCTTGTGGGCACGAATAAGTGAAGGACCATTACCAACTAAGGAAGTAAGTAAATAAATGAATAAGTCATAAAGTAAGTAAGGAAGTAAGTATATATATAAATATATATATATATATGTATATATATATATATATATATATATATATATATATATATATATATATATATATATATATATATATATATATATATATATATATATACATACATACATGGTAAGTAAATCAATCAATAACTGCAGGTAATTAAGTACGTAAATAAACAATCATATATGTACGTTAGGCAAGTAAATAAATATATAGATAAGTAAGTAAGTACATAAGTTAAGTAAGTAAATAAATAAGTAAGTAAGTAGTAAAGTAATTAAGGTGAATTAATAAATGAATACATAAATAAATAAGTAAATAAATAAGTAAGGTAAGTAAATAAATAAGTACATAAATGAATAAATACACAAATAAATACATCAGTAAATTAATAAGTAAGTAAATAAATAACTAAATGTGACATTATACTGAAATAGTTGTAAAAAAATACCAAACATGTCTTCCTAAAAGAAGTTCTAATAATACTTCTGTACTTGTGTTGTTTTATAAACACTTATTAAATGTTTCTGTGGTGTTTATAGATGTTAATAATGGGCTTAGACTAACGTGTTTATTATTAATTGTACTGCAAAAGCAAATTGATTGTAAATATATAGGTTGTATGCCTCACTTAGACCTCTAAACGGGCCTTTCTCAGCTTCTGACAAATTGGGGCAGTGACTGATGACTGCTGACAAGATTTTATTAATTGGTTATCAAGATTAATTATTGATCATTCATCATGCTTCACGCACAGAACCTAAATGGAGCACGTCTGTTTATTATGATATTTAGAAAGTCTAAAAGTTTGATAACCTTATGTGAAAGTAGTCTGATCGGTCCCTGTGCAGGCTGACGGCTACAGGCTGATATCTCGTCTCTTTCTGTCTCTCCACACATATAAAACGCATTAAATGCAAAGCGTGAATCCAGCCGTATGTGGGGGGGCTTCTTCCCCCCTCGTATTTGATATTGATATCGGCCCTCATCCACTTCAGCGAGGCGCATGAGGCCGGGGAAGAGAGTGCTGGTGGACATGCCTCCCCAGGCGTCCTGGGTGGTCGGACGAGAGGGAACACAAATACATGCCAACCAGAGGAGGGGAACAAAAGGGGAAAATGTAGCCCCGCGTCCGAGACCCGTTGGAAGCATTTGTTCCAGTCAAGATTTTGCATTTGTTCAGTCCCGCAATAATGCCTGATTGACGCCCCGGCACAATGTCCTTTAACTTTGCAGGATAAATCCGAGCTTGTTCCGTGTTGTCATGGTTTTGAATGGAGCTGAAAAGGATCTGGGACACTATCTACTGCTCTGCGTCTGCTGCCGCCAAGTCTATAGTCCGGAGCAATATTACATGTGTGATTCGAGACGTATTAAATCCCGTTTACATTTTCAGAGTTCATCAAGTCGGTGACCTGTAGTGTTGCCACAAAATGTACCTAATTTTCGCCCTTTACGCACATTACGCACGAGTTTCCTCAGAAAACAAATATTATGATGCGACTTTTAAGATGAGATTTTCCATCACTAATAACTGAGGGAGCGGACTTCCCTTCCCTGCGCACACAACAGCCTCCCAGCGGTTGACAAACACCAGCGGATTACAGTACCGCAGGGTCGCTGGAGTGGATAGTTTACAGAGGGCACTCGATTGGAGAGCAAAAACACGCAAAGGCAAAGAGAAGTCATGTCCAAAGAGCGGGAATTTCTCTGTCCACAATGACCCAGCAGCCACTTAATCTATTTAACACCCGCAGGCTTCAGCCAGAGAGGGTCCTCTGCAGCTCCCAAGAGCTCTCCACTGCCAAATATTTACTCTGTTGTTCAGCTCTCCATTCCCAATCCCTTCCTCGGCTTAGCCAAATGGAGATTTTTCTCACATGGTTCCGGATTCAGCAGCTGAAGTGACAGCTCCGACCTGAGCAACTGAGGACACCCAGTGAATGTGTTGCAGACTGATCAACCACTCTGAACATTTAACACTGAACCACATAGAGTTGTTTACTCCAGTGTTACATTATATATGAAATCTCAATTATTTAAGTCCCCCTCCACTCAGAAATGTGTTTTGCCTCCTGTTACTTCATTTGGATATTTGACCTTCACTGTGGAGAGTTGGACACTAGAAGGATGTTTTCACATTCATCTGCTGAAGGCCAAAAGTTTCTCTGTGCTCACCTTAAATCTGACATTTAAGAGACACCTACATGGAGCATCATTTTTGTGACATCACTACTTGCTTCAAAGCTCACAGTCCAATGTACAAATAACAGAGATTTAAGGAGTGGACATCTTATGGCTATAGGTTAATATTTGCAGATTAACAGATTCATTTTTGAATGAAGTAGTAGAGAGAGAGAATGAGTAGATGAATTTTAATGATTTGAACAATGTAATCGCACTTTGTGGGGGTGTAAAAACTAGATGCAACGCTTAGTAATATTCAAAGTATGTCTTCAAAGTAGGGTTGTCATGATAACGTGATATCTATAGAAATATGAAAAAAATGTCAAAATATCAGTCAAATTCATCTTTAACTCTGGCAAATAAGTTACACTCAAAATACAGGTGTAAAGAGGTGGAAGAAGACTTGATACCTACATTACCCCGAATGCAACTAAGCCGCCAACACTCTGGTTGGAGATTTGGGTGTGTTATGCGAGCCGCCAGCCTCAAGAGCAGATGAGAAGCGAGCTACATAGTTTCCGGTGAACTCACTTCTTTCTCACACCATCAGGGTTTTGTCATGTTAGACCACGTGACCCCAACTGACAATCAGTCGCCTCCTGTGATGTCACATAAGGCGATTGATCAGATTTCAATCAGTCGTCTCTGGAGCCACAAAAGGCTTTCAAATATGCTCATCACCACCTCTAAACAGACTGTGATGTGTAAAAATTGGAGGAGAAAAGCGTAGTTATCTTCTTGCATTCTGTCTTTGCTTACTGGTAATTGCTTTTATTGTGGAGCACTTGACTAAACTTGAGTTTTGAAAAGTGTTGTTTGAATAAATCTTTACATAATTTACATATTCAAATCAGATATCAGTGCTTGTCTAAGTTAACATCTTCTAACCAAACACGCACCGGCTCTAACCACGACACGGCGTCTCAAACTGTGAGCTTTGTGAGTCGACCGAAGAAAAAGATAAAGCCCAGGATGTTTATCTGATTATCCATCACCTAAACATCCACAATGACCCCTCTGTTACTCTTCAGTGTAGCATGATGCTCCAGCAGCTGCACCTGCCGCTGGTGTCCTCTCCCTTCTCTCAGTCCTGTAAATACCATTAGCATTTTGGAGAGGGGCTGCGGGGGGATAATGACTTGGCAGCCACATCACTCTCTCTGCAGTAAACTGGAGTCTTGTGAGGCTGCTTGATCATGAGGCAGCTGTGTGTGTGCTGTGCTTAGTGAAAGTGTGTAAAAATGGAAGTCAGGTTTGTTTATACAGAGCTTTAAGACATGTGTGCTGATGGGATTTTCATGAAAGGAGTTACAAAACAGGGGAAAGTGGGACATCGACAGGCAAATCCTGACATTATAGAAACAAAGTGCGTTTAAAAGTAAGAAATAAGGCGACATAAAGAAATGTTTGAAATGTTTTAGTAGTAAAATGTAGTAAAAGTTTGGGTTTTTTTACATTGCAAATGATATAGTCAGCTGTGATCAATCATTGCTCTGATTGGACTTACAGGAAGTGATTATATACTTCAGTTCATTACCTCACGTCAATGTGAGACATGCAAGAAAGTCTTTAAAATATAACTATATACTACTTACTTTTGAGTTGAACTGCCATCGTCACAGCCAGTCAGGGTGGCTCTAAGTCCCAATAAGTTGACGTCATCATCTGACTGATCTATTTTAAAAGCAGCAAAGCAATAAATCACATCATCAAATCTCTATGTATTATTTTGTCCTATGTCAAATAAATATTTACTGCAATTCTCGGGACAAAATACATGTAAACATATCCAAGTATACACTATGAAAAGATCAACAAGATTAACAACAAGACCAAATGTGGGAAACACCTGTGCCTGTACCAAACTCACTTTGTGTTATATTTATAAAGTCAACATGGAAGTGAAGAAATCTGAGTTTACTTACATGCAACAGAACAGACTCTTTAGAAGATCTGCAGCTCCTGAAACTCAGATGATGGTCAGTGTTGAACCTCTTGAAGGGCTGTCGGGAAAGCATGTGAATGAAAAGATGTGTGAATGAAAACTATGGGAATGTCACAATAACTCTCCCTATCCTCTGTACCACTGACGCACGTGTGTGTAAATAATAAAAATTAACTTTATAAATACAATATAATATAATATATTTGTGAATGTATGTAATTTCTGACCTGACGAAGAGCCAAGTGGGATAGAAACGTTGTCTTTCTTAAACTTCTGTGGCATGGAGTAAGTGTGCAGATGTTATAACATGAGGCTGTGTGGAGATTAATAGGTTTTTTCAGCCGGAACAGCCAGCCTGCTCCAGACTGCGATGCCTTGAGGAAACAGAGGATGTAGGCATCAGTCACTGCCAGTGGAACTACCAGTCTCCTGACAGTTTTGACAATCCTGTAACAAGAAATGAAAAACGTTTCATGTCTGACTTCCTGAACACGACTTCTGAGCACCAACCAAGACTCTGAACTGACACTGCTCTGTTTGACTTGTTGCACATGTGTGATACTTGGTTGCCCTCTGCAGGACACACTGATGAAAGACTGTCAGACGCCTCATGTTAGCCCTTCTCGACTCTTGTGGGTGGAGTTCAGTTCACTTTCAGGGCAGTGCTTTTGCAGCCTGAGGCGGAGGAGGTGTTCAGATGCATAACTTATTCAGAAGTACTGATGCAACACTGTAAAAAAGTCTTCTTTAGTAAGTCCTTCATTGAAAATGTTAAGTATAACCAGAACACCAGAAAGTATATATAAAAATACTCATGCTGTTGTAATTGGTTGAAGTGGAGCTCATTTTAACAATTTCAGGAATGTAACACATGGTTTTTTTCATGAGGAATTAAACTGCTGATTATTTTTCTGGATTAATCACTAGTTTGTTTGGTTTGTGATGAATCTGAAAAAGTGCCTGAGAAAGTGAGAAGTCAGAAATGTCATCAAAGTTACCACATATATCTAAAAGTACACTTCTTTAGCTTTGTGATGAGGCATTTTCCAGATAATCCAATACACTGCATCCCATTGCCAGAGTAAATATAAGTGATATAGGTAACTGTTTGCAATGTACGTTTCTGCAAACCACATATGTGTTAAAACTTTACTTTTCTATAGGTTAAATTTGATATTTTATGTTGTGACAACGCTTTGCTCATGCTCTGGTTAGGTTTAGGCACCAAAACAACTTGGTTAGGGTACGGAAAAGCTCATGTTTTTGCTTAGTATATACCTGCTTTGCTCACCAAAAACACAGCTGGAGAGAAGTCCTGAGGTCTCGTCAACAATGTCCAGCTTTTGTCGCACACACATGGTTGCAAACTATCTTGATGTGCCCTCAACACTGAGTGGTGTCATGCTTACAAATATTAAAAAACAGTCTCGACCACCAGATTTGGAGAGGCATGGTTTTCACTGAACATGGACAAGATATAAAAAAAAATGATAATCAGAAAAGTAGCTAACTAAAGCTTGTTACATTTGCAATTTTACAATAAACACTTGCTTAAAAAATGGTTAATGAAAATTATTCCATCAATGATGTGTTACCATATTAAGCTACATGAAGTATAATTCCTTGTATTTGGAGCCTACTTAAGTAAATGTTCTGCCACTGCAGAATATTCCTGGAAAATACCAAGTTGCTCCTCGAGTACTGGCGTTTGATTCCTATTAATGTCCACCAGATGGTGCCACCGTATTTTGGAATAAACAGGCAGCAAACAGCAGCAGCATCAGTGACCCTCTGCAGACAGTCTGACCATCTAGGGCAACAACTACAGAATAAAATAAGTTGATTTAACATTTCTGATAATTGGCGATGAGGAAACAACTGGACAGATGTTTTACCCCAAAGTCTGATTCTAGGAACATCTGTTGCGCAGAGAGTACTGGATGTCTCCGTTCATACCAAACATTTCACTCTAAAATCAACTCACCTCACTGTACCTGATCCTCCTGCCAAGAAATGCTGCTTCAGATTCCACCAACACGCAACTCGTCATTAGATAAAGCAATGATAAGCACCGGTCTGACACCATTTGCATGCTGGGAGTGTCACCACGCTGCACGGAGGCCTCAGTGCTGCTTCAGTCCTGTGAACTGATCTCCTCTTCATCAGGGAGAAAGATTACATCACTGAGCTGAAAATAAAAAAAATAGAAGAGACGTTATTCTCATTTCTATCATTCATGTGTTGGGTTATTTTCCTGCCAGCAGGCTCCATGTCGGCTCATTAAATAACAAAAAATATCAGAGGACTTACTCCTTGTCACAATTCTCACTGACATTACGCATCTGACTCTGTTTGTTTATGAGGATGTTGAACGCTCGCTGCTCTCAGTAATCTAATAAGACTGTGTAAAAATCTGACGCTCGTGCGCAGCCCAAGAGTTGACTAATTGCAGGAATGTTTCTGAGATCTTAATGGATGAGGAAATTTAATATAAATCCAATCCAGGTATGACTCAACGATTCCTCGGGTTTGGAGCGCACGACGCGGCGGTGTGGTCTGCATCAACACCCCATTTGCACTTTTCGGCACAAAGGAAACGCCGCGTAAAAGCGCACTAAAGGTACGACTCTCCATTTTTCTCCCGGTGTCCTTGGTTCGGGACAAAAAGCGCTCCAAATTAGGGCGGAATGAAATATTTAATACTAATGGGTGCCAGGTGCCAGACGAACAGATGTCAAAGTGATGTATGCTTAAAAGTGTCGTAAATATTGTTTCTTTCTGTCCCCTCTCTGCTGAACTCCAGGCCTGGCCCCTGAAACACGACTACATACGTCGTTAACCCGCGTTCGTCCTCATTAAGGCCGCACTAAAGTTACCGGGCCACTCAGCCCGGGAGAAGTGCTAACCTGCAGAAAGTCTTTAATGGTGTCACCGCCGCTCGGGCCGCAAAGGTTAGGAGTCATCAGTGCGGGTTATTTTAAAGGCGCCCGAGTGATGGCATGTCCCTAAAAACTGGCAGCCTCCACACGTTAAGAGCTCCACAGTCTTATCTTATTTGTATCAAGCAGCTGGAGGCGACACCACCTCCCTCTCCGTCTTAATAGCCCGGATTAGTGGCGCGTTTGGATGACAAACTGCTTGGGCCTTGTTTCTGAAAGCGCACACTCACACACTCACACACACACACCATAACTCTCCACGCGTGTGTATCCCATTGCAGATGTCAGTCAGTTTGGGGACAGTTAGTATGAGATGACAGACCTCCAACCCCTCTGTGAAGCAAGAAATCACTGCGCGTCCCCCCATAACAACCCATTAGTGGTGACTTGGATTTCCCACAGGATCTTACTGGGAACACAAAACCGGGAACTGGGAACTTTTTTCCTTTTTTCCCACCACGGAAAGGTCTGAGCAGAAACAGAAAATCTGCCCAGCACCAGGAAGAAGAAGAAGAAGAAGAAGAAGAAGAAGAAGAAGAAGAAGAAGAAGAAGAAGAAGAAGAAGAAGAAGAAGAAGAAGAAGAAGAAGAAGCGGTTGACGGATTACAGTCAATTCATCCGCAGTGACTTCTTCTCTCTAGATACAAGAAGTTCAAGTCATGTCTGATGTCAGATCCATCCGCGTTAATGTCTGGAACTAGATAATAACACAAATTATTATTATTATTATTGTTAATAATAATAATAATAATAATAATAATAATAATAATAATAATAGAGACTGTTCAATTCACCCTCCACACTCATATAAAGTAGTTTTTCTTTTTGTTTCCTTTTCTGTGATCTCAAACTCAATTTCGTTTTGCAGCCCTGGCGTTGTTAGAGGATAAATAAACGTAACCCTGTAACCTTGTGATTATATGATATAAAATATGGGAGCTGAGGCCTTCAAAAATGACACAAGTGCATAAATAAATAAACAGCTGCAATCACCGCTCTTATTTTTGGACTTTCCAGTTGACTTGTTCTAATTGTTCCTGCATCGAAAACGTAATTTACCACCAAGTTACAGCGGATTAAAAATATATCTGAGAGCCTACAGCCATGACTGAACGATCGCTCGAGTCTTTTTTTTTGGTCAACTTCCTGCAGCTCTGGAAGATGAACGTATCTTCATGTAGGCATTGAAGAGGTCAGACTACTTAAATAAATAATAAATATTAAAACTAATAGAACGAATAATATTTGTGACCTGGTTGTCATTTTGACATTTTGATGAAACACAAAGATGTTTATGGCTGTTGGAGGAATCATCCTCGTCACCCTTCACAGATAAATAAAGGTCTTTGACAGGTTTTGAATAAAAAACAGCTACAATAAATAAATACATCTAAAAACATTTTCACAATTTAAACTTTTGATTCTTTTGATTCCGATCTGATTTTTCAAGCGTGAAACTATTTTGTTTCACAACGAGATGTAAAGGATGAGACGTCGTTTTCTTTTTTCTTTTTTTTTGTCATCTTTCGTCGTTAATCGTTTGTGTTAATTCGGTGACTAATGGTGTATAGATTACCTTAATCTCACTGTTAGATGAAGAACACCTCGATTGTGTGACACACTTTGACTGAGATGAATCTTGATCAGATGAAATATAGAAATATTATTAATTAACGTTTGATTTTTACGCAGACGCGCTGCTTCTCTCCAATGAGGAGAACCCTTCATAATAAAAGCAGTCCACACAGACTGACATCTCTTCGATCAGACTTCATCGAAATCAACACAACAATCCGCCTGTTTCTTTGTGTACCTGACGTGAAAAAAGCCAGAACAGGTATCTCTCCAAACGTGGAGCTGCATTTCTCTCACCTTGGCGACAACGGCTGAGGAAACAAAAGTCTATCAAGTCTTCACTTGTCCGAAATTAAAAACAAAAAAAAAGCGGTTGAGTTACTTTGCTCACACATGAAGGAGATAGTTGAGGCGGGAGTGGCTGCCATCAGCGCACTTTATGGCAGTACACTGTGTACATGTCAACAAAAAGTCACCTGGCACACTTTTTGACAAAGCAGTCTCCAGCAAAATGGGACTGGAGCTGCTGTGTGATTTATACCTGCGTAAATTTGATTTTGCAGAAAGATGAGGTGAACATCAGACTTCGTTTTGAGAGTGGGTAAAGGTGCGCGTCTTTATGTTTCACATATTCACCTGAAAACTCCCTTTTAGCTTTATTTTCTCTGCACTTCATCCTGTCTGACGGTGTCTCCTGAAAGTCCTCATCACTTGGGGCCAAACGCATCTTAACGGGGACTGAAATGAGCGGCACAAAAATAATCTGTGACCTGCTCGGCCCGTGAAATCAATTAGGACCCAAGCAAACACTGTTTAACGTGAAAGAAAGCTGTGATATATAAACAGGTAGGACATCAGACCAGAGCAGCATGAATCATAAAGCAGCTCCAGCTGGGACGAGACATGATTTCCCAAACGAGGAAAGGAAGAAGAAATCTGGACACAAAGGACACAAATGACAACATATTTTAAAATTATTTAAATCATTTTTATTATTATATATGAGCTAACTTCCACACCTCACATTTCAAAGTGTTTTTATTACACAAAATCTGAATATTTTCCTTATTTTAACATATATTTTTAAACGTTATACAATTTTTTTTGTTGAGGGATTATTATATTTGTACAGTAGGAGATTCTGGCACAACTTCACCTGCTTCAAAGGTGCATGGAGAAGGGAGAAAGTCTCAAGAGGTCAACACATGTAGCATATAGAACAACTTTATTAACTTTTTAAAAATATTCATTTTTATTTTGACCTCTAAAAACTTGATGTAAGGAGGGGGAGCTCCGCAGAAGAGGTGTTAGAATATTATATTATTTATAACAAAGGCTCACTGAGACTGAGTGCTCTTGCACTTACTGTATATCCAAAACACAACAAGACACTATATCCTGCGGGACTTCACCCCCACAAAGAAACACACTTTAAAGACAGAACCATCATTTTATTTAAGCCATTTTGGTGCGTTTATCTTGAGACGTCTGCAGCAAATCTTACTAGTATTATGACGCAAAGGCCCAGGAGGACAACCCTGCTGCCAAACCAAGCAAAACGGTATGAGATGAGGGGATAAGTGAGTGTAATAAGTCGGCGTGTCCTCCTGCTGAGAGAGACGGTCGAAGCTTTTCAGTCCATTGTTACACAATTTGTCTGATAAATGAAGCGTTGTTGCCTTCAACGACTCAACGACGGTGGACGAGTTTGGGCCGGTGAGCTTCACACACACGTGACAGCCGTGATGTCGAGTCTGGAAATCATTATTAACAACCGGGGACACGCATAATAATAATAATAATAATAATAATAATAATAATAATAATAATAATAATAATAATAATAATAATAATACTGTATGGGAATTTTAAACATTGCGTTCAACACCCCGCAATTATTTTTTTTCTCCAAACCAGCTATTTAATGTTAATTTTCTCCAGTAGTTGCATGATGTCATTAATAGGATAAACCCGGTGACGTGGCTGCAGCATCCTCAGGTGGACATCCATCAGATCACAGCAACAAGAAAAAAAAAAAAAAAAAGCAGGAAGGTGTCCGTTCAGCCTCCAAAAATCCAGACGATGGAGACCTTTGATCCCTCACCGCTGACCTTTTGTTATTTCAGCCACCGGAGGAACCTCAATGGAAACAAGTGGAGCACGTTTCCCCACGGTAAACATTATCCTTGACGCATTAGTGGCCTGGGAGCTGAGCCGGCTGGGCAGGCAGGCAGGCGGGCAGGCGGGCAGGCGGGCAGGTGGGGGCGCAGGACAAAAAGAGTAAATTAAAGGTGAAATAAGCCGACATGGAAACACAAATATGCAGAAAAGTGTTAAAATAGGCCTCCTTTAACTGACTCGTATTGACGCCAAAACGCGCTGCAACGTGCGTAATTGCAGAGATCTGTGCCATCCTGAAAAGGTGGGAAATAAAAAACAAAACAATATAGGTATACAGTAGTGCGTTCCCCCTCCACCCAGCCTCCGTGCTGAAACAAATACTGAGGAATACTTTGTGTACATTTTAGCCCCTCACAGACGCGTCGGTGTTTAATGTCAGCAGAGGTTTCTCAACAATATTCCTAATTGCACTGCTGTACAGGAGCGCCGTTGTTTGATGTTTACATGCACGTTGATCCCTTTCGAGGTTGCGCAGAGATGAAGGTCAGTCATGCGCCGTGGCCTTTTAAAAATATGACACGAGAAAACCCAAAGCATGTGTCAAAGTGAGAGTGGAAGGAGAGAGTGAAGGCGCAAAGTTATGGCGTGTGTTTGTTTCTCGTGTCGGGAAGCAACAAATCTTTCTTATTGCTTGTGAGTGTTTTTTTTTTTCTTCTTCCTGAGAGCAGAGGTAGTAAAGTTAGAAATAATCCATTTATAAGATCTGCAAGCTTTGAGTCTGAAATGTAATTATGTAAAGGTTGAGACTTAAAAGGTCATTTCTTTATCATTTTAAGCTCGGAATGCGTCAAAGCTTTCTGTGCGTAATTGGCTAAAAAAAAGGCACGTTTGGCCTTTAGCCTTAATGCAAATCAAATGGACGCTCAGTCTAAAATGTAGAGGCGAATATTAGTGAGTTAAAACAACACCTTAAAGTGTACCGTCGTTACACACACACACACTTCAAAATAAATCACATAAAATTCAATTTAGAATTGGCACAAGAGATAAATCTGGCGCGCGTTTATTTTCAAACTGCGCGACCAGACAGATTCCTTCCAGAGGTGAAACACGTTTTATCGCCTCATTTTCATCCAAACATCACCCCAGTGAGGGATTTGTTTTTGGCGTGTTTTAACAAAGTGTAGCAGTCGGTGCTTGATGCGTAAAGGAGAGTTAGAATAAAACAAAATAAAATAAATAAAAAACCATGGGCGACAAATGAGGGAAAAAAGTGTGATAATCCTCAAGCGCGCTGGAGATACAATTTACAAACATCACCCGGCCAATCACATTACTCAAAAACCAATCATTCATTTCCTCCCATTTCCTTAATGATGCCATTTAAAAGGTTGAGATGAAGGGTGGTGTAGTGGAGCGTAAAAGCCACCCAAACTCAGCTTCTCCACCTTTTATGTTTTCTCAATTTTGCACTTTGAAAGTTTAAATCTCACTGATAAAAAAACAAACATAACTAAAGTATGAAGTGAATGATAGATTTTTATTTAAATTGCAAGGTTTTAATTGTAGAAGTTTGTGCGTTTTCATAAAACTAAACACTTTCTGAGGTGATGGTTCCTTGTCACCAACTTGAGCGTCTTCTCATCTTTCCATCTTTTTATATTTTTTCCCTCATCACAGCTGAACATGTGAAGATCTGATCCAAAGTCTCGATATGGCATTATACTCACCCTATCTGTCTCAATAACAAACGCATTCATGGTGGTATATCCCCAGCTTTGCTCACTGATGGGAGAGAGCAGGACGAGGAGGAGGACTGTGGGGGGAATCTCTGCGGACTTGTCATGTCAAACTTTTGGACCAATAGCAACGCGGCTCTCAGCAAACTCATAAGTCTATTGGCGAGTGGAGCCAATGAGTGGGGGAGAAGCGTTGGAAGTCCAGCCTCCTGATTTCAACAGATTGAAATGTAAGCCTGTCTCCAGCGCCGTCAGGAAACAGATCGAGAATTTTGTTCCTCTTGTTCCTTATCGCGCAAGAAGATTTTCTTGGACGCGGTTTCGGACGGTGGACACGCTGGACGCGGAGCAGGACCCACGCAGGAGGCACGAACCGGACACCGTATTCTTCGTTTGCGGCTTTAACACGATGGGTGAGTTCAGTGTCGTATCGGGTTTTTTTTTCTCTTCTTGTCAGGGATGCAAGCGAGCGGTCCAACGGCAAGGTGGGAAAAATACAGCGAGATTTGGTCTGTGTGTGATGTTTTGGCGGGTCGTTTTAGCTGCAAATCCAGCGGGAAGAAGCCAGCAGACTGAATTATTACATGTGCCAGTTACGCATGAGTTTTGGCAGTGAGCGCTGGACATCCGTGTGAAGTTAAGCCTGCGTGAACGACAGCTATCAGTCAGCTATTGGCTGGTACTTTTCACTCAAACATTATACTTAACTGTAAGTCACAATCTGGTGTTTAAGGGTGACACTTTATGGGTGGAAACACTTGAAGTTTAAAAATATGCGCAAGTGCGTAAAGATGTTTTTACACAGTGGATTAGTTTTGGTTTCACAAATGATAAAAACTTGGAATAAGCAGATTAAAAACTCAGTTTAACTCTTAACATCTTTGCCGGATTTGATTGTACACAATGGTGTGTTTGGTAAGAAATATCAGGCTTCACATGTGTGATTTAACCCAGGTTAAAGCTTGGCAGGCCTTGGTTTGGTTACCTAATCACTTTCTCATTGTTCGGCCTGCTTGTGTGTTTGTTTCTGACACCAGAGCCAGCCTTCGGTGAGGTGAACCAGCTCGGCGGTGTTTTCGTGAACGGCAGGCCGCTCCCCAACGCCATCCGGCTCCGGATAGTGGAGCTGGCCCAGCTCGGGATTCGACCCTGTGACATCAGCAGACAGCTGCGCGTCTCCCACGGCTGCGTCAGCAAGATCCTGGCCCGCTACAACGAGACCGGCTCCATCCTCCCGGGGGCCATCGGAGGCAGCAAGCCGCGGGTCACCACACCCACCGTGGTCAAACACATACGGACATACAAGCAGAGAGACCCGGGGATTTTTGCCTGGGAGATCCGGGACAGGCTACTCGCCGACGGGGTTTGCGATAAATTCAATCTGCCCTCCGTCAGCTCCATCAGTCGGATCCTGCGCAACAAGATCGGGAATCTGTCCCAGCAGAGCCAGTACGAGTCGGGCAAGCAGGGGCCTCATCCACCGCCACAACCAACGTTACCCTACAACCACTTATACTCATATCCGACATCCAAAGTGCCCACTCCCCCTGGCATGCCCACCCTTCCCGGACACATGGCCATGCACAGGATATGGCCCTCCTCGCACTCTGTAACAGATATTCTGGGGATACGGTCTATTACTGAGCAACAAAGTAAGCATGGCTGCATGGAGGGCGGTTTGCATTTGTTTATTGCACTACATTTAAACAACTTTTGAAGGGGTTTTGCGCGCAAGAGTGCGAATGTGTGTGTGTTTGACAGAGAAAGTGGATTTATTTTCCTCTTTGAGTTACTCTAATTGTTCTTTATAGGCCTCCGAAAGTAACTATCGGGATGTTATAAACTCACAGGCCTCTGAGACAGAGAGCGAGAGAGAGAAGGAAGGGGGGGTGGGGGGGTCATAGAGAGAGTTTAAATGGCATTTGACCTGCCTGCTGATATTGATTTGAAAGGGAGGCAGGTTAGTTGAGAAACAGATGGTCCGGCTTGCAGTAATAATTAAGAGGCGGATGTGGAATATTAGAGGGACAGAGGAGGGAGAGGCGGTGAGGTGAAGTGCATCAAAATGAGGTGTGCTGCAGACATTTTGTGCCGCGCATCGAGGAGCCAGCAGCTCACATTAGGATGCATATCTGCTGCACGGTGCTGTGTTTGTCGTATATGTGTCACATGCAGGTAGGCCCAGATACGTTTGGCGCGGACTCAGGCCACAACTGTTTTGGAAACAGTGAAACAGGATCCGGCATAAATCAGTGTTAATGGCCGGCTCGGTGTTGTGAGAGGGATTTTCTGAGAGCCTGTTTTCCAGTGGCAGGGGAAAGGGAAGCGCTGTCAGTCCACTGCGAGCAAGTCCTGCTGTCAGGATTCATGGCTACCCATGCAGAAAACACGCCCCGGCTCCTCTCCACAGGCGAACTCGGGGGATCTAAACAAGACAAATGTAGCGCGAATATCCACGAGAAATCACAGGAGATAAAAGGGAAAGGATGCCTTTATAAACAATTTGTGCATTTGTAAATTATTAGCAGATGTTTGTGGCAGGTTTTTGAAGGCTTAGTTTTACAGTACATTTGGTGAGATGAGAGCTCATTTTGCTCAAAAATGATTTCAACGGTCAGATTGTTTTAAAAAAAGGATTTGGAGTTTATGGAAAATGGTGGATTTTAGTGAAATATTAAGAGAAAATGTGCAGGATTGTTATCATAAACTGTTTGTGATTTTATTTCTGTTTGATTTGACGCGCATGCGGGCACACGCAGGCTGCATAGAGTCGATTGTTGTGGGTGAATTCAGTTGCATGCATCGAAAATTGACGCAAAAGGCTCTTTGTCGAGTTATGACTTCAGTGGGTTTGCTTTTCCAAGTGTTAACTGTGAGGACTGAGTTTAATATAATATCAATCACCCACAAAAGGAGGGAGACGGTGAAAGTCAAGCTAAATCGTCCCCGACAGGAAGACAGTTTTGGTGGGATAAAATGTCCCTGACCCTCCTCAGAGTCGTCTGCACATCTTCAGCTGGGCCCAAGTTTGAATCTCAGGAGGAGCCAAACTTTACTTTCGAAGATTATTTTACTTTTACAGTGTTCAGTGGTTGTAGTCGAAATCCTGAACAGAAAAAAGTTGAGGCCTGGTGAAGTTTATTGGTTAAAGAAAAATTACAGAAACAAGAGAAAATATCCCAAACTCCATATTTTAGGAAGCTTCACTCGCAGAGAGTTAGAAAGAAAAAATAACTGACACAATATCTGATTATGTGAGCGTTTGAGAAAGGCGACCAAAGGTGATGTTCTGTCTCGTGTTCAGCAAACTTTACGCACGCGGAACTCCATTGATATATGAGCTAATTGTGCTTAAGATGACAAATAACCGTGCTCCAGTGCAAAATGTCACGGGGTTTATTGTCTCATGCAGCCTGGCTAACCTTGGCCTGCTGATGGCTGCATGAGAAGTAGCACCGGCCTGTGCGGGTCATTTTTTTTTTTTTTTTTTCTCTCCTCATAGTCTTCAAAAATCTCCTCTCTGATTTTCCTCTCTTCTCTTTTTTCTCTTTTGCCCCCCCAGTTAGTGACAGTCCATCCTTTCCCAGCGCCAAACTAGAAGAATGGAGCCTTATAAACAGGACTAATTTCCCACCAGCAAGCTCTCCACTAGTCAATGGCTTGGATAAACCGCATTTAGATCCTGAAGCAAAATACACACAGGTAAAACAAAAATGGACACCTCTTATTTTCTGTAAGCTAAAATGCAGCAGTAGTAGAAGGAGTCTATCAGAACTTCTGGCAACCAGACTGTTAATCTAACAGAGTATTTTTCCTTTTTAAATATTATAATAATTATGTGGCTTGGACATTTCCCTCTCACAGCTTTAATGCGCTCCTTATGTTGGCTATAATATCTGATTATTTTTTTATTTCGGCCTAAAGCTGCAGTTCCTGTAGGCCCTGCTGCTGCTGCATGGTCACTGCTTTTATGAATCATCTGAGTGTGAATTATTTCATAATTAGTAGGTCAAAGAGTTTTGGGATAGCCCAGATATTCTCTCGATTCTTGTTTTCCAGCTTGGAATTAATTGTAGCGTGCTTAACACTCAGAAACTGGCTGGACCCATAAAATATGAGTCAGAAAAGTGATATGTGGTGTGTTTTCGGGTTTCCTGGTGAATTATTCTAGCATAGGCCTAGAGTTTTTTTTAATGGGATGGTTTAGTGCGAGAATCCATGCAGGGTTTTCGCCAAGATATTGAACTGCGTAAGGAAAACTGCATTTTTGAAAGAGAAAGAGAAAATAAAGCTGCTGTTAGGCTGACACGTTGTCTGAGGCAAGAGTCGTGCAGGCCTAATATTTCGGCATTTTAATTTGTTATATGCGGCAAATAGGCGTGAAATAGCCATTTCCGAAATAAGGCAGGAGCGACGTTCATTCAGTCATCGACGCCGAATTTCGCACGTTACACACATTCACATTAAATTAAAAATAGTAGTTTTTATTTTTATTTTAAAGGATGGAAACACATGGTGAAAATGTAATTATAGTAGTCTCTAAACACTTTATATATTTTTTATATTTCCCTACTTTTCTATGCAAATCTAAATGGAGTACGTTTATGTGAAGTAGGCTTTTATTTTTGGTCTTATTGGGCTATGATAACGCCAACTGTGCGCGCATGCGTGCTTGTTTTCGCTCATTTTTGACAGGCCGTGCGTTTCTCGTCACAGACAAAAAAGGGGAAATAATAATAATAATAATAATAATAAACAATTTCATGCGGCATAATTTATTTTGCCACTTTATCACGCTCATTACGCAGAGAACAGGGCCGATGCTGTGAGATTAGGAGCGCTCAGAAGTTACAGCACAGAGTGGACACTAACTGTCTGAGCGGTTAGCCAACCGGCTGCACAAAAAACAAAAAGTGAACCATTAAAGGCAGAAAATAACAACTCTATAAATTACTGAGTTTATTGCATGAAAAACAAAGGATGGTAAAGCGAGCACTCTTTCCACCAGAGCGGTGCAGGATTAATCGTAGCCTTTGTCACTCAGACTTTTTATACAGGCAGCTCTCAGCCTGCAGAGATGTGATGTTAAATAGGTCTGTTTGTGTTTGGGAGAGACAGTAAAACAGAGAGATGTCATGCGAGCATCGTCTAGAAATGGACGCCGAAAAACTCAGGAGTTTTCAAACTACAGTTTATATTCTTCATGTCATGTTTTTCCACATTTTCTTGGAGCCTAAGGCCTTGTTTTGTATATTTTCCTCACGGTTGACAGAAAACTGGTGAAGGTCTTTTTTTAAACATTTTTATTTAAATTTTTTTCTTTTAATTCTTGTTAGATATGACTAGTTTGAGGCTGCGGTTTGTAGGCCCACATGTGGCCTATAGGCGCTGCTCAGAGGGCAGATGCACCCATGGGACTCTCAGGTTTTTAACTAGAGGAAGAAGAAGAAGAAGAAGAAGAAGAGCATCATTAAAATAGATTTAAGGTTGAAGTCATGAGCTCAGTGCGCGCAGCGGCGGAAAAAAAAGTAAAACTTGCTTTATATATATATGTATATATTTATTTATATATATGTATTTGTTCGTGTCAGATTGGTGTTTTTAAATAGTCCAAGGCTTTAATGATTTATTTGAAATATAAACAAAGGCATCAGAGCGTGACGAAGTTAATCCGTTTGAGTTGTAATTATTTGGATGAATGGCGTCAATGCTTTTATTATTCATTATTCAGTTCTGCTTACTACTTGTGCTTAATGATGGCCGAATTTTAAAAAAACATCAATTACCAACGCATGTTATTAGAAATAAAATATTCTGATCCACAAAAGAAGAGAAACATTTTTTTTCTTTAAATTAGGCACTTTTTAAATGGAAGTTTTGTATGTGGGTGGATACATTTTTTGCATAGTATGTAATTGTTAAATAAATCTAAATCTTAAGATGTGTTTAGATATAGTATGGTTTTATAGTATATCCACCTATATAGATAATGGGTGGTGAAGTACGGGTGGACAAAATAACAGGTATACCTGAAGAAATTATGCAATCTGATACAGGAACACTGCCATAAATACGCCTTTTGTTGACCTTTTAAATTTTGTTGACTTTTTGTTACACACTGTGTGTGTGCAACACACTGTGAGAAGTTTCTCATTATTTTGTATATGTGCTGTGATTGTGTGTTACATATGCTGCTCTTCATTGCAGAAGAGGTGATAATCTTTGGAAAATCTTTTAACAAGAAAAACTGGTTTAAATGAAAAAAAACAAAAAAAGCAAACATTATTTTAAAACGCAGCCTCAAGCCTGTGAGCCCATTTGTGAAATAAGCTTCGATCATTCCAGCATTATCACACCCACAGTCACCGACAGACACCCACAGTCACCCAGCATAGACCCACAGACACCCTCAATGGCGTGTGTACACACACAAATCCAGTTTTCACTCTATGGTTATGTTTTATAATCACCACAAATGTCAGTTTAGAGTTTGTTTTTTTATATCTATTTTCAAAAAATAGCCGGTGACTCTGCCAGTCGAGCAAAGGAGGTCAAAGAAACCGAAAAGGTCCCAATTTTAGAAATAATTCTCAGTAGTCGCAGACCACCCAGGAACCGAAATTCAGCCTCCCTGTTCAAATGCTTTGGTGAATTCCTCAAGTTAAGTCCTGTCGCTGTGCCAGAAAAGCAAAGCCCATTCATTCATGCTTCGAACCCTGCGCTCGCCTCATTCTCTATCATATTTCCCCTGTTCCTGCCCTTTCACTCTCAATCTCTCATGACATCTGTTTTGTGGCGCCCCCAACCACCTCCGTCTCCCATTGTCTGACGTGGTGTATCACTGCCGCCGCCGGAGAAAACGTCCGCTTTCTCAGTTCGAAATTATATGGACATAGATGGGCGATCATGCATGTATGGTTTTCATACATGTTTAATATGTTCCAGGGGCATGAGGGCGCATAATTGATCATTCATACTTTCATCAAAAATTGGGAAAATGGGGTTTTTTTATGTGGTGGCTGTGAAGTTTGAATTTCTGCTGTTTATAATTCGACCAACATCACTTCTCCTTTCACTTTCTTTCTCCTTCTACAGCTTGCCTCAGCTTTTTCCTGTTATAACTCAACTGCTTGTGTGTGTGTTGACCTGTGGCAGGGTACGCCACCAACTATTGTAGCTAAAAATGGAGGTCTTGCTTTACATTCCCCTCTTAAGTGACTAGATTTAATGAGGCAAATAATTTCCTTTTTCTCCAATGTTGGAGGAGAATCACTCACCACAATTTCTACACTAAGCAGTGACCTTTAAAAATCAATTTCACCTACTAATGTTCTCATTTCCTTTGTCCCCAGACGCCGAATGGATTGCCCACAGTGAACAGCTATGTCACAGCACCCAGCATCCCTCCCTACCACCCTCCCACCCAAGTGTCTCCCTACATGGGGTACAGCGCCACCACCTCGGCCTATGTGACCGGACCCACATGGCAGCCGGCCAGTGGCAGTGCTCTATCTCCCCACAGCTGTGACATCGCCACCCCTCTGGCCTTCAAGAGCATGAGCCGTGACGCCATCCACCCAGTCACCGCCTCGGCGCTGTGAAGTCAGCTCCGCAGACTGATGGGGGAGAGGAGGAGGGGGGGAGACGGCGAGGACAGGAAGTCTGTCGCCTGTGGCTTCATTTCATTCCTCCTTTCTATGAAGGACTCGGCCCCCAGGACCCATATTTGTGCCGTTCTGTGTGTGACCCCCCTTCCTCGTCCTCCTCGTCCTCCTCTGCTACACACACTCAGACCAAAGACATGAGAGGAATAAACAGTCTGTCGATTTTAACTACAAACTTGCAGGACAGGTGTACCGAAGAACTGATGTATGACTCCTTCCACATCCATCAACACAATTCCTCCTCTCAGATTCTTTACTGCACACTTCTGCAAATGTCTTTGGGCAAAATGGGGTAATGTACAACTTCATGAATAAGCAATCACAGAAGAGGGAGAGAAAAAAAAACTTTGCATTAGTGTTTCAGGGTGCTTATTAACTGCTATTGTTTTTATATGTTTGTATGCTTTTTTTTGTGTTGTAATGTTTTGATAAAAGCAACCGTCTTATGGAGCATCGTTTCCCCCTACACTTCTCTTAAAATGTAGCCAGTGCGAGAGCTCCAGAGAGAAGTTTATTTATTAGATTAAGGTACGTTGAATGAAGTGCAATTAGCCTTATGAGACAGCAAGGGAATCTCCACGCACGTTTAGACAAAATTGGCATTGGTCTTATGATGGAGTCGAGAGCATTAATTGACAAATGTTGCACAATGAAATTGAATGTATCTTATTAAACTGTTTGGCTGTTATTGGAGTTTGCCGGTCGTGTGGAGAACTTTTATATTTACTTTATTTAAATGTCCTCAATCTTAATGTGATTGCGACTATGCTAAATTGAAGGTATTGTAGCCTGGTCTGCTTTACATGAGCAGGAAACTGCTTTCCATAAAAAAAGAGAAGTGCTCGTCCAAGGCCTGTATTTTCTATTACCGAATGTCACGGCTCATTAGGAAAGTTCATCAGAAATGCTTTGAGTGTTTGTCACCACACGAAGTCATTGTTTTTGAATGTTTTGGCCATTGAAACTCACCTCATTACACTTAGTATGGCCCCATCTACTTTAATTTATGTCCGGCCATTAGCTCAACGACAAAAGGAAACGTGGGCTAAAGAGATTTAATATGTAAAAGCAGTACTAAAATTTGCACCATTTTCAAATAAATTTAGCATCTAAAACATGTATTTTATGTTAAAAACGAAGCACTAAAAATATAAAATAACTGCTATTACCAAAAAATAGACATGGTATTTTTAATCTCACTGTTCATACAGAAAAGGCGTCTTCAGTTACTTTCTCATACTTTGTAAGTTATAGTGAAAGTCTACTGCAGAGGCGCCCAAACTTTTTTGCTTTGGAGGGCCAGTAATTCAACTTTAAAGGTGCACAATGTAGTTTTGGGGAAGACATTTTTATGAGAAGAGAAAATCTTTATTGAACTTAATATACAAACTCTTTGTTTTCATGATTGAATAAACAAAAGGCGGACCCTGCCAGGGGACCTTATTTTCCTCTGAGAGCAGCTTATGTAAATTCAGTTACGGAAAAAAAAAAAAATTCTGAGTTTGCATTATTACCTCATTGATATTGTAAATATTAAAATTCTGAGTTTGAATGTATCTTCCAAAACTGCACCGTGCCCCTTTAATTGTGGGCAACACTGCAAAAACAAACACCTATTGTTATTTTATTGTAATGTATTGTTAAGATGCAAAATGACACCTGGATCCCACGTTCCTTTAGTTCCATAAGTGTCACTTTACCTCACAAAAACAAAAAAATAAAACAGCAAAAACATTATTTTAATATTTTTTAATTATGACTTATAAATATATATCTGCTGAGCCAAACTGAACCCACTTTGGCCAGCCCTGGTCTGATGACATGTTAATTTTAAACAGCTATAAGTCATAAAGGAATTTTCAGTAAAGCGTGTGTAAGGCACACTAAATTAAAACATTGCTGTTGCATAAAAATTTGAAAATCTGTGTGCGGGGGGGACTCCCCAGCCTCCGGGGGTTGAGGTGGAGTCCACGTGCATTCAAAGAGCCACAAATAGGCTCATTGGCCTGCGGTCTCCAAGGTCATCAGACATGTGACCCAAACGCGAACCTTCAGCAGCCACAAAACAGCCAAATAGGGCTTGTCAGGGCCAACTCAACATGTTCATTACAAAAGAAAAAGCACACGGCCCGGTTGACAAATGACATGTTTGCAAAATGATGCAAAAATACTTTCTGAAAGTTTTGAGGGGGGAAAGTGTAGTGTAATAAATTATGAGTGCGTCTGGCAAGCCCTGTCTAGCCCTGCAGCGGAAACCAGAGATTTAAACTAGCCGGGCTCTAGCGTGGACATGAAGTTTTTAAGATTAATAACTTGATAAAATTGCTCACCTGCTCTTTTACATAGCATTACCTGCTGCTGAGGGTTCAGAAGGTGCTTGAGTTTAGTTTCCATTCCTCCTGTGTTACAGCATAAACAGTCCCTCCGTGTGACAGTGTCAACAGTCCTCCCCACGCAGGAGCTGATTTGACTTGGAAAGCACTCTTCCCCGCATCCAGTGGTCACGGACCGTTGCTCAGGGATCGTAGTGTTTCTTTGACCGTACGTGAACCACATCACAGGGACGTGATGATACACTCTCTGTACCAGCCAGCCCTCACGGCCACCCCATTACCCTGCACCATCCATCACGTAGGACTGCAGTAAATGATGGTGAACTCTCTGAGTGGCATGAAAAAGTCGTTACATGCTCTGTGTTTTTACCTCAGCCTACAAACAACAAGGCCAAACAACTTTTCCTTTCAACTAAGCTACATGAACTGAGCACAGTCTTGTTAGTCTCCTCTGACTCATGCAACAAAATTAAAATGCGGTCGTCTTAATTGACACCAGTTTTTATGTATAAAAAAGAAAAAATAGGAACAGTGTGTTTTCTAGACAGGACGAATAGCTTCTCGAAAGTCTAATGATCCCTGCTCTTGTAGTCTAATGTTGGTCAGCTTTATGGAGGCGAAGGTCTAAAAGGCGTAGTCTTAAAAATAGGAGCAGACACGTGTTTATAATTAATGATGTCGAGTCTGACTTCAATGTCATATGGTTATCTTTACTTCTCCACATGCAATCAGAAACAAGACAGCCATTTGCAGAGTAACACAGAGCAGAGTACGCAACACCGGGTGAACACAGCACTTCATGCGTGTTACTGCTCAATGAACAGTTCTTAAAAGAAGCTGACAACAGCCAGAGTGTTTTCTTAATGCCTTAAAACAGCAATTTAGAGCAGACAGGTGAGTGAAACCTCTTAAAAAACTGGGCTCGGAAAAATCACAACACGTCTGGTTCAGCGTCTTTGGTATGTAAGTGTAAGCATGTGGTTCTCGTGCTCGATCACACCGAACGTGTCTCCGTCTATTCGTCAAACAAACCGATGGAAACTTTTGAAATGTCGCACAATGTTCAATTTGGCAAGTTGTTATTATTCTCTCATGGCATTTAGTAGCTTTTCTTCGTCGATGATCAGTCATGCGAGTTAAATGTTGGCTATGTCATCTCTTTTTTTAAAAAAAGGTGAAAACCATACCAGGGCAAAAGCTTTTTTCTTTGCAAATTAAGTTAACGTTTATTTGTCAAGCTACTTTTAAAAAGTCGCAAAAAAGGAAGTAAAAAAAAATGCAAATTGCGCGCATTTCGAGGTTGCAAAACCAGAAACACAACCAGTTGTTTGCCAATCGCCAAAAAACCTCAAAGAAGAAGGATTTTTTTGTTCATTTGAGTTAGTTGTAATTATTCTTTCATGCTAGCTAGTATTTTTTCTTCTCCCTCTCACCTAGCAGAAACAGGTAGTCCGTCACGTACGTTACATGTTTCGCCCACAGAACCGTCTCCAATTAACTCTTTCGAAAAGGCAAAACATTTTCGCAAGACTCAAGATGTCGTTCCCGTCAGCGTTTTTGAGTGCAATACTTCAAAACGCTGATGGAAACATGACTACTGGCATGAATTACTTGCTTTTCTTTCCACATGTAGTGTAAATCTTGGACATTTTAATCTATTTTAATCATTAACTGCATCTGCGTTGAGAGAGACAGGTACAGCCATGCCCAAATTGCAGGCTTGTCAAAGTGGAGCCACTGGAATTGAAATGTTACAGGTGAGGATGAGGAACATACATGGACGGGGTTGCGAAGAAAAAACGAGGAGAAGGGGACTTTGCTGCTGAAGATTTATGATCAGTGCGGGGAATCCAGGTGAAGGGTGGCTGTGTTGCCTGGCTACCAGCAATACACGTCGCACATGTTACAAACTGTCACGTCTGAAACAAACATTCAGCACTCCATTACAGAAAAGGACAGGTTAAGCGCTTACAATTCCATCAGTCTGCAAGCCGCAGTTGTTAGTCTATCACCACAGGCCCCCCGGCAAAAAACCAGGAGCCGTTTCATTTTGGCAGAGAGAGACTCCCACATTAATGATGACTGTCAAATGCCAACGTGGCTCAGTTTTACCTACTACCAGATGAGGTTATGATGAGTATCTTACAGAACAGCCATGATCCCTAAGGCTGTGCAACAGGTGTGTGTGAGAGTGTGCATATTTGTGTAAGAGATAGACTGGCAAAGAGAGAAAATGTGTGCGGTCACCCCCCCATTCCTGCAGCCACATTTGCATTTCTTGAGCTTGTTGTTTTAGCTTGCACTGAAGCTACGATAGAGAAAGCACTGACGCTCGGTTGGCTAATACAACTTCTCTTGACAGGTTCTCAAACAACACAGTGCTCTGATGGGGGAGAGAGGGGGAGGAGGGTGAAGAAGGGGTAAACTGAGGGAAGGTGATACACTTATGTCAATGCCAAAACTCTCCCGGAGAACACGCAACAACACAAACTCACAGTTACAGGACACACAAGTGCTTTACCCTTAACCCAACACACACACACACGCACTGAGACACCAAGTGAGGAGTTTTATTCCTTTTTATTTGTTATGAATACATGATAGTAACTTTCCACAAATGCTAATATTTAAGATCGAGATTAAAAAAAAGTCAAATTATCACAATTTCTTACAAGTAAATGCTTGAAAAATAATGATTTCAATCTAGTCTAATTTAAAGGAGGTACGTAAAAATGTCAGTCATGCAAAAAAGATTTAAAAGGCCTTAAACATATCAGTGTGTAAGAAATTCTTATACACAATAATTCTTATTAAGAATTATAGGCACTATTGCAGCTGAGATACGCAGTACGGCTCAGTACTATGGTTGAGATCACAGTTAGTATTTGTGATCACGTACACATTATTGTTCAGAAAGTACATACAAACGGTATGTATGTGTGCGCATAGACACGTGTGGGTCACTCCTCGGTTGTAGTTGGTGTGTGTAGCTGACATCACAGGCTTTTCCTTAAAGGGGCAGTGCACCCCAAAATCAAAAATACGTATTTTTTCTCTTACCTGTAGTGCTATACGTGCATCTAGTCATTTTGGTCAGAGTTGTCGTTGAAAGTTTTAGAGGTATCGGCTGCAGAGATGTCTGACTTGCCTTGAATATCATGAACCTAGATGGAACTCTGTTCAAAAGCAATGTTTTTTTCCCCCAGAAATCAAGACCAGGTTACTCATGATAATCCACAGTCCTTGTTGTGTGCAGTTTCACACAGGAACGATTTTCTTTTATGGACGAGAGGCTGGTTAACTAAGCTAGCTTACATTACAGCTCAGTCTCTCATCTGTGGCTAGATGCACGCTTCCTTCTGTGTAGTGACATGACAAGAAAATAGTTCCTACATAAAACTGATCACAAAAAGGTCTGTGAATCATCTCGAGTAACGGGGTCATGATTTCTAGGAAGAGACATTGTTGTTGAGTTCTTCAAATTAATTTTTTTGGCGCTCTGAGTAACTCAGCCGAGTGCCAGCTACTCACGCCAAAACAGTCTAGATAGATAAATAGCACAGCGGGTAGGAAGAAAAATAAATATGTTTGATTTGGGGTGAACTGTCTCTTTTATAAGTAGTTTATATTAAGACACAAGAGGTGGATGATCTACTGAGCGTAAGGAAGTGAATCTCACCTGAGCTCAGCACGTGTTCCTTGCTTCATGTTACATGTACTGTGCAGCGATATAATGATGAGATCACTTCAGTGCTCTGTAGTTGGTTTAGAGCTGAGTTTTTTGGTGGTTGTCCTGGAAACATTCCTTCACTCACACTGATTATTGAAGTCCATGAAAACTTGGCTTCAAACACCAAGAATTTATTTTGAACATTAAGTAATATTGACTAAATAAGCTAACATTCTTACTTCTTTTTATTCTTCAAGAGTTTAACTCTCAAAAACTCTTAATTTGCTTCATTAGGACTGTGCGGGTGTGGTAAACAAACAACCCGACAATTATCTTTTGTAATAATCTCTCACGTCAAATAATCAGAATGGTTATAAATTTGGTAGAAAATATTGTGTTCATGTAGGGCCATGATGCTCATAGTAAGAAGCTGATTTAAATAAAAAAAAAATAAAACAGGTTTGTACTTTCGTACTGATCCACTGGTAAAAACCTGTTTAGTATTAGAAATGTATTTTTCAGTTTTCAAACGTTGCAGCTATTTTTAATTCCTGAGAAACTCACTTTGATGACAATGTAGTCTTTCCTGCAGAAAGCTGCATACAAACATATATTGTAATGCTGGTTTGGTATTTTGCAGGGCAGTATTTTGTATTCACGGTAAAAACAAACAAACAAAAAAAATCATTTGGTCTGACGTTACTGGAGGCAGTCAACGATATTGCAACCAGGCACAATCCGGAAGGCACGCTTGGAGTTTCCTTTTTTCCTTTCCGTCTTTTTTACCAGTTCTTCTGCAGCCACCCAGACACATATTCATAGACCAGCAGCATCACCGCTCCACCTGTCAGTGAACAGAAGAGAGAGCCACAGTCAATCAATCCGTAGTTTCCTGCTTGTGACGAAGCAGCGTAAGCTACACAACCAATAGAAACTGATGTTTAAGAGTCATGTGATCTACAGTGCGGATTCAGAGGCTTTCTGGGAAACACACAGGAATATATTATGTATTCCAGATAGATATTACATGTTTGGACAAATTAGGAAAAACTACTGTGGTGGAAAGAGGCTCGAGCTCACAAGATTTCCATTCAAACATTACATAGATGTTAGAAAACACAATGTAAACATAGATTTGACATTTTTGTTATTGAGCACACAGTACAGAACAGCATGAATTAATCAGCCCAGTTGCCAGGATAAAATGTTGGCAGTTAATGTTTCTGCAAACCACTAATGCATTCACATTTGTACGTGTCATACATAGATTATTGACATGTTCATGAGCTGTCTTTTATATGGAGAGGTGGAGGGGATTGGTGGAGTTACAGGCGAGAAGGCTGCCAAGCCAGTGACCACAGTTTGAGACTGTGTTTCAACGTTTGTAAGCGTGACACCACTGGATATTTTTAAGTAGACCTCGGGACGATCTCCAGCAGTGTTTGTGGCGACAAAAACAGGTATTTTAAGCCAAAACATGATCCCTTCTAACCCTAACCAAGCGGGTGTTGTGCCTTAACTAAGCCAGACCATAAACAGTGTTGTAACAAAATAAAGTAGAAAATATATCCTAAAGAAACGTAACGAATCGTTTTCATCTGTTGTAACTGACAATTTGCGATTATAAGGACTATTTTAATATCAGTATAAAGAACTGTTTATTGTTACCTGGTCCAAGCCTCATTATCTTGGGCACCAACCCCTTGTATAGTGCCAAGTACCTGTAGAAAAAAAGAGGATGTTAATAATGTGCAAACACTCAAAAATACATAGTTTAAATTTGAAGTGTGTAAATCAAGTCAAGATTTCAGCTCAAGAGCAGACTCATTCAGTATGTGTGTGTACTTAAGTGTGTGTATATGCGGCGAGTTCTTGCCTGGCTGTCTGTCGGCTGCCCTGCCTGCCTGCCTGTCTGTCTCTCACCCCGTCAGGTACATAGTTGGGGTCTAACGGCCGGTGGAGGCGAGGACCTGCCCCTTAATGCATTCAAGGTGATCAGTGGCTGCCTGCCTCCGCCTCGTGCTCCCTGTCCCGCTCCCTGCCCCCGCCACTGATGGCGTTAATAAGGCTCGACCCACTTCCTCCCTGGCCCTCTGTCTGATTAGATTGACCCGTGGAGCGCCGCGCGGCTCGTTAGGGTCTGCTTAACGACGTCTCCCATAGGGACCACTAATTAGCTGGGACTGTGTTGTGTTAGAGCAGAGGACTGGATGTGGCGGAGGGGGCACCCTCCACGCACCCCTGCGACGATTCAGTGCCGTTCCTGCAGCAGCCCCCAAGGCTCCTGTGTCCACTAACTACAAACGTCTCGCTGGCCCTTGTCTAGTGGAGCTGCATGGGGGGAAAGTGGAAAGCCCAGGGCAATTGCTAACATAACATACATCTTTCCTTGAAGCTTCTATTTAGAGCTGTCATCCTCTGAGGCTTGAAAATATGTTAACATTTACTGTACGACTGACAGACTGCAGAAATGTATGATCACACACACGAGGGGAACACAGCCCAGAATGTAACGTCACTATTTGGTTTCTATTCTTCAGATCGCAGCTTTGCATCAAGCTTTTCATGCACTCCCCTTGTAGTTAGAGCAGGAAACTCACACTGCACAATCAAACCCTGCTAACTTGTAGCTACAGCTGGTATAATTTTTCTTCTCTGACAGCCAGTTTGGCAGCTAACCAACTATCATCTGCTAAGAAAGCAGACAAAGTGCCTCATTAATTCTTGGATGCACCATTGACAGTTTTTCAAGTTGCGTTTCCCGACTTATCCCTTACCCTTCCTCCCGGTACACCAGTGCCATGGTCTGGAAGCAGGTGCGGTACTTGATCTCTCCGGGCACGGGCTGGGGGCCTTGGATGCGGCTCTTGGCTACGTCGAAGGGAATGTTCACGCAGGACGAGATGGTCCCAGACACCAGGCCGATAGCGAACTTCCTCAGGAACTCCAGGGTAGGGTCCTGGCAGAGACGAAGACGAATAACAATAATAACAGTTTGGACATTATGACCACTATGTATTGTTCTGCAGGCATATCTACTGAAGTTAGCATGCTAACCAGCTAACCTTGGCCTGTCCTGGGCCAAAACTACTGTGCTAGCAGTATAAACAAACCCTAACTAACCGAACCACTAGCTGCACGGCTAACTGAGCTATCTAGCTAACAGGAGCTACAGTGAGCAGCCGTTAGCAGTTACCCTAGTGACATGTTGGAACGAAAATGTTGGAAAAACGCCCCAGAAAGTAAGAAAAATTGGATCTGTCACTTTATCTGGATCCGCACCAAAATTTAACGGATTCTGTTCTGAACTGAGACCCATCCTCCATCCAAGTATTGTGGAAATACATTCAGTAATTTCTGTGTAATCCTGCTGACAAACCAACAAACCAAGCGACAAATGGACACTGGTGAAAACACAACCTCCTTGGCGGAGGTCATACACAAGCACCGGGAAACATTTCTAGAGTGGGCACCAGGTGTTAAATATAATAACACAAAGGACAAGTAGTAAATAAAACTTACTGCAACAGAGAGAAAGTTAACAAAATAAATGCTGAGCCATTGTGTGTATATATACATGTGAAGGAGAGCATGAGGGGGCTTGTGCATATGATTGTAAAGCTGGCATGAAAGCCCTGATCATTTTAAGGTAGCGGGGGGCAGATTAGTGCTTCCTGACTGCGGTGCAGCATTCTGATTGGCTGAACAGAAGCACATGTTCTTCGGGGAGCCAAGACGGAGGATTTATAAACAGGGTGCATGCAGGCAGACTGGGGAGGCATATGGGGACAATTTGGGTAATTGGGCTGTGACTCGGCACAGGGGTATTACTGTACCAAAGAAGCCCAGACTCAGAGAGCTCTGACAGCTAATTGGCCGGGATATTTTTACAAATGACAGCGGCCTCACTGGTCCAGGCCTTTCTCAAGCGGCTGGACACCCTGAGAGCCGAGGTAAATCAACAGCTAATCCCACTTCTTCTTCTGTTTTTTTTCCAAGTGGGATGTGAGGAAGGAGGTAACATACCCGCGTCCTAAGTACACCCATCAACCCACTTCCTAACAGCCTTAAGCAAACATGTCCTCACACATTCACTTGCGAATGATGGCAGTGTGCTATCTGACTCCTCTGCCCTATTAAAACAGCGTTATGAGAGAAGCCCCAAGCTCGGCCGGCTCAATTTGACTACGGACATGTTTGAGCTGCAAGCTCATCGCTCATGTTTCTGACAACAGGGCTTTGGAGAAGCGCCACTCTCCGCTCCGCCTGTAAGCTGTTGGAGGCCACAATATTTATCCTTTTCTGCCTCAACAATAGCCATCGTTAGCCTCTCACAAACAAGATCATTCCATCATACCGAAGGATCGTTCCCAAAAGCGACGGCCGCAATCTAAGAGAGCTATTTGGGTCGTCCAGCCACATAATTATCATTCAGAGGATGACCACTTGGTTCTCTGTATACCATGCGTCACTGGAAAAATGTAGAAAATATAGCAGAGGCTGGGCTCCCACTGTAACCTCCTCTTGAAAATAGTATCGTTGTCTGCTTCCAATTAGTTCATTGGAGTTAATCTAATGCTCCCAGTTTGTACATGTGGAACCGGCGTATGGTAACGTTTCCATTAAACAAAATTAACTTTTGTTTGGGCCATCAGGCCCTGCCGGATGTGTAATCTGAGACTTTGAGGATGTTATGAGGAGCAAACAGACGAGGTATTAGCAGGGCTGATCTTACAAGCTCCTCTCTGATTTTTGCTTCCTCCTTGCCATGGCAGGCAGGCTAACTAATCATACTGTCAAACACTTGCAATTCTCCACTGGTGAGGTGGCTGGGACACGTGCGTATCAGATACCCTGAAGGCAGCAAAAATTAGTTGTAGTCAAGCATGGGTCACTTGGTTTGCATTTTCAGCAAGGAGGTTGGAGTATGATCACAGATTTTGATTGGCATATTACCGGGCTGGTAGGAATGGCATCCTTGACATTGAAGTAGAAGCCAAAGTAGATCATGTTGAAAACTCCATGGCGTCCCAGTGTTGATGTTAATCCTTTATTTAGACCATGACGTCCGAATCCGTCTGTCTTAATTATGCGTCTTGCTTGAGCGAATGAGGAGGGTTGCTGTGTAGGAGAGAGTGAATTTCAAATGCTGACAAAGAGAAAAGTGCACATTACCAACACGTTATGAGTCACGGTATTTTATTTCTATTGACCTCTTTGAAGGAATCTCTGTTGGCCTGGAGACTGACTTTCACCACCTCGAATGGATTGACAACAACAGCCTCAGTCAAGCCCGCGCCAAGCCCAGCTACAGACAGCGCCTGGAGGGGAGATGGACATGATTTAGGAGTGTTAGGAGAATGTGAAGATAGTATTTGGGTAGAGACAGAGCAAACTGACGCAGACAATGAGGACGGATGTCAACGTGTCCGAGCTGCGAGAGGTTATTAATGCTGAATCATAGTTTCGTTTTCAGGAAACTCGTTCACCGAGTCTTTTTGTCTTCTCGTGTTTCTGTCACGTCCGTCATTGTTGTCGTTTGACAAATGTCTGAAGGCACACAAGACACCTGCGCTTGTTATCGTTTGAGAAATTGTTAGATGACAGACGGGAGGGAGAGGAAGGTGAGCGAAAGGAGGAAATAGGAATGCGAGTGAGAGGTTAAAGGTTGTTTAAAAAAAGGCAGAGTATGATTCAAGGACGACAAAAAACTTCATGATCAGTCATTTTCTTCTATTAAAAAATATCTAATATAAATGTATATCTCTGACATGTTTATGGGGCTGTAAATGTCTGCATGTAAGTGTGTGCGTGTTTGTGGGCGTGCATGCGTGCTCACAGAGAAGCGTAATGGGAACATGTCAGGATCGTGTCTTTAGCTCATTACTCTTTCTACCTCTTTATCCTGCTGTCAGAGCCCCGGGACCCATCCTCTCAGACATGCCTCGCGATGTTTACACAGCTAGCCAGCTACGCTTTAATTCCTTATTTGTATTATTACTGTGCGTGTCCTCATTAATCAGAGTGAAGGCATTCAGCTGTGCCACACTGAGTAGGAGAGAGAGAGCGATCCTTTCAGGACTAATCTGTAATTCACTCGCGCTAATGACCTGATGTGATTACAGTACTTGATACGAGGGGGCCTCTGGGGGAAATGGGGCTGGAGGCACTCGAGGAAGAGGAAGATGAAGAGATAGAGAAGGAGAAAGGGGGGGGGGGGGGGGGGAGCATGATGGATGGGACAGGTAAACATTTTTTCCACTAGTGTGCTGTGAAAACAAGACGAGGATATGCGCCGTGCCGGGGCGGCCTCCACGCTGCGTTACAGGTGAGCCATCCATCATGCCTGACACTTGGCTGCCACCTGAATAGGTGGTGTGTGGTGACCACACCCCGGCAACGCAAATCTGTCTTACTTAAAACTCTGACTCAATATAACAGAAACCAGATTAGTCAAGAAGGACGAGACTACTTTATTTGAGGTTTAAGCAGGCACTCAAGTCTTTTGGTCCAAGTTTCAAGCGAGTCCCAAGTCATTTTTTCTTGGACAAGTCACGTCAAGTCCTTAGTTCTGACAAGTCAAATCACTTTCTACTACAGTCTCACCAGTCTTTATAATTAGAGAAGGCAAGGTATCAGTGCCTGTCTGATAATAGTATTATTGGCCAGTTTTGATGTTCAAAAGGTATGACAGTGATTTGAATTTGTATTATAATTATTGATATTTTTATATATATTATAGAAGCATTTTTTTTTACCAACCTGAGCTCCCTGACTTCCAACTACACACTAATTCACACAACAGCGCTGTCTTTTAAACGACATGCTTCATATACCTCATTCCTAAATCTGAGTGAAACGTTCAGGTTCTGATTTAGAAGTAAAAAAAAAACTACTAAACCTGGGTCCCATTCTTTTTTTCAATAAAACTATGTAATGCCGACTAAATTGGCCCCAATTGTCATTAATTAAAGTTGGTTCACAAACCGGTGACCGTCTATGACACACCCAACATTTAAATGTTTAAGCTAGTCATCAGGGAAGCATTCACATGTGCTTAACACCTAACAAAAGTGTTATTCCAGGCTGTCTTCACTTAATCCGCGCCCGCGAAGTGTACTTTTTGTCCCGTCTAATGCGAGAAGACCAATTTTGTGTTGCCACAATGGTGAACTAACAAAACAAAACCGAGCAGATGTTTTGTTAGGCTAGCGATAGTAGAAACACTACGCTGTGGTCAGGGTGAACAGGTGAGTCGCCACATAGAGAAAAAAACAGACAAAAATGTAAATGTGTGATAAATTCTCTAAGTGTATTCATGCACAACCTGTATTTGTACATGAACCAGCAATGAAAACTATACGTTGACAACATTGACAAATTTGCATAAATGTCTTTAGCAGCTAAAATTATTCTTGGCATCGCTCTTTGTTTTACCAGCGTTTGGCAGGTGAGCTGAAACGTTGATTTTTGACACTGGGTGTAAAGCTCTTCCTGGTCCTGTGTGTGTGTGTTTGTTTATTTTTCAGGTGAGAGTGTATTCAGGTGTTCCTCTGTGTGTGTGTGTGTGTGTGTGTGTGTGTGTGTGTGTGTGTGTGTGTGTGTGTGTGTGTGTGTGTGTGTGAGAGAGAGAGAGAGACTCACCACACCAGGAGACAAAGGGGTCAGATTCAACAACTTCTTGTATTGCTCAAAGGTGAAAAACTGCAGAGGAAAGATCGGGACAAATGAGCTGTCAGAGAGTTGCATTCATACGCTGCACACACACACAACACACTCCCACATGTACACACGCTTTAAAAACAGCTACCTGTCGGTTGACTCCTTCTAAACTAGCGATAGCTCTTGTTGCACTCTGTTAGCAGAGTGGAAAGAGGCACTGAGACGTGCATAAAGTCACATCTTTTGGACAGTCGCAGGAAATCCAACTCGAGTCCTTCCAGAAGAAATTCAGCTGCATTAAACGACTTCAACAAAATCGTCAGAGACGGGGAAGGTCTCATTTATCATGTCACAATACAATCCGCTCAAATATGGCTAATAAAAAAGCGATAAATACGTCATTTGCTAAGCATTTTTACATAGAGCCCCTTTAAAACTCAACAAGCAAATGACGACGAACTCTGTGGAAGGAGAAAAGTCTAAATATAAAAACGAGACACATCCATCTGATTTGTTTATTTGAGCGGAGGGCAAAATGCCAGCAGAGGCGTTTTAATCGGAGCTTTAATTCGCTTTAATTCTTCGCTCCAGACATTTCTCACCATCAGCCAGCTTTGTTCGCTGTGTGAGCGATTACCCCATCTTCTCAGTGTGAGTGCTTAATTTTAAAGTTCACACATCCCCGTCTCCAGCATCTCATTATGGAGCAGCTCCATGCCAGGCATCAATGACCCCCCTCCCACTAACCCTCGCCTCCTCGTCACCCCATTAGTGCGAGGCGAGAGATGCTAAGCCCTCCTACAAACAAATATCAAAAGATGGGGCTCAGGGGAAGGCTTGCTGTAAATGCTTGTAAGTCAATATTTGGTAGGCGAACAGAACAAACAGGAGTGGCTGAGGAGGCAGACATGGCGGAGGGCGTCATGTGTTTAATCAACATGTGTGTACCACGTTACAGAGAAGCTGCGGTCAGAGTGTTTTCATATGGCAGCGGAGCAGTTCAGGGTGAAACCAGAGGCTGAGCGTTGCATCATGGAGCGAGAAGGTTTGCTGTTTTCTATTAAAAACTAACATGCACATCCTAAATCTCACCTTCACCGCTCTCTTTGGCGTCTCTGCCACAATCGGAGGCAGGATTCCCTTGTAGAAGCCGAAGATTCTGCGGAGAAAGAAAATAAAATGTTACACAAGCTACGCTCACTGTTACGATAGACGATTGATCATTAAGTCCTCTTTGGAGCAAAAATACAAAACATTACCTATTTTTAACTTAAGATTCGCTGCTTTTCTTCATCATACGTGATAGTACACTAAATACCTTTTGGGTTTTGGTCTGTTGATCGGACACGACAAGTTCTGTCATATCATTATTTTGTAACACTTTGCATATCGTACAATTAATCATTTAATTCAAGAGATTGAACAGCATATTCCTTGATAATTAAAATGATCTTTAGTTGCAACTTTTTTTTATTGCAAATCATTTCGCGAACCATGCTATTGTTTGTTGTTATGTTTTAGAAATCTGACTCCATTTATTTTGTCATTCAAGGCAGCCATTAGTTTCCATTCATCTCTGTAAAATGTAGAAATCAACAAGCAGACTACTGAGACTGTCAAATGCGAGACATTCAGTTGCCTGTTTATTTGCTATACTGTATCCATAATCCAACAGCCCTGTGATAAATCCTACCTGTTTTATGTTCAGTTTCTGTGTTTCTAATATTTTGTAAATTCCATTTTTATCAATGAGGGTACGCTAAGTAACAGTAACATCTCTCTGTATAATGCAATATGATTCAACAGCCTCAAAAATGAGCAACTTTCTAAAACAGTTTCAATAAAAACGAAAACAAAACTTTAATACAAAACTTAACAAACTCATTGATTTCCAAACTGTACGGAAATGAATGGAAGTCAGTGGCTGCCTGGTTACAGTACTCAGACAATACAACTAACAATCTGTTGTATAGCACTTCAATCATGTGTCTGGAAAAGCTGTATCCTACATCTCCCATCATGGAACCAATAGAATATTTTTAGGCCCTCCCTGCCTGGTAAACGACCACATCTTTCAAACACCACACCTTCAGTCTGTGATGCCAGGTTTCTGTTTTGATAAGGGTTATTTTGTCAGACTTGGCAAAGCTCCTTTAAAAGACACGAAATACGTGGAATTACCCTTAAGGACTTTAAATTTTGCCAACATCCTGGTACGTTCTTTTTTTTACGTCCACTTTTTCAAATATGTACAGTTACTAGAGGGATCAAATGTCTGACAGTATAGAGTTCCTGGTGAATACCAAGCTCACAAAATGGGAAACAGAAAGTGTGTTGCTGCTGTTTGGCACCATAACAACCAAGATATATTCTGAAACCACAAACCCTGGCAGACAAGTTCTCAAGGAATCTGTGAAGGAAATGATTTAAGAGTTTATTCCAGCGTTTGATATACTGGATGTTTCAAAAGACTCTAGCTGTATAATTTTAGTCAATTTGGTAGTTTGCCTTTGCTCAATCATACGTCCAGCCGTGATTTAAAGCGTACTCAAAGACAGGAAAAATAATAAAATGTTACAGTGAGTTATGTATATAAAGATGTATGCCTACATTTAACACACACTGTATTTTGTAAGCAATCCATTTTATGGAGTATATTTACAGAGTAAATGGACAGTCTGGTTAGATTGTTAGTTTTATGCAAATTCTCTTAAAATAGACTTGGTTTAATGAAGTTTCTCTTGAAATTTTCAGAATTTTCAGGAATTATCGTACAAAATAATATATCCAAAAATTCATGTTTAACTCAATTAAAACATTTGCTGAATTTATTTAATAAACGAAAAACAAATCTAAAAATAAAATATTGAAAATATTTTGCATTAAGTATTTTTACTTTGTTGGAAAACCCAGGAGAAATTATCAAGAGAGGTAGTTATTATTTCCCTTTACAAGCAGCTGTTTGTGAACATGATAGTAGAGGTTTGTGCCTGACCAGTCCATGCAGACATGGAAGAAGATAGTAGTACCCTTTCTGTTTTGCTAAGAGGGCACAAAGCATGTTTCGTATACATTCAGAAGTGCACACATGTGCATTTCCCCCACTCTTGAATTTAGTGAAAACATGGGTTGAATAGTTAATTTGTTTGAACCTGGCAGATGATGTCGGACAAGTTGTCAAACAAATACAAATATACAGGTATCGATTGATTTTCAAGTACCTTCTTTACAATCCTTTTGGTCACAACCTTATTTCTCAAACCTCGTTTATACATGACAATAGTGAGCTTCCATAAAAAAAAAAAAAAAAAGTATTGTGCTACTGTAGGTGTGAAACCTGGCATACACGAGGCATGTGCCACTACTTAAAAACTTGCTGTTGTGGAGATAACCCTTTCATCAACAGCGAGCTTCTTTTACTTCTGCTATTGTTTTTAAATGTTGTTTTAAGGGGACTGCCTCAAAGTGAAACAGGTACAACAGGTCTAAATCTAAAAAAACAAAACAGGCAGTAACCATAACATCAAGTTGTCACATTTTATATCTGATAAAAGATATAACGATAGAACAAACTGAAGGGGTCAATTAAATAATTATCTCCGCCCTCGTACATTCTTTATACATGATTACCCAACGGACAAGTGGGGTTGTGTCAGGTCTGTATAATGCAGCAGCTAAATGTGGAGCTTACACCATGCCTCCACACTATACGGAGTATTTCTGACAGATTTAGCCATAAATTATATAATGTCAAACCACACCAAACAAAGTAGACAAGGGTAAGTACCATTTTGAGCCTGTCGTAGTGAGTTGAGAGTGTAAAAAACATCTGAGAGGGAGCCACTGAGCTGAGGGACCAGCAGTACACAAACCTGTTGCCATGGCAGAATTAAAAATGTCCTGCATTCACCAGCTGTCAAATGTTTTAAGACTGCCACACTTCCTTGTTTCTTTACGAATGGGACATTCTTGAGTAATTGTGCAGCTCGTGTAAAAACACTAGGGATGCACGATATATATATCGAACCAATTAATTGTCTGCCTGATAATGGGAAATTTATATTATCAGCTATTCAAAACTATTCGTGAAACTCTAGCCAATAAATAGAGCTGATAACATGAGGCCTAACGGCTTTCGTTGACTTAACAAGCGCAGCATTTACAAACTCAAATACAGAAGGTGGCTGTTTGCACCTTCAAAGGGTTTTTGTGATCGACTAATAAACACTGAGAAGGAGAAGAAGAAGAAGAAGAAGATGCAAAATGAAGAATGTAAAATGTGAAATTATCGGTTATTGGCATTAGCTGAAAGAAATTCATATCATGCATCTTTAAAAATGCTGTTGATGGTTAGATTAATGAAAAGATTTCAAGTCACTTGATTTGTCTTCCTAATTGTAAGGATACAAATAACACCAGCCTCTCTTCTTCTTATTGACAACACATGCCATAAAAAACAAAACAAAAACATCAATGAACTGAAGCACTATCATGAATTGTCGGTGCAGTTAAAGCCTGATATATGTCATTCCTCTGTGCCACAGAGCTCCTGTTGTCTGCAAATATTCACACATCACTGAGCCATGTTGTTGCACCGTGTCGTGTGTTCCTACATCAGGATCAACACGGGCGCTGTAGTTTATCAGGAGTCGATTCAAAACACACAAACCATCCTGTTGCGGTAAGTACACAGTGTTTAACTGTATTAATCCGAAAGCTAAAAATAGTCCCTGACAAACAATATTTACTCCTCCCCCTATATTCCTTCCAAAGCTGTTAAAATGGCTAATGAGAATAAATAGTTGTAATAGGACGTTATGATTTATGAATACTTATCTAAGATTTTTTTTTTTCACTAAAAATGATGCCTCCTATCTGTGATGCAATAAAAATATCTGTTTCCTGACAAAATGCAAGGTTTAAGTGATTCCTGTACGTTTTAGTGTAATTTTAGTCTTTATTTTTGAAGTTTTAAGAATATTAATGATTATCGGAATAATATCGTGAATAGCAATTATGCTTGACAGGATATTCGTGACATGAAACTTTCATATCATCACATGCCTCACTGAGACGAACATTCTGAACGCGTTATTTACATTTCCAAAGGATGCTTTTAAAACCCAAAAAATATCGACATATCCTACGTGTCTTAACTGGAAAACTCACATTCAGAGTATTAGTGTGCATGTAAATGTAGACATTGCTGGTTTGGGTCTTTTGTGAGATGTGTTGAAAATAACAAATACATAGAATATCACCAGCCTTCGTTTCAGTCATCAAACCAATTTAAAACGATGAAAGTCAACAGCAGAAATACATAATATATCTGTAAACGTGCACAGGACCGTGATCCTCTTCCACTTAACTGCTTGCAGGATACAAAGAGAGAGAGAGAGAAAGTATAAGGGAGTGCGTATTGATACTGAACACAGGTCTGTGGACAAAAAGGACAACGTGGCGTGACCGGCTGTATCCTGTGAACTGTGGCACCAGCTCTGTTGTGGCAACATTCTTTACAAGTCAACAGAGATGATCTTGGTTGATTGGGTCCAAGTGTAAATATTTTTGCTCCTGGCACACATTTCCACTGAACATAACCTGAGAAGGGCAGGACATGACACTTACAAGGAATCCAATGCAGCGAGGCCACCTTCAATAAACAGCAGTGACCCACAAGTAATTATGAAAACACTTGCCATCAGGTGACAAAGCCAACCTATTTCACCTGAAGATACATGCTTGGTACAGCCTCTGGGTAGTCGAGCGATCATAATAATGCTGGTGTGGGGCGATTATGGCTGAGGAAGCCAGGAATTAATCCCTCGTATTGTTTGTGTAAACAAGTTATTTCAGTCAGACGGAAGACCCTTCCCTCTGCTCTCTTTGTCCATGCAAATGGTGGCCACAGATTTCCCGGGTGTGGTCAGGCTGGCGAGCCACCAGGTGATGAAGAAGGGGTGAAATTTGTTACAGAACAAATATGGCCTCCAGTGAGTGGCCATCATTTGAATCCTAATTTGATTTCCAATGTAAAGTGCACACTAAGTCCCTTTTTGACTTTCCTAAGCAAATGGCCTCCTGACACTGAGCGAGGGAAGAGGGGGGGCATGTGTGGGTATGTAGGTGTGTGTTTGTGTTTTATTTGTCTTTCATTTTCATAAACCTTTCCTTTTTTAACAGCCTCCCTCCATCTGGAGAGGAGCGTAGCACCGACAGAACTGCAGACACGACGGGTTAAATAAACCGACCAATAATATCCAATCAGAAAATCCATCAAGAAAAAATTTTGACCACCTAGCAGTAGAAATGTACATGAAGTAAAAAGATAATTTGCATTAAAAAAAAACAAAAAAACAATTGAGGACAATCATTGTCTGCAGCAGACTTGTTAATTTCCATACATGAGGAAAACCATGGGAAATATGAGGTGCCCCAGGGAACATTGTAACATGTAAACAACCGGCATGCTTCATCTGCAAATATTTTCACTTTCCCAGTGTCTACTGTAACCTTGACATTGTCACTAGCCAGGGATAGACAACAGAATTACCAGTGGCCAGGATTCACATGGTGAAAGCACAAATAACACGTATCTCCACCTAGTGTGTCATGCACATTATAAGGTGGAAATAATTATTAATTCCCATCTGAAGTAAGCACAAAAAATATATATAATCAAATGTGATACTTATAGACTTGGATGCAGATAATTGATTACTGGAGGATTTCTTTTTTCGCTATGTAATGATGAACCTACAGTTCTTGTTTTTGGTGATCAAATGTTGAGACATGTGAATTTGGGGCAATCAATGAGATAATAGCACTATAAACTATAGAAATGTATAATTAATATAAGTATGATATTTTAAAATAATCCCTTTTACCTAAATGTTGGTTTGTTACACAGATTATCTGTAAAGGTGCCACTGGAAACTGTTTGGAAATTGGCAGGCACTCAAAAAATACTTGAGGGATGAGCCATCTATGATGACACATCACATGATGATGTGTTCTTGGGAATTCGGATTCCCAACAAGGAAATAACTCAGTTCTGAAGTAAATCAATGGCTTACACCTTCGAACCGTATTTTATAAAGAATTTTAGACAACTTACTCACCAACAGCCAGTAAGCCTATTTTACACAAAGGCTGGAAACAAAGGGACTCTGACTAACTCAACTGAATCCACAGACTAGCACCTCTGAAGCCCACAAATCAACATGTTGTTTCTTGTCCAATTCATTCAATAACTGATGTGAAAAAAACACATATAACTTGGCTAAGAAGAATTTCCCAAAATGTCAAACTCTTCATTAAAATTGATTGTTGCTTCATACAATCCTTGCCTGTGTCACCGTAGTAAAACATATGTAATCTGTTGGACACGCTTATCTGCACTTCTTCACAATTCCATGAACGTAGATATTACTTGCATGGGTGGTCCCAGCTGGACTCAACCCCCCCACCTCCCTCAATCATGCACTACTTCCAGGAATTAGTCATTGATCTACTGTACACAGGCCAACGCGCTCGGCTGCAATGCATTGGACCCTTTTAATATTCCTGTGGCCGTGCTTTGGGTCCCGACCCAGTCTCTGGATACCACACTGGTAAAGAATGCTCGAGAATAGAGACTTTTTGTTTCCCTCCAGACGGAAACACTTAACACATGCTCACGCTGCTACACCCACATGCAACAGAAAAAGGAGCGTGGCCTGTAAGGCAATACACAAACCGAGTGTTGCTGAGCGTGGTTCACACTGTCACACACTTATGAGCACAGCTACAGGATTTCATGCTGCATTTTCCAGATTTAACAACAACATGATGTAAAATGTTGACTTTTTAACAGAAATAATCCACGCTATAACAGTCTTCAAAATTTATCCTGCGGCCACATCAAAAGTCTACATTATGTCTAGGCTTCAGATTGTCTTAAAGATGATGTCACACGTGTACATTTCCATGTCTTTCCTCACTTTAATCACTGAGCTCGAGCCGGGAGCTCAGGTTTCCTCCCTCATCACCTCAGAGAGAGAGTGAGGCCTGGTGTTAGCTCGGCCCTGCCATGAGCCGACGGGAGATGTTTATTTTTAATAATAATTCTACAACAGTGGGGCCTAACACTATTTGTATAAGTTATAACTAAGTGGTTTGGCCTGGAGGAAATCCGCGATGTGCTACTGTGAAGTGATTACAGCCTCAGCAAAAATATACTGTAGTGATAATTGGTTGACAGCAAGGTGGATCTTCCGTCTTTGGGGAAACACCGGCGCTTTGTTATAAGAGCCGTCATTTCATAGGTGTCAAATGTGGTGGTGATAATGACGCTGTTTAATTTGGCAAACATCTTATTGTGTTAAAGTCTTCTCTGGAAATTCATGTTTGCCTAGTCCCACAGGACACACCCAGAAAGCATGCAGGCACAAAGGCATTAAATTTCACACTGTGAGCGTGTGTGTGGGTGTGTGTGGGGTGAAGAGGGCACAGCTACCGTACTAGGATAGCCGTGTCTGTTGAGCTGCAGCCAGCGTAGGATTTCCAACTGTCACTGACCGGCCTCCTTCACCGTGCACTCGCTCGCTCACACCTCGCAGCAGATCAACTTTATATCCGCTGTAAAGCTGTCGACTCGCCGTAAACAGAGCCAGTGGCAACCACTTTCTCCTGCACCTGCACTGTCTCACAGTCCTGTCACTGGGCAGGCAGTAGAGGAGGGAGAACGGCCTGAGGACTGTCTTTGGTTAGTTGTGAAAGTTTTACATTTAGGTCTGAAGCCAATAACAGCTGCACTCTCATCCCATGTGAGGTACAATGAATGATAAGACACGTTTGGTGGCTTACTGCAGGATATATCTGTCAGACACAACGGCAGTTTTTCAGGATCTGAACATCTAACTGTTTCCAGCCATAGACCACCAACCAGGGCTGAACAGTTAATCGAAATATTATTGAAATTGCAATATGGCTAAGCACAATATCCAAATCGCTGGTGCAACATACCAATATAAACTAGAATGGCACTCAGTAGAGCTCATAGATACAAACTACCTAAATAAACCTAATTTTGTTGATCAAGGTTTTGATCAAATTTAAAATGCCGGAAAAACACCCTATCTCACAATTTTAAAGAAAGTAAAGTTTCTGGATCCGTCCCTTTATCCGGATCAACACCATCCATTCGGTAATCGTGCTGACAAACCAACCAACCAACCACCAGACAGACAGACAGGTCAGGAAGCATTGTGGTGCTACAGAGATTCTCCAGCCTACAAATCATATTCTCCAGATGTTTGTTTGGTACAGACCCCACCAAAAATCAATAGCAATATGACGTTTTCTTGCATATCGTTCAGGCCTACCACCCACTGTGAATGGCATTTGACTCATAATATTTCTGATACACATATGTACTGCACACTTGCATCTGTTCCCCAGCAGATAATAGGATCATTTTCGATGACAAGGAGGCCATACATACTTTATTATGGAGGTGACACCATCATTAAATTAAATTATAGTGTGTGGCGTATTAGTCCATTTCAAACATTCTTTTGAACTTTTTCCAATGAGGTGCCTTTGTGGTGTTGGGTAATGTTGGCCTGCTATGGACCGGGAAGAGTTGGCCCTTGCGTATTTAAGGTTTTTCTTAACATGATCTTTATAAAATGTTTTTATATTTAGAAAGGGTTAGGGTTAGATTTAATATTAAAAACAAACAGAGAAGATATCCTATCTGAAAGGCTAAAATAGCTGCTTGGGGAGGGTCAAGGGGGTGGGGTGTGGGTAATGTTGTTCCTGTTCTGTTGGCCATTTTGTACAGTGATGTGAAGACAATTTTTCTGATTGATAAGCAAAAAGTTGTCCACTTCACGAATATCATACACTGTGATGTTTTTTTCTTTTTTTTTCAAAAAGAAAAAAAAGGACGCATGTTTATTTGGATGCTATAAATGATGAGAACCCCCACAACAAAAAACTTTGTGAAACAAAATGTTTTTATATTTTTGTGTGTGCAAATACACTTGCTGCATCTTGCTCCATGAAAGTAAAATAAGGTATTCCTTTTATGAAATAATTCTCTTCAAAATACTCTAAGTCTGAGCCATCTGCCATTAAAATAAAGGAGGGGAAATTACTCCTTCTCTGCCCATGGGAAACAGGAAGGCTGACATCATTGGTGCTCTGCAGAAACTGTAATTTGTGAACTTTTTTTTAAACGTCCTGTAGTCCAGTAGTTGGCAACAACTGTTCTGGATAACCTACCCTTCATTGCGGAAGATGGTCCGGAAGCAATCACCCAGGCTCTTGTAGCTGTTGGGGTCACTGGATCCCCTTTGGATCTGGAACCTGCAATGACAAAGTTCTCATTAAAGTTTCTAAAGTATCAGCCGCTCCACATTTAACTAGTTTCTGTGTTATTGATATACATTGTGACACTTGTGTTAATAACAGACTTATCCTAAATGAGCTCATTTCCCTCCTTTTTTTCCTCCCTCTCCCTTTCATCCGCGTTTTTTTCCTCCTCCGCTATAAGACGAGAGGCTCCTGCCACCAGGTCCCCCCAGCGCAGGGGAGAACTCAAACATTTATTTAACCCAACCGATCCAATTAGCCACCCAACTCCCCAGGACCAGGCCTTTTGCAGCAAGCTTTTCGGCCACTAACATGCTAGTAAGCCAATTGTAACAGCTCTTCAGTTACGTGTAAATTTTTAATATGATGGAGCCAGTCGAGGGACTTTTTGTTGTATAGCAAACACGCTGGTACCTCCCTAATAAAGGCTGGTGAGCTGCGTGTAAATCTTTTACATGAGAGACCAGTTGGGGGTGAAAGAATGAACATAAATGGTGCCTGTTGGAGATAAAGAGTTTCAAGTATTAGGATGATGAGATGACATTCTCATTATATGCTGCCACATGGCTGACTCCAACAGAAGAAAACATGTTAAACTAAATGGTCTGATGAGATTACGCAATGATTTTAACCCAATTAACAATACACAATAAATAAAAGCATGGTTCAAAATGTGGTTCAACTCGAGTGATTTAAATAAGTTATAGTGAAGAACATCAGGGACTGTGAGGGCAGAAACAGAGGCAGAAGTAAAGAAAGTAGGAGGGAACAGGACAAGAGAAAGATTCCCTCCTCATATGGCTTCAACTGCCAGGTCACAAGGTCAGCAGTAAGTCGTCCATGCGGGTGCCTGATGGGGCCATAAAGGGCCCCCGGGTTCCAGTGGAGGGGGAGTTTAGTGGGGTGAGCGGCCTTTCATATCGCTAACAGATTAACATCTTAGAGGGGTGTCCCTCAAATCCTATTTGGTGGATTCCCAAATAGCTTGTAACCCGTTCCTGAAAACCAGTTAAACCAGCATAATAAATAGATGTCTGACACCATATTAAAGAGAAGAAGAAAAAGAAGGACTGGAGGTATGAGGGGATGGTGGGATAAGGGGTGCGGAGAGGGGGGCAAAGACCCGGAAGATTTAAGACTACTGGGGCTTGTAAACATATTCAAATCTGACTTAATTAAAGGCATATGATGCTGGGGTCAAGGATGGAAGAGACCCTGTCCCCCGTCTCCCCCTCGACACGAGCCGGCCCTGAGAGAGTGGGGTTGGCAGGGCCGTGGTCCGGTTCCAGCCCCCTGACTCCACTCATGACCCTGGGGTCACCTCATTTCCTCATGGCCCTCTCCTACCCCGCCATAAAAGCCAGGGACCAAACAGCAAGGCCCAGGGAGTGGGAGATAATAGGGAGGACCAGAAGAAGTTGAGGCAGCAGGGGAACCGTCAAGCCCCTGGCTAGGAAGCTGCTAATGTTGCTTTTCAGAGTGGAAAATAAGTCTCAAAGCTTCAGTCAGTCCTGGTTGAATTTGCTGTTTTAGAGGATTTGTGCAGACAAAAAGCTCTAGTTTCTGTTAATAAGGCCTCAGTGACGATATACTGCCTGAAGAAGAGCATAAGAGCCTCCATTGCTCTGGCAGATTCACTTGGCCTTGGAGTCAGCCATGCAGATCGTAAACTCTGCAGACAGAAGACTCAAGGAAAACCCTGGGGCTTCCTTAAAACAAACCGCTTGGAGCATCTCCTTCAATCATCAGCGAAAGCTAGTGGAGATACTACATACTCAGAGGTGATGAGATCTGCGAGTTCATCAAAAGTCCCCCTCCTTTCATTTCCTTCCCATATCCAACTCAGCCTGTGTTTGTGTTTTACAGGCCCAGAGCTGCCCAGGTGAGGGTGAAGGCGAGGGCAGGTTGGTGCTTCTGCGAGCGAGACAACGGGGTAAATGATCCCGAAGACCTCGTCCACCTGACCTCCACCGCCTATAAAAGTACAAACTCTAGGCGTCCACAAAGAAGTCAAAAAGGTAAATGAGGGCGGAGTGGCTGACGAGAGCCCCGTTCTTTGTATTTTTATGGACAGGAGCGCGGTGTTTGAGGGCCTTACAAGGCCGTGTCCGCTCCCAGACCCCAGTGGTAATAGGCTCGAACCGGGGACCAACAAGACGGGCTGTCACCTCGGAGAAGACGAGATGTAGAGGTGAGGCTCATTAATGATGGTGTTAAAAAAATGCCTATGGGAAGGGGGTAGGGGGGTTATTGGGTTGATCAAAAGGGAGAGGCTTGATGGGCCTTCTTTTAAAAAGGGGCAGGCCATGCTTTTTAGGAGTTCTCTTAAAAAAATATGCCCTATTAAATGAGGGGTATTCCCTCAGTGGCACTCAGACCAATTTTGATGACTTGCTCACTTTAAAATTTAGTGTCTAATAAGGCTGATATGAAATCATATTTACAGCTATTCAGACAGATTGACATCCAAATTAACACCCTATATAGAGACGTAATGACCTAATCTACAACAGGTAGTTATCTAATGCCATCTATTATACTGCAATAATTCAAACTGTGCAATTTTCTCCAAGTTTGAACATTATGATTTATGTGCGTTGCTGTGTTTTTGGACTGGTTACTACAGCTTGAGTCTTGATCTGCTCATGCCTTCCCTGCAGGAATGCCAAGTTCTTTGACAAGAAAAAAAAAAAAAACGAGAGAAAGAGACAAAATATATGATTGAAGGAAAAAGAAAAAGTGAATCACCAGGGGGAAGGGATGGAAGCCATTTCTCATGATGCATCTGAAGTGCATAAGACAATCCAGAAGGCAACATAAAGGGGAAATCTAGTTTTTACAGCCAGACAATTAATTTTAATGAGCGGATCATAAAGATCGTAGAAGTCCATCGCATTGGTACATGAGGTTAAGAGCACTTTTCAGACCTAAATAGTCCAACATGGCAAATGCGGCCGATTGTGACTTTAGCCAATCGTGCTTCAGGGTAAGAGAGTGTAACCAAAAAAGGGTCCCATTTGGATCCAATAGTTGCTTGTTGTGACAACCCATTGTTGTTGGCAACAGTGCTTACTGACTGAAAGTATGTTTGAAGAATAAAAAGTAGGGATACTTTCCCAATTTTTGATGAGATTTAGCTCTTTTGTTCCTACAAAGTTTGACTTGATGTAAAATGCGTCGGGCAAAAGAACATGCCCAAAAAATGTAATGTAATAATGCTGATTTTAGCTGCATAATTACATGTTAAAAAATGAGCAAAGAAAACAAATACTGATGGATTGAATCTATGGCAAAACTGTCAAAGGAAAAAGTGTTTGAGCGAGGCAGGAGGAGGCCAATAAAGACAGTCCTTTGGAGAGAGGAATAGGAAAATAAAGTCAAGGGGAAGAAGATGCAAGATGGGAGCAGAGGGGAAGTGATAAACCTTTGGCGCTTGTGACACGGCAGGCTGCCAGAGCTTGATCTGGACCAGGCCAGGTTGGGTTACAACAGCACCGCAAACCTACTAGACCTGGGAAAGCCCAGGTTACGGAGCGGGCTGTGGTGTAGACAAGGGAGAAAAAGTGGCTGTTAAAGGCAGTTCGACATCCCCCTGTCACTCTGGATCCTTCCTCACTCCGATAAAACTGACTCCTCTGATTCCCTATGGTGATGTTGGGACCACTTTGCCGGTCCAGATGTCTGCTCATATATTGTGACCTCTGTGACCCGAGATCAGGCTGTGTTACCATGGAAGAGCAGGAAAAGAGCTGCATAAAACAGCACGAGGACAGGCTAGGCCAGGACTGTGACTCAGATGTTTTGAGCATTACAAACTCCACGTTGACTGACGGATCTTTCTATATGATTAACTCGACTGAAGCAAATTTAGAAAGCCACTAACACTGAAGCGGAGCAGATAGGTGGAAAAAATGAGCAGTCTTCCTGACATTTCCAGTAAGTGGTTGCATAACACATAAGATTTCTTGGGTGTTTAAACTGGGGTCTCCTAACCCCTGCCAAAAGCTGTTAACTGAAATTATGCTGCAAGAGCTTCAGCAATAATTTTAATTACACAATATATAAAGCAGTATAACAGTGAAAATAGCTTTGCAAGAAAGTCAAGACCCTTTCTTTAAAGGAACCGATCTACACTGATGCACAATTTCAAGGTCTGGCTGCAGAGAAAAACAGAAGCCCTGATAAATGATGGAAAACCAGACACGCCAAGTCAGGACTACCCAGTGACAGACAATAACAGCCACTTTGATGTGAGGAGATGCTGCAGGATTGTGGAGACTCCCCCCTGACAGCAGGTAACCACTGGCTATAACATAGTGAGCTCCAGACAGAAGACAACTGCCCTGCATGCTTCTAGGGGGAAATCTCAGAGTAGACGTTACTACGCTATCTTGTCTATGCTGTCGCTGTGGGCGCCACTCAGCTCCCCACAGATGCTAAAAACTAATGAGATTTTACGGAGGCCTTTATTGTTGCTTTAAAATGGGTAATTTCAGCTCCCTGTTATATTCTTTATTCTTTATAAACAAGGCCACTACTGTTAACTTCCTCTCATCATTTATCTGACATGTACATCTTAAGGCCTTGTTGTTTTTGTCATGAGTAACAGATGGTGAATATTACACGGTGAAAAAGCTACATCATCTTCTGAGAACAAGGTTGATTTTTCTGAGCTTTTCGCACCACGGATGAAAGCATCAGCCAATCATGTTGTGCAGAACAGACGTCATGTCAACACTCAGGACAATGGCAGACCGGTACAGATCAAGAAATTATGGTTTTTGCGCTGGTGTTTGCAACTTTGCTCATGCCAGCAAAACCTCTGCACACAGAGGTTAATTTAACATAGGTAAACTTAAAATAGGCAATTGCCTCCTTTCTCATTGCCAGTAGATGAGTTTTTCTTTCATGTTATTTACTTGTGTGTCTCTTTCCACATTACAAACACTCCAGAAAACAGCATAGAGGCCTTTTATATATCTTTTACTTCAGTCTTTATTTCAAGCTCAATCCCAACTGAACGATTTTGGAGGCTGCTCGAACAGAGACGGATGGAAATTACACGTCAACATCCTTAATATCGATATGCATCATAGCATTGCACTGTGTCCACCCAGGTATGTCAGGTTTCCATCAATGCTTGTCAGAACCGGAGCTGACGAACACCCGTGATTACTGCAGAGCCATTTGAAGCGGGAATGAATGCCAGTTGTATCCTTTCCCACTGAAGACAAAAGCCAGATGTTAATGGGTGTTAGTGGGTTTTTTTGCCCAGCATGAAAGGGGTAAAAGAGACATCACATGCAGCTTTTCCTGAGCAGCCTTCTAGTGTACGGCATTTTGGATAGCAATGGCAACACCAACAGGGCGGCGAGCGTGACTTGCGAGTGTAGGGATGTACATACACATGAATTGCTGTGGAGAGTGCAGTGGGCACAGGGACCATGCTGAGTCCTTATGTGTCTGTTCAACACTTCAAGTGCAGATTATCACAACTACATCAACAATGCGCTTTAGGCACTTAGTAAGCTTAAATGCTTTCACAGTTTGAATGACTGAAAGAGAAGAGGTGTCCCACTGCGCACCATGTTTTGTAATTGGAAATTGTCAAACAGCTGTGATGCCTGCATTCACTGCAGCTTAGTCGTTTATTGTTCAGGTATTAGTGCCTCAATGACAACAATATTTGCCGAGTTTGAAAGTGGCTTTTCGAGTGACTCAACAACTGCTTGCAAGAGGTTGGAAAAGGAGTGATGGAGGCGGGATAAAAGATGTATGGACATGCATGCGTTAGTTTTGAGAGTCAAAAATAAAGAGAGAGATGGGGCAGCAGGGGGGCAGCACTGTGGTCGCAGCACAGTCAGGGTCTACTGAAATGAAAGCACATAATGCCTTCACTCTGTAATTAGTGTACTGGAATGTGAAGCCCATCACTGATAATGATTACAGGTGCTCAAGTATGGCACACACGCTGAAATGCACATCTGTTCTTTATGTCTACCTCTATCTATAACCGAAATCTCTAATTAAGTAATCAATTTGTTACATCTCTGACATCTGTGAGTAACTGCAGCAACATCTGTCGCAACATTAAAACTAATGGGACACGGTTTTAAAAGTTTATTTTTCTCTCGATGCATTTTACTCTAATTAGATAATCTACAAAGAAATGATGCTGCAGCTAAATGAAATGCATCATATACAGCTGCGACCACCACGATGGCCCAATGTAATATTATTCAAGAAAGAAGAACGGCCAAATTGAAGTGATATATTTAGTGATCTATTTCAACTATTTATTTAATTTGTTTAATCAAAAGCAGACAAAGCGGCCAGATGTTCCCGATTTTTAGTAGCTTGAGATGGGCAGTTGATATTGTGTTTGAACTGTTTTGGTACATGTTGATGGGGGTCTTTTGCAAGAACTGAAGTAATAAATAACATATACTCAAACAAATTTGTTAGAGCTGAACACCTTCTTTTTTGATTTTCTGTTGTATATGTGAATTAAACTCTGAACAGTAATCCAACACAAACATTTTTAAAATTCTTGCTTCCCACAATATCTGTTTAGAGCGACTACAGTATCATCCAGGTTCGGGAAAGATTGCGGATATGGCAAAAAAAGTGTTTAAGGTATGCAAGCAATAATTGTCTGTGACATTGACTATATGAAATGCAGATGTTTCATAAACCTGCATTCTTCTTCATTCTTCTTCTAATGGCCAGCAGTGGCCAACTCCACTGGTTTCAAAAATACATAAGGTTGTATGTAAGCTTATGAGAAAATGACCCTAATTCTCAGTTGATTTATCTCCTCAGCAAACAGTTACCTAATGGGTTTTTGGTCTTCTTCAATATAGCATGATGTTCATTTAGCAAATTAAGGTCCCGTTTAGAGAGAAATAGACAATCAAGCAGGGTACGCTTTAGGGCGTGTGATTGAGAAATTGCTGACATGGCGAGGTCTCGGGTTCTCAGTCAGATCCAATCAGGATATCCTACCCAGCTCCACCCTTTGTCCAAATATGGTCACCTTTGGCTTCTAAAAACCAGCCAGTCTCAAGGCCTCAAAATGGCAAAACCAATGGGTGATGTTAATGGAACAATTTTTCATACGGAAGTCTGAGGTGTCATCTGAGTATGACTGGAATGCAAAGGCATCATTTTCAATCCTGCCAAACATGCTGCTCTGCTGTGCTCATGAAAAGAGTTGCTCTCCACCTTTTGCACTGGACTCGCCCTCGCTCATGCTCGTGCAATGAAGCGATGCAAAGACTGAGCTCAGTTTATCCTGCACGCATGCCGCATGTGTTTGGCTTTTTCACTGCGAGTAAAGTCTTGCCCTGCAGTCTCACAGCGCCAGAGGGATTAGGAGCTGGCTTGACGACCGCTGACCTGCTTGCTCCTTTACAAGGCGAGATCAGCCATCAGGCTGCTGCTGCTTTGTGCCCTGCTGTTTGAGGGTTGTGTCAGGGATTCCTCCATAAGTGCACCGGGGTTCACCAAGCAGTTGGGGGCACACGGAGGTGGAGGCGGGGTGAAGCCTTTGGGCCATCCTCGGCGGTGTCACACGTTGCCCAGAAAGACTGGACGTCATCTGTCAAAGACCTCATCAAAGATCACTTTCAAGCCCCCCGAGTGGGACACACTTTCATGCGTGCTGTGACCAAATGGAGGTAGTGTTGCCATGGAGACTGCCGCGAGCGAGGGCCAGAACCAGGTTTTTCTAATCAGGCTTGAAACAGGCTACTGGCAGGCTTAGTGGTTTGCAATGACTCTGACAGCCATGTCATACAATACAATTTACAGAATTGCATAATTCGATACAAATCTTCTAAAACACATGTACAACGGGGATTTAAAAGAAAACATTACATAATCGCTCAACAAGCTACAAATTCAGAAGGAATGATGGAAGGAACAATGCGTTCAACATGTTGATGATGATGTTGTTATATGATATGGGTTGTATTAACAAAAAAGTAGTGGCTGATTATAACAAGGGGCGAACGGAGATGGTTGTTGAAAAACTAAAACGACCAAACGCAAAAGAAACAGTTAATGTTCAGAGGGAGGGGTTAACAAAGCACGAGGTTGTTATCTGAGAGGGGGAAAAGACGAGGAGCAAGGGGAAACAGAATAGGAATGCATGAATGGCATGAGAAAGGAACAAAGGCAAGAGTTATTGCACAAACTACATCTTCGGGGGACATTATGTCAAACACATCAGATCATGTGCACGGCGTAGAAACTTCAGGAAGCTCACGATGACAGGAGGAGTTGTTCAAGGAGATGCAACACGAGGAAGGCGTGACTTCACTATTTGGGGCGGAAGTCAAAGGGGTGACGGGAAGCTGCTTTCAGATGAGTATGTTTGCGCATGCATGTGCATTAGGGTGGAGCTCCATGTAACAGGATCTCGACATGAAGGGGAAATGCAGGCTCAGTCCAACTCCCTAATGAGAGGGAGAACCTGATCAGAGTCAGATGGGGTGCCCCGAGTGCACAGCCCCCCGCAGAAAGCGCCGCCCGACACCCTTTGTTACCTCCAAGTGAGCTGAGACCAGCCCATGAACCATGTAACTAGGTGGTTTCCAGGTTAATGAAAAGCTGTAACTCCGGTCCCACTGTCTCTCTCTGCTAAACTGACGACTGCCCTCCCTCCCCCACACCGCATCGCACCCTCCATCTTCACCCCCACATTCCTGCCCCTACCGACGGAGGAGGAGGAGGGGAGGTCAGGGTCAGGGGCAATTAACGGTTTACTTTGTGCGAAGTATGCTACATTTACATTTTAGGCTGATTATTATTCAGAGTGACTCACAATGAGAAAAATGTTGCGATTTCTGGATTCACTTTCATTTTTGGATTGCGAGTATTAAAAGCAGCAAAGAACAAGAACCAGAACTGTCCCAGCTGCAGATGTGAAGCTACATGTGTAATAAATAGTCGAACTAAACTTTTGTGCGCTTGTATTCACACTCAGTTTGGACTGCAGTGTGTGTGCGTTCTCATTGAAGAAGAAATGTGTAATCAAAATCAGGATTTTTCTGCTTTCCTTCTGTTTTATATCATTGTAAATGGATTTCTTTGGGGTTTTAAACTGTTATGTCGGACAAAACAAAGCACTTCAGATGGACATATTTCACTATGTGGCATTTTATTGAGCAAATGATTAACTCATAATGAATGTATTCATTGCAGCTTTACTATCCTCTGACAAAAAGGCCACTTCACACTACAGCTGATGCTATCAATAACCATTTGTCCGGTAAAAGAAGTATTTAATGATGCATTCAGGGTCCAAATTAACTTTTTGGTCCGGTACAGGCCAAAATATTTTTCAACTGACCATAAAACAGAAAAGATATCATTCCAAATTCAAAATGAGCCGCGGCAAACACTGCTAATCATCGTATTAGTTTTGCTTTTCCTTATCTGTGAACTTCTCTGTAAATTGTATTTTAAACATACTTCCACGTTGCTCTGTATTTTCCCTTTAGGCTGATCAGTAAGGCTGAGGATAAAATGTTGGCAGTTCATTTCTGCAAACCATGAATACACTCATAAGGCTACAGACAATATTTACATTTCAACAAAACGTGCCATGTCACATTCATGTGTCATGTCTATGACCTGACTGTCATATCTGGTGGTGGAGGGGGTGGTGGTGGAGTTACAGGCGACAGTTCAGGACTCTGTTTCAACATTGTGTGACATCACTGGGTATTTTTAAGGAGACCTCGGGACAATTTCCAGTCGTGTTTGTGGTGACCAAAACAGGTATTTTAAACCAAAACATGATCTTTTCCTAAGCATAATCAAGTGGGTTTTGTGCCTAAACCTAACCAGTACAGCCTTGTCTCAACATAAAACGAAAAATGTATATTGCCAACATTTATTCAGTGTTAAGTTACATAATGTTGCTTTAATTAAATTACTATTTTTCCAGCATTTGGTGAATGGCAGGTGTTAATTTTGTACCCTGGATGCATCCATGTGCTTACCTCAAAATGGCCTACATACATTTGTGCACATTCAACTCTTTCACAACGATGAAAGAGGCAGTAAGTCACACTGATGGAAGGTGGGCTCTGCAGGAGTCCCTCAGATGTAAGATAGATGTACTTGTTAGCAAAGGTGAGTGAAGGGGGTCATGGCTTGACTGGTCAGCGAGCAACGCGACGGGGAGTAAAAGTGCAACAACAAAGGCAGAAAGACACACTGTGAATCATCTGACAAGACTTTCACTTTTACGGCCCATAGCTAAAGCAGTGTTCAGTGTGGTCTAGTAGTCAAAAATTACTCAGAAGTGTTTGCTCTTCAGTATTTTTAATCATTTTGTCATAATGGGCTTGCTTTGCTGCTCTGCATTAAAAACATCTCTGAAATAGTCCAAATGTCGCACTATCAATCACGTTGGAAGTTATGTGTCACATTTTTTTTATTTATCTCTGGAACAAAGCTCTTCATTAATCTGCCAAAGCAGCCGTTTTGGAGGATGAATCATTATTTGTTTAAAGCAAAAAGCTGCCAAATGCTCCTTTTTGATTCATAACAGCAGTATTTGGCTACTGGTGGAGTGTTTCTACACCAACTGCTGCAGCTAATCCTGAATCCGCCTCCCTCCTCCTCCTTCCCCACTCGGAGAAAGAGAAGAAAGATAAACCCTCATTTGGAAAATAGGTAAACATCGGCTCCCGGGCAGGTACACAGTTAGTCAAGTTTACCTTGAAAAAAAAGGGGAAAAAAGGAGAAAGAAAGGGGGGGAAAAAATCCCTTTGATTCTGAGTTGGTGGAAAAAAGTAAATTTACTCCAGTTGCCGTTCAATTTGGACCGGTGGACATTAAAAGCAGGAGCCGGTGCCTAATAAGAGCCATGCCTGAGTGAGAGAGAGAAAGAGCGAGAGACCCAGAGAGCCAGTGGAGGTGTGTCTGTGTCTGCACTCTCGGCTCCAAGGCTCCTGCTAATAGATTTCAGCTCCCTCAGTGTCCCAATTAGCTGGTATGTATGCTTGGTTTATGAATTCATGTGTGGATGTTAAGTGTGTGAACATGCACGTACAGTATGTATATGTTACAATCAGCAACCCTCATGTTGTTTAGACACTCTCGACGCCGTCCAAAGAAAGACGCGTCTGTTTCTTGCATAAAAAAAAACAACAAAAAAAAACAGAGTATACCCGGAGCCAAGACCAAAAGGAATCAATTTGCACAGACCCATTCTCAGCACCTATCCACGTAAACACATGGCGACACAAACAGGGAAAACAAACAGATAAAGCTGTCCAGTTTTAAAGCAGCTTTTACCGCTTTTTAAGGAAGAGCATTACAAAGAAAATACTGAGTGCACTTTTAACCCTGACCCCGTGTGAGGACGGACAGGCAGAGCTCAAGAATTACCTGTAATAAACCCCCTTAGTTTCTACACGTGACCGTAAATCACACCGTGTGCCTTCAAAGTATCAAATATCGACTAATACAACGCCGCTCACCCCTGGCTTTTATCCTCGCGTTTCCTCCTCTGTGTTCTGATGGTGGCACGGCCTTCAAAGTGCAACCATCTCACTTTTTTAAAAGGCACGCCAAGCAATTTATTTACCAAGAAACTGCTGCCGTAAATGACAGAAAAAGCAGTACAATTTACTGACAAGTATGAGGCAGGGTGGGGAGGGGGGCAAAGAACGAAGCCAGGGGTCCTGGCCAGGCCTGTGAAAGACTATAAAGCTTTAGTAGTAGCCCACGACCTGTTAATGGCTGGCTGAGACACTGTGGTGTGAGGCTCCTGATCACTCAACAGCTCAACACTGCTGCTGCTCTTGCATAACACACAAACAGGAGATGGCAACGGAAAACACGCTATTAAAAGTAGCCTGTGCATTTAGTGGCATCTGATTCATCTTGCATGTTCCCATTTTTTTCACATGAACCACAGACCATACTAAAAAAAAAAATTAAAAAAAATGTGTGATTCTTTTTTTCTTAAATTGAGTAATAAGGTAAAAAGTTTGGGAGCATAAAAACATCTAACGTTAGCATTGTGTGGGGAATAAAGGAGTAAATGAGGCATTTCATTTTCCACAAAATGTCTAAGGCTCTTGGCATTGGTGCCCACTTGTGTGGATTATGAGTGCGGAGCTGGCAAGGCCAACTGAGCTGGGAAAAAAGACCTGGTATGCTCGGAACTCCACTACACAGACCCAAATACCCACCAAGAGGATTCAAGGCAGATGTGGACGAAAAGTTGCTCTCTTGTAAGCAGCCTAAACGTTAAAGATACACGAAATATGAGTTAATGTATGAGCTGCTAAGGTTGAACTTACCTCGTCTTCACTACGTCAAGGGGGTGCATCAAGCAGATCTCCACCAGACCTGAAAGTAGAAAAAGTCAGAATAAGCCTCTTTAATATTAGTCCATTAAACTATAGAGGGGCTGAAGTGAAATCAGAACTTCCAGGTTCTGTTGGTAAGAAAACCTCATTCAAAATCCCATTGACATTTTGAACTACTCTAAGAACTAAAAATCCAGTTGGGAGCACAAGTAGGAGGTTGTCTGTTTCACTTCGCAAGTTCAGACAAGGGCAAAAACAAATAACAATCAAACAGAGGAGCTATCTGACATCGTGGTTAATTAAATATTTTAATATTGCGCAGCCTTTAATTAACACCATTTCCCTTAAGCCATGGAACATTACGTGCTAAATGCCATGGCACGAAAAAAAGAGACGAGTCCGTGGAAGAGTTTTATAGATATGGCAAAACCTGGTTATGGCACCTGGGCTTGGAAATTTTAAGTAATTGCTGTTCAACTTTAAATTTCTCATTGCAAGTTTTGTAATGGATGCCCAAGACCATGCTGCGTTTTTTCAGAAAGATAACAGAGAAATACTGAATGAAAGATCGGTCAAGTCATAGAAGCTAGAGGGGACAATGCTAGCTTGGATGTGATATCAGGACGTTGTTTCTTTATAAAGCATTAATTACAGTTGTAATGTAAAGAAGACTCAGCAGTCGTCTCCTTTTCAGTAACACACACACACACACACGCACACACACGTACATCTAAGATATCTCTATGGTTCTCTTAAAGCATCTGTGGTGAGACTCCCATTAACCACAGATTCCAGCATAAAACCATCTTAAGTCAGTTGACACAGAATTGATTATAGACTAACTGTTTTCACACACTTGTCAAGCAATAGTTGCTTTGTCAAATATTTTTTTTCATACCATTCTGCTTTTCTTTTTACAGCAGGCACGTTACACTGAATGCTGTCCACCTGTCAAATCCACCATATAGACTCTATGTGAACTTGTACATGTCAAATTAAATGTTAAATCCCCGCAGGATCAGATTGCAACATAAATCTGATGTTTTACGTCATGCGTGACAGTTCACCTGAAAATGATCTGATAAATCGTCTGACAGCTGACTGGGGCAAAAGTCGCTGGAGGTTTTGCCATGTGATTTTTTGCTTTCAAATTTAAAGCTGTACAAATGCACTTTTGTTGGCCCCTTATGGTTCGAACTGAAATCCAGCGCCTGTCGATCCTCCATGAGAACCTCATCACCTCTCTGATTGTCACTACACCTGATACTGCTTCAGTAAATCTCAGTGCTCTTGAGTCTGATGCCATCTTTGCAAGAACAAGAGTCTGAATGAGTGACCCGATGAGACTTGTTTCAAAAAAAATCCTGTGAGTGACTGTACTTGTCTGCTTTTTGAAGGGCAGAATCCATCAACCATATCATCCACGCAAACCAAGCACATCACCCGTGTGCCAGCAGCTGGAGAATCAATGCAGCTGGGTGATCAGTCAAGGACTCTGAGGTTTCACACACACGCTAACTATGCGCATCTGTGTTGAAAAGCCACTGCTTTGGCACGGAGGCCTTCTGACTCAATCAGTTTTTTGTTTTTTTTCTTAGCTAACAATTCTCACTGCATCCCTTCACTGGTGCTCTGAGGGCTTCCCTTGCAGATTCCTCTGTGTGTGTACACAGCTGCTGTGCAATATGGACTCTTACTAATTTGCTCAATTAAACATATTGTCTATAAAAGAATGTCTTCTGGGGTTTTTCCAAGGAAGTAATTATCAAGTGAAATACCACAGGAAAAATTACTTGGTTGAACTACAGTTGAATCTTAATGTACGAATGTGATGATCAAGAATTACTCAACAAAGCTACCGGCAGGCAACAGTCAAACAAAACTCCATCTGTCACGGCTCAGTTGACCTGAATACCGTAATTAATGATTTTGCACTGAGAAGGTAAATACAAGGCTGCTTTGGACACCACATCCCGGACTTGCTATTAATAGGCTGGCAGTGAAGATGAGGCGCATCAAATCTTTCAGCAGGTAATCAGATTACATGATGAAACCTGACCTGCCTGCCTGCTTTATCAGCTTGTGCAAACATGAAGATGCTGGGAAGTGACCAAACATGCTCCAACAGGAGATGCAGAGGTGGGAAAGTAAAGTCAAGAACAAAGACAACTTTGGCAATCTCAAACAGTACACTTGGACACTAAGTGGGAAGCAAAAACAAAGAGCAGACTATATAAACATCTTCTAAAATTCTCAACATTTCCAAAAGACTCCTGCAAATTGTGAGTGAAACATGTTAAACTTAAGTCATATTCACTTTATAGCAAAAAAATGAAGTTTTTGCGCAACACGTTTCTTTTTTGAAGAGGATTCTTCAGGGGAGTCTGTGGAAATTAAGATAACTTATCAGCAAACTATAATGGTACTCAGTAGAGCACATACAAGGCCCAACAGTCCCCTCATTCCTACTCACTCATAGATACCAGCCACCTAAATACCCTGATTTGTTTCCATTATGAGCCATGCACTTTTGCCTGAGAAATTGATGAAAACGTCCTATCTCGCAATGTTAAAGAAAGTGAGAAAAAGATCCTGGATCCGTCCCTTTGTCCGAATCCGCATCAGAAGTTAAAGGGAATTAATCAATTAACTGTCAATGTCAATTAATATCTTGATTAATCAATTAGCCATTTGGTGTTTAAATTGTTAGAAAATGGTGAAAAATGTCAGTCAGTGTTTCCCAAAGTCCAAGATGACTTCGACAAATGTCTTGTTTTGTCCACAACCAAAAGCTATTCACATTCTTAAATGTTTTCAATAATAACCAAAAGAGCGTGCTGCTAATGGTTTCTTGTACCTGCAAGTGACCAGAGCAGCTGTGCACATCTGGATACTTCACTTAAAATGATTCACACTAGATTTTGGGCCTCATCGTAAACCTCAGATTACAGGAACTCTAAAGGATACAGGTTACCAAATGCTTCATTAACTTAGAAAGGTAACAGTAGTTAACACTTTTTACTAATTAACACACCTGCCCCGCTGTGCCGTTCACATCCAGTGATTGGTTCAGTGTGTCGGGCTCAGTTCTCAGGCTGTCTGTGTCTAAGTGCACCGGGGACCAGTGTCTTTAGAAGTGAGGTGAACGTCAGTTAGAAGAGCATACGCCTTCAAGATGGCAGTTGCAGAAGGATTACGTGATGACAAGCGTGAATGCAAAACTACGTCGTGTTTATTTGAGCGTGGGTCGCCCCCGCAGACTAGACACGTTAAGAACAGCTGCTGGCAGATGAGACGACAGGCTGTAGGGGTTTGAAGGAAAACCTGACGAAGAGACAGAGTGTGATCATAATCCTAAAATGACCTTTGTGTGACATGTGGTACAGCTCTTGTTTAAAGCTTATTTAAACTGACTTATTTCTACATTGTGGGAGGCCAAATCAATATGTTGTAGTACACTTCCCACAAACATTTATCCAACAACTACCTGAAGTCTTCTATGCATCAAAAAAATGAATTCACCCTTAGGCAGTCTTAGATATTGTACAATAAATGTAGAATGGGTATTACTGCAACTGATGAGTAATTTTGTGCTGAAGTGTTGTCATTTTCTGACATGTTTCCACTTAATTCATCAACTTTCCTTCATGTCAATGAACAGCCCAGTCACTGGGATAAAATGTGAGCAGTTAACCGCTGATACGTTCACATTAGTACATGTCATATGCCTACGCATACTCTACAAAACGTGTCATATCATGTTCACATTACATGTTTATGACCTGCCATATCCAGAGGTGGAGGGGATGGTGGTGGTGTTACATGCGAGAAGGCTGCCAAGCCCGTGACCCCAGTTCGAGACTGTGTTTCAACATTTGTAAGAATGATACTACTGGATATTTTTAAGGAGGCGTCGTGTTTGTGGCGACAAAAAAATTGATGTTTTACTAAACTTAAGCTGGGGGTCAATAACCCGTGGCTCTTTTGCCCCTCTGCAGTGGCTCTCAGGCCCTTTCATGATTCTTTCATTGTCTGATTGTAAAAATGGGTAGCCGAAGCACAGAATAGCATCAGACCCAGAGCTGATTTTGTTGTGTTTTATGCTCTGGCCTGAGGATTGATTGCTGTATGTGCCTGAGGGGAAAAAAAAGAAGAGGGTTACTGTGACGTTTGCTTACCCCTGCCCTAACCAATAGAAAATTGAACATGAAGACCCATACAGTTGCAACATAAGGAAATGTACACTTTCAACATATGTGTAGCTCGGAGAAATGTATATTGTGATGTGAATGTATATATCTGCTGATTGTGTTCCCTTGTGTTCCAGTCACAGAGGTCCTTTGTGCTGTATGTCAAAAGAACAAATGAAAGTTTATCCGCTTGAGCAAAAGTCAGAGAGCGAATGTTGTTGTGTGACTTGTCAATCATATTGCTGCAGAAACGGGCGTTGCATTGAACTGACGACAGATCCACAAAAGACGCAGCCTGTCGCTGAAAAACGTGTTAATCTGCGAAGGCTATTTTCAGTGATGCAATTAATTGCTGATATTTCAAGGAGCCGAATTGTTTTCTCGTCCTGCCCGGCAGGGAATATTTGACCGTTAAAACCTGCCAAGTATGTACGAGTGTCATTTTACTTTGATTCAGCTTTGCTGGTGACACATCATGGAAACGTCTCTGCTTCAAAGCCTAAAGACACCCAATAACGTCTAATTTCACCTACAGCTTCTGGCGCTGCTGTGCCCCAGTGCATCATGCTCTTCTACTCCAGCTGTCAGCACATACTACTGTTTAATCATAGAGCGCGGCAGCAGTGAACCCACACACACTCTCGGGAGCACTTCACACTCCTCTGTAGCCTCTGATGCACAGTCACCGAGCATGGTGAGGGCAGACCAAAGAGATGATGCTACTGAGCGGCTGAGCTCAGCTTCCTCTTCTTCTGCAGAGAGCCACCTCCTCCAGCTGTTAGGAGGAGGAGGAGGTAATATTACAGTGACCTGCCATCTGGCTGACGTTGATGGCTTTGCTATGCACCAGTGAGTGACATATTGGGAGATTCCATTATGTGAAGGTTCTTTTGTTCCTGAACTACAATGGTGGTGAAAGACCTTGTAGGCACACACTTGTTAAACACAAGTGCTAATAGCGAAGGAGTGTCTGGAGCACAGCCATTAAGACAAACTCTTAAAATAGAAGACTGCAACAAATGCATTTTGTGCCAGCAGACAGCGTAAAGGATAATTGCGCAATGGAAACAAAAACGCTACAAGGCTACAGTGAGATATTACACTGATTCTACACTGCCGCAGCATATAGTTTTTATTCAACGCCTGGTTTTCTTATTGCACAGAGCTGACGTCATGCAGAATTTTAAAAGCCGTGAAATTTGGCTTTTGAGTCGGGCGCTGGATTAGACGATCATATGGCAGAAACAGTGAGGCCGGGTGTTAAAACCTGCTGTATCATCGCTCGTTCAGCTGGGCTAATTTTGTGTGGACGGCTCACTACGTCTCTGGGACAGACCCAACAAGTAGCCTCACTGGTAGCACTTGCATTGCCACAAACGCGTTGGCGAAACATTCCAGGTCGAATGATGACTTGTCTCCCAATGAGAGAAGATCATGCATCACGCAAGATGATTATCTGAGTTGGTTTTGGCTCGGGAATGCACACGGTTTGCTCCCACGCAAAAGTGAGAAAGAACAACAATTGTGCGCCAGGGAGCGATTGCTCAACGGGTGCAGGTGTCATCCATCATGCCGAGACACACACTGAATGACTGTAATTCCCAGCAGCCACAGGGAGAAGGTCACTGCCACAGGAAGCACAGCTCCCCCAGTTAAATGGACTAATACATGAGAGACATACTGGTCGCTCATTTCACACGCTTATTTGACCCGCTAAATGCTACAGTCTCTAATAATAGCTCACGCGCTACTTTGTTAAATATGCTAATAATATTCTCTAATAAAATAATAGAAATTGGAAATTAAATCCTGGTTCTCTTGCAACTTTCTCTTCACAGTGATAAAACTGACGTTCTCCTCGTCTGCACCAAATCCACTAAACCCGACAGGTTTTCTTTGACTTCCACTCCACAGTACTTCCTTCCCCTCGGGTTACGAGCCTGGGTGTCAGCCTGGACAGCCCATTATCTCTTGGAGCAACATCAACAATGTTACTCTGTCTGCATTCCTTTATCTATGGAGTATTCTCCTCGTCTTCGCCTACTGCTTACACCGAACAGCACAACCATTCCCATTCACTCCCTATTGACTATCACAACTCTATTCTCTTTGGTCTCCCTCTCAAATGTCTTCATAAACTTCACCTGGTCCATATCATATTACTCCAGTTCTTCTGCAGCCCTGCTGAATATTGCATTGATTTTAAGATTTTGCCTTTAAGGCGTTTTAGTTTCCTGAGAACGAACACATCACACATCACCACCCCAGTAAAAAAAGGCACAGAAAAGGCTCTACTTCTTACGGGAACTAATTTCCGGAGCCAAATTCTTTTACAGAGGAGCAATAGAAAAGCATTATGACTGGAAACATCACAAACTGGCATGATTCGTGCACGGCCCAGGACAGGAGGGCTCTGCAGCAGGTGATCAAAACTGCCAAGAACATCACTGGTACCCATCTACAGAGCATCAGCGACATAGGGGAGATGTTTGCACAGAGCCCAAATGATACAAAAAGATGACACCCACCCCGGACACACTCTGTTCACCCTGCTGCCATCTGGCAAAAGATACAGAAGTAACCGCTGCTGTACCACCAGACTACAGAGCAGCTTCTTTCCTCAGGCTGAGAATTCAAAGCACTGCACCAGAAGAAAATAGTTTTAATTCTATGACTTATACAACCTGTACAAGTTAAAGTCTGACCAGGTGACAGGCATGAAGAATAACTATAATAACTATAAAGAAATAGCCAATCTTCTCATTGATGGTCTTGTTTGTCTATGTAGGCCATATACTGTTGGTCATATCAGCATAAAATGTGGGCTTAAAGTTCCTTGAAGAACAGTTAAAAAATGTGTTTCAGAAATGAACACATTGCTAATTGTTTTAAAAACATGTTACAGAACAATATATTTCTTGGGCCATTGAACGCCAAAGCAGAAAATCGTAGACCTTCCTGGGGTTTCGAGGCGTGAGATGAGGCATAAGAGTGTCATGATGACAGAGATTCACCTCGCAGGCCTACTCTGGTTTTGACAGGAGCTCCTGACTGAACCTGCAAGGTGATATCTCATGCCTCCATGTGCTCCATTAATACTTTTCAAAACACATCGGATCTGGAATGCCAAACAAACCCTGTGACTCGCTGCTCCCCCCAGCAATTTGTCATCTGCAGTAACAAAGCCAACGTGATATCCATCAGCAACCGGGCCGGGCGCTGTGATATAGAAACTCGGGATTGATCTCGAGATCTTTTAACGCTCAGGTAGGAATACAGGCGAAAGAATGAAGTGAGTGTCACGCTGATAAATAAGAAGATGCAGAGATTATAATTATTAGACCTTAAACAAGCCACAAGAGATAGAAGAATTCAAAACAATCTCTTTCGGCAAGGCTTACCTGCCACTCCTCACTCTTTAAACCATGCCGAGTTGATTTTAGCCGTGTTTATTTTCCATAACAAACAATCAGAGCCCGCCTGACTCCATTTTAATGCCACATTCATTCTGTTAGTTTATTAAAACATAAACCTACTACGACAGATGACAATAAATTCACACTGTATGTGTAAGAAAACACTTGTGGTTGGCTTAAACGAGACAAATCAGGGAAGTGGGTGAAATAAATGTAACATAAAAGGTTCCCAAATAACATGAGGCCTGCCTGCTTAGGTGAGGTGAGGCCAATAAACTATAGTTACTACCGAGTGAGGCACACTATAGTATTGAAATACGGCCTCGGAGCCAAACTTGTTTTTAAAGCAAACAGGAGGTGTAACGATTCCAAACTGATCACATTAAAACTGAAATGGAGTATAAACCATTTTCATACAATAATGGCACAAGTAATCTGTCAAAAGAGCATTTAATCACCTCATGGGGAGAGGGGGGAAAGAAACGCCTTTAGTCCCTATATATTAAAAGGTAATTAAAGGTGCACGACGTAGTTTTGGGAAATTCATTTTAATCGGAAGAGAAAGATCTTCACCGACTGATTTTTTAAATTTATTTCTAAACAAACTAAATAAACAAACTCTCTTTGTTTTCTGGACTGAATAAACAAACTGACCTTAAAGGACAACACAATTTCACACAGTTTTACTTTGTTTATATGTGGCGGACCCTGCCACCTCTCTAGCTTCAAACAGTGTTCTGGGGACCTTATTTGAAATATTCGCATTTAGTTTCAATTTCTTCTCCAAAACTATACACAGTGCCCCTTTAAGTTTAAAAATGTCATTAATGCAGAGGCAGGCAGTCATTACTAAAAGTGATTTATGCTCCACATCTTCTGTCAGAAGTGGATGAATCTGTTCTCAGCAAATTAGTAGGGGGAAAGGAAAAGAGAAAAAAAAAGGAACATTATATTAACTCTATCTCCTAAAGCAAACACTACTTGAGGAACTGATTATGTAGGAATTTATATGTTTAAAAAAAACACAGAGGATAATGGCTCAAGACATCTGGAGCGAGAGAGAGAGGAGGACCGAGAGAGAAAGAGAGAGAGAGAGAGAGCTATTAATCACAGATATCACCAATCAGGCTTCCTGTCTCGGAAGCGCAGAAGCGTCCCAGTGAACTCCCCAAACAGTCCCTAATTCTGCACTTGAAAAAGCTCAAAGGGTGCTTAGAAAAACAAGCGGGGCCATCTCCAGTGACAGCGGGGGAGTTTTTAAGTAAAAGGGCCCCCGACGAGAGGTGCAAGCATCCCGGCATTCCGCAGGCCTGTGGCGGCTACCGGTGCTGCTGCTTATATCACCCTCCGAGGGCGCACGGTGCGGATATCCACACTATTAATAGTCTTAAGTTAAATTATTAAATAAGCAAAACAGTAAATCGTTTTTCTTAATTCTCAATATGTTAAACTCCTTGAATTAAATTAGCGTCTCCTCGTATGTAACGCAAAACAGCTCATTTAAAAAAAAAAAAAAATGTATGATCTTTAGAAACAATTTTATTAATTTTTTTATTTCTACAAATTTAATGCAAAAGCTTCATTCGCTCATTTATGCAGATTTATTTTATATGTCCAGGATTTAAGATGTTTCTGCCGCTCAGCCACCAAAACACCGGACTTAAATTGAATTGTTTGTGGTGCGTAAAGGGTCTCCATTCACAAAAACAATAACAAAAAAAAAAGCCTAACTTGTATTGTATAACAGATAGTTTCATTGGAAATATTCGTCTATGAAAGGGACGTTGTGTAATGACTCTTTAACAGGTGAATGCAGGTGGACACAATCGCAATTTCGCCATCAGGCAAATCCTCCGACGTGCCATCGGTTCTTACTAATGCGGACACACTACATCCTGCTGAGCTTTGAATCCGGTTTACAGGGTAACAAAGAGAGAAGGAGAGCGATTCGTTAACCTCACCGTCATACTTTTTTGCATAACAGTTGGTCAACACCCTGAAAAACCAAACATCTGCCTTCTCCTTTCTCTGATACTCTTATCAAATTACAAAAAAAATAAATAAACAAACGTTTTATTAAATCATACAGAGTCCAATATAGATATATCCAGTTTGTAAGTGATCGATTGATTTTTCAGGTGAGTCCGTGTCTCCACTTTAGATTAATTGTTGGAAGTCATGCGTCATGGCGCGTTTTCACCCACTGGCTACACGCAGACAGCTCGGGTATGTCCCTGTCTGTCAAACTTGAGATGAACTCTGTGATATTGATGGATGTCTAAAGGTGTGTGTGTGACGTGCGTGTATGTTGCTGACTTGGTCAGGGCCCGAGCTGCCTGCGGTGACGGGCTAATAATAAGTCAGTGACAGGCTGACAGACAGACCGTGCCGACAGCGCAGCAGCGTCAGTGTCGGATCTTCCCTCCTCCATTACTGTCACTGTCTTCTTGACACCTGTGGTCACAGTTTTTTTTGTCTATACACGACCATGAGATGCAAATGCACGCGCAAGCAGTGCGGAAGCTGGTGACAGGAGGGGGAAAAGGGGGACAAAATGGATGCAAAACCTGGTGTAACTGATGTTTGACAGGAAGTGCCCCGTGTCATCTCGGCCTGATTCTCTCACCAGGTCGCTTTTTAAACAAATTGTTTCCAACTCCTGCAGGACACCTGTCACCATCTAAACAAACTGTATAACCCTGTAACAAAAGCTGACACACATTACCACAGAGCTCTGCACATATGAGCACAACTGGGAGCTAGAAAGCCTTCAGGGGATTTTAATTATGCATGCGTGTTCACTAGGGTTCACAAACTGGGTTGTGTAAGATAACTACTTGGATAAGGGGAAAACATTTGCCTAATAATTGTTCTGTTGAAATTGTTCAAATCAAATAATAAGACTTTATTTTAATTTAGCTGCTCATACTAGAGGAGTTAAAGCTGCCCTCTCCAACCCCCAACAGAAAATTTCATTCATTTACTTAGTTTTTAACAGAATTCCACCATGTTTTTTTTGTATCAGTGTTTTGTTTTTTTATTGTTTATATTCTTTTCTTGTGTGTGTGTGTGTGTGTGTGTGAGAGAGAGAGTGTGTGTGTGTGTGTGTGTGTGTGTGCAACAAGCAGAAGATCTGAAGACCCTAAATCCTTCAGCGCACCACTGCCAGGGGCCTCTCAATCAGAACAAATCAAAAGACGTAGTTTTGTGACATCCTGATGAACTGTGGGATCATGGTAGTTGTTGTCTTTATTGTTAAATGACCACCATTGCCAATGAAGAGCTATCTTACGTGGCAGAAATGTTCACAAATGAGGTAATGTATTAGTTATTTACGTTATTGTCACACTCGCCGACTTCCTTCGTCAGTCAGACGTATCGTCTGACGTTTCCCTGATTTTTCTGGGTTTGCACATTGGTGAAAACATTTGAGGTAACATAGTACACACAACAGATATATGACAAAGGACTAATCATTTTTTGGGTATGCAAATGTGGAAATGTTACATTATTAATTAAATCATAAATGAAAATGGTAATGTTTTCACCTTGTTTTTGTCTTGACACCCAACCACATTTGCTGAATCAGCAGCTTAAAACCATGTACAGTAATTCTTCGATTCAAATATAAACATGAAAATCAAGAAGACTGGCACCGCCACAGCCAATTTGTGTACTTACCTTGGCATTCACCTGTCTGCACAATTTCATCATACCTTTACACATGCCTACAGGTCAAACCAAGCCTGAAAACCACTTAAGTACACACTTCTAGGCTGTTGGCACCAGCGCTTTAATTACCAGACGGCAATTACATGAACTGTACAAAACAGAATAAATGGCTCTGTTGCAACATCACTAAAATGTCAGTTAAAGATGATTTTTTTAAAAATGGAACTACAGCATAAAAATCAGTCAGTGCAGCAGAAAGATTTCACTTGAAATCTGATTAAGTCTGCGATTAAGAAAGATTACTGGTAACCAAACACAAATGCCCTGTGCCAAACTCTTTTCTGTCTTTATCTGTTTTGCAATCAGAGCGTTGTAGCAGCCTGACCGTAACGGAAAAGCATTGATGTTTATTTTTCTCCATCTCAGAGAAATTTATTTCAACACTGGATTAAACTGATTAAACAAATTTGACATTGATATGTAAAACACTCGATGTGTCACGATACTTCGCAAAAGTTGTTAGTGAGTCATCTGTTCTTCTGAACAACAACTCCATCGTTGTTGTTTTAAGGGGCTGCTCTGTGTTTGTTTGTGTGTGTGTGTGTGTGTGTGTGTGTGTGTGTGTGTGTGTGTGTGTGTGTGTGTGTGCGCGCGCACACGTGTATACATGTGACCAGGCCTGTTTTTAATCACATCATTACACTCATCAAACATCATTTTGTGGTCATCAAGTCCTGTTCTAGTTTGAACATGTGAAATAATTCCACCAGATGACTGTCATCTGTCACATATCGATACCGGAGGGGGAAAAAAAGAAGGAAAAAAAACACACTACTTTTAAAGTACTACTGAATTTTTCAAAAATGTATTCAGATATTTGTGTTCAGGAGGAGTGAGGCTGATCTTTAGTACATTTCCTGTCAAAATAGCCAATGAACCACCAGCTATAATAGGCCTGACTGCAAAGGAGCACCTACAGTTTGCAACCATAACACCTAAATGCCACATACTGCTGTACAGAGTAGGTGAGGACAACTTAGAAAGCAAGCAGAGAAGTATAAATACAATACTAAAAGTGCTAATAGAGTTGCAAAATAGAAGAAGCTATTTTTGGCACTTATGGTTCCTGAAGTAAATGTGCAAATTAATTTTTCCCACAATGTCACATGAGTCTGAAGTTCTTCTACTGCTTGAATGGGCACAAACCTCTCCTGGTTAAATCATCAAAACAGATAATTGAGAACTGCTACAAGCCTGTGTACGTGCAAACGTTCAGGGAGAAGTTAACCACAACTCCCAAGGTGCATTTCAGCAAGAGTCATTCAGTCACCAGGCTTGAAATTCTTTGATGTGTGACCACTTTTTGAATTATACACTGATCAGCGGAGGAGGTAAATAGCACTATCTCCTTGCCATGCAATATTCTGCTGGGTCCTGGCATTCATGTGGTTGTCACTTGACACGTACACACAAGTACACCCCCTTAATGGCAACAGCACTCCTTGAAGGCAGTGGCCCCTGCAGGAGGACAATGCCCCCTGGCAGGCTGCAAAAACTGCCCGGGAATGGCACGAGGAACGTGAAAAAGAGCTCATCGCATCGACCTGGCCTCCCTGTGATCCACAGAGGCTCCACTGTGGATCGGACTTTGCTCTGACCCATCGAGGCACATACACAGGATCTTTGAGGGTGTCCCTTTGTGTGGCCGATCCTTTGTCACGTTCATCTTCCTCCATGTTTGTTTGCGTTGCCTCCATGCATATTTCCTGCCTGCATTCATGCTGTGTGTAAGAACATAATGCATCGTCTATCTATCTCACATGGTATGTATCATCACGTTTCACTTTGGATTTCTGATGACTGGCTTGTCCATAGCAGCCGTATGAATGCAACTTGATCAGTTCAAATATTTTTCGTCAGAAACATGATGATTCAAAGTGTCTAAAAGGCAGCAAGGTTACATCAGACAAAAAAAAATGGAAAAAAGTTGGTGTGTGGCTCCTATTTCAGCTGCAAAGAGGCCAAGAAAGTCAACCCGGTGATATTAGACATAATGGTGCCAGAACATCTACTACTACAACTACTGCTACAAAACAACCATGTTTCTTACTTTACTTTCTGAGCTTTCGCAGAGAACAACCAATGGGCCATTATGGTGAGCCTTTATATGCTGCTGAGTGATGTGAAGCAGAATAGTAAATGGGTAGAAAGTGGACTTCCCACTGTAGACACAACCATCATTAACCTCACCACCACGTCACCACATCAGTACAGCATCACCACTGCTGCTGACACACCCACCCAGTCCATAACCTCCAGTTTTAGGCCAATTCACCTTGTGTAAACAAAGATTACACCTCATCCCATCCCCAACCCCCAGAGGGGAGAGCTGGGTCATTACTGTCACCTAGTGGACGGAGGGGAGACAGAGATTGATTAATACACAGAGAGGTGAGGCCGAGACAGAGATGGAAAGCACATGTGGGAGCCACACAAGAGATGGCTCTCTGCCTGAGAGAGAAAAGCTGCTGCAGAAGCATATTTCATGTAATGTGACAAGAAAAAATGCATATGCAAATTATCCATCTGTGCAGTGTGTCGCTTTATAAAGTATAATCTAAGTTTATGACAAAAACTTCACAGATTCTAGCCCCCGAGCTTCATAGCTTTTCTGAATCCTGTTATTTCAGACAGAGTCGCAGCTGACCACTCAACCAAAACAAGCAAACTTTCTCCAGAAGCTCACCTGAGTCCATAAAAGCTGATAATAGAGCCAATAATTGGGAGGGAACAGCAATAATGGAGTTTTAGTGAGGCAGTAAATTCTTTAATTAGTTGTTAACACCTTGTGTCTATATGTATAGGTTGAAGCTTCCCCCATCGCTAGCTGCTGGCGAGAGCAGGCTGGATGGACATTCAGGCAGAGGGCCAGTGACTCATCTTTTAACAGAGAAAATACCTTCACCTTTACTGTTAACAGGCTGTTGAGAGGCTGGGAGACATAAAACCAAGACGAACTATGGTTATGTCTATGTTCCAGGGCCACAATACGTTTCCCTATCTAATAAGTACGCAAAAGATCACACTGATTGATTCAACATAGGGAGAATTGAGGGATATTTAAGAATGGCATCAATAACATTCTTATTTCAACCAAATCTGTGATCTTTTCCAAAACCTTACCAAGTAATTTTGGTGCATAAACCTAACCAAATTTAAGCTGAACCTGCGCCCGATGGTTTGTCACACAGAAGCATCTGGAAAGGCGCTGCTAGGAACTGTTTAGAAAAACGGCAAGCACTTTCAAAAAATACTCGGCAGGTGTTTGGAAGAACCGTCTCTCTATTGGTGTCTAACTTCAACTCAGATCAAAAGTAGGATGATCAAGAAAAGACTTCAATGCCGTTCATTGCTCTTCTTTCTTTCCACTTAGAATAAAACTGATACTACTGCAGCATCGAAACTAACTTCTTGAGGAGCTGCCTTAAGTTTCCAAATGGAAATCAAAATCAGTAGTCGCTTCTCTCACTGGTTGTCACATCCAAACCATGCCTGAAGCCCGTATTCTTCATAGGACACTGATTGGTTCAACCACTTGTGTGTTAAGCTTGAAACCTGAAAACGTTAACCATGCACGTCACATACGTAACATCACATACGTAACATCACATACGTAACATCACATACGTAACATCACATACGTAACATCACATACGTAACATCACATACGTGAGCTCTATTCTCATGTAGTCAGCTACTGTGCTGTTGGCAACAGACGCACCTCACTACAAAAGCTGTCTGTGCAAGCTAATTTGTAACTTTGCTGCCTGGGACCTTGGGATCTGGCTTTAGGTGAAAAATACAGAGCGGGCAGAGATCTTCTGTGGGCCCAGGCCTCTCACCGCCTGGAATAAAACCCTCGTTGGCTGACATTTCGGGATGCATCACGGTAGAGACGTTCTCTAAACATACAATCTTTTTGGGTAAAGAAAAAGGCTGCAAGGTAGATAAATGCAAATGATGCAGGGACTGAAAGAAACAGCGGACATTCCTGAAGAGTGATACCATCTTCTCGTCCACAAAGTGATACAGTAGAGGAGAGAGTGAATAATCTGACAGGGTGGTCCTTCCGAGGAAAAGGGAGAGGAGCTGCGAGGCTGCAGAAGTAGCAGAGGCAGGACTTGTGGCAGTAGCAAAAGGGAAGTACCCGCATGGCTCGCTCTTGTCCTAAGCCAGGAGAGTTAAAGGCAGGAAGCCATTACCAAAGTGTAAATGCACTCAGCCATCACTGCTTAAACACAGTCGAAATATGTTCCAGCGCTTGAAAAAGTAGGGTGTGGGGAGAAGGTCTGTCTCATGCAAACAGGGCTCTGTTGTCCCATTTAGATAAAAGACTCTCGACAAGTTAAAACCCTACACAAACCGACCAGCTTTGCATATATTGTTAGCAAACTCGCTGCGTGTCTTTCCAAACATTGGAAACGCCGCCCCAGATGCACGCCGGTGGTTTGAGACTGATGAGAGACCGTGATTATGTTACATACGACGGTGGTTGGATGCAATAATTATGCAATCAGCAGCACAGCTTTGTGTTATGTCTATGATTTATCAACATTATTTGAATTGGGGTAATTAATTGTCGCAGGCAGGCGGGCTTAATGGCTCACTGTGTGACAGGGCATCTCTGACGGCTTTTGTTTTGGCAGATGGCCGTGTGCCACGTCGCTCACCCAGCACCAGGGAAACCATACTCAGGCTTAATCACAATACAGGCCTTACCCTCTTCCTATCAGTGCTTTCTAAGTCATACACAAACAGACTAGATCTACAGATAGGGGAACAGATGCAGAGGGGCCTAGAGAGACAGAAACTGCAGCGCTGGGAAAAAAAGGTCAAACCAGGGAGATCCAGCATAAACCAGAGCAAACATGGCATTATTCCTGCAATCTTAGACAGTTAAGTCAGGATTTGTATACATGATCACATGTCACTCAAGCTGGAAATGAGAGGCAAGGCTCTCTAGTTGTTGTCATTAAGGAGACAAACCCTGGAGCTGCTCCATTGGCAATGAATGACAGACCGACTTTCTGGACGGACTCTGTGTCCGAGGTGATGCCGAGAAAGGTCAAGCAAACATTCTTTGAGTCCATAAGTCTCCGATTCATTGTCAGTGGAGCGGATCCACGTTTTGTCTCGCGATGGCATCAGATTATAGCCTCGGTTCTCTGGTTTCTGGCTTTGTGTGAGACTTGTTGGAAAAGGTAGCGGAAGGAACCAAAGATCACAGAAATACAGAGAGAATTACTTTGGAACAACACTGAATGTATATAAAAAGAGGTTTAGAAACTGCACATGTGGGAAACTCTCAACTTTTATTGCAAAATTCAAAGCTACACCGAGTTCATTTCACATGTGTGGATGCGAAATTGTTAATGAAATTCAGCAACACGCAAGAGAAACAGCTCCATCATCCTGTAATTGAGGGGTCAAGATCTCCTCGTTGGACAAACTCCAACTGAACCGTGCACGGATGTGGTGGTCCCTTTTATCCTGCTATTTGTCAGAGAAGCTGAAATAACTCCCAACTGTCAGCAGAGAATTATGAATGAGAACCGGTTTGTGGAAAAAGGGGGAAAGTCACACAGTAACAAGGTGTTGAGGAGTTCCAAAACATAATGTACACCATTTAAAAACATCTGATTAATAACAAGAAAAGATTTGGAGGATCAAACTAAAAACTTCATGGAGTATTTCTCAGGTTTTAAGCCATTTCATTTATTGCAAAATTAAATGTACTGTTGAAATCTTGTGTCATAAATTTCAGGGCCCATTTTTATTTTTGCGTCAAATGGAAATACAGTATTTTCATTTGGTTTGGATACGTAAAGGTTCATAAAAGTAACAGATGACACCTTGGCTCAGTCCGCTACAATGTGTGGGGGCTCTTGCGCAGAAGCCAATCTGGTCTTGGGACAGATCCTAACATGTCCTAAAAGGATCCGTCAGTTTGCTTATGTTTAGCCATCACTGAGGCCAGTTTGGCGACAGCAGTTGCATGGCCTGTGTACATTTGAAGCAAGAGCGAGTCGCTGCGGTGTGAGACTAGCAAGCGCTTTTTGGGAACCGACTTTGCTATGACAGATGCTGGCGATGAACTCTTGACACTGGCTCGACCGGTTTATGTTCAACATGTGTGTCTCCGTTACTGTCTCTGGTTTCCAGAAGGCTGCCCTGGCTGCCTCGCTGCGGACGTAGGTATGTGTGGGTCTGTGTGTCTTTGTTGAGGCCGGGGAGAGATGAGAGGAGCAGCAGGATCTGTAGCTATCTGGGAGGTTGAGCCGTAATGACACACCGGGGACAGATTAGGTTCCTGTCCATCAGGGTTCCATCAGGAAGACTCTGATTTACAGCCATGCTGACCAGCCAGCCAGCCCTCCACCCAAAGCAAACACACACGAAAACACCACCGCCTCTGTGTGGTGGCAGCTGGTGGGCTCGCACACATGTTGCATTTGGCTACTTCGTTCACCCGGTCAGTTTTGACTCCAACATCAGGGCAGAAGTAAGCATGAAAGTGCTTTAGGGAGCTTGAAATTAAAATTAAGTTGATTTTGATGTTAAATTATTCATATGCTTACATGTCTGTTTAGAATATTTAACGCTATGCACGCTACTTACTGCCTACCTCCCCAGAACAGTGAGAGAGGGAGATGGACAGATCCATTAAACAAGATGTCACCCCCAAACACAACAATGATTAATCACATGCTGCAAATTATAAGCACCTGTATGAATGAACGGCAAAGCATGGCCCTCTCCCACTGTCTGACTGCATGCTTTCACTCTCTCAGACAGCCGCCCCGCCACCACCACCTCGGCCCCACACAACCCCCCCTGGCCCCTTCTCTCCTCGCTGACCCTCTGCCCCCCTCGCTCCTACCAAGAGGAAGTCTGCCTGCAAAGAAATAACTCAGCACGTATACAAAAGGCCATTCTGACTTAAACTCTCGATGAAATGATAGATTTTGATGTTTTATGCGGAGTTACAGGAGCGGTGACGGAAAGCAAATATGTGACACTTGGATGTGGCATGAATTTAAAGTAGTGGAAATTAAGGCTTGAGTTTAGCTCTTTTTTTTTTTTACTTTTAGGCTCAGACAGGAAGAAGTTTCATTAAAAAAGGCAGAATTAGAAAAACTACTTGATTATGATTACATGTAAATTAGAATTTAACCTAAATATAGCAGCAAAAAACCAAAAGTTCTTGTTTTTATTCATCTTCAAACGTACTGAATTTACTTCCAGGAGACTGTGGCCCTCTGTGTAAAACCACCTGAATTCATTATGCTAACAAGCCCGCCCTGCTGATAGGCACACGGGCTGATGTGAGGAAATGTGAGTTTGATTAATGTGGGCAAAATTGAGCTGTGCAGACCGCTCCCCAACCCCAGTTAAAGGAGTCGCCTGCCATCAGGCTCAAACAGGGCTCCAAGCTGCAGAGCGCGCTCTCCGGCCTTGCGCTGCTGCCCGACACTTCACAGCAAATCTGCAGCAGACCTTCCTCCTCCTGCCACACAAAACAAAAGTGGCCCCTGCCTGGACCTGAATAAATCTCGCTGGCACACACAGAGCCGTAAATGAAAACCATATTCCTGACAGCTTACACAATGAGGGAGATGTGCTCTGTGTTTTGTGTTCATGTATATACATATCAAAAAGACCTGGGGCTGGCTTGTCTCTGTCTGTGATCCTCCAGTGCTCTTAAACTAGCCAGATCACAGCAGGCAGGCAGGACCGAGCGGGCCAACAGAGCAGAATCTCCCGAGAGCCGGTCCCAGGAGAGGGACCATCTCACGGAGCCCAGCCGAGCAGCCGGCAGGATCCAAGAGCAGCAAACCTGGAGATCTCTGGCCCACCACCGCGCATCGAGAAAGCATAGAGGTAGAGAGGTAGAGGGGGAGAAGGGAGGGGGGAAAGGAGAGTGGGAGGAAGGGGAAAGCTGAGCAACTAACAGAGCCCCCAGGTACCTGCCTGTACAGTCGCCTCTCTCCAAATGTTTACTTTGGACCAGACTGGCGGCCAACTGGTTGCAATTGACCCTCTACCAGGACGAGTTAGAGAGTGAACATGAGACTTTTCCTTCTGGGAAAAAGATGGAGGAGAGCCACACACGTACACAGATTCTTAAGCACACACACACATGCAGATGCAAATCAACAGATGGAAGGCAAACACACAAAAAATAGACAAATCACTTTAATAGTCAAAAAAATATGCACACTTAAAGAAGAACCTGTCATGTTCAGCCCCATGGATCCAGCAAAAAAATGAAGGGTAAAAAATTTTGAGCCAATCTGGAAAAAAGCCTGAAGCCAACAGCAGACTCAGAACCTACACAAGTCCACCTGCCACAGGTGTTAAAGCTCAGGCCTGCTGAGACTCTGGGCAAAGTCCAACACTGTCACCACCAAAAACTGTTCTATACAACAGACTCAGAGTCTTGATCCACTACCCCACGTTAACTGGCTAGTCATCCACCTGATAGACGGGGCTGCGGTGGAACAGTTTAAAAATGACGTCCTTTGTCTTTTCGTAACACTTGTTCTTGACCAAAAAATGAAAGATGTGAAGGAGAATTCTTGGAGACTCGGGAAAAGAAAACTGCAGCACTAAGAGAATCTGACTGCACTTGCAGTAGGGTTGCAAGGAGTTGTTGGACGGCATTATCTCTTTTCCTTTAGTAAAGGATGGTCCAGTAAGCTAAAGGAGGTAAGAAAGGAAGCAAGCACCATTTAAGGGGTGTGACAATCCATCATAATGGACAGTTTATAAAAAGATGATCAAATCGTTTCAGCAACTTTTTTGTTCCACAAATTCTTCTTCGCTTTCAAAGTCTGGTGCCTTCATTACCCACAATGCAACTTAGCCACAGAGTGACATCACTGGACTCAATTTAACTCTGGAGCCACAACAGACTTTATACTACTTTTTTTTTTTTTTTCCATATGCAGTAGTACTCCCCAAGACCTGTAAATACACTTTAATGTGCAAAGTTGGTTGAGGTGTCCTTTAAGAAACGTCCTCATTTTGAAAATCCAATGGCAATGGTCTGTGTCACCTTGTCTGTCGAAGTGCACCTCTTTCCTCAACATCCAAACAGTGCTAGCGCCAGGATGATAATGGCAAGCAACCAAGAAAAACTGATGAGGATATTTACTGCCCTCCTTAGAATAAATCAGCAGTTTGGAAATATTTTGGGTTCTTGAGAACAGCTACCAGCAACTGCTACGAGGTAGCTTTAACTACAGTAATATTAGCTTTACTGTTGGGTGAAATACACATGCATGCATGGGTAGAAGTCTGCTAGCTGCTATGCTAATTTATGCAATGTAAAAAAGCTCAAATGCTGACGAGCAAAAAAACAATTCTCATATCGATCACAGGCCCCTAAATTGAATCAAATCTATCGTGGCAGGCTTTGTGATAGCGGCAAATATTGTATCATTGTCCACAGAATCGATAGGAGATCGTACCGTGATGAAACCTTTGATTCAACCCCTGTTACCTCAACATTTAGAGACCCTTTCTTATCACAACTGCAACTTAGATACTTACAGGTCATTTCACTCAGTTAGGAACCTTCCTTAGCAATCGAGAGGCTTGTTCGTGATGGAGGAGGGTTGCAGCTGAGGACGCCCGCTGGCCCCATAGACTAAATAAAACCTCTTAATCCTCATAAACTGGTCCATATGAGTATTATATCCCTAACTCTGCACAGGACTGGAAGGGAATGGAACTCATTTCTGGGGTAAAACATTACCAGGATTCCTCCTGCTGCTGCCTGGCTTCCATAATAGGTTCCGTGTTCTGCTGAGGCCCGCCCGCTCCGATGCGAACTCTCAATTTCCCCGCAAATATCGATGACAGAACGCGCTTACGATGAAAAATGCGCCGGAAAATGTAAATGAGGGGGGGCTGGCTAGATGAAATGATTGCTGCGTATGAGTAAGCATGTGTGTTCGGACAGGCAAAGCATGCTGCCCGACGAGGATACAAACCGTGTGTTGAGTCGCTTAAGGTTTCATTGCACCACAAGAAGAAAAAACAGAGCAGAGCTGCACGCCACCCCTCTGCAGAACGTGATCATACAGGCCTGCAGAGTTGATATGATTCATCAATAAAAATCACGTTTAAAATAAACACGGCCATGTAATCATTTCTCTTGTCAGCTGGCCTATTCATGCTCAGCACGCAAACCCTCTCAGCGCACACCTGAGCAGTGTAAGCATACCTCGGCCCAGGCAGGAAACAAGGGAGGGGGAGGGGGCAGGTTGGCATTTGACTCCAGGCCAGTCATTTGTCACAATTGTCACAGAATGCACAAACACAAATTACTGAATTATAACTGCGGATGTGTGTGTCCTGCCTTGGCTAAACCAAGACAGCGCTGGGAGCTGTCATAACAGGGGCTGGTGTCTGGGCCACCGTGAGGGTGGAGGAGGTGGCCTGAGTCCGTTTGTGATTGCCGAGTTAGCAGCTAGGTGTTTATCTTGGTAAACACAATGTGAATGCGGGGCTGACTGACATGAGAGACGGAGGATAAACAGAAAATGGTGAAGGTAGAGAGCTTTGGACAAAAGCGTCTGCTAAATGCCATAAATGTAAATGTAAATAATGCAAGACAAAACACTTTTCTATTATAGTTCTTTTCATGGAAGTTAATCACCTTGAGGCATATGTAAAGGTGCTACAATTAGCATGAACAAAGATACAATGGATTATATACCATAAACAAATTGGATTGAGCTGAAACAATTAGTTCATTAGTTATGTAGTAACTTGAAAGCAATAAAAAGCAAAAATAAACTTGTCAGTGCTCTCTGCTGGACAAACTATGTAAAAGAGAAACTAACAGTCCTTAGTTTGACATTCCTGTACTGAAATGTCTTGGTGCTTATTGGCCGAAAGAATCGAATCTGCAATTAGACAATATCCGCCAATATATCGGCCAGGCCAATCAATCGCTCTCGCTCTGGTTCTTTGGACGTTTTCTTGCGTTTAATAAAAAAAAGGTTGGCAGTGCCATTTCCCTTGGCTTTTTGCTTATTATAGAAAGAAAGAGTGCCAAACATTTTCATTTTCTACTTCCAGATTTGCTGCTTTTTGTCGGCATTTGACAGAAAACCGAACATCTTCCGACTGTCAGTCAAATTAAACAAAACATAAATTTAAATGATGATTTTAAACAATTCACTATTTTCTGACATTTAGTAGAAACAGTTATTAATCACATACTTAAGAAAATAATCATTAAAAAATGAACACATAAAAGTATCTTAAGATGCAGCCATCATTAGTAGTAGCCGCAAAATGCGGCACAGTGGCATGCAAAGTAAAAGGCGACGGTTGCCCATTCTCTCAGCAAGGTAACCATAATTAGCTGATTTAAATCGTCATATTCTAAAGCTAAAGATTTAAAGATTAACTGATGTTGAAATGCATCACTTTAGCAAAAGTAAAAACAACCGTATAAGTTCTGCACAGGACCAAATGTCTCAGCCATCTGTATCCATCCTGCACAAACTAAATCCCCAGTGTTACTAAAAGACGTCCTGGTATGCGTCTGACTTGCTCTGTTGTACAGCGAGTGTGTGTCGAGGTGAACCACACAGGTATGGTGGGCCAGACACAGGAAACGTATTAACATGGACCGCCGTTTACTCTCCTAACCACACTGCGTCCCACAGGGACACGGATAAAAAGCTCAAGCCAAAGTCTCTTCAGACACACACACAGACTCACACACACACACACACACACACACACACACACACACACACACACAGACACACACAAATCCAAACATATAAATTCAGATAAACTAGACAGTTACACAGACAGACACACAATAATTTTAATATATGCTGCAAAAAATTGAGACATTCAAAAGTGCACACAGAGACACACTCATAACGTGCAGATAAAGAAACACAAATTAAGCCAAATTCAAACATAAAATAAAATATTTGAACACACAAACACCCTCCGCTTTACACATGCAAATACACACACACACACACACGCACTCACTCATATTCAGACATAAACAACGTTTCACACACACAGTGACACTCACAGACAGAGACAGCCACCGGCTTCTCCACCTCTCCACGTTAACACCTGTCCACAGAGACGTTCGCACACGATCCATTAACACCTACATAAAACACCTACAGGCACCCGTATTCTATTAGAGGTCAGCGCCCAGCTCCTCAATTTCATGGCCCATGTATGAGGGCAGTAAAGGTGACTGTGATGACAGACGGGCGGGCGGGCGAGCTGCGCCGCTGCAGACGGACTATCTCGCTCTGACTCACACGGGCGGCAGATGTGCATGGAACCGCCTCGTGTACACACATCTCAATCAAAGCTGTGAGCTTTTTTTTTGCATTAAACACAAAATATTGATGGATTTGAGGCTCTGAAGAACAGCATAGATGGAGAAAAAGGGGACCACGGTGTGCAGAATTTGAATAAAAGGACAAATGACTTTAAAATAACTGATTAATCGACCACTTCCTCCTCGATTCATTAGATGTCAGCCCTCCATGTGTCCCTCTTTCCATCCACTCAGCCCTCTCTCTCTCAGTTGTTCTCTTTAGCTATCAGACTCTCAAAGCTCTCCTCTCTTTCTTTTTTTCCCTCCCTCCCTCCCTCCCTCCCACAGGAACTATGTCTCTTCCATGGCTGGGAGGTTGTAATTTGTTACAGGCGGCTGGGCAGGCAGAGAGGTCTCCCTCTTATCTGGACAGGGGATCACCAGGAAAATCATATCAGAGGGAAGGCGTGTTTAAATATAGCCGTAATTGCAGCAATCATTTCTCGCTGTCTCTTCAGCCCCCACCTCTTGCTTCAAAAAAAGGCCCCACCCTCCGTTCCACTAACTTTCTCCAGTCCCCCCGACGTTTTCCCCCCTGGCTTTTCACGACGACCTCCCTCTTCCCCAGTGTTTCCTCCTCTAGTATCCAGTTAATCCTGGCTCGTGGTGTGGGCTCAGGGGCTGACAGTTGCATGACAAGGAATGTTTCCCTTTGTAAGAGCCTACTTCCTCCTCGCGCAGTTTTAGCCTAATTGAAATGTTTCCTATTGAGCTCAATCAAGGGGGCAATTACCTAATTATTCGCTTATGCCTTACTCGACCCGGTAGAGAGAGACGGGGAGAGCCAGAGAGAGGGGAGAGGGACGGAAAAAGGGGAGAGGGGATGAAGAGGAGGGAGGGAGGCAGAAATATCGAGATAAAGGCAACAAAAATGTGAAGAGAGAAGGGGGCAGAGGAAATAAAGGAACAAATTAGACTTGGAGCAACATATTCTTAAAGGGTAATGCACCTTAAGTCTTGAAATCTAAGTTTCACTTGTCCGCAGTACAATTTCATCTGAGGATTTTCTTTGACGACTTTAAATCAAGAAGTTTCTGCAGAAATTTGAATTTTGAATTTCTATTATTGTTCAGTAAAACAACATTTTACAATTGTATGTGTACATTTAACAGCTGGTTAGGGTGGATATTTTCTCACAGTGGGCACATTTTAGTTTCTCTGCACACTTCAAAGTTCAAAGGGTAACGCCAACATTTTGACACATTACAGTGAATTTACAGGTCTTGTGAAAAAAGTGGGTTAAAGCCCTTTTCTGTCTCCTGAGGAAGCTGCATGATATCTGAGAAATTGCCTCCAGGGATGTCACTCAGTGGCTTAGTTGCTTTGTGGGTAATGTAGGCGCCAGGTTTTGAAAAGGAAGAAGAATGTGTGGAATGAAAAAAGCTGATTCTGCTCGCTTCTGACCTGTCCACATGAACAGTGTTATAGGAGTGCAATGATAGACCAGTGGACTGCTTTTTAAAAACCTGGCGCCAACATTACCCAGAATGCAATTTAGCCACTGAGTGACATCGCTGGAGGTCATTTAACAGATTACATGCAGCTTCCTCTGGAGCCACAGAAGGCTTTATACTGCTTTTTCATGTATTTAGTTGTACTCCCCAAGCCCTGTAAACACACTTTAATGTATGCAATTGGTGGAGTTCCTCTTTAAACTGTGAGGTGTGAAGGGAAACAGTTTCATTAGTAGAATTTAAATGTGCCCACTGTGAGAAATGCCCACCTTAGCTAGCTATTTAATACATACATGATGTTGTGAAGTCTTATTTTGCTGAATGATAATTGAGAAAATGCAAGATTTCGACAGAAAATCCAAATTTCCTCAGAAGCTTCACATGACATTATTCAAGATATTGCCACTTATTCAATTAAATTCAAGCTAAATTGGTGCCATATTAAAAATCTTTTTGACTTGCTTTATGAAAAATTTAGATTTAAAGACTTAAGGTACATTCATGGGGGAACAACTAGTTGGAAAGTAGGTGAAAAATGTACTACACAACTTGCCGAACTTGTCATGTGTCATATATGCAGAGAAGTGGACAAAAGGACTTTTTTTTTTTTAATGGTAAGAAACTTTATATTAATTGCAAATTAATCTTTTCCTCACATGTAATTTGTAAGTTCGAAAAGTTATTTACTAGCATTAACCCTGGTGAATACGAGACTAACTTAAGATGCATATTTTTTGCAGCGCGCAGAGGAAAAAGGTGGTTCTCTGAGAAAGCGTCTGGTTTTATGGGCTCATAAGGAAAAGTATTATCAAAGAGAGGAGCGAGGGGGACGGGGGAGACGAGAGGGAGACATTAAAGGAGCTGGAATGTTTTGTCCCAGCTCAGCCGGCCTCCAACACATTTAATAATGAGACAGGTAATAAAACACACTGGCACACGCACCCTCATACACACACATATATACACACATATCCTGGCGAATGGGAGGACATGTTTTCTTACGTTTTCTTCCAGGCTTTCCTGACATTAAAATAGATTGCCTATGTCATGTTCTGAACCATAATAAACAAAATTTTATAGCTCATTTGAAAATGGAGTATGTTAAAAAGCAATCAGTACATCGTTAAAAGTATCCATCTTGTGCAAAGTAAAGCTTTACTTCTGAATAATTTACTTCAGCTCTGTGAATAATGTCCCTCAGCCGCGCCGTGGATGGCGTAAATATCACTACCTGTGTGAGAGAGGCTGTGTATGCTCTCATTTGAATTCTGTCCTTCTTCTCTCTCATCTCTGGAAGCCCGCCCCCCCCAATCCACAGCTTCAACAAGTGTTGGCTGGGCGACTCTTAAATCAATCATTTAAATATATGGATAAATCAGCAAGCCGTCTGGGTTTAAGCACACATGCCGTAGCTTAATTCACCCGAGCAAACGAGCACAGCGGCCATATTTCAGCCAACATGTGCACCACTGTTGTCTAAACAAGCGCTGCGAGGCAGGCCGCAGAGGAGGGTCCTGGCTGGAGGTCATGGAAAGCAGTTATAATGCACACACAAACACACAAATATATATACACACACACACGTGGGCCGTGAAGGGAGTGAAGGCCCTGGCTTGAGGTCATGGAAATCAGTTATAATGCCGCCTTTCACCAGGGAAAATGAGAGGAGCAGGGGATCACAGACAGAAGCTGCTTTCCTGCGACACATGTGAGCATGTGTACACACACTAAAAACACATGTACACGCACACACATATGCTCCGTGGCCTCAAAAACACAGGAAAATAGGCAGGCAAACATATGACGGCCTGATACGCTCACACACACGCAGTCACACTGACCTCTCCGGTCCGCTGAGAGAAGAAAAATGGAAGCCCACTCTCTCACAGGCTGGGTGGGCTGGTCAGCTGGACTTAGCGGGGCAGTGCATCTGGGAATTCTGCTAAAACGCTTTGCACACACACGCAAATACATACTATTTTTTTTATTTCGTAAAAACTTGGTCCGACTTCCAGTATGCACAGAAAGAAAAGGGTGAAAACAAATAAAAGTAACAGAAAAGAGAAAATCAACTTTTTCAATGCAAACAGTAAGCAATGCGAGCTGAGGAAAAGAAGAAGAAGAAGAAGAAGAAAAGGAAAGGCTGAGCAGAGAAAGAGAGAGCGTCCAGGTGGTCCTTACCCCCGGAGCCTGCACTGGCACTACACTGACTTGAAGGGCAAAACCTGAAACCCATGCAAATGTGATCAGCAGGGCTGGCCTTGATTGGGACGGCCGCATATGATTAAATATAATTGCAAAGAACCTTTTCCAAATGCCTCGGCGGTTTTGAAAAAGTAGGAAGGAAGGATTTAAAACCAATTCCCAGCCTTTTCGGTGAAATGAGATAGAAAATGGAGGTGTGTGTGTGTGTGCGCTTGTGAGAAAACTTCTGCGAGAGACAGACAAGAGATAAAAATGCGACTGACTTCTTTCAAAGCAGGGCTGGTTTTTACATGCACACGTTGAGCAGGGAGGCTTTGCTGGCAGATAAAGTATACGCTGGGGTTCAGGGGCAGAGCCGTCACACTCGGATGATTGATGGCTCAGTCTGAATGCTTAAGTCAACAGAGCATGAGCACGTCTCAGCAGCCCAGCCTAGGCCCTCCACTCAGCACCTATTTAAGGGTCAGGTGCTTCAGAACACACTCACTGTGCAACTGCTGCCATTATCTTATCAAAGCCGTCGCTGAGAGGTAAACACAGCGGGGAAATCACCTCTCAGTTTTGAAAACTATGGCGTGCATGATATTAGTGTGATGTGACTCAAGGATTAAGGGACAGGTTCTCAAGTCTGTCTCAAAACAATACTTACACTCTCATACATGTCGGTCGCTTTAATTGTGCTTTTTGTTCATTCTGGTTTCAAGAGATTTCCTTCTAAAAGCTTTTTAAATATAATTTATGCATATTTTTGTGCAAAACATGTATTCCAGTTTTTCAGCTAATGCTCTAAGACGAGGCTCGACAAATTCTTCAACCACAGCTGAGCAAAGAATTTATTTAAATCTATTGAGTCCTCACAAATGTAAGAAAGACCTAGGAAATAAGTTATTTCTGTCGCTGGGGGTTTGACAATTTAAAACAATAAAAAAAACGAAATATTTAGTTTGATGATGTTGTGAAGAAGCCTGGGATTATCAGAACTGATGACGTCACTGTAAAACCACCACCGCCAGTGAAAATCTGTCTGATGTGACTCAGGCAGAAATCCCCTTCACTGTTTGATTCACGTTACCTTTAGTCACATTCGCCGTATCTTCTGATATTTCCCCGGAAATTATAGCAACAGACAACCAAATGAAAAGCCAGAGAAATCAGTAATTTAACTCATGGTAATGGTGCTTTTCCCATTACCAAGAGTTAAATTACTGATTTCTCTGGCTTTAAATATTGTTGAAAACATTTGGGATAATACAAGTACACAACCAAATAATATATATACATTTTTGCATTTTTACAGATGATTAACTCATTATCAAAAGTGTTTTTTTGTCGATTTACTAATCAACCTTAAAAGCCCTTAACACTGATTTCCCCAATCAGCTTTTATTTTGAAAGCTGAGGTCACGCATGAAGATTTTCTGACAAAGTTTGAACAGTTTGAGTTATGTCACGTCAGAACTTTCTGCATTTGTATCTGTTGCCCTTGGTATTTCACTGGTTTTAGTGGGTGGGACCTTTGGGAAAGGGTGATGTCATGCATCCAAGTGCACCAACCAGAATTAAGAAATATTTGAATCGAAATATGCTGAGAGTTGTGTGGTTGTTTGCTTATGTTGTGTGTAGAATTAAACTATTCATAAAAAATACCTCAGGATATTTTATTCCAAACTTTAACCATGGTTGTTTCTAGCATTTGAGCATTTGGATGCGTGGGTACGTGCAAAGGAAAACATTTGTGTGTGAGTGTGCATGTGTGTTTATAACCCTCCATTGTGTGAGGAAGGATTTGTAAAGTTCTGGGCTATTTGTTACAGAGGGGGCAGGTGTCCACCCCGCTGATCTGTGGGCTGTTCCACTTCAACACCTTGTCACCAAACCCCCCAAAGCCTCCTCCAAACTCTCCGCCCACCCTCCACTCCATCATGTCATAAAAGAATCCAGGTGAGAAACCTGTCTCTTTTATCCTGTGAATTTATGGTACTTCAACTCTCATGTCACACTGGGTGTAATTAGAAATGTGCAGTTACTCATCTACATCTGGGAGAGCTGAACGTGTTTACAGTTCACCAGGAGTTTCAAAGAAAGGTCTTGACTTTCATAATTTTCTCCATCTTTGCTTTCACATTTTACTCACCAGCCCCACTTTACAACAGAAGGCATGAAGGCAAGTAACAGCAGCGGTCAGACGAACTGATGATAATTTCATTTGGATAACATAGTTAGACCAGGGATTTGTTTACAACCTGTCTGAGTGTCTGACCACTCGAGAGCCTTGCCCTAATGGACTCCTTCAAGTCTGTTTAGAGATGAAGCTGGCCTTAGACATCCTAACTTCTTCCAAAAATAAAGAGTTTCTGTCAATTCAATTTTCTATTTTATCTTGTAACAGTGCTCTGGTTAGGTGTCAGCACAAAAACCTCTTAGTCAGTGTTAGGAAAAGATCATGTTTTGGCTTAAAATGCCTGTTTTTGGTACCACAAACATGGCAAGAGATGTCCTGACTTCCCTTCAAAAATATCCAGTGGTTTGACGCTTACAAATGTTAAACTGAACTGGAGTCACTTGCATGGCAGCCTTCTCGCCTGTAAGTCCACCACCATCCCCTCCACCTCACGATATAAAAGTCAGGTCATAAAGATGTAACATGGAGCGTGATATGACACATTTTCTAGAACTGTCAATGGATAATTACGTACGGCGCGTACAGATGTGAACGCATCAGTGGTTTGCAGACGTCAACTGCAAACATTTCATCCTGAAGATAAGCTGTTGAGTCAAAGCTCTCTCCCTGTTGTTGGGACAGAACCTGTGCTTTCCACTTGCAATCTTTAATTCTTGGACTACCCAGACGCCCTGTCAGAACCATAATGTGCCAAATATATAAAGTTCTCCAACATTTTGGACAACACAAGAGTTCTGGAAAGTCACCGATAGATGCCTCAAAGTTGCATTATGTTTTTTGCCCCTTAAGTTTCCCACATGTCGATTCTACAAAAATCAAACACAGATGCACGACAAATACACTCATGCACATCAGAGCCTTCGGTGGGGTTTGCTACAGATTGGCGACATCGCCGAGGCAGCACTGTGAGTGGTGTTTAAACAAAGTAAAATTCAATTGTGGAGATGTGGCTGGAGTTTGAAATTTGCTCCATGTGCTGTGCAAACATATGTTTAAAACACAGTAGATATGTACATATACAACGGAGTGGGAATGCCTGTTTGCTACTTTTGTAACCCCCCAGAAAGAGACAGAGAGAGAGCAAAAGAAAGCAGAAATAGAGTCAGGAAGTAAAGAGAAAAAGACAGAAATGATCCTGTGGTCTGAGTCATTTTCATCAGTGTGTTTGTCTTCCACTCCAAATGAATGGCAGATGCTACAAGGTGGGCTTCTAACAACTGCATGGCCTCTACAACAAATAGCACGTACACAGTTCAGATTTATCTCCGCGATACAGTGTTGTGGCAATCTCCGTTTGATTAGGAGCAGGCCGAGGAGCGAGCTGCGAGGAGATAAGCTTCGAGGGGCGGAAGGGACGAGGAAACTGAGACAGCTTTGACATGCTGTAGGTCTCGACTGGAGCGAAGCCCAATAAATCGCATGGATTTCAGGCTCTGTCATGGTTCCACCCAGCCCTGTATATATACATGTGTGTGTGTGTGCATGTCGAGGCCTATTTGCAGATGTCTCCCCAATAGGCGTACAACTCTGACACACCCCTGCATATATGAGTGTGGTGTATGCGTGTCTTCCTGTGGGGCCTGCAGCTGTGACAGGACCTACATCACAACACAAACATCGGGAAAATAGCTCAGAACACAATCACTGGATCACACAAGATCAGATTCAGTGACTCAGCAGGGGCCTGGGGTGCACTAACGAAACAATCACATGTAGACAAAACACACAGACAGCACACGAACACACACACACGGCAGGAAGAGCATTTAACCTTCGCTCTGTAGGGGGAGTCTCATCTCTGATTTCCCCAATTTCCCCCCGTTGATTCGCTCCCTGCTGGAGCCAGATGAGGACGAGGATGGCACAACAAAGGCCGGCGCTCTTGATCTTCCTCCTGGTCATCAGTGTCCGCATCGTCATCCAGACCAACCTCCCCCCGTAGCCTTCTCGCTCACCCACCCGCTCACCCGCTGCCACCCCTCGCCCCCATGCGCTGGGTGCTTCCCAGCTGCAGCCCGGCTCGTCCTGATTGCGCCTGATTTGGGTTAAGTGATTATTACCCTGCTGCGGTTTGGGTAGGGACTCTCCCACAGGGTGGAAACAAGGAAGGAGGGAGACCTCTCCCTCTCATACACACACACACACACACACACACACACACACACACTGACTGTTTAGGTGTGTATCTACGATGGGAGGACAGAAAGAGAGAGAGACTGCCTGAAGGGAAAAGATGACTGTAAACACACATGACAAAATGCCAGACATCAGAGAAACGTGTGCGTGTGTGTGTGTGTGTGTGTGTGTGGGTGGGAAAGAGACAGAATGCAGAAGTGCGTCTGTCCAAATTTAGCATGAATTTTAACCAAATATCCATAAAATAAGCCAAAGAGAAATAGAAATAATGTGTTTCCATCCACCGTTGTTATGTTTATATTAGGAGTCGGGCGCATCCAGATAAACAGCTGGTGGCGCCAATTCTCCGGTCGGATGCTATCAAAGCGTTGCAGAAGACGATGATGACATAATTCAAAAAGCCATTCATCAAACAATGGAAAACCATGAGCTGGAATTATGGCATTTTTGTTTGTTTCTTGCTTTTATTTGAGGACCGTTGCATTTCTCACCCCATGCAGATCTGATGTTTTCGTCTGACGCCATTTCGTTCTCTTTACTGCATCTGAAGGTTGAGTGAAAAATAACTTGCATGCTTCATATGTGTCATGATGTATTAAGTCCATTTTTCTAAATTACTGGAATCTGATATTCCATAGATTTTTTATAATCTCCACCAACAAGGTTATATTAGTAAAGTAAAGTAAATTGTACTGTCACATTCCATCACTGATTATTCTAAAATTTAATTTCCATTTTTACTGAAAATGTATATCAGTTCCAAATATCAGTTATTGGTCTCCTTCATTATGAATAATCCCAATCAGCCCTGAAAAAAAAAAAAACTTTTCCACCTCAGCCAAGCATAAACGTCTTTGCAATGTTTGGACTTTCTGGTTTTTCCACTCAAAAATGCGCAAAAAACAGGTGGATGGAAATACACTTAGTGGAAGAGCGAGACAGACAGGAAAAGCAGTATAGTATTAAACATACATATCACAAAAATGATAGCAACACACACTAAAGGCTCTGTTTAGCCCAGTAACAGGGACGTTACAGGAGAAGCGTGGAGGGAGGGAAAAAGGGAAAATGTTCCAAACACATATTTACGACCCGGAGTTAAACTGTCTCTCACTCTGTAATTCTCTGAGCTTTTTACTGCAGGCTGGGGGTGAACAAAGTGCACGTTCTGTTATTCTACCGTCCGTCTCGTCTTACATCCACCCATCAGATTTAGAGCTGAGGTTTCAGGGCCTCGGCTACAGAGACTCGGGGCCTTCGCTGCATTAGGAACACCCTGAAAATTGGGTAGAGTTCAGGATGGGTTATGGGTTGCTATTCATACTCTCTTCCTTTCTGATTTGCTATTCCTGGAGAGACAGTGCAGTTTCCATGGCCGATTTCTGTCTGCGCGTTCGGTAACATGTGACTTTCTGACAGATATTTGGTCCAAGACGCTCAGATTTTTATTTGTGACTCATGTAAGAATAATGAAAATTGTAAGTTTGGTTTATTTTGCCGTCAGAATGTGACTTGACCTTTCAGAAGACAATGTTAAAGTACTTAACTGTCTATAAACTTCATGAATGCTTTCCCTGAAATGTTTTTGATATTTCCCATTTTTCATTACTTTTCCAGGCCTGAAATAAAGCCTGCCTTACAGCATAATACACCTTGAATGAGCCAACAGGACAGTAGCTTTTATCCAACATACATAGCCAGCAGAAAAAAAGAGCATCCATTCATCATACCAGTCATAGAATCCCACATTTCCCTATCTCATCTTTTGAATCAACAGCAGTGTAGTTTGTTAATCTACCCGTCCCATCAGATGTTCCTCTCATTATAAATTCAAGGTGTCCTGAGTTCACGTTGAAGATAATGAGTGAACAGCTGCAGTCCAGCTTTGGCTCTCTGAACACAGCCTATTTCAGGCTCCAAGCTAAGATTCTCGGCCCAGAAGCACATGAAAAGAGGAACAGCAACGAGTTCAAAATGAATACACACACAGAACCTCAGGACGGCGGGGAGCCAAAAAACACACTATAATCTAAAACATACCAATTTAATCACGGTGGGAAAGATTCAACAAGCCGCGCACACCTGCTCGACGGAGCTTTTCCACACGGGAGCGATATTTCACAAGTCCAACAATGAATTTTAATCATGTGGCTGCAGTGGACAGAATGCAAAGTAACTGTCAAAGTCAGAAATAGTTTCATCTATGGAAATATGCAGTGTATGCATTACTGAAATGATCTTTAACACAGCTGAGCACCAGAACAGATGGTGTTATTTTTATGAGGATAGAAGAGAGCATGCTACATTCACTGAAAAAATGAATACTGATTCACAAACTTGAAACATTTACAGCTTCAAGCAAACTATCCAGCAAATCTTGACACTTTGTAGGCCTGCAACAATATTGAAAAACAAAATAAAATAGCACAGTGCAGACTGACGTGTGTTTCAATCTCAGTCAGTTGCACAAGTCTTCTTCAATACTTTTTCCCATAAACAATTTTTTTCTATTTTAATGTCTAACCTATAATTTGTTTACACTTCTCATCATTTATTCCCCAAATATACAACATTTGGGAAATAAAGCAGTGTGCTATGGAAATTATTTCATTTTGATCGACTTGTAAAAAACAAAAAGAAACAGTGTTATTGTGTATGTTGAGACATCATATGCAGTTGTCATTATGCAGCTGTTTTCATTGTTTTATGACAATGTGATAAAAATATATCTAACATCACCTCAAAACACTTTCCAAAGCTGTTTAAAAAAGATGATGTTAGTATCAGTAAGACCATTATGTGATTAATATTCTTTTTTAAATTACTTTAAAAAGTGGCTTTCTGGCTTTTGCTGCCTGTAGCCAGGTGTGCTAAAAACAAAGGCACGCATTTAAATGACTCAGAAACCGAGAACAAAGCCAAACAAACTCCAGATGTAGTTTTTCATAATTTATGCTGCATTTTCTTTTGCTTTTTACTTCAAATTCCATCACACTGCATACGGTTTGAATGTTGTTGTTCTATATGAATCCACACATTTTTAGACTGAAAAACTAGTGTAGCACTGCATCATATAATATAAGCACATCGTATGTTTTATTATGTTAAAAGAGCTGCAACGGTTAAGTGATTAGTCAGTCAAAAGCTAATCATCGATGAATCGCTTCAGTTATTTTTTGAAGCAAAAATGCCAAACAATTTAAAAAAAACACTTTTTAAATGTAAGGATTTGCTGCTTTTCTTCATCACGCATGATATCAAATGAAGAAGGAAGGAAGCAATTTGAAGACGTAACCCTGCACTACTTAACAAATCATCCGAGTCACTTCTGTCCATCACTGAATCTGTGGCATTTGCTCAGACTCACTGATACATAGCTGAATACTTGCACACATGGCAGCTAAAACACATGTTAAGACAGCTGATACTAGACGTCGAGCAGCTTAATGGAACAACGTACCTTCAGATAGTACTAATGAGAGGGATGGGGATGCATGAGATGATTCTCATGCCTCGTGGAGCTCGGGCGCAGATCCCGAGGCCCAATTACGCACAGCCAAAACATGGTGTGAAGTTTTTTGAGAAGCAAATTGGTCTGCTTTTAATTATGCAGAGAAGCAGTTGGACATTAAGGCAGGAATGCAGGGTGTGAATAGATTCTTCAGCAGCAACTAATTTCAGATGTTTACCATGCATGAGCTGTTTTTAAAAGTTGAAAAATGGTGGAAAACATAACACTGAACATTATCAGGTTTTGTGAGATGTGGACAGACAAGAAATGAATTATGTTTGACACCGATGGCTTGCCACACAAGTAACTATACAGCTACTGTTCTGTAACACACTTTCATTTCATTCATTCACTTGGTTAAAGAAGGACAAAAATATACTTGTTTTAGTTGGATCATCTCTGTGGAAACAAGCGTGTACCTCTCTGACTGTATCTCTACAGAGACCTGTGAAAGCTTGACTTTAGGCTGAATTCATACCAGTGCATCCTGAATATACAGTAGTGTATTCTCAATCAAAGCAAACTACGAACATTGGCCACTGGGGAAATCGCACACTGTTGTCCAAACAAGGGCAGAGAAGAGAGAAAACATCAGCTGAGAAGGGGGTAACCCGGACCACCAGGGTTATCCTCCTCCCTCCTTATTTACTTAAACTTTCATGGTCTGGCTCGGGTCCTACAGGGCCATCTTTCACCCCACGTTTTCCCCTCCTTCACACCCAAAAACAGCATGCAGCGCGAGAAGTTTCCTGTAGCAGCCGTCTGACTAACATGGACATCCTAAACAGGCCGGCGCACACACACACACACACACACACACACACACACACACACACACACACACACACACACACACACACACACACACACACACACACACACACACACACACACACACACACACACACACACAAGATGGGAGGGAAATAATCCTCCTTGGTCCATTTGACCTATGGGTAAGGTCAAGCAAACGGGAATATTTCCCATAGAAGAGTAGAGCAGTTGCGTTTTTAAATATTTAGATATTCAGATAAACCCAAAACTCTCTGTATAACTACATACTGTCCCACTCAAGGAAACCGTCACTTCACGAAAACACTGAAACGACGTGCTTATGTTTCAACATTTGTAAGCGTGTAATGGCTGGATATTTTTGACGGGAAGTCGGGACATCTCACCAAAACAGCTATTTTCAGCCAAAACATTCCCGAACCTTAACCGAATGGTCTTTGTGCCTAAACCTTAACAGATCATCAGCATGTCCCAAGATAAAATTAAAAAATTAACCTAAGGAAACAAAAGTTGCAACATGTAGGAAAAGTTTTAACACAGCCGCGGTTTGCAGAAGCATATTGCCAACATTTATTCTGACGAAAGCGTTGGTGTGACATGGGAGATTGCCGTTTCCCACCGACAGTCAGCGTTTGTTTCTTTGAACCATCTTTAAGCAAACCATGACGTTCCCCTAACTTGTTTTTGTGTGCCGGACCAAAACAATGGCATTGTAAAATCTTTTATTTTTGAAATGCTGATGTCATCCTGTTTAAGAAAAAAGAACAAACAACTTTCGTTGTCGTTTAATTCGGGACTCGCTGCGCAAGGGGTATGTTCTTTTTTGAAGCTTTAAAGCTTTAAAGCCTTTATTTGATAGTGACAGGACATGTAGGAAATGAGAGCAGGGGAATGAAATGCAGCAAAACGGTCCGCCCAGCCAAGGAATCGAACCGGGGACTCACAGCTCAGGGGCTTTTAGCACCCATGTGGTATGCCTTAACCACTTGGCGATCATGTTGCCCTCTTTTAACCCTCTTTTTTTGTTTGAAGTGTAAGTTCAACCAAATTAAAAGACACAGACAAAGGTGTCATTATGCTTCAAATTAAGTGCTTTTCAGACGGTGTTTGAACACCCCACACCTTTTTCGACGTCACAGCTGGGTGTTCGAAACTTTCCAAAACAGAGAATTCAACAAGAAAGCTCACTTCACACGGCGACCGGCCAGGTGTGCAGAGGTGAGAAAGTATGCAGGATTTCAAAGTCTCTGTAAAGTGTTTTTTTTTTCTTTCTTCATTATTTGGACAACTGCTTCAATTGAGTGAAACATCATGCTTTCCAGGAAACTAGTCCCAAATGTCTATCTATGATGGCAGGCTTGGCTATAAAAGATAGTTGGAGGTTACTTGGTACGAGCTAGTTAATTGTAAGCATTCCTTAATCATATAACGAATCAGAATCAAATCACAGCAAAAGGTCATCTGCATTTAAATAAAAGTGGACACAGGGCAGGAAGATGGACAGCCTCCCTGTCTGTCTGGCTGGGTGAGGCAGCTTACTGCCGGGGTAGGAATGCTGTGGCTTCCCCCCACCCAGGGGACCTGAAACCGGGACGGCTGCTTGTTGTTCTTCAGTCCCCTGAGACTCCCCCTCACTGCCTATCACAGCACCGAAACGACTAAAATCACTGAAAAACATTCAGATCGTGACATCACATCAGAAACCGCCAGTCTGTGTGTTTTCTTGTGGTGTGTAGAGGTGATCTCGCCGAAGACACATCTTCGCTCTCCCACACACTCCTCCGTACGATACAGGCTTCCCAGAGAGGTCTTGTGCTTTGACAGTGAAGGTGAAAGGAGGGGAGGGGGGGGCAAGTTTTTTTTCAGGCTGTGGAAAATGGAGGCGAGTTTTATGACCCATGTTCCCTGTCCTCCTGTAAAAATCACACCAGCCGTTTTCCAGCGTTGCAGCATCATCGGCTGCGCAGCCAATGAAAACAATGGAGCGTGTGGAGAAGAAACAAGGCAAACAAAGAGGGGAAAAAAAAGAGCTTCTTGGACGGAAATACCTGCAGGTCTACTTTATACATATACATCATCCTTTCCCTTCCCATCAGACTCTGAGGTAGACCCCTTACCTACTCACACACATGTAGAAATCTTTAAGACTCTGAAAAGTTCTCATGGGTTTTCAGTGGCAATCCAAGCTGGCGATCTTCCAAAGCTCTCTGCAGGCACTTTGTTTTGCGGAGGGGGGTCTTTTGGGTCGAGCCCAACAAAGATGCATCACTGCGCGGACCCACCACATGTGGGTGGATAACTGGGCACGGTTTTGTAATTCCATATTACCAAGGGAAAGCTGCCAGGCTACTCTGCCTTTGCCCTAATTGTGATTGTCAAACTCTCTATTGAATTATGCAAAGAGAGCGGGGAGTGCATGTCTCTACTAAGCCTTAGAGATGAGAGAGCAGAAAATGCCAAAGTGGCTGTCCTGTGAGGTCCTGTCTGTAGAGGTCGGATGAAGACATGCATTGTGTGTATGATTCATATGCCACACTGCATTAGCGCACAACAAGGGCTGAGAGGAGGCAGATTGGCTTGGAACGCTAGAGGAGAGGGACAAGGCATTTGTATTCTCCTGCGCTGGTAATACATGGTAACAAGGGTGATTTGCACAGCTAAATCAAAACCAAGTGATGGTGACATTGAAGTCTAACGCATCTTAAGATGATGAAGCTCTTCAATGCGTACCACATCCAAGCCCACTGCAATCCATTTGCTTCTCAGGAGACTCAGTCACTCGAGGTAACATGACGAGCTGGTTAACCTGTGGGAGCGTGCTTGAACCCTAATGCGCTGCAGATGTAGCCATCTTAGAAGTCACACGTTTTATGGAAAGCTTGCCGCACTGCTGCTTCGTTGCTTCTCTATGCCTTCGGGAAATGTTTAGAGAAAGAGAATTGGATCTTTTTATCTGGAGATGTAAGGAACGATGCTGCAAAAGCTTTGATCAAGACACAGAGCAGCGTGACTGTTCACCCTAAAAACAGAAATACATATTTTTCCCCTTACCTGTAGTGCTATTTATACATCTAGTTTGTCTTGGTCGTAGAGATTTCTGCTTTCTCTCGGATATAATGGAAATAGATGGCACTTGGCTAGCAGTGCTCAAAACGGCAAAAAAAGAAAAACTCAACACATTTTTATTCTTTATTTTGGGGTGAGCTGTTCCTTTAAAGGAAGTGTTTGGAGAATCTGAATTGTTTGGGATTTCTTTCATCTGGAGATGTCGGAATGATGTTGCAACTCATGGACAAGAGGCTAGCTGACCAAGCTAACTAATCTAGCTAAAGTTTCAAGGTTCAGGTGAGGAGGAAGCCATAAATGATTAAATTCTGCACTGTCCCACGTAAAAGTCTCTTGTCCATGGGTAGATGCACAATTCCTTATGCGCAGGATACAGTTGGTGGGTATAGTTTGGGAAAATAGACAATAGTTCCTACATGAAACCACTCACAACAAGGTCAATGGTTCACCGTGAGAATCCAGGTCATGATTTCTGGAAAGAGACGTTGCTGTTGAGTTTTTCAAATGCGCTTTGATATTTGATTGATAATTTGATTGATTAATCTCGGCAACTCAACCCAAAACAATCTAGATGCATAAAAGCAGTAGGCGATTGGATGCCATCCCCCATGTTAGCAAAAGGACAAAAATGAAGCCCTAGTAGCAAAGAGAGTGCAGGGTCAGAGGGGTTGTTTAGTGTTAGTTTAGTCTACCTAACTCATCGATCATTTATCTCACTGAGGTTTTGCAAGCTAGAATCTGTGACCTGACCATGGTTTTGAATCCAAAAGAAACAAAAGAGTCAGTTTGCTAGTTGCAGGTAAATCAAACAAATTGGGTCCATCACTTCTGTTAAAAATCATCAAATGACCTAGATGGATAAAAGGCACTGCAGGTACTGTAAGAGGAAAAATATGTTGTTTTGATTTTGGGGTGAACTGTCCCTTTAAAGGAAATGTTTAGAGAATGAGAATTGTATTTGAGGAGTGAGGAACGATGTTGCAAACTCTTTGATCAAGACACAAATTAACATGACTGTTCGGTTATTTGAGAACATTTAAGGCTACAAGCCACAACAAAAAAAGCAAAGAAAGACGGTTGCATGATAGGTGACTTCTGTTAAGGCTTCCAATGGACATGTCTGCCAGGCAGCCACATTACTCATGTAGTTGGAAGGTCTATTATAAAATTGGCTACGCATTACAGGAATCTAATGCGGACCTCCTGGCAGTCCTGCACACTGCCTGCGGTGAGGCTATCTAACACAGTCAGTGGGATTTATCTGCTGTTATGATCAGACCCACAGCAGGCCTGCCTAAACACAGCTTATCTCCCCCCTGAGTCCCAGATCACATCCAGCCCAAGGAGAAGGCTTGAAGGAACGCTCAAGACGTGCGAACAAGTCCCAATCAGATGATTCAACCCGAAATCACACGAGAGAACAGACTCTAGACCTGACAAGCACCTTAAATACTTCATCAACCCACTTCGAGGCTCCTCCTCATCTCCCCCCTTCCCTCGCTCAGATCCCCGACCACCACCACCACCACCGCCACCACCTCCCTGGCTCCATTGCTCCAGGAGATCCTATCATTTCTCCCGCAGACTAGATTTCTTGGGTGACTTCAAAGCTTGTTCACTAAGTGTTTAGAAGAATGCAATGGAAACAGGAAAATAATGTTCTGATTTCTGTAAACTTTTTAACATCTGCTTTTGCTTAGTGCTGCTGCAGTGTGAAGCAGGGGGCTCCATACTGTGTTCAGTTTGGGACGTTTTTTTGTTTTTTTTCCCCACAGTTTAAACGGCATCTCAGACACTGCTTAAAAAAGTGTCTTAAGCTTAAGGAACATATTATCACTGGTAACGAAAATGACAATAATGAAGATTTGGTAAGAGCAAGAGCTTGTCTTCATAAGTTCCCATTTTCAGCCATGTCACAGGCCATTTGAAAGGCAGGTGAGGATGAATCCCACAAGAAAGCCAATACTTTAACCCTCTAAGACCTAATTTCCATCTCTGTTTGTGTAACCTTCATCTTTTGAGAATTCAGAGGATGCAGTGAGTATATTTCCACGCAGAGGGAAAGGAACCAGGCGAGGCTTTGCTTGTGTCCCAAAAGGCCTGTGAGTAATGTTGCTGGCACCGTGCAAGCATACACACAGACTAACGCTACCTCCTTGTGTATACAACAAGATGACAAGCCGTTTTTAGGGCCAGGCCAGATAACTCCATCACAATCTCCCCATGCTAACAGGGCAGCATGACAAGAGCGCCGTGTATACACACACACACACACACACAGCATACGACTGGCAGCCTCAGGGCTCCTGTCTCCTTTCCCCTAACTCAATCATGCTCGGGTTTCACTCTCGCCCATCCGAGGCTAACTCGCTTCCTCTCTCGATCCCCTCCCCGTCCTTAAAATCCTTAACCCACATCCCACCCATACAGTATCAGTACTCAAGACACATGCGAGTAAGAAAAGGCAAACTGCTTTTTAATATATATCATCTACCAAAAGTAAAATGACAGATATGCAATTATTATAACCTCCACCGAGGAGGTTATGTTTGGTTTGTTTGTTGGATGGTTGGTTTATCAACAGGAATACACAAAAACTACTGAACAGATTTCCATGAATCTTGGACGGAGAATGAATCTCGGCCCAGAATAGACCCTGTTAATGTTTGGTACAGATCATGATAGAGCGACGGATTTTTTGTCTCTTTCTTTAACATTGCAAGATGGGCTGTTTTTCAACATTTTCTCCTGGATTAATTTCTCAGGGAACAATAGTGGGTTGTTGATGAAATAAAAAAAAAAAATCAGGCATATTTAGGTGGCTGATGTCTAGGAGTGAGTATAAATGGGGACTATTGTGCCTGGTGGAACTTCTAGTTTTCATTATTGTGTAATCTGTTGACTATTTTCTCGATTTATCAATTAGTTGTTTAATCTACGGTGAAAAATGGTCACTGGAAATGGAGAATCACTGTTCTCCAAACACCCCAAGACGACGTCCTTAAATGTCTTGTTTTGTCCACAACCCAAAGATATTCAGTTTAAGTGTAATAAGGAGTAAAGAAATCAGGACATATTCACATTTAAGGAGCTGAAATCAGAGATTTGTTTTTTTTAAAAAGGTGCCATATGTAAGAATTTTGGGTGAAAACATTCAAAACTTCACCAAAATTATCTACAGAATGTGAAAAACAGTTCTGACATTATGACATCTATGTATTTTGTCGCATAGATAGTTAGTCTGTCCCAGTACAGACTGCAGTTAGCGATTTGCTGCCCCTTATTTGCTGCCGAGTATGAATTTGACAGGTGGTCAATTCTTACATATTGCACTAAAACTACTTAAACCGTATAATCGGTCCTGAAAGTAGTTGGTGATTAATGTTGACAACCAACTGTTTAATCGATGCATCTCTATACTCAAACCTTCAAAATGATCTAAATTGATGTACTATTCCTGGATAGGAAATAACATGGAGCCGTTACTGAGTCTTTGTATTTCTTCAAACAGTTGAAAATAGAAGTACAGACATCGGAGAGTTATTTTTGGCAGGATGCAGTCCCAGGCCAACTAGGACACACAGAGACGGTAGTCCTAAACATTGAATTCTCCATGAACACAGTTTAAAGGAAAAATCCTCCCTAAATCACTCTGACACTGCTTAAGAAACACAAGCATTGGCAATACACCTTGCACTTCTCCATTTCATTGTTTGGTTGTGTATCTGTCATATTCCAGCGAAAGTGCCAAAATACCACAAACATGAAGTCGCGGTGAGCTATTTCCAGTTGCAGCTACAAAAGGCGCTTGCCAAGTTTGCAAATAAATCCAGTTCGGCCATTTAAAACATCAAATGTCAGAGTTTGGTGTCAGTTCCTCAGAAATAAAGAGCATCTTTCGGCTGCGGCCTCATTCTGCTCTGATATATAACAAATATCAAAACATGGAGAAATCCATCACAGATGTGGAGGAGATGACCCGCTGACAGAAGCCTCAATAAGCCACAATGCAATGCAGCCACAAGAGATGCTGACTTGTCTTCTTAACGAGCCAAGAAAACTCAGACTCCCTGACCTGACAGTTTACACACACAAGTCCTCCTCTCAGTGAGCAGTACTTTCATCAGGTGGACTGGCCTGTTATGGCCTGTTCATAATGACAGAGGATTGGCTTTGTAGAGATTTTGCTTTTTGTAATACTCACTCACTGATTTAAAACTGGAAAGTGGCCATTTTTCTTTTTTTATGTTTTGCTATTTCCAACATAAATTACGAGAAACATTTAACTCATAGCTAAATGCAAGTTGAGGCTCTCTGAGAATTTCAGAAGTGTAGAAATATATCTAACTGTAGGTACTCAGAGGTTAACTCAAGCTGAACTAGGCCACAAGTGGAGGGACCAGATCCTTGTCAAGCCTGTGTGCCTGTGTGAGGTTGAACATGTGCTGGCCCCAACATGCTCGACCTCGCTCTGTTCTCTGTTACCTACGACTTCACACGTTTCCTTGTAGAAACTGTGACAATGCCATTTTGTTTACAGCATTGTTGTACTGCACATGCTTAGGGGTTAATGACTTGCAGATGCAGTGTCAGGTTTGTTTCTGGGACGAGGAACTAACAGGGTGTTAAACGCTGGACATGTTTGAAGGATCGGACGTGCTGCAACAAGCCAGTCGCCGAGCATGTGGTCCGTTGTGGGATATACACATAGTGTTCACTTGGCTCTGATGATGCAGAATTCACCTTTAAGGGGATGGTGGTGGAGTTAATTGAGAAGGCTGCCAAGCCAGTGACCACAGTTCAGGACTGTGTTTCGACATTTGTAAACTTGACATCACTGGATATTTTTAAGGAGACCTCGGGATGATTTCCAGCCATGTTTATGACAACAAAAACCGGGTATTTTGAGCCAAAACAAAGCCCTAACCAAATGTTTTTGTTTCCTAAACCTAACCAGAGCATAAGCACAGCATTGTGACAAGATAAAACTGAATATTTAACATAAAGAAATGTAAAGTTGCGACATGAGGAAATGGTTTGCAGAAACATACACTTATTCTGGCAATTGGGTTGCTAATAGAGCCTTTACGCTAAGAATTAAGAAGAAAACACTGAATCTGTCAAGAAACAAGCTCTTAAGTATGCATGACTATTAAAAATAATTGTATAAAAAGTTCCTAAGAAATATTTAAAAAATCATCTCACAAGAAATAATCTACAATCAGTTTACCAACACTTCCTGGAGTTATTGGGTTCACTATTTGAGTTAATTTTACAGTTCATCAGTTGTTCTGTACTGGTATTGTCATGAATTGAATATAATATGAAATATTCACAACACATGGCACTTAGAAGTGGTCATCGGTTTACTCCATAAGGAAAAAAGTTGGGAACCACTGCTTTAGAGGAAAGCACATGCAGTGACACTTTCCCTAATAGCCATCTCGTGCAGCTGACCATGACCGTCAGGCTGAAGGGGAGGAGTTTCCCTGGTCAAGACTCACTGAGTAAACATTCATTTCATGGCCGGCTGGACTCAGGTTGTATCTGTTCTTTTTGGCCATGAGGGAAAAAAAGTGACATCTTCCTTCTCCAGCAACCAGCTCTCCCTCTGTCATCCACAGTTCCTCTTCTCCCCAAACCTCTCCATCCAGGTCCAGCCATTTGTTTCCTGCCCTGGACGCCCACTGCCATGATGAATGGGCCCAAGCTCCATTCAATTATGCCCAAAGTGCGAAGACGCAGGAACAATGGAAACTGGCCTCAGCAGTGCAGTGCAGACCCTCAGCATTCTTCGCAACAATTTAGTCTAATTAGCATCAACTCCTGCCCCATCCATCATACTCCTCAAGAAACATAAACAAACTGTCGGCTCTAGCGTAACAAACAGATCGCCCAGCTACTTAGCACAAATTATTCTTACATGAAACGCAGCTTCTCAGGCAACCTTCCCCCCCTTCAGGCCATCTGGGGGAACGGAGAGCTATTAAAATTGAAGACATATGTTTCAGTCAAGTTCAACTCTCCAGAGTGCCACGGTGGACACAGTGACAGTTTCCTCTGCTGGGCTGAGGCTGCAGGACTGAGGGGGGTGTGGTGACCGTGATCAGTGTATATAAGGGTGTGTATGTATATATGTATGTTCAAGCATGTTGCATTTGCATGTGTGTATGTTTACAGTGTGTTTATATAAGATGAACAACTTACTGTATGCATGTGTTTGCACTGGAATTACAAAAACTGGATTTTGGCATCTCTTGATTCGATGTTTTTGCCATGTGATGGATGATTTTCTGACTCAGAATGAGGTTGCATTGGTTTGTATGTAAATGAACATATAAACCTCATCAGCTACATGTAACAAGAATTCATCAATGCCATAGAGTCACTAAATAGAATTCACTACATGGTTTTTACAGCTTTTAAGAACAAAATTCAAACTCTTTTCAAGCAATTTTAAGATAACTAACCCAAAAATTTCCATACTTTTGAAGCCTTTATCATCACAACAAAATTGCTGCTATAAATGCAATTGCAAAATATAAAGTGACAATGAACAAATACGTATGACAACAGGATTGTTTCATTTAAGATATTATATTTTTTGGTTTTAATTCATCCTTATGTCGATGACACAGTCGTATTATGTAGCAAGCATTTTTCAAGGATTATATTCAAGCACATTCCAAACATTGAAAAAGATAATGGTTAAAAACTCATTGCAAAAGCATTTTCCAAACTTTCATAAAACAGCGTCCAGCTAAAAGAGGTTTTAGCAGGACGCGTTTGAGTTAATTTCCATTTATATGACATTGCATGACCTGCAATGTGATTATTTTGCAAGCGCACATCACAATGTTCATGCTAAACGATATATTGTGCAGCCCTAAAACAAAACCCTGATATGTGTAGAAAGAAATCCCTGAATATGCTGGAAATCTGAAAAATCAGGCTTAGCAAAAGAGTAGTGTATGAAAAGAAGCTGTCATTTGCAATTTACTTTGCAGATTTTCTGGAAATTTGCTGTCAACTGGAGCTAAACTTGCCTGTCTACTTTCATGTATAAAAAGATAATTTTTCAGTCACATGTCAAGTTGTTTTCATCAAAGTTGCAATATCGCAAATTGATGTTGATGAAACAAATGTCATGCCATGAAGAGGAGTTTCTCAAAAACACCATCCCTAAATGCCAAATACAATACATGCTCTGGATTTTCCTGATTTCTGCAAGAACAATCATCACGAAGGGGCTAATAATGAGCACGTAAATTGTCTGGCAGTCATCGTAGGCGCAGACTACACAAACAATCAGCACTTAACAAACCCAACACTTTTGATCACATTTCAGACTTTGTGTTTGATTGTGTTTTAAGAGGCTGTCTGACCCACCCAGGAAATGCGGTAACCAAATTTAAAACACTCTTTCTGCCCTACAAATCGCATTCAAGTCATGCTGTGGCTGCATTAAAATTCAATTTAGCACATTCTACTCGTGCTTATCTTGGTGCTTATAATCAGTTATAAAGCCTCTATCATAAACATCAGATAATAAATTAGCTAATGAATTCAGAATAAAGAAATGTCTTGGAAGAATGAAAACAGGGCATTAAAAAACCCACAGCACCGCTGATTGGTGTAAATTGGACTAAGTTGTGCAGCACACTTGTTTTAGAGTGACCATGTGCTCTGTTGGAGCTCGACCAACTCTCCACTCCAGAAACACCCCTCCCTCTTTACATGGACCATGCTTAATTTGTCAATTTTCCATGTCCTTTTTGATGTTCTGCACAGTGTGAAATGCTTCGCTAATTATCTAGGAAGTTTGGCAGGCGAGGCTTGTTGTTTTTAGAGAGCTGATGGCGAGCCTCACTCATCCCAGCGATGAGGGAACTGTGCAAACTCAACAATGACAAATAAAACCAGACACCTCCCCCCCCGCTCCTCCTCGTCTCTCTGTTAACAGCTAAAAATGTTCAGCAGAATAACAAAAATCCTGCTTAACGAAACGTCAGCGCCAACGCTCATTTTTCTTTCCCCCTTAAATGTTCTTCTTCCACATTAAACGCACCACAGTGTGGGGGGAAAAGTCTCAAAACCAAAACCATAGGAGCTGAGAGAGGCTTTGACAGGCAGATTGCAGAGCAGTTGGATGCCTGCGCCAAGGTGAGAGTGGAGGGTTATTCTAATCAAGCTAATTCCCTCCAAACCTCAAAATGATGTCATCCAGTGTTTGCTCATTAGAGATTCTTGTCAGGAGGCCAAGACTAATTCTCATTCAGTCGTGAATACAAATATGAGCCTCTCCTCCTTCTACTCCTTCTTCTTCTTCTTCTTCTCACAGGACAAATTTAGAGATCTACACTGTATCGGAGGGGATTGGCTCGACTAGAATGACTAATAAATGGATCACATTTGTCATACAGACAGCTCTCTGCACCTCAGATTAAATTCACCTTCATGCAAAAATGCCCATTTTCCTCCTCGCTTTCCCACAAAGCTCAATTTTTCATGTCGGGTTTCTAACGCGGAGCTTTCTGCCCCGTTTCTCTCCTGATGGACTTCACTCACAAGGCGTTAAACTCCTGACATGCTCTCCGCTCTGTACTGTCAGAACTGTGACTCGGCTCGCAGAGTGATTCTCAGATCAAATGAACAAACGGATCATAAGGAGGGCCGGAGCGCCAGAGCTTTCTCTTTTCTTTTCTTTTTTTTCTCTCTTTCTGTCCCTCTGTGGCCGCTCCCAGATCTTTCTGCTCTCTCATTTTTCATCTTCTCCCCTCCGCCTGTCTTTTGTGTGGACTCTTTTCGATGACCACATCAGTTTGTCTGCACTCTTTGTAGACGAGGCAGGCCCAGCATTGATGGGCAAACAAGCTATATCCTGTATCACAGACTTAAATCCAGCCTGAGTACATGTTTATGCACTCACTAATATCTAAACAATCCCAACTAGGGCTGATTATTTTAATCATTGTTTAGTCTGACTATGATTTTCTCAATTAATCAGTCTGTAAAATATAAATATAAACAGACCAAAACTCAAAACAATTCAGTTTTTTATCATGGGAGACTAAGAAATCCAGCTAATATTCACACTTTAGAGGAAGAAGAATCCAGTGAACTACATACCATGTTGGCAAAACGTGTCACATAATGTTCACATTACATGCTTGTGAGTTGCATTGTGAGGTGGAGCGGATGGTGGTGAAGTTACAGGAGAGAAAATTGCCAAGCCAGTGGCCACAGTTCAAGACTGTGTTTTAACATCTGTAAGCGCGACACCGCTTGACATTTTCAAAAGAGAGAGAACTCGGGACAATTTCAAACCGTGTTTGTGGTGGCAAAAATACTGATATTTTTTATGAAAAGTCGGGATATCTCCACCCGTGTTTGTGGTGACAAAAACATATTTTTTAAGCCAAAACATGATCTTTTCCTGACTCTAACCAAGTGGTTTTTGTGCCCAACCCTAACCAGAGCATGAAGAAAAATGCACCCAAATGAGCATAAAGTTGCAACATTTTCAAATGTAAAGTGTCAACATGTGCAACATGTGTCTGCCAACATTCATTCTACTGGTTGAGATTTAAAGAAGTATAGCGCCATACAATTACCACTAAGTGTAGTAGAGCTGCAATGATTAATAAAAAATCTCTGGCTCAGGGCTATGAGACTATTTTCAATATAATGAATCTGAATTAATGAATTAATCGATTCATTATTTGGCCGACAGTCAAAAAAGTACTTGTCGCAATTTTAGAGCCAAGGGTGACATCTTCAGACCTGACTCACAGTCCACAACCAGAATATATTCAGTTTACTACAATGTACAAAAAAACCAGCAGATTCTCACAGTTGTCAGTTAGTTTTCGAGTAATCAACTACTCATTAATTATAATTTGTATGTAATTAGATGTTTGACTTGGAGTGACTTTTTACTGGTGGTGATATACGGTAAGTATTCATTGTGTTGGTAGCATGATGTCAAGGAACACATTGGAAATAAATCTTGAACTTTATTGTGTTAACAAGGACACTTTTGCAGATGTGCTCCTTCTCGTATAATGTCAACCAAGCTAAAAACTAAACTAACATTTTTTTCTTTCTTTCCGGGATTGCCACTGTATATTTCCTCGTGTAAAAGACAAATGATTTGGATTGATTGAATGGACGTTGACGTGAATGGAAACTCTGATTTATGCGGCTTCATAAATGCAATATTAAGATTACAGTGCAGGTTAATGATTTGCCAAAATAAAAATCAAGCCGCAGGAACCACATTTGCTTTTCGCATTCACATGTCCTCATTAGGTTGCAATTTTTTTTTGCCAGCTTTTTGCATATGTGTGTAATAAGTTGGCATTATTATGCGGCTTGTGCGTGTTTATAGGGCCACACAAACATATTTGAGCTGCCTTAAAGAGACTGCAGAGAAAACCACCAACAAACTACCTCCTCCCTGATCCACTGTGGTGCTTACAGCGTGATGAAGCTGACTAAAGGATTTCATGCACACGAGCACGCCTAGCCGAGTACAGTAAATCACTCCCTCTGCCGACGGTGGCGGGAGAGCTGCTGCTGCTGCTGCTGCTGCTGCTGCTGCGTTTTTCAGGTGCTGTTCATCTGGCAGAGGTTTCAGAGGCCTGCCTCCAGAGAAAGAAAACAAACCCTGATCCACTTCCCCACGAACGGCTCCCCGCAAGCCAGCTAGCGGCCTCCAGGAGGCCGTCCAGCCACTCCGGCCCCTCGGACCAGGATGTTTGGGTTAGAAAATGACTTTCCTACTCCCTCAGCCCCTTTCTCTAATTGCCCCGAGGGTAATTACCTTGTCTCCTTTCCACTTAAGAAAAACCGAGAGCTGTAGTGTTATTGTATCAAGTAGAAAGTAAAGTTTAGGAGTAATATTTGTATAATTATAATCATTATTACAGTTTTCAGAGCGTGGGTGATGTAAATATCAATAAACTATTAAAATAAAGCGAACTGACAACTGAACGCACATACAGAATGACTCAAGAAGACGGCAATCAAATGATCCAAAATTTTACTAACAAAACATTTCCTCAAGTAATCACAATAAAAACAACATCTGCAAAACCACAAAAGCCTGTGTATGATCACTCAAGACGTTTAAAAAAAACCAAAAAAAAAACCACACACCATCAATTTAAAGTAAATTTTGAATATGATGGGGGGGCCATAATGGCAGAGGCCTGCCTGAGTGTGTCACTCTGCCTTCCTCCTCCAGCCTGGGGACTGATAGATTGTTGCAGAGTGCAGATTCTCCCCTGGGTGTGATATATCAGGCTGCAACGCTCCAAGTACCATTATGAAACACACCCGAGAGTACCGCAATTCAGGAAAGACCAGAACACCAATGGAGCTCTCGAAAGATTTCTTCTTGTGCGGTACAGGCAGAGACAGAGGAAACTTTTTTTTTTGGACTGATAATTCAACTCCAACTGTTACACACCGAGCAGCGCAAACTTGGAAACGCACAAATTCAGGGGGAAGAAAGTTAAAGAAAAAAAAGATCACCTGCTCTAAAAGCAGCAGACGAGAGGGAAGCTTGAAAAGAGACAGGCCTTTGCTACAGTTATTGTTGGATTCACATTCTCCTTTTGAAGACGTCAACATCAATGCCTCACTATGGAAACAGCTGGCCGCCTGTGTGTTCCTCCAAAGCTTCTGTGGGGATTTCTTATCGAGAAAGCATCTGTCAGAGCCTCTGATTACAGAGCTGCCCAGCTGAGCGCTTGCCCCGTCAGACTGATAACTTAACCTTCCTCCGTCCCCGTTCCTCGGCCGCTGCCCTCTCCCCAAACGCTGCAGAGCTGCTGTGCCGGCGCCCTGTGTGGTCTCCGTTCTACTAAACGCGTCTCAGTGTGAACCCTTGTTTCAAATCTCACACAGGCCATAGAAAACACAGCCTGTGTCCTATCTGAGTCATGATTTGGATCTCAGCGTGGGGATGAAACAATTTCAAGAATCAGTGTGCTGAATGAAAGCTTGGAGGCCTTTCAGGATAAATAACTCTCCATACTGGTAATATTAACATTTCCAATGATACCTGCGGCAAACTAAACACAGATGTGAGGGGATTATCTCATATTTTGAGAGCTGTACGTCTTGGTTAAGTGAAATCATTTGCGCATACATGTGAAAGGATCAGCAAAGTTATCCGTCTTCTTATTACCTTTAAGTCCGTCCGCTGGGATCAGAACAAACTCTTAACTCGCTGCATCAAAGAGGCGGATTAAAAAAAGCAGCAGTATGGCTCTCTCCTGCCCTCTAGTCTCTCTGCCTGAGTCATCATATTCATGACATATTTGGATCAGATCCTCCTCCAGAGGGTGAGACATTTTAATCCTCGTTAAAAATGCAGCGCAGGAAATGAATGTTAACACTTGAAATGCCTGATATTTTGTTGTCCTTGCACATGTAAATAACAACAATTGATCGGTTAATCAAGTAATCGCTGCAGCTGTGGAACATATTGCATCATTCTCAGGATGAACATTAACACACTAACACACTGCTCTTTTTTCTCTCCAACCCCGCAGCTTCCTTCACGTCTCCATCCCTCGCTCTTTATTCAAACAAACTGCACCTCTCACTGTTCTTTACGAGCTCTTTCCAGACCCTGACATTTGCGTCCGCTTCGATTTCGCTGCGGGACTCTTTGATTTCAGAATGATAATGAAATGGTAAACAGATTCCAAACATGACCTTTCATTTTTTCAGTTTCTCATTATCAAATTTTCCCTCGTCCCCTGCCAGCGTCCTTCTTCTCTTAAGTATGTCATCCTCCAACCACTCAAGATCAGAAATAATACAAAGTGTCTATAAATTTGAACTTCCCTAAATTAAAGCCTTGCCCCGGGACATGCGCTCGCACGGCCACCAGGCACGGGATATTTCCTCTCAAACGACACAAATTGGCCCGTGAGCACAACAAATTACATTATGATTACTGCACTGGCCCAAATGCTGTTCATCTTGATAGAGTTAACCCAAAGTGGGCAGGCCCGTCTCCCAACTACAGAGCTAAAAGGGGAGGAAGAATTACAGTTTTTGGCCGGGGCTTACTGTAAAAACCTGTGTTGTAAATTTCCAGCTCATCCAGAGAATCACAGGGCGCACAATGCACACACACGCACGCACACACAAATACATGGCCATGTAATTCGGGGTTTTTAGTTTGTCCGGTTTTGTTTTTGTTTTTTTGACAGTACTTATTATGTTTATTTATATTTCAGCGCTTACAGCAGGAGCACCGAGGGTTTGTAATTACTGTATCTGAACTCTTGAATCGTGTATCAAATTCAGTTGAAATAACATGAGGTTTGTCTTGGCCTCGACTCGTTCTCGAAGATTTCCTGAAACAAAACAAAAACTATTAAACAAGAGATCAAAAACCGGTGAGCCTGAAAAATCAGCATTAGGAAAGCATCCAGTGGTTGCTCCTACCGCAGTGCAGCAGGCCCATATGTCTGACCTACTGCCGACTGTGGCTACGAGCTGCAGGGCAGGAGGTTAAATGCCCAATTCGAGACTTTTCAACACACATGTCAATGTCGATGAGGAACAAGGTGGTGGAGGATAAACAGCGGCCATGTTGCTGCTCTTAAGGTTCAGTCAAAACTTTTGGAAAAGTTCATTTTTACAATTGTTTTAAAGCAATAAATACAAGAACGTCCGGGATGACAGACGGTAGCTCTCCACAGGAAGAGCTCGTCCCTCCTGTGACTTAATTAGGAGGTTCAAGACAGCGGCGGGCTCAAAAATATACACACTTCAGAAAACATAATCCAGACCCATGCAGAACACACACACGCTTAAATATATCTATTTCCTTAGATGCATGTGCACGCACGTCTAGCACAAAAACACACCCAATTATGTCCAATTTCCCGGCATAAATTTCTCACTCGGATGCACACGCGCACGCAAACGAAAACAAACAAACAAACACATACGCTTGACCATTTCGTGGCATGAAAACGTTGCCCACGCACGCAGCCATTTTTCCTTCGCACGAATACATAACCCAGATGCACCGAAAACACACACACAGTACAATCTCACAACTGTAAACTTTCATTTTCTTGCAGGGTCACTCTCTCTTTGCCCCTTGACTACTTAGTCTAAGTGCTCAATTAAGCATAGCTTGTTTTGCTGATTTCCCTCCCAGTTTTATTATTGTTGCCATGTGCTGCACGATGTCCGCCTTCACTTTTCACTTCTCCACTGCCACGGAACTTGAGTGATCTCAGCACTTACTCCGCACCGGCCCTCCTCCGTGTTCTAGCATTGTGAATAAACCCCTCCGCGCACACGTTGTAATGACTCGCACTACTGGTGAAGTGTCACGCGGCGAGATCATCTTGTTTGCAGTATGAAATCATGCCATGATGTGATGAAAAAGTCTAAAAAATCAGCTCCCTGCAGCGCAGCGGCCCTGGTTTTAATAATTGGTACTTCTAAATAGGAGGCAATGATGCAGAGAAAGTCTTCCATGTTGAGCAATCATAATTATCTGACTGAATCCGCTCGTACCATAACAGTATAATTATTATTATTATCCTAGGAACTCACATGTATGATAAATGCCCTGTGTGTGTCGACATGCCTGACCATGATATTCACCAAAGGCTGTTTTCGAAGAGGTTCTGACCTGCCAAGACAACTGTAAATTACTAATGAAAACGGACCACCATGCTGCTCGTATTCATGCGCTAAACCATCATCAGATCATAGTTCTTACCGGTTATAATTAACTCATTGAAGCCTGCATGTAAAAGTATTCTTCTAAAATAACTATTTGTTTACTGTCTGTTTGCAATATATGACTGTGATCAGTTGGACCCTGCACTGCCCACATTATGTAACCTTACACAGTGATGAAATGTAACTAAGTAGATTCACTCAAGAGCTGTACTTAAGCACATTATTAATGTACTTGTACTACACTTTTCTGCTACTTTATACTTCCGCTCCACTATATTTTGGAGGTAAATATTATACTGTTTACTACATTTATTTGATAACTTACGTTACTGGTTACTCTGCAGATTGCACGTTCTATTGGAGCTAAAGTAGCGCATTTTTAAAACAATGTATTTTATCTGCAATGAGATAAAAAGGTGCACTATGTAGTTTTGGGGAAGAACTTTTAATCAAAGGACGACGCGATCATATTCATTGACTTTGTTTATATTTGAAGGACCCTTCTACGTAGCCCCTTTCCTACATTCTGGACAGCTTGTTTATTCAGTTATGGAAAAATATCGAGTACATATTTCTGATAAATATTTGTAAGTTTTAATTATTACCTTATTAATAATGTGAATGTTACCGTTCGGAGTTTGAATTTCTTTTCCAAAACCACATAGTGCGCCTGAAAAAAAGATATATCAAGCAATTGTTTATTATAAGGATGATGATAAAGCTTTACAATTGCTCACTAAACGGTTTATAAAGCATTTCATTGTTTGTTAACAGTGAAATGACTATCAAATTAAGTTTAATTAACTCTAAATGTGCCTTTTATTAATAATGGTTATTATAAAGTGTGACCCATTAAAGTCACATTATACGTTCTGCAATAATGATGCAGTAGTGTGTCACCTAAACTCACTGGGCTGGCTCCTTGACCAACAACAGCTGTAACTGTGTGTTGCGTCTTTGGCTGAGCACATTTCAACAGAGGAGTCTCCTTCTCTCCCCACCGCCCGGCCTCCTCCGGTCCGCCGAAACTCCGCCAGGGAACCGTTTTCATAAATCACGTCATTAAGATAACGTCGAGAGCGCGAGAGGGGCTCATACATCACATCACAGACCCTCAGCTTGGACACACTGCTTTATTTCTGTCCAGACTCTGAGTGCGGTTCTGCTTTTGTCTTAAATCAGAATGAACGTCAACGCAAACAAACACACCGCTTAAAAAAAGCCAAATTTACAGCTAAGAAAGTACAAGGATTCAGGATTCAGTTACCTTTCTCTGTGCTCATTCCGTCCAAAAATGTGACAGAGACAGATCTGAGTCCCGGTCTGAGCTAATTTCACTGAGAATTGATGGCACTTGTCAAATCACGATGATTCACATGCAGCCTGAAGCCTGACAGGCCTCACCTGTAGACACAGCTGAAACTGAGACGCAGTCAAATAAAGACATGTTTTTGATTTTGCTGCTGGCATTACATAAGTGAAAAAAAGGAGGCCAAGCCATCATGCGGAGTCTTGATGTCTGCCGTAATGGTTCTGCTTTTTTTTTTTTACATAAACAAAAATATATATTTTTTAAATGTAATTGTTTCTGTGCTGTAAGACAGACACTGCCGATTTAACAGGCAGCCATTAGAGACTTCTTGTTTGACTCTATCCGACCTGGATGACTGAGAATCTTCGTAGGCATATTGCTGTCAAAACGCAGTCATTAGCCACGCTGATTGTAGCGCAGGAAGTCAGCCAAATGGCACACGACCGACCGCCAGAGTCTTTTAAAGACAGCGTGAGCTGAGGTTACCAACATCTGTCCCTGACGAAAAATACCCGTCATACTCCCCTGGGCCTGCTGATAATGTGTGTTTAGTGCACATTAGCAGTGCCCAATGGCATTTCTGCTGCAGGAGATATTACTGATCAGGCTTTTGCAGAGATAAAATTAATTATAATTATATTTTTGTGTGTCAAAATGGAAAGTAGCAAAAAAAAAGACCCCCTTGCCTGACAAAATATAATTCAACTTAATTTAAGATAAATAATTCAGGCCTAATTATTTAATTATGATTGCGCAAATAGCATTATTTAATCACCATTATAATCATGAGCTAAAAACTCGTAATTATGCAATAACGGGTAAAAAATAATTAGTTACATTTTGTCAAAATGATGAGATAAAAGTCATAATTCAATTTAAAAAAGTACAAAGTACATTTCTCTCATTATTCTGACTTTTCATCTCATTATTATGCTTTTTCCCCTCATAATTATGATTTACCATGAGATTTTTTTTTTTTTTTTTAAATCATGGCAAAGTTTTCATCAGTTGTGTTTCTTTAACTGGCAGAATTGAGCTTCCTTAAGATTTGGATGTGAAGGCACATTAATTAGACCACCATTAGACTTAATGCCTGTTCACATTCAGCTGATTTCTTATGGCATTGTGATCATTCACATTAGCCGAGGACGGTAATTATTTGACAGAGATAATAAATCTCACGTGTTTATTTTTGGAACGTTGTAATTTTTCCTTATTAAATGAGGGGTTACTTTAATTATTGCCTGCGCACCCTGCAGCATGCAATTTATTCTTAGAGAAACACAAGGGGGAATTTTGCTCAAGTGTCTATAAAGAAATTGATACTTCAAATAATCAATGCAGTTCACTCTAATGTTTACAAGCTTGTCAGAAATGCTGCCTTCACGGTATATCCAGGTCTGGTTCTGAAGCAGACACGTGTAAAGAGAAGCACTGAGAACAAAAGACAGATGTGTCCGGTTAAGTAGCCATCCTTCAGCACTATCATGGCTCATTTTAAACAAGCCATCCACGACCCCCACGCATGTGGACATCTGTCTGTCAAGGATGGAACAAAAAATGTTAATGTGTGCCGTTTAATGCGAGCCAAAGCACACATTAAATATGAAGGACGTGAGGTCCGTGTGCCCTCCCAGACTGAGACACAAGAAGTGGAAAAAAAGAGAGAGATGGGAGGCAGATTTAGAGGAACAGGCACCCCATCCAGAATCAACATTACTTCAAACATGAGGTCATCTAAACATCTGTCTACAACATGTCCACCGGGAGTTCAATCAAAGCCCCAGTGAAACATGTACAATTGTTTCTGGAAATAAATATTAGGCCTAATTCGGCTGTGATTGGTGCAGCCACTTGAAGATAAAGAAACACACACTGCAGCCTCTGTCAGTGGATAACACACACACACACATGCACACACACACACACACACACATTCATTCATGTGCACACACGCTGTTTGACTTTATTTATTTGATTCCCCCCTCTCCTCCTTTTCCTCCTCTCCTACATTTCGCCTAAGTGGCTTTATTTGTTCTTTCCCGACTGATTTCAGGTTCACTGTTTAAAACCAATTAAATCAGGAGAGTCTGAGCGAGGCTCTGACAGTCTGGAGGGAGAGCTGCAGTAATCACACGCGGGGGCGTCTGTCTCATGTCGTCACAGTCCATTTGCTGGAGACGGATCGATTTACTCATGGAGTTTAAAAAATGCATCCACCAAGGAAATAACAAAGGACTTAGAGAAAACATTACAGCAGTGAGCATGAAACTAGATAGATTTCCTTTCCTTTTTTTATTTTGTATTTGGTTTACTGTGTATTTAATCATTATGACATTATTATTTTCAGGACATTTTTCTGCCTCTACTTCCATCTGCTCATTCATAAGAGAACATAACTTAAATTTTTTATTTGAGATCAGTTACAAATCCTCGTAAGCTGCCCTGCAGAGCGCCCAATGCATCACTGTCTCCCTGTAACCAAAAGTTTAGACTGAAACTCAACCACTAAAAATGTTGGAGCGTCCCTTTACCATGCCAACAGATACAGTATGCAACTACTACCCCCTTGTGGACAAAATGAGAAAGGCAGTTAATGTATGACTTACATAGCGTCATTACCCATTCGCTCATCTGCAGGATGAAGTGAGTTTGAACATTTTAATGATTGCTGCACAACCATGTTGAATTTATTGGAAATACACAGAACTCCAACAAACACACTGGGACACAAGTCATTTGGTCGAAGTCTCAAGCAAGTCCCAAGTCATTTTTTCTTGGGTCAAGTCAGGGAGGGTTAATCAGGCAAGCCAAGTCTCAAGTTAAGTCATCCCCCAAGATTCTGCAGGATCCGGTCTTTGTAAAAGGACAAAACAAGATATTAACACCAGTCTAATAACGATGTTATTGGCCAATTTCTCTAATCTGTTCATAAAGTATGATAATCATTGATATTCAGTGAAATTAATGTAACAAAACAAAAATTAATTCCTTTATTCAAGCTTAATTATATTTTTTATTTATATTTAAACAATCACTGGAAATAAGCATGCAAATGTGTCTAATCCATTCATTACACATCTGGTGAACCCCCTTTACATTAACTATACGACTCTGTGTATGGTGTTGGACATCATGTCAAATACATTGCGGGTAAGAGCGCTGTCCTAATTTGTAGAACCAAGGAGGACAAGTGTCTTAAATTTCCTGACTTCAAATTGTCTCATAATTATCTTAAGGTTGGTAAAAAGGTTAAACATCTTGGACTTGTTATTACAGAACAAATGACAGATGATGATGACATTTATAGGCAGCGCCGCAAGATGTATGCACAAGCAATAAACATGCTCTCACGCTAGTTATGTGTGCAGATGGAGTGAAGATGTCTCTGTTCAGAGCAAACTGTACACCACTTTGTACTGCACACTTACGGTCAAACGAAAATGAAAGCTTACACAGACCTCAAGTGGCTGATGATGATGCCTTGAGAATGATGTTTAACAGACTGAGATTGTACAGTGCGAGTAAAACGTTTGCGGCTGCAGGAGTCAACACTTTCCGAGCTGTTTTAAGAAATATCATGCATGGATTAATTAAAGATAAGGTTTAGCACTACACCCTACCAATCCCTATATGTGTATAACTTATTCTATGGAGTGTCCTGTCTTTTATCTGGAGCCTGAGTCTGTCATAAAGTTTGAATTGAGAAGGGAAAAGGGAAAAAACACCATGTTACCCATTAGAGGGATTATTATCAAAAAGGTAAGCAACTATTTGTCTTTCCAATTAGTCCTTCAGCTCTACACACAGTAAAAAGGTCCCGCTAATATCACAAAATAAACACACTGTAATACACCTGGCACTCAACACAGAGGTAAACACGCACTGACGCACTGCAGAATGCCGAACCTTGTCAAGACGACTTTACAGAAAACAGAACGCAGCTTTAACGTACAGGCTTGATCACCGGCTCGCACATAAATTAACACCGGTCCGCCTCCATCCTCGTTAACGCTGAGTCGGGATGAAGAAAAAAAATCCCTGGAGTGGAGGTATAGAGTGAAGGGGAGGAGAAACACTGAGGTCATTCTGCTCAGGGGTTAAAACTTCTGTCCCATCATTCTGGGTGAGGACAGACGAACGGAGGCTGAGGACAGCCGGCTGTCACACCCAGGGGGCTTGTGAGGTGTGAGTACGTGACACCTTGTTTCTCGTAAAAACATCACCCGAGACAAGTAGCACCCGGACTACTGCATAATTAGTTGACAGCATGAAAAGAGCTGTTCATTGCCAACTGACTTAAAAGTCAACTGAAGTTCATACGGCCTGGCCGACATGGCCTTCAAAAAATACTGCAGTATTTTTGGGCTATATTACGATACACAATATATATTTCTTGATATTTTGAAATCTAGAACAAGTAGAACAGTCTGGTAAGTTCAGAACATTGCATCACTTTACTGTAATACAGCCTTTAAAAGCAGGAAAATACAACACTTATGCCATATCACAATATTACGATATCTAATTGGTTTTGCTTCTTGAACACCATAATTAATGTTGCTTTGGGTTAAAATAGATCATTTCACGACGTTAAATACATGTTACAAAGGGATAACTTCTCCCATATGCGTATTTTTATGATCTTCTTCCCCAAGTTGCGAAAGTATGACATTAAAAAAAACATGATCCGTCGGTTGCATTCGTGGTCCTGGAGCAACAATTATTATGATGTTGCAGGAAGAACAACGACAGGGGGATATCAGATCGTGCATAGTCTCATATCATGATATAGCAATATTGCCCAGGCCTATAACCAACACGTAGACCCAGCGTTCATTAGCCGATCACAGATGGTAATGCGACAATCTCTGGAGAGCTCACACAACATAAAAAAAATGCCAACCAACTGCACTCCTGACCAAAAGTGTGTTTGTTTGTTTTGGTTGCAGAGGAGCCAGGACGGTGCATTTACCACTGCTGGGATCGGCTGTTAGTTCCTTCTTAAATGAACGAAGGTATGTCCGCAAAGTACTGGAGAAAATGAGGTAAATATCAGACTTTTGGAACCAAACGCCAATCATTCCACTGTAAAACACCTGGAATATACTGCACTAACTGTTTAGAGAAACTTTTGACATTGTGCGATTTCCTTTGGAGCAGTAAAACGATTACATCAGTGACTTTAACAGCATGAGAGAGGACATGGCAACTAAGCACCAGGTGTCACAGACATTTCTACTGGCTGTAACACGGATTAGAAGTACATAATTGCAAGTAAAGTTAAGGAGCCATCAATTGAAGTAATACAGGACCTCTAACAACCTCTGTCAGTAGCCAGAGGAACTGCAACAACAGTGACACAACAGCTGAAACACCCCTTTAACCCTTTGATAGCAGACAAGAAGAAACAGTCACATTTTTCCACAAAAGTCAAGCAAGCTCAAGAGGGAAGTGTTATGGAGGGGCAGCGTAACACTGGGAAGCAAACCATCGACTGAAAATCTGCCTGTGAACTGTGCAGGAAGGAAGAGAACATAGTGTACTTTTGGCTTCAAACTTGGAGATTTCCCAAAGCATTTAATGAGTCACTTGAACTTTTTATGGTCATTCTGTGCGATGGTGAAATAACAAGATGCTTTCAGCCTATTTAACGGTTTATATAGGGAAATCTACATATTTCAAATCAAATTGCATTACCAACAATACTCCTATAATAAAGAGGCTCACATGCAAACACATTGGAAAATATCAAAAAGGTACACAGTATGTTTGGCATCTGTAAAGTAAAGTCTCACATTGTATTATTATGAGTTCTGTATATGAAAATAACTTAGGACATTGTGGACAGAAAGATTAAAAAAAAAAAACGCCCTTCTGTGCTGATCAAGTCGGTGAGTGAGCGCAGAAACAACAGCAAGAACACAAACATGAGGAAAGAGTTTTGCGGTCCTTATTGTTTACAGCTGTTGGCCCGTTGGGAAAAAAACAAAAACTGACACCACGAAGAGACAAGAGAGAGTCTGCACTCATTCTGAATAATCCATGTCGCTCGCGCTTGTTGAGAACATTCTACTGTTACTTGTTCACAAATAGATAAAAGAACATATCATATTTTCTTCGTTTAAACATTTTGATGCAGAACTGGCACAAAGAAGCATCACAGCAGCTGTGTGACTTACTAATGAAGAGCAGAACATGATGAGTTACCAAGTATGAGATACGTAACAATTTAGTGTGTGGATTAAGAACTCAATTAAATATTAAACTGCGTACAAGACATAAAAAACACCACTGGGCTGCCAGGTCAATGTCCCAAGTTAGATATGGCGTTGTAAGCATGACACCACTGGATATTTTTAAGGAGACCTCGCGACAGCTGTGTTTGTGGTGACCAAAACAGGTCTTTTAGGCAACAACACGACCTTTTCCAAACCCTAAACAGGTTGTTTTATGGCTGCAGGTCGAGACAGCGTTGAAACATTTGCAAGTGTGACACCACTGGATATTTTTAAGGGGAACGACAAAAATCAGGCGTTTTAAGCCAAAACATGATCTTTTCCTCACCGAGTGGTTTTCATGCCTAAACCTAACTGAGCCATGAACACAGCATTGTCACCACACAATTTTGAATTGAAAAACGGAACCTAAAGAAACGTAAAGCTGCAACATAAAGTAAGGTAAAGTTGTAAACATATCCATGGTTTGCAGGAATGTACATTAGCCAACATTTCTTCTGGTATCCTGCGACATTTCTGGCTTTTTACTGAGCAGCCGCATCGTGTGAATCCATCACATTCATTCCACAAATAACACGCAGCCACAATGCTGAGCTGCTGGCCACTGAGCTGCTCATGCAGAGTGGAGGACTGAGACTACATTTTAACAGCAAGCAGTTCATGAAGGGTGAATTATTACACATTCAGTCACACTACCGTTGACTATCACTGCCGCCTGCTAGATTTGAGGAATGTAAAATGATTAACCATCAACCTCGACCTTGGCTTTGCATACTTCTTTACAGAACATGTACGAAAAAAGAGTCGACTATCTTCTCATGCAATCAACACCCTACCTGTTGCCATTTTCTGCCAAACTGCAACTGTAACTTTTTGTATGAGACTTGCGAGGCAGAGCAGACGGAATAAGGTAATCTACCTGCGTGCTCAAACTCTTTCAACACATTTGTTGTTTCACAATAATGGCTTGGGTGTGAATCGTTAGACAGCCCGTTTTTTGGCTCAACTATATTATACTCATTGTGGCATAATAACTATTCACTAGGTGTGATCACTTAGAGGAGGGCTATCTCTGGCGCTGTCACCAAAACTTGATTGGAAGTAAATTATAACCCCTTTTAAAGAGAAGCGTTCATTCGTGTGTTTTTCCATCTCCAACACCCACGTGACATCCCCCCACGAGACTCATTATGAAAGCCAGACTAAGCTGTTAATTACACCAAATGTATGACGAACACTTGACTACGCAGCGCCTCCTTCACTGCATCTCTGATCGAGGGGAAACTGTCTCATGAGGCTCTGAGGACAGAATGTGCCATCAGCTGTACAGAGCCCCGTGAGGCAAATTGTTATTTGTGATCTTGACTCGACTACCTACTCCACTGTTGTCTCTCTCGCTGGCTTTGCCTTTTTTCTTCAACAACGTGTCAGCCGAATTATGCAACATAAAGCCACTCACTTACAGACAATGGGAGGAGGAACAGAGGAGATTGTGTGTGAGGTTAAAGTAGAGCGAAGAAGCGAGAGAGCTGACTCCTGCTCACTTTCAGGCTGGACGCAAGGAAACTAAAAAGCTTTTTTAAGACGTGTTTACATTTCTTGGTTCGACACCGCACCTGGTCTGTCTGTACTCCAGCCACCATCTAGCCCAATTTGTGTCCTCGGCACTCTGTACTGTATGTAAGTCCATGATTTGTATTTGAATGGACTCCAACTACACTAAAGATGTTTGCACTCATGATTAAACTACATCCACAAAGCTTTGTATTACCTACAGTGAGTTTGCATCCTATTCATTGTCTTCCTGTCGCTCTGATTCTTGCTCACATGTGTTCAGGTTATTATTTTACTGAAGCTGCAGGTGGTGATGTTAATTCATCATACTTTTGGTTGAAATAACTAAGAACATTTCATTGAAAGTTTCCTTTCCGCGCGCTGCACCTAAGAAAACCCCTTTTGTTTTGGACACTTTTACGCATGCGCTTCTCCGACGCTTCCGTGAACACCCACACGGATCGAGCATGTGAGGAGTGTGAGAACTATCTTGAGAACACATGCGTAATCTTTGGCCAGGAGATTCCCACATCTCCCGCGGAAGACTTTAACTATTCGGTTGTCGATTAACGACGCGTAAGCGATAGCGGGACACATTTTGGACCGGTTTCCATGCCAAGACAAACGGGAAGGACGGCGTCACTGCGTTTATGTTTCACTGACAACACTGTGTGCTCATATGCTACTTACATTTAGCAGCATGCATGCTATATAAAGTATTGCGTAATCTGTTTGAAGTGTCCCAAACAGCTGAAGTGGAACAATTGTTGGACTCACCAGCGGATCCACCGGCAATAATCTGATGAGAAGCCTCCCGGAGCATGCTCTGCGGCTTTTTGGCTGTCATTTTCCTGGTTTCCTAAAAAAGCAAACACACGGGGAGAGAAAAAACAGCTACAAGTTATCCATACTCGCGGTCCATAAACATGCCATAATGTTCCGTTAGCAGTGAGCCTCGGTGCTGGTGAGCAGCCAGCCCTACCTGTCCCTCTCAGTGAGCTCTCTCCCCTCGGCTGTGTCTCGTCCCGCGGTTAGCTCGGAGTTAGCGGCAGGCAGCCCACGCTGGAGGAGCGCACCACTGATATCTCTCCGAGTGCTCCCAGGCTAGGCTAGGCTAATATGGATTCAATTACCACCACAAAACTGCTGTTTCACATTTACCCTCCCATTGCCTCACAGCCACCAAGTGTTTTGTAAATTGCAAATAAAAATGGATGGGACCCTGACCCCCCTCCCCCCTCACCTCAGGTGGTCGATATGAGGCAAACAATCACATAATGAGCACAAAGGTCATTTTATTTCCATACATGTTAAGTTATAGTTTAGCTGCACTGATGCTCACAATGCACATTATACATGTATGCATTGTTTTGACAGCTCGGTTAAACCATATTTAGTGTTATGCATTGATATAATATACAGTACAGGGGATTGTACAGCTGTCCAGAGGGAGGGGGAGGGGTTATTCCCATGTCTCTGCAGGCTCCTGCATGTTGCACAGTCTGATTCATCAAATAACACCCCACCCATAGTCTGTCTTTTGGGAATCAACCTCAAAAGCTCAGGATGTGTGATGTGCACTGCAGTTTGTAAGTGTTAAATAAAAAAATGTATGCATTATTGATTATTTTGTCAATTAATCGCTTAATATGTCAGAAAATTAGAGCTTGACTGATATTGGATTTCAGTGGCCGATATGTATATATATATAACGATATGTTGGTCGATATTCTTACATAGGCTACACATAAAGATTTTTTTGCAATAATCCTTTAAATTAGGTTATTGAACACTGTTGTCAGTAAACTTACTTGCGAGTGAAGTGGACAGTGTGCGGGAGTCTTCTTCCTGTTATCAAACACTAGAGGCAGGGTATTTTACAGTTAAACAATGAACTTTATTCATCAGCGTACTGAAACTGTATACTTCACTGGGAATAGCATTCTTGGAAATTACGCCAAGCATCTTTTTATGTAGTATGTCGTGTAAAGGAAAAGTTCTCACCGGCCCACATATGCCAGTATCGGTCAATAATACCGGCCAGCTGATTTATCAGTAGGGCTTTACAGAAAATAGGGACAAAGGCTGTATCACAAGATCCCAGAGGTGAAGAGATTACTGTTGTTGTCTAATTTGTGTTTACTACAACTGCACACAGTTGATGCTAATATGCATATGCAATCATGCCAATAAAGCCACTTTAATTATGCCTCCAGATATTTTAATCTTACTTTCAGATCTACAGGCGGCAATAACATGTTTGATCCTCTTGAGGCCTGAAAAGAATGAAGCCTGGCTAAATAATTCAAAGCCAGGACTAGTATCAGCGTGCAATATATCAAATATCGATAGACAATGGAGATTTGATGTCACAGGTCTAAAACAGATCATAAGGGACAAGTACAAGAATCTGAACATGAATCCTCATATATGTGGTATCTGCCCTTGACCCACAGGTTGCAGGTTTGCATAAGAAACATATATGAGGCCCCTAAAAGCACACACAGCCACAGCCCCCTGTCTCACCCCAGTTTATGTATGTGAATCTCATGTTTTAAAGACATACTAGAATCCTGCTCTCCAACAGTCAGATTACATGTTCAGAGAGGTTTAAAGTAGGAATGTTACCGTTAGGTATATAGACATTGCTCAACAACAGGTTTTACTCTAATTCCTAAAACAGCCTGTACAGCACACAGTGTTCTTTGACATGTAACATCACAGACGTGTTATGTAATAGTGGTGTTTCAGAAAGTGGCTCCACATGGACATAAATACAACATGACAAGGTTCTTACATGGATTTGTGATGGATGAAAATGGAACAATATATTCAACAATAATATATGATGTGAAAGGAGTCAGGACTTCTACTTGTAATACTCTTCTTTTACTTAAGTAAAGGATCTGAGTACTAGTTCCACCACTGCTACACTATTTTGAGTGTGTCCCATTTATGTTATATTTTAAAAAACTGTCACTATTTACTGGTGTTTGTAGAGAAATCCACTTTTAAATTACAAGAAAATAAATGGTAGACTATTCAATAATGAAATGAATTCTATTCTATCTATTCTATTTGCAGCCCACATATTACGACCACATATATCTGCATATGTCGCAGCTACTTGCGAATTTCTTTCTGGCAAAAGCAATCACATGCTCATGAGAAAGAACACAAGGCTTTTTATGATTTAAAATAAGCTTTACACTTTGCACATACATCCCTTTATATTCTGGCTAAATGTTATTTTTCTAATCCTGCTTCTTTCATAATTCATATAACATTCATTATGACACAGTCGCCCAGTAAAATGCTATTCAGGGTTTACAGTAAGGGAAACAAAACCTCCATCCATCCAACAACACTGGAATCTGTTACTTTAAATGCAATTTGATTTAAACTCTTATAAAGCATGTGGCCCGAGCTGCTTTGCACCACGGAAAAATTAGACGAGTTATTTTCTTTTTTGATGAGCAATGAAGGCATGCAGAAATTCAGCAGTGAGCCTTATAACGAGCGGTTCATTCTGCATGGGAGCAGCTATGGAACAACAAGGGCTTCAGACCAGCTATTAAAATGTGGGATTTACAGCATATATTTGGCAGAAAAATGCTATTACCACTTTGACCCCCTTGGATAAGAAAAAGCAGAACAGCTTCCACTCGTACAACCTCAACTCTAGTGCAACATGTAGACTGGGCAGGCTGTGTACGACCAGCACACAGCCTAAGTATATAGTTTATGGATGTGTTGAATGAGAGAAGAAGTTTTTTTTTAGAAAAACAGTTTGTAGAAACACTGTTCTTTTTTTCCACAAGGAGCTTTGACTAAAATGTTGAAGTTTGTTAGGGTTGCACGAACCCTGAGCGCCAGAAGGTGTGAGAGAGAGCCAATGAAAGTTTGTGCAGAGAATAGGCCAAAACATCTTACTGGTGCATTCAAGAACAGACATCACCTAGGGACTTTTAAGTTTTGAAGTACAATAAAAAGGTTGCTACACTTCTATAATCACAGAGAAGTCTGTTCATCCAAAAAATAAAGAGACATAGCAGTAAAATCACCTGGCTTTTCATGAGAATGACCTATAATCTGCTATAAAAAGCACAAAAAACTAATGGTAGATGCCTAGTATGAATAGTCTTTGTGGGTATAGTTAACTTTATGCGTGCTCTACCCTGTATGGTGTTATTTCATTCATATATGACAGACCAATCAAGTGAAGACCAATCTCAAGGTGATTATTAATGTGTCAATAGCAAAAAAGATTGAATTAAGTTATGAGGAAACACACAGGAACACAGGATTGTACCATTTATTTTGTCACCACACACACATACGACATAAGGCAACATAACGACACCCTCTTTCAATCACATTCTAGTACAGATACAGTAACCAAACATACTCTGCTCTTAAATTACTCTGCTACGAAAAAAAGGCAAACTAAGTCTTTCAAAATAAATGTGGTGGAAAACATCACTAAAGGTAATGTATGAATGGAAAAAAAAAAATCAATGTTGGACATAAAATAAATAACTAATATGGACATGAGCAAGACAGTGGTTTGATCCAAGACAGTTCAAGTCATTCAAAATATTTTGTAGCTCTTTTTTTTTCACTTCCGTTTGTTTGTTAATTATTAAAACGCTAAGCGACCTGATTATGAATGTGCTGTATGTCTTAAAGATTTCAGAGACATATTGTGTGGAGGACCATGAGAAAAATGAACATATAAACATGCTGCACAGCTAAAAACTTAGCATAGATGCAGACCCCATCCCTCTTATTGTTTACCTCGGTAACATTACATTGTTAGCAGATCTGGGCTGACGCACTTTAATTTGGCCTTCTTTAAGCTAAATATTAAGGCCCCAGTAGAAAGGGATTACAAAAGGTTCCTTTAATATGACCTTAATTTCTTTGGGAAAAGCAGTCCTACCCACTATTTCACAAGGAAAACCAAATTTTGCTGCGGAAGGGTTGAAACGTATAATTGAGTAACTGATTAGTTCAACACATTTCATACTTGATTCATCATTTAAGTCATTTTAAAACAAATATTCAGTGGTTGCAGCAGCTCAAATGTGAATATTAATAAACATGTTAAACATAAATTCTTTAGACTTTGGGTCAATGGACTATGTCAGGAAACGGGAAACTCGTGACAGACACTTGCTTGAGAATATAATTGTCAAATTAATCTATATTGAAAATATTTGTTCCTTGCAGCTCTAAATTAGAGAAATATTATACTGAGAATATCAAATTAAGACACTAAAAACTATGAAACTGAAGTCTTACATGCCATATCGGTCCCTTTCTAATTGCACAGCACCTCATGGGTGTATCTAAAAGCGCCATGTTGGTGTTTTTCACATCATGATTAATGTTGTTCCAGGACATTTATTAAAACATATGAGACAGTGTCGATAACCAGACTTGGAGCAATCTGTTGAGGTTATTTTCTGTTTCTTTTCAGTTTTCTGTCGATGCTTTGTTAGGCTTAGGTACCAAAAATGCTCAGTTGGGTTTAGGAAACATGATCTGGATAAAATAGACCCTTTCACATCATTGCACGCATGTTAGAAAGGATCATTTCTTCTATGTGCGTATTTTTCTGGTCTTTTTTTCCCCAGGTTGCAGAGCTTTGACATTACAAAATCATGGCTGGTCAGTTTCAAAGATGATCCTTGAGCAACATTAATTATGATGATCCAAGAGTAACATCAACACATCGATATCAGATTGTCCGTACCTCATAAATCAATTCAAGCTACATTTTATCGTCAAGTATAGGTGATCATTCAGCGACACGCAACGCTGTATTCCAGACAATGCAGCTCTCAGAAGACAACAGCTTTGTTTTTATGGGAGAAAAGAGTCTGATGCCTGAACAACTGGAAAACACGAAGCCTGTGGAAATGAAACAGGTGCTCAGATCACTGCTGTGTTTACGTCTAATTTTAACAAGGCATTAGAAGATGACCTTACATCTAAGTGAAGCAGAGTTGAAACACTCTTTTGTTGGAGAAATAAATAGTCTAAGATGACCAATCCTGACGTTTCTAAATCTAAATCTTCATTAAAAAAAAAACACTTGAAAAAATAATCTCCTAGTACCTGTTCTTTAATACATGCAACCCAACGCACTCCATATGAATGCAGACTAAAGGTAACTGTTGTCATCAAGCCTCCCTGTAGTCAAACAGTCGTTGTTGTTATTTCACAGTAGTGTGGGGCCCTTGGTGGTGTAGTTCATTGCGGGGAAGTGCCGGCCGTCTACGTCCCAGTGGCCGAGCGGCTGGTGTGAGGCAGACGGGAGGCTGGGGTTCCAGTGGTTCATGTAGCTGGCCATGAGCAGAGTCAGCTCCAGTATCTGAGACAAAAACAGGTGAGACCAGAGCGGGATTAATGGCTTTAACATGATGATACGGTCATGTTTCATTTGATTCTGGGGAGCTGCAGGCCCACAGTGGCTCACGGAAGATGTGAAAACCTGAGAAGCCCCACTGATCTGCGACAAGAATGAAGTTACTCTCAAAAGCTTCACTCACACCAGTAATATGAGTCCGTTTTAAAGCTCCATTGAGGTTTTGCACATAAAATAAGAGAAACAACCTGTTTTCTCCATTAGCTTTCACTTGTGTGTAAAGACAGGTGAGTATGGATAAGTCAGGGTTCTCTGTTCCCTCCCTTAGCTCCTCTCCCTTAACACCTTGAGTACTCACTCTATCTACCAATATTTCTATTACACAACTACACGCCTCAGCTGTCATTCAGGCAATCATTCAGACTGACCGTTTGTGCAGATGTACTCATTAAACGTACCTTTGGTTTAGCCATTGCAAAGACCAGCTTCTCTACACTCTTCTTCCCGACTCCAGGCTCCTTCTGCTGGCTCGTGACCACCATGAAATCATCACGGCAACCACCGAAGGTAATCACAGACTGGTAGGCGTACGTGACCAGTGTGTGCTGAAAAATGAAAAGCATTGCCAGTGTGAAACGTGCAGTAAATCGGATATAAACAGGGAGCATTTTCTGATTTTATTGCTTATCCCGAAATAGAGTATGGAATTCATTTGGGGAAATCATTTTGGTTTCTTCTTTTCTGAGGGGTAAATTGAGTGTGAAGGAGCGTGACATGATTTCCAGCAACTTCTTGTTATTTTCACTGTGTTTTTCTCTCTGACTTTCTGAAAGCGCATGAGCAACGCTGCCCACCAGACCAATAATGAAATGGGTCAACATGGGCTGCTGAAAATTACAGAGCTCGGGCTAACATCATTTACATGTCGGATCTGCTGTCTGTCAGGGTCAAGAATGTCAAGTCGGAGTCTGGCCATTTTATTTTCCTGTGGATTTCTGGTTTTTGAAACACCACAGAGTGAAAATCATTCCAGACCAATGGGTCGACAAATCTTTGCTGTGGCCGAGCAAGCCGAGCCATGCAGTTGTAAAAAGGAATTTTTGGAGCAATGAAATGAAGAAAGAGAGACAAATTTTCTGAAATACTTAAATGTTCTGATTAAACTTGACGCCATTCTCGCCATTTGTTTTATGCAACGACAGAGATAGTGTTGATGGAGGTATTTACTCTTCCCAGTTTGAAACTCACCATTGTGTAGTCCAGCACACACAGTCCATCTTCATTGACTGCCAGCCACACCTGGCTCTGCTCAACAGGAGAGGGCGGGACAGGCTGCGGAGAGGGAAAACAAAGACAGGTTGAGTTACAGTGTAACTCATCCTAGTAAACATTAAAGCTTCCTGTCTGGGTTTTTTGAAACTGGTTCAATCTGTGCTTGAAAGTTCGATGGGTGGCTGTGTGTGTGCAAGCCAAATGAAAAGTGAATTTTTAGAAAGGTATGATTTGTGTCAAGAGAGCATGCTCGCTGTCATTAAGACTTTAAAAAAAGACTGGATATAACAGACTAAAAGCTGATCCCTTACCTTGGCACTGAAGAGTTTGGCTCCAAACAGGGGCCATTTCCGAGCCACCGTTAGGTATATTCTCACACACTCGGATGCACTGCACCCACGTAGCATAGACCACTTAGTGGCCAAACGCTCAGTAAGATCTCTGAAAGGATCACAGGAATGTAGGTTAAAGTTTACAGCGAGGAACAAGAACAAGCACAGCGAGAACATCCTGCCATGTTTTGTTTGATCTGGCCTTGCCTGACGTGGATCAATTTCATTGATTCATTTATGACAAAGTGCCACCGCTGTGTTTGTCGGACTGTTTTGTTGTTGCATGGCGGTATTGCACGATACAACAAATAAATCTGTATAAGGACATAAAGTTCTGAAAGGCGTGATGCTATGTCATGTCTGGAAGTTAAGGCAACACTCGAACATTGTTCAGGTAATGCTGAGTTTGAAAAAGAGACTGAAGTAATAGCTTTTAAAAAAGTTGTTAGTGGTTTCCGTGTCACTAATAACTGAGCCTGTGGTAGTGGAAGTGGTATTTGTTTTACCTGAGCTGCTCTGAGCTGCAGTCCTGTTTGTAGCGTTTGGGGTAGAAGCGCTCTAAGGCCTGCAGGAGAATCAGCTGAGATTTAGGCTGAGGAGAGCCGGTAGGAGAGGAGGCAGCTGGTCGCTCCAAATCACCATGTTCAACCTGGGAGAAGAAAAACAAAATAAGAGAAAATCTTTTTAAAAATAGGAGAATGCAGTCTTCTTAGTCCAAGAAGTTGGATTGCAGTCTTTACCAACCTGTGCCATGAGGGCAGCCACCTCCAGAGCCAGCTCTTTGTTCACAGGGAAGTGGCCTTGCTGAACTTCATCATTCACCTGGTACGCCAGCAGGAGGCGCTCACGCTCCGTCTCGCCTTTCACCTGAGATCTGAAACACAACCTGTGCGTGCAGAAATGAAGAAAAGGTTGTCATGAAACTTGTTTTCCTGGAATTCCTGGAATTGTGTACACTACACTGTACACTCACTTCAAAGAAAAGAAGAAAAACAGGTATCACATCACCGTCTTTTATTGTGTGGTTGTTTTATTTCAAAAGGCCTTTTCTTTCTTCAGACAAATGTTTATGGGTTCAACATCACTAAAGATGGCAAGGTGATATGTGTGTATGTGTTTGAGTTAGACCCAGACGTGACACAAGAACTCCTACCTGTTCTTGTATGTAAGGCGGACGATCCGTGTCCCCTCATTTTTCCCAGGATGCAGCTCTTTTAGGGCCTGCTCCCACTTGGAAATGACATCACAGATCTAGCAAAAAGGGATACGAGTCAGTCTCCAGTCAGACATGTGGACACTTTTACCTTACTTCTGGTCCTGTCCGAAGGTGGAAGAAGCAGAAAGTGTACTGTAGACTGACAGAGTTTAACGTCTCAGATGGAACAGTTTCAGTAACCAAAATGAAAATTAAGTGGAGGCACCTCTTTTATCATGATTGGGTGGAATTAAATTACAGAGGAAGGCTTTGGTTTGGACAGCCTTAATTTGTCAAAATAGCCCTTTACTACCCACAACTGACCTTTTCAAATATTAGGTAACATGAGACAAATTTGAATAAATGCGCCACAACAGCCTCAGTGGTGTGTAGAGGGTTTCTTCCATCCACACTCGTACCTTGGCAGACGGCTGCAGGCAGTGCTCCAGGTCTTTGCCTGATGGATCATCAGTGAAAAGAGCAAACCCAGACAGCTGAGGCTTCCTCACGCTGATCCTCTGGTTCAACGTATTCAGGAACTCTTCCACTGTGGTGGAGCCGTCGAAACCCACCACCTACGTGGGAAAACAAGGGACACATCTCATTCTTATTGATGAAAAACACCAGAAAAAAAAGACACAGCTAATATTATTTTGGTGTCAGAGCTGCAGGACCAGTAGCTTTAGATCCTGCAGTGCTTGACCTGGAGTTGTAGTCCTAACTGTGCCACCGATTAGCAAGAAAAGTAACAGCACGAGCAGATTAGACCTACAGTCAACACTGATTAAGTAGATGGTGAATCAGAAAACAAAATATAAAACTTGGGAGTGAAACATTGATTTTAATCTGTCTTTACTCCCATATGAAACTCCAGTGAAGTCGTGATATCCAGTAAGATAGCACGTCTGCCTGTAAAAAGACTTTCGTGAGGACTTCCTCGCTTGCCGGCGCACCAAAAATAACTTTGTAACAGCCTGCAAGATGGTGGCCCAGAACAACTTTGGGTTCAAGTGAGGATCGAGGAAATAATAAGGGCATTGGGATGTACCCATTACATATTGAAGCAGCAATTACTTAATTTGCCTCTAGGTGGCAACATCAACACGTCCTCACATCAAAATGTATAAACTGATGCTGCCGGTACTTTCTCTACCTGGAGGCAGCTCAGGTTCTAACGTGTAAAACTGCTCCCTGCTCGTCTTTAAGATATAGATATAGATATAGATACGGCAAGATTATAAAGGTAGACACAGCTTGAGTAAGAGTGTCTTGCACTATGACCATGCTTTACCTGGTAGGTGTTGTTCATGAAGTGAACTGGGATGCTGAATGGCAGCGAATGGTGGTAGGGGTTCCTCAGCAGGATGGAGACGATCTCCATACGTGAAGGCTTGGCCTCCCGCTCTCCGTTCTGCAGTGTTCGCTCCACAGACCTCTGGCAGTACACCGCGTACTTCCCCACCTCACTCCTGTGTGGAAAAATAAGAGATAGAGATGTAAACAATGGACTAAAAACTGCTGGTTTCGGTTACATTGATGTTTTTCTGCCACCTGTTTTCTCACCTTGGGTCAGCATTGCGTTGCAGGTACTGTCTGAGGTACCAAAGGAAATGTTGTTGAGGAAGGAACAGAGCCACACACAGAGACAACAGCTGCCAGCACTACAGGAAGAGGTGGTGAAAGAAGAAAACTTAAACGTGGAAGTAAAACAAATATATCCACTTTTGCCATTCACATGCTTTTCTTTTGTCGTTAATATGCACCAGGCTGACCTGTGTGAGGGAGTAGTTGTGTGGCGTCCGCCGGTTGGTCTGCCTGATGAGCTGACAGTACATTTCGTTCTGCAGCTCCGGGTGGGTCAGGCACACTTGCAAAGCATTCTGGGCCAGCGAGGTGTGGTAATCGACAGACGGAGACTCGACCAGCACGTTGATGAAGAGCTGACAGGACTGCAGAGAGGGAACGACTTCTTAATTCAACTGTACCGCCAGCAGGTGGAGGCAAACACACACACACACACACCAGAGACTCCACATTTAAATCCGTCTTAAAATAGTTAAAACAATAAAACTCCAGGTGAGGTCAGAAGAAATTTAAAAAACAACAAAAGAGGACGTCATGAGGTTGAGTCTAAATGTGTATGACATTGTTTTTTGAGGTAATCTCCGCTCTCATCCACTGGGACAGCTGAAGACAAAGAACCAATTTAACAGCTCTCATCAGTCTTGTCAGATTCATTAATAAACTTCAAAGGCATGAAGTAGAGCTTGAAAAGTGTGTCACTTCCATTCACTCTGCTCCTTTGTGTGCGTTTGGGACTGTTTTTCAAGGCTGGCTGGTCAAAGAGAGCCGATCCATTCAACTTTCAATCCTGCAGTGTAGTGACTGTAGTGGATGGGGCTGTGAAGCATGAGTCGGGCGTGGGGAGGGGGCTGCTGGGTGGGCGCACCGAGGGCCACAGAGTTGAAAAGAGAGGAAAAGGATCTGCCATCTTCCTACAAGGTCCCTGCTCTGTCTCCTCCCCCATCCTGTGGCTTCCATATCCATTGCTGCCACTCTCTGAAGGCCCTGACCTCCCATGTCTCCTGTTTAAAGGGGATCCTTTCACACTAGCTGTAAACCCGAGGAACGGTTAGCCTCAATCAGAGCAGATAATCAAGGCCATTATCTCTCTTCCACACTTTTAATGAGCTGGGGCCCTCGTCCTCGAGCCTTTGATCTGGTTCAGAGACGGGAGGGAAGAGGAGAGCAGGGCCACGGAGCGCATCCAGGAGTAGGAGGGGATAATGGGGGCTATGGTCTGGACAAACTGGAGTAGGGTGGATGATGCCTTGAACAGACCCTCACAGTGAGAACCAGACAGAAAAGTAAAGAGGAGATGAAAGTAAGAGGAGAAAAAGGAAGTGGAACAGAACAAAAGAGACGGAACGAAAGGGGTGAGAGGTGGAGAGACCGACCTTGAAAAGCTTGAGAGCTTCAGTCTGCAGCGCTTCAGAAGGCAGAGTGGTGAGAGGCGAGCGCAGACCCTCCTTACAGAAGCTCAAGGCCTCGCTCTTCCACAAGGCACATTCTGGGAAATGACACACATACACACAAACCCACGCAAACACGTGCACACACACAGACAAACACAAAGATTGAGTTTCAAAGTTGTAATGACTCAACAGCTGACACGAATTCACACACAGTGCTCCGGTCGTAAACACAGTCTGCAGTGTGGAGTGAGGCTGTCAGACGCTGTGGTTCAAAATAACATGCAGAATGATGTTGTGTAAATGAAGTCTGAAGCCTTTCAGACGATTATACATCTACTGTTTATGTCCAAGTGTTAAATATACTGTATCTCAAGAAAGAATATAGTGCCTTAAAATCTTATGTAAATGCAAGGATTCTTCACCTCCAACATACGGACTCTGGATTAAGGATGTTATGCATTATGTACAGCTGGAGAAGGGATCATCTCCGTGCTTCTTTGCCACCTGGCAACCATTTTTAACTTTTGTGGCATATATGAAAGCTAAAATTTGTGGTGAAGTACACTTTTCTCCATATGTCATGCCTGCAAAAAAAAAGATTACAAAAAAAACCCAAAACACAGACTGTTAGAGCTCCTTATGATGCTTCTTTGCTGTAGGACGGGGATTTCTCACCTGGATCTCCTTCGGCATCGAGGAGTTTACCGATGAGCTGCTCGTACTCCGTGCCCACTTTGAGGGTTGCGCTGCTGCCCGCTGCCACCTTCAGGTGATACAACCACGTGTCCTGTGTAGACAAAAAGCGTACTCATTAACATACAAACAGAAATGAACGACCAAAATAATGGTTTGAATCTCAGTTTTATAAAAGATATTGCCTGTTCAGGTACCTTCTCCTGCTTGGTACCAATGAGCAGGTATGTAGGACTCTGGTCCCTTGGTTGGACAACCAAGGTGCAGTGGGAGGAGAGGAAACCTCGACTGCCCGTCTCGTAGTCCTCATCTGAATCACAGGAGCGATCCACTTCCTGTACAGAGGCCTCCCGCATCTGCAGCTGCCCCAGAGGCAACTATGACAAAAAAAAAGGACAATATCTAATTACTGCTGCTAGGGGTCTCTCTTTCATCCATGAACACCCAACATTGTTGAAAACAGCTAGAGCTTTGTCATATATTTTGCTGAGTTGTGTACTTACATTATCCCAGATGTTTGTCAGCATTTTCATGCAGAAATCTTACATCATATATCTTCAAATAAACATACTATATTGACATAATTACACCTTTTTCCTTCTTCTTTCTTCTGTCTAAACAACAGTTGTAAGCACCTACTTGTCAAAGGCCTGTTATTTCGTTAAGACAACCAGTAAAAAGCAAAACCATTTTGAGGCAGGTGTTAATAATCACTAACAAAAGGCCAAATCGAAAGCAGACGAGGAGAGAAAAAAACAGAGGCTAGTTTTCTTAACCTTGTCTTCCTGATTACGATAGTAGTAGAAGACTTTTCCGACCAAAGAACACCACACCAGCTTCGAGTGTCCGTGTTTGACCTGAAACAAGAAGAAAAGTATGAGTAAAGTGTCAGGACTATGTGGCCGTTCAAAACAAATAAAAGACTGTACATTTTTTCTGTATTCTTTGAAACTCAGACCAAAGGAGTTTTCATAAAGCTTGACAGATGTTAGTCAGGGAGTTTCTACATCTGACCAGCAGATGTCCCAGGAGTGTGGAGGTGGGTGTGCAAATCATTTAAAAGAGCAACGTCAGGGAATTCAAGTGGCAGTTTGAACATCCATACAGGACGTTTTTTTTTTATTTCAAAGCAAAGTGACTCCTGTGATTCCTGCATTCAACTTCGCTTTAACCAGGAATGCAGCTGCACATGATAATTACACAACACCTTCTGCAACAGGCTTCTTTCAGAGAGTTTCGAAATGTGAATGGAGCAATGATGTCACTGGAGGATGGCGTCAACACGAAGCCAGCTGTGCATCCCTCAGAGGGGGTCGCCGGGGGTTAACTGCGCTGAGAAGCAGAATAGCCCCTGTCTGAACCGAGATCACGTCATAACCAGGAGATCAAAGGCAACTCTCAGGGAGGGATTGGGGGGGTTTGGCGAGAGGACGTGGGCTCCATCATCTCAGCTTGAGGCTGTCAGTCATCTGTCAGAGATCCATCACAGACACCCGTCAGATGTGCGAGCGTCTTTACCAAAAGACAGGCTTCAGTTCAGGAAAGGCAGAAAAAAAGGAGGGAGGAGGGGAGAAGAAATCTCAAGCATTCCAGCAGCTCGGGCAGTATAGCCGTGTCCAAACGTGCTCAGTCAAACCTTCCCCACCCCAGTGACAGACGCTGCTATATCTGTCTGAAAGAGCACGTTAAGCCGGAAAATGAGTTATTTCTGGCATCCTCTTCATGGAGACAGCCTGGTTAACCCATACCTCTTGTGAATATGCAATAAAAGCGGGGTAGGGAAGTAAGGATTAGTAATAAGTAAATCAAAATTCTTCACAAAGAATGCAATGCCAGTTAAAAACCTAATAAAATAAACAATACAAACAAAAAGTATGTACAAAAGTTTCATTATTTCTACACTGAATTTGTGTGATGTCAGATGCTATCAAAACTTTTTAATTAGTCGATCAGCAGAAAAAACAACACTGATAATCTATTAATCAACTTAAAGTAGTTTTTTTAGGAAAAAAGTTAAGATAGTTTATTAAACATTTCATTGTTTGTTAACAGTTAAATCAATTAACTACAAATTTACCAATTATTAATGATGGTTAAACCAAAGTCTTGTCTATTACACTCCCATCAAATAATAATTAAGGAGGCTTTGTTTGTTTTTTGCTAACTTAATATCATTAATATTTTACATTATACAGAAATTTCTTGCTAAGAGATTGATAGGAGGAAAAATACCACTTTTATGTCCACAGAGAGCAGCCATTAGCTTATCTTAGCTTAGCATAAAGATTGGGAACATTGTGAAACAGCCTGCAGAGGTAAAAAAAGCTCAGAAATTAGCACAAAATATCTCTTTTGTTTAATTTGTATAACAAAATAAAATGTTGTGTGCTCAATGAGTGCTTACGTACCTATTCATATAATCATCTCCTAGCAGTAGCTTCATATTAAGCTTAAAGACATCAGAGAATATTTATCTCATCTAATACTCTCCAAGTAAGATAACATGACTTCTATCTCCTGACCTTTGTGAGCCAACCTCTCACGGTGGGCTTGGCGGTGGTCTCCACCGTAACCGGTCCGCTGGCCTGGACTTTGAGTATGTTCTGCAGAACCCTGATCCACTCCTCGAGGATGTTGGGTGAATCGGCGGTCAGATAGAAGGTCTTCTTCTCTGTAATCAACTGATTAGACGAAAGGGGAGAAATATGGAAAAAATGCTGAGCCAAGCCGGCTGAGATAGCATCATCGTGTCAGACGAGATCAGAATCAGCTTGCGAAGAGCCAGGAAAACATTCCAGGCCAATACTATACCTGATGTCATTTTAAGCCGCTTCTCTGGTATGCAGCAGTAAAGCTCGACTGTGATGCTGCGCTATATGTGTGTGTAGCTGCATCTGCTGTCTAAGAACTGTATTTAAGTTTTCTCTTTTTCGTTCATGCCACAGTCCTTTGAAATGTAGATCTTTCAATTCTTTGCATTCGGATCCTAAGGATAAGGATTTCGGACATGTTTTCCACTTACTTGAAATGTCTGCGCTCCTTCTCCACGAACTATCCGGCAGGATGAGTTCAGCTCGATCTGACCCTGAGGTTTCCTGATCACGTCACTCTGAATACACACCAGAACACACACAATAATCGTCACTTCTGTCCAAAATCATATAATTACAAACTCAATCACAAAGTTTGCAGCTGCAGTGCTCATGTAATGTAAATGTTTTTTTCATTTACACTGACAACTACTTATGCCTTCAACTGCGGCCATCTTGCATGTAAACACGGAAGATTTTGAAATATTCCTGCAATGTTTTCTGTGCAGATATCAAAACCTTAGAAGGAAGCAGACAGGCTGGCTCACAGCGAGACACACTCACAGGAGATTTGTAGTAGAGGATCTCTCCATTCCTCAGGATGAACCAGCGACGTTTCCAGGCTTTCACCTGACTGCCCATCTTCAGCAGGTACCCAGACTTCTCCAGCATCTCCTACAGACACAAACAACACAGGAATCCTTTAAACACAACCGACTGGTCATACTGTGTTTGAGTTGTGTCTTGACAGTAGAATAAGGTGTAAAGCAGGACATCACTCACAGGCCCAGTGCTCTCACAGGAGTAGGAGGAGGTTCGCTGGACTTTATGCTCAGGTTCAGAGTAGTCACTGTCCAGAGAGTAGGCGTCAGGAGGAATAGCATAATCACTCTCTGAGCTGATGGAAGACATGGATACACCTTGGAAAACAGGAAAGGATACAGTAGAAGTAGTGAAAGGGAGAAAAACAAGCATGTTTATCTTTTTTGTTTTACTACAATTATACACCAATCCACAAAGAGCCTTTTCCTAGCTCCTGACATGACAACATCTGCAGTCCTCACCTCTCTTGACAGCACGTGGGCTCCCAGGGACACTGCTCTTCCTGTCTGGACTCAGGATAGAGGTCCGTAAACTGGCCAAGGAGCTGCTGTCATCCTCAGAACCCGAGTCATCATCAGGTAGAGGTACACTGCTGATCTGAGTGGCTTTCTGTAACAGTTGACAGAGTACTGTAAGGTAAAACAGCACCTACGGTGATGACATTTCTGTACAGATGAAAACTAGTCCGTAGCTAGAAGTAGCTAAGGGGCTGCTCAGCACAGATCCAGCTGCAATGTAAACCTTAAATAATCACTAAATAACATTTCACTCACCCCTTTCAGTGTGGTGTAGACTGGTACGTTGATATTCTTGTAGATCAACTGGCTGAACGGACCTGCCGCTGGATATTGGGGTAGGTTGGACACTGGGGAACATTAAGAATGAATCAGATTTTACGTGTATTTTTACAGTAGCATGCTATGCTATTACAAATAGCACCACATTTGTAGCTTAACATGATACCACAGGAAACATGGTGTAGCAGCAGCACAAGAAGCAAAGAGTCATTAAGTCAGTAAACTACCTCTGTGATGTCCCTTAGCCTACACAGCAATATATATAGGTTAGCTACTGTAACAGTCACCACCATGAGCTGAAAATGAATTTAAAGGTGCATTATGTAAGAATTAGCCACCTGTCGAATTCATACTCCATACCAAAAGGGGGCAGCAGCATATCACCAGAGTAACCGCTAACTGCTGCTAACTGTTACTGCCATTAGGTATAGTAGTAAGCTCAGTTAGCCATGCAGCTAGCAGTCAGGAGTAAGAAAACGTCAACAAAACTTGTTAAATAATGCCCCTTTAAGTTTTCATTGGTAAAAGGGATTATTATGAGCTCTTGTTTTGTTATTTCTTGTGTTATTTCGTCTTTTATAGGTCAAACAAGTCTCAAACATTACGACAACCTACTTCAAAGACAAAAGAGTTCTGTACACATGTTTCTTTTTCAATTGTGAGGATTAACAAACAAAGCTGGGGAAAAAATAAAATGGTGCCTTGTCTTAACAAGTTTATCAGGACTGTATGCTTCTCAAAAAAAGTTAAACAACCCTTGAACCAAAACAAAATACAACTGTTCCATGGTATTAATTTTACCAGAGATCAAAATGATCCAAGAACAGATTCACCTTAAGGCACAAACACGAGAGGAAGCTGAATAAGCTGAGCAAGCATGACTTAATCCACAACAGCCGCTTGGCAGTCAGCTCCGTGTACCTGGCAGTCAGGATGCTCAGCAGTCAGAGTGCTGTCAAACTTAACCGTCTGCATCCTGACAAAATGGATGATGATGTCGGGACAGAAAGCATAGCAGTAATTACACCCAGACCACCTCCTTTCATCGCAGCTGATTAAAAAGCAGCTTCTCCCTCGGCTCCTCTAAACCTCCCTCCACCTTGGCTTTTCCTCAGCTCTTTCAAAAAAAAAAAAGGGAGGCGAGGATCTAAACGGCCTCCCCGAAGAGGAGCCCACACCTGTGCAGGTGTGTGGAGCCTCGGGCCGGAGGAAGTGACATCAAAGGCGGCAATGACAGATCCAAACCAACCACACGCCTCCACAGCAGCTTTAGCATCAGCTGAATGACATGTCATTTCACAGTACTGACTCGTCTCCTGCACCACCCAGGCTCATGACGCGCACACACACACACACACACAGACACACACAGAGGGTTAAAGACTGCCAAAGCAGAAAAGAGATTGTCTTGATTCTGGCTGCAGGGGGACTCACCTCGTCCGGGGCCCCTGGCTCCAGGACTGGCCTCTGACACTCTCATTCCTGACTTTGCGACAGCGTAGATCCGACTCTCCTGCAGAAAATGTCAGAAATGTTTGTCTTCACTCAAAAACTCATCATAAACTCCTTCACATAGTGCAACATTCGGCCATTGAGATTCACGTTATTGCCGAGAGTTAAATGAGAAGATTGATACCATGCTCATATCTGTACGGTAAATATGAAATTTTCCTGCCAGCAGCAAATTAGCTTAGCTTAGCATCAGTATTCTTGTCTTACTCTCGGCAAGAAAGCAAATAAGCGTCTTTCCCATGTCACACTATTCCTTTCATCTCAAATAGAGTGCTGCGACTTTGTCTGAAACAAAAAGATAACAGATCTAATTGAATTGCTCATGCTTGCAGTTACAAGTCATTAGATATAAACAGCATTAAGTAATAGTGGAAGCATGCAGAATACTGGTCTCTCATACCCATGAAGGGAAGCGGTGCAAAGGCGGCGTTGGCGGCTTCAGCACCTCTGGATCCAGCCGCTCCAGCTCTTCTGCGAGTCCCACAAAGGAGACTCCATCCCGGGACGGCGCCTCTGATTCCGACCCCTCCACCACCCCGTCCATGCTGTCAGGGAGCCCATCGTCGATGTCTGTTTCTTCCACAACCTGCGAGAAGGCCAAGCTGGCGGTGCCTGCGCTCTTGAGGGTGGAGGAAGTAGAAGATGGGGTCATGATGTCTATGTTTACGTTGAGGTGGTGAAGTCTGTCCAGGCTGGGCTGCGGCTGGCTGTAGTGCTTCTTGACCAGCTGGATGCTGTCTCTGGGGGTGAGCGGAGTCCGTACTTTGGGTAACGTCATGCTGGTGCCTGACTGGTGAACTGGAGGATTCGGGAAGGGGTTGTTGGTAGAGGGGGAGCGCGACAGGAGCGGGCTTTTGGGTGTCAATCTGATGATCGACTCTGGGGAGCTCGGTCCATGGGCCATCTCGTAGGCTGAGGATGAAGATGAAGATGAAGAGGACGAGTGAAGGCACTGAGAGCGGAACTTGCTGTTGAGCTCATCGGAGGAGTTGTCTCTGTCAGACCCCCCTGCAGGACCCTCTGGGCCCACTGGGAGCTCTGGTCCACTAATGGAAACAGGGCTGCTGGGACCCTCCCTGCTCCAACCCTGAGAGAGAGCATCGTGGGCTACAAGGTCTCCGAGGCAAATCCCTTTACTGGAATGTTCGGGGGTCCTTTTCACATCTGAGGAGACAGATTGATAACATCTGAGAAAGCCTACATACCATGGAGGACCTTATGTTAAAGAAATACACAGAAGTAGTGTATTTTAAGATGTTGAGGAACTAGAACGAGAGCATTTAGAGAACATGGGTCAACAGTGGAGAAGTAGGTTTAAAAGTCTGTGGGCAGTTTGATGCATTTTGATGTTTTTTGCTGTAATTTTGAGTGACTTCAGTGCATCCAAGCTGTGATACACCACAACAGAGCCAAAAACTAAAAAAAGACTACAGGAATAATAGCTAACAATGGGATTTTGGTGATCAGCCAGACCTGAATTAAAAGAGACACTCACTGCTTCAAAAGCTTCCTGCCACCCATCCCAAGATAATATAAATGAAGGGTAGCACACCTGCTGGCGATGTCTTCATATTAGTGGCGGCTCCACGGGGACCAGTCTGTCTCCAGCTGTCATCTTGGGCAGGTGGTGTGCCGGGGCAGCTGGGAGGAAACAGCGGACTGCTGGGCACTAGGTGGGTATCCATTACAGGGGAGGTGGCAGGGGATCCAGAGGATGCAGGTTTCTCTAAGAGAGCTGAAGAGGAAAAGACAACACCCGTCACTTAAACTGTTTCCCACTGGAGCTCTGGGAATATATTCTGACAGATACACCAGCTCCCCACATGTCTACATGACATTTAACTCTGCTACTGCTAACAAAACAGTGTTACCCAATGGCTGACAGTAACAAAGGCCTTGTAGGTAAGTGAGTTTAAATCAATAAATGTGTTTGTAACGTTAATATAAGCAAAAGAAACTCATAAGGCTTTTACAAACATTTTTAAGCAGTCAATCAAATATCAAGAGCCTATAAATGTCTATTAATGGCACAATAAACATGTTCATTATGCTGTTATTAACACTTATATAGTCTTACTCATGTTAATAAGCATCTTATAAGGAAGTACAAGTGCCTTACTAACTATTAACAAGTGCTTATTACAAGGACCTTAATATAACGCAGTTTGTAATCAAACTACCTAAATGTACAAGGAAGCTGAGAGAAGCTTTGTTGATGGGCGGATGTGGGCTGCGGGGCTCAGGGGTAGAGCCAGCGTCTTGTTATCGGAAGGTCGCTGGTTCGATTCCCCTTCCAAGTGAACCCCAAATTGCTCCTGAAGTGCTGGTTGGCACCTTGCATGGCAGCCACCGCCATCAGTGTATGAATGTTTGAATTACTGTAAGTAAGTAGTTGGACAAAAGCGTCTGCTAAATGCCCTAAATGAATGAATGAAACTAATGCTGATTCCAAGTCCCCGACCACTTCACTTGGCAGTACAGTTTACAGAACAGTTGTCTGAATTCACCTTGTAGTTTGTCCTGCAGCAACATTATCTGTTCAGTCTGATTCAGATTGGCCAGTTTCAGCTGCTGGTTCTCTTGTTCCATCTGCAACAAAAGTTAAACCTTTAGCAGCCAAATACAGAGTATGGTGGAAAGAATAAGGAAATGCCATGCCTCTTCAAACTGCTTAATTACTGAGACACATTTGTCTTAGTTTATAAAAAAGCATGTTTAAATCCTCTGACTGCTGAACATAATACACCTTCAATCATAAGCATCTCTTGTTGCCACACATAATGTCTCCCAGAGGCTCATACTTCAGTGTTTCTATACATGTGTGAGCGTACCTCTCTGAGCTTAAAGGTGACCCAGTCTTTAATCTTGGCAGCCTTCTCCTCGATAATTTTTGCCTCCTGGGCTCTGACTAAGATCTGCAATCAGAGAAAAACAGAGGTTGTGGATTATTTCAAACTACATTTTATCAACATAAATGGATTATTTCTTTATCTGATGGCTCGGTCCATACCTGTTTTTCCAGCTGCATCTCTAATCTCTTTATCGCAGCATCTTTCTCTTGAACCTGACTGGTCAGGTCTTGATACTTTCTACACAGCGAGCTCTCCGATTCGCTGGTTTGTATATTTGCAGACTTCAGCTTTTCTTCCATGACATGGATCTGAAATGCATAATTAGAGCAGTGAATGCACGAGCACGGCCAAAAGACAGCTCAAATTTGCATGCTTCGTTTAGTTTTGATGGGCACCAGACAAAGCCAAGAAGAAAACACAGAGGATACTTTTTTTTGAAAACGCTGACGAGAAAAAGTTCTCTAAGCCCTTAGGTATTTCTTGTTTTTAAAGAAAGGGTGCTGTTAAATTACCACCTACAGAAACACCTGGAGCAGCCAGTAATGACAGCAAATCTGAGATTAAACACAAAGGCAAGAGAGACAGAGTATGTGTCATGTACAGTATGAGGTTTCTTATCCTCCAACCACACTCTCCTTTTGTTAAGTCCCATCAAAGGTTAACTCCCACTTAGTGGTTACAAGACCGAAACTTTATGGATCCCAATTTTAGGATTTCTTCTCAACGTTGAACATGAAATTTCATACAGTTCTTGATCTTGAGAACGAAAAGGACACAATCTTAATTTAATTTTAGAGCTTTTAGCTACAAATTCAAACTTTTCTTGTGATTGATGGACTCTCTCAGCACATAGAGTTTTACTCATATACAAACAATGAGACAATGTGAAATGCAGTTAATTATACTGAAATAAGTCCGATGGAAAAGTTATTTGTTATTTGCCTTTGTGCAGTCGTACGACTTCAAAAAGTGGAAATATCCTTTAACATTTGACAAGCTGTGGCCAAAAGGATGTGAACTGCCCCTCTACCTGTTTCTCAGCACTTTCAGCCCGCTGGTCAGCCTCCGTCACCCTCTGCTCCAGCTCCTGCATCTGGAATAGAGAGAAAAGAGGTTGCAGTCGTTCTTCTACAGCCAAGAACAACAGGTTCTGGCAAGACACATCTCATAACCCTGTACTGTAAGAGTGACAACCAAAACCCAGGTCTACCTACACAAACACACACCTACACAGTTAATCCTTCATAATCACTTTTGCCACAGGGAAGACATTTTAAGATGAATGTAGTGAGAAGATTTAACAGAACCAGAGTGTTAGGAGAACATCCCTTATCGAGACAATCTTGCTGAATCAATAAAACAATAGAAGTGCTAAAGAAAGAAGAAGAAAGCTGGACAAAATATCAGAAAAAAGCAGCAAAAAAAGGATAATCTTCAGTAAAATTAAATAATTTCCTGTCTAACAAAGATGCCACTTCAAGCAGAGGGACGTACACGTACAGTAGGACCAGCAGAGAGGCCCTCAGAGGTGGCTGAACATCTTTCACACTGACACCGCCGGTCAAACAACAGTGTGATAGAAGAATGCCACCATGTGTGTGCGCAAGCTTGTGTCACCTTTTGTGCAAGCATGCATACTCGTGCTTTCAAAGGCAAACACTCTCCATCCTGCAAGTATGCACACATCTGCAAGTGCCCTCTCTCTCAGCGAGCCACGCAGACACAAGTGCATGCACAAAATACCCCTAAATGCTTGCACACACACACACACACACACACACACACACACACACACACACAAGTTCAACACAGGACTCCCTCTCTTGTGAGTTCAGTGACCCAGGTGAAAGGAGAACAAACACACTAATGGATTCACGCTGCTCGAGAGATGCATTTGAATTCCTCCCGTCATCTTTGTTTCCCTTCCCTTTGCTTCTTTATTTCTCCCTTTCTCGTCACCTCCATAAGGGCCCCCTGATTCCCAGAATCCACCACTCACAACATGTGAACGCTTCCTCGCAGCCAGACTAACACTGACTAAACCCAGAGCGAATGCTGATGGTTAGTGGTTGGATGACTCTTCACCTCAAGGTCAAAAGCCTTCATTGTGAGTCAAAGGCTTTGCCGAGCTCGAGCCGAAGAGCAAACAGCACTTTGTCCTCAATTCAAAAAAACAAAATAGGAGAGGCAACATAACACTTGAATATAAAGTGCCCCAGAAGTCACAATGTTGAACAGATCAGTAATCAGAATAGGCCATCAGAAAGCTGCTGCATCCAGTTTGAGAACAAGTGAGAGGTCAGGAGGTGGAGCTGGGTGGACCTTGAGTCGTGGCTGTGAATGAGAGCTAGCAGTGAGAGTGTGAAGCCAACACAAAGGACTAAATGGTGGTGATATCAGCACTGAAAGAAGAAGCTTCTGACAAAGTTTGTGCAGAGAACAGCTTTAGCATTACTACTGGTGAATAAGAGGCTTCCTAAGGGGCATTTTCTTGGCAGTTCCCAACTGCACCAACACAGCCCTCGCAGACGAACTCAAGCACACCTTCACCAACCAAAGCCGTCATGTTCGGGTTGCTTTTTAATCGATGTTATTAAAAGGTATCAACTATGTTTTTCATGCAATTGTGTCTTGTTTGTTTTTTTATATAGTTAAACTGCCCTCGGGTTGGTTCGGTCAAGCTGCGTCGATACGTCGTTATGCATTTTTAATCAAATTTAGTTTTTAAATGACTTAAGCTACTTCAAAAATATGTCCACACCCACCTCGGTAACTGCAGAGGTAAATTCTTGTGTACAAGTATGCACAGGTTTAAAATCACTGTCATATCTCTGCCTGTTGGGTCCTAACTCAAACCAGTCACGAGTGACCTGATGGTAACAAATTGGCTTCTGTAACCTTAAGGCCATCAGATATGGATGACAACTGTGTCAGGTAGCGCTGTCAGTTTATCTCTCTGTCTGTCTCTGTCTGATTAGTCACCGCAGAGTCCAACTGTTGAGGCCTGAGTCGCTGAGCAGGCATGAGACAACTATGCGTGCAATCCAGCATCTGTGCAACACACTTGTTTCTGCTGCTGAGGAGGCTGAAATGGATGAGGTGGGAGTCATGTTTCGCAAAGGTTCGTATTAGCAGTCTGAGTTGCATTTATCGCCAGACTTTAAGGATTAGTGTCATGATATTCTGAGTATTGTCTGAGCAGGAAGAAGCTTGTATAGATTATTACTCTGTGCCGTCTACAACACATGCCATACAGTTTCACTTACTAACATGTTCCTTGGTTACCATGAACATGGGCCCTGCAGTTTGTTTGCGATCAATCCCAAGGGCTAAAAATAGCTCCAATCAATGCATTCTTGTTTGAGTAGCTTTCACTAAAAACTCCAGTCCGGCTGTTTTAGGAGAGGATATAGCCATTTTAAAATGTTTAAATCTTCAGTTGGACTGAATTTCGTGAGATTTATTGACAAAAAGAAAGAAAATTTAGACTATAACCAGCCAACTGAAAATGACAGATTGACGCTAAATCTTCATTTGTTTAAACTTTTTTTTCTGGCATAGAGTTTTGCAGAATACTCTGGTAGGGGAGCAGAGTGTCAGCCCCCTCTGCCTCAGTGTGGATTCCAGAGGGACAGATAATATGCAAGGAATTGAAGATAAGATGGGAGGAGGTTACAGACACCAGATCATCTGCTTCACAGACAGCTAGCAGATCTGCCACAACTAAATATCTGTTTACTGTTGCTGTCAGACACTAACTGACTGAGATCTGATCCTATAGATTAGATCCTGTCCGCATTTTTCCTCCCTTTTCCTCTCTGTTTCACACCGTTTATGTGACCAGGGTCTGAAAATGTGAAGGTAAAACGGGTCTACTCTCACCATGCATTAGTTTCACTGTGAAATATCAGTTCACTGAGTGCTCCACCTGCCTCTCGACTTTAATCATTAACCCTTCTGCACTGCTGATGGTTAGTAATGACTCCAGATAAATCATTGAATGTTAAAACGCCTGTACAAAAAAGCGCAGGGGGAAGAGAAATGAGGCACTGGTAGAGAAAAAAATACAGAATCACACAGTATGAATACTGTGTAGGACACAAGGGTATCTTAATAAGTGAGAGAGCTAATGAAGTGATCATACAAGACAAGACAAAACTACAAAACTCCCACAGGAATGCCAGCTCTTAACCAATCCCTCACAGGGTTAAAAACACAGGCTACAAAAAAACAAACCAACCATAACATGAAAAACAGGCTGAGGCAAATGAGCTATTAGAAAGTGCTGATCCAAACAAATCCTCTCATGAAAATAAATGTTTATGCACACCAATGAACCTCATGACCTCCCCGCAGTCATCCTCGCTGACTGATACCGCCGGTCTGAGTGTGAAAGTAACAGTGTTTCTGCTCCTCGAGCCACGTGAGGCTTATGGAAGAGATTAATCTAATTTGACCAGTATTAGATTATCCACGTAATGAAAGGACAACCTTGAAGTGGGAATACCCCCCGATTAAAGATTCCTCGGATTGAAGTGTATCAATATTCTTGGAAAGCCTAGCAAACACATTTAAAACTTTCTGGATCATCTTCCTACTTGAGGATTTTTCTCTTGAAGGCCATTCTCTGACACAGCTCGAGTCTTTGTTTATTGGACGCCAGTATGCTTCTTCATAACGGCTCAAAAGATAGCTGCAGACGCAACCTTTCCAGCGTCAGATTGGGGTGGCTGTGTCGGATCATTTCTTGTGACTTTTCCAAAACTGTGCAGAGATGATAAGGAGCCAGGGTTTGAATTTCTCTCTCAAGCTTCTTTCTCACCGAGCGCAACACTGTGACTATCACGTCTCCTCCCTATCTATGACAGCCAGCTTTTTACTCCACGTTCTAACGCGGCTATTTGGACAAACTATAAACACGTCTGATTTCTGACATGGTTTTCCAACACGTCATATGAACTACTTCTCAGCATAATCCTTCCCTTAGGGCTGCTTCATGATCTCTTGTCTTTTGCAATTAGTTGACTATAATCAGTTCATGTTAGCCATCCGCCTGATGAAGAAACAGCAGGGTCAAAACCTCGCTGGTTTCAGTCCAATAAAGCACTCAAGGCTACAGAGCAGAAACCTCTAATATTGAGCAAGTCTCTACTTTTTCCCAACTCTGAACCAAACTGGAACTGGAAAGTTAAGATTTCAAGATTTATTTTGCCAACAAACGTAGAAGCCTTTGGTCATTCAAATCTGGAGTTTCTTTTTTTAATTATAAAGTCGTGTCATCAGAATCAGCACCGGTCTAATTCCAGTTCTTTCTGCCTGGAGAGGTTTCTGTTTTTATAGGCCACCAGCTGACAGCTGTCGATTGCACTTTCCTAATCCACAGTAAAAACAAAAAAAAACAAAAAAACCCCTCTCAGATGGAGTCCTCATCCTGTTACACTCCTCACAAGGCAAATGGGGCATCTCCTACTCTCTTCTCCCTCACTCACAGTCAACCTCTGGGGATAAATGCCATGTCACAGGCAACCACGTCAACTTTTTTTTTTTTTTTTTTCATGTTTTTCCATACCAAAGTGGGTCAATGTGTAAAACACTCCTAACTTGGCAAGAGAGGAGATGAAGAGCGTGAAGCAGACTTTCCAAACAGCAATAACATGACGGAATGGTAGTCACTCAGCACCCTCCCCCCCTCAAGAAAAACTCAGAAAAACACACTCAGCAGCACGGGCCTCCACTTAAACCCTGTGCTGCGTGTGAGTGTGTACGCATGTGTGTTAGCTAGAGGAGTGAGAGAAAAAGTTAGAGATTAATTAGCTTGTTTTCAACTTTGCAACGTGGCCAAAAAGAACAATAAATACTGTGTGTGCTGGGTATTAACTTTGTGTTTTTTTATGCGGACAGTAATTAGTCCATTTTCAGAGAAAGTTTCAACTCCCCTCTACTCTTGGCATCATACTGAAATGAATATTACAAATGGGGAGCTAACAGTGTGTTCGTGTATGCTTTTTCAAGTTGCAACTAATTTTATTGGTGGTTGAGAAATAAGGCTGGCATTATTTCGTATTTTTCTGGTCAAAAAATCCGATAAAAAGACCAAAACCAACACCGTGTTAACATTCGGTCCACCTTTCTGTACTCGTACTCTTTCATTAGTGCTAGAAATGAGGTGGATAGGATTATTAACAACATAATAAACAATAACAACAAATTTTGCCTTTTATAAGTCGTGAACTTTTACCCTTTGGCTGGCGTAGATCCTTCTTCAAGATCACTGTAGTGGAAGAACCCTTTTTAATGATTCTTTCATAGTGTGTGTGTTTGTGTTACACGGGATCTCACAGACGAGCTGGAGGTCTGACAGAACCTGACAGAGGCCACAGCGGGGAGCCGTCCTGCTTTTATCAGACACAGGGTCATGTTTGGACCGTAAACATCCTGCTCACTGACTGGATGAACCGCTCCAGCACCGCAGAGTAAGAGATGATACAGAAAAGAGTACGACCGTGGCAGCTCCGAGCCATCTGAGTCAATAAATGGCGGACACTTGTGAAAATACAGAAGAAATCGACCGAAAACTGCAGAAAAGTCAAGACAGGGGAAGAGTTTTTCTGCTACTACACTCACTCCTCTTTCCTCCACTCCAAACACTTCCAACTCTTTCACCAACAAATCTTCAGAGCAGAGTTGAATCTCCTGATGACAGTTGATTACTTTCCAAAGTGTCTGGTAGTCGGGCTTTACAACAGCCACAACTTTACAAGCATTTGGCTGGCGACTGGCGGTTATTTCCAAAACTAGAGGGGAAGCACCAGGAGTGATGAGTTAAATGTTAAATATTCATCTTGGCTGCGACTGTAGCCAACCTCTGATGACACAGAGTGAGTGGACCGAATGTTTACCAAATAAACTGAGTAATCTCATCTGTCTTTATGCGCACACATAAACACACAATCATCTGCACCTGTATGATTCACTTGCTTTAATTGTCTCCTCATGCTGCAAAACACTTAAAAACACTGCCAGAAGAAGAAGAAGAAGAAGAAGAAGAGGAAGATGACGAAGCAGATCTGCACAGTGTTAGGCCAGGATATCTTGTGGCATTCTCAAGATGAAAGTGGCACGACAAGTTTAAACAGCCACATGTTCAGTTCGTTTTACATTATGTATGCCAAATCAGAGCCAGGCCACATCATCAGTTCAAACATGTGACATGTACTGTAGTTTGAGCTGAACAAAGCAGGCAAGGTCTTACTCAAAATCCAGTTAGCTCTCATTTTCTGTCCGTTTCTGAACCTCCTAATCCATTCACTGAAGTGTTTTATGATAAAAGTGCCACTTTCGCAAACACGCCCTGGCTTTTTTGGCACTTTGGGTGTATTTGGTTGTTTGTTACCATGGCAGCAAAGAGGGAGCTCTGTCAATCTTTGTGCCGACTCTCAATATAACCAGCTGATCCAAGTGAAGAGTCGCTGCAACTGGCCCCAGAAGACTCGAATCCTTATCAGAAAAACCCTGCACGCATGATGACCTTCTCTCTTACCTTCTCTGCCAGCAGCTCGCGGATTTTACCCGCCTGGAGCCGGAACCTCAGCAGCTGCATCTCCAGAGCGATGCAGCGTTTCTGCCAATCCACGCTGGCTACTTTGACGGCTCCCGGCCCGCCGCTGCTGTCCAGCACGTCAGCCATGGCGAAGATTCAGAGCTCTGCCTCTGGACTCGGACTGCACTGAAAAAGACAGAAAACACACGGCTATTCACCAGTTCGAGCTAACATAGGATATGGCTTGTCTGATTTGAGCGGCCTGTCAAGAGCCATTGGACACACTGTACGCGAAATAACAACTTTGTCCTTAGTGATTAGTTATATTTAACTGAAATCTAAATCATAGCCCCAACAGGGTGCACAAATAACCCTGTGATGGTATTTCCTCAAGCAGTCCTGCTTCTGTTTTCATTTACAGTGAGGGATGAAAAAAAAGTGACTTAACCTCATTAAAAGCTGTTTGCTGACCACACTTCCCATGATTCACTGAGGAAACGTGAGAAAAGCAAACACTCACGATGACTCCGCAATGACAAGTTTAATGAACGCTTCCTCTCACTTTCTGTGTTGCTCTGTGACATGCAACCGCAAAGAAAAAATACATACATACGCATAACACGCGGCTGGAAAGACTGCCACAGCCGTAACCTTTCTTTCCTTTGCGTCCGCTGTCTCTCCACATGCCCACACACACTGAACAAAACCTCAGCGGGGAGGCTGTGTGTCAGCGGGGGAGTCGGGTTCATGCGTGCCGGCTTCCAGGCCTGCCAGCTACAAAGCAGGTCAGCGCTCTGCTTTTTAGCCAAATTACCTACTAACCCAATCCCCTGGTCCTTCCCCACCTCCCCACCCCACAACTCCCTCACCATGCAATCCCTTCTTAATTACAAGGCAAGACTGAAACGGGATCCTGTGCAGCACAATAGTGTCTTTCTGCATGACAGTCCCATCACAGCTAGAGAGGGGGGCCGTCAGCTCGCCTCGGCAAAGAAAGGAGGAAGGAATGTGTGAGAATGAATGGGTCGGGTGCTGAATGTGGGAAACTGGGGCGCTGAGGTTATTTTTACCTGAGGAGGATTGACTAGCGGCTATTTTTCTCTGGACAGATACTCATTCACAAAGGTTAAGGCCCCAACTTAATAAAAATCTGATTATCTTGAGATAAAAGTAGCCGTAACGATCAGCTTTAGGGTTATAACTCACAAACGCCCAACGATGATGTCGAGGTGCGGAAGAATTTGAGTGAAAGTTTGCATATCATTAAACCCTTGAACCCTAATGCATTCTTAAGTATCTTAAATTATGAAAAAAAAGTATTCTACTTAAACAATACATATACAGGACATTATACCTGTCTGTTCCAACTCATAAAGAAAGTACATTAATTTGCCCACTTCCTGATGGTAAGATAAGAAGATCCATACATCTATCGTGCCTGCACGGGCAGTGTTAACCGAACGCTAGCAGCCAGTTAAGCTAAGCTAATTTGCCAGCATGCATTCTTTGTGCAAGAAAACAAATAAGCATATTTCCCAAAATGATTCCTTTAACTGAAGCCATACTATGTCGTTTTAGCTGAACCCATTCACAACTGGAAACGTTCTAATAACACTTTGTGTTAAAGACAATTTCCCTTAAATTTCCCCCAAAACACCAAAACAACACAAAACAGTGATTCAAATAAACTTCAGTCGGGGCTTTTAAGTAGAAATGAAACCAAATCAAGTTCATAAGGAAGTTGAAAAGTTAAGTAGTATCCAGACAGACTCAAAGTGCTGCCAGACTCTGTCAGCAGAACAGCAGACGTTCAAAGTCCAGCCACTATAACTGCACCATAGCACTCCCTACAATTAGCATGCTCATAAATACAGGCCTAGCAAACAAATTACAGAAGTCATGCATGTGGAGGTTTCACCAGCCGACCGCGGTACCCAGGGCCTGGACATTCAAGGTCTAGCTACCGACATCTCTTTCTCTCTCTCTTTCCGGGGCAGACTGGAGGTTATAAAGGTCAAGCGTGGGGAAGAGCAGAAAAATCAGGCCGCTTGAACGAGCCCTGCTGCGCCACACCGGGGCAAGCCAGGACAGATGAGGCCAGGCCCTCCTCCAGAGGAGCTAACAGCTGGGTGCAAACAAGCCATTTGATGCTTAAACACTCTCAGCACTGCTATGCCAATTCTCCCCGGAACAATTCATTCAGCGCTCCCTGCATGTTGGACGTGACGGAGCCGTTACAGTTCATGCCAACTGATGCCAGGAAACACTTCTGAACAATCAGCAAGAGGAAAGTTAAAATGTATCATGAGTAGGAAGTGGAATAAAGGCAACTGGAGTTTACAAAAGGCAGCATCTCCTCTCTGCACCAGAGTGCATAAATATAAAGTCAACCCAAAATCAGCAGCCGGTCAAGAATGAGGTCATTTTCACTGTGTGTGTAGGAGTAATGCAGCTTTTGTTACAGTGAAGATTTAAACCCGAGTCAAGTTCTCTTTTTTTGAGTATAACCCTTCATTGTGGGATGGTTTATGGCTGTAGTTCTCAAACTTTTTCACATTAGTGACCCATAAACTGACTGATAGAAATCAGACAATAGGCCCTAATTTAAGACATTAAATTCCCAGTGTCCCTCATCTGACAAGAATATGTCTTTCAGATGTTTTTGCCCATTTGTCCATTTGTTGGTTGGTTGGTTTGTCAGCAGGATTAAACCAAATCTACTGACTGGATTTCCATGAAACTCGGATGGAGGATGGGTCTAGGCTCAGAATACACCCAATTAAGTTTTGATGCCAATCCGGATAAAGGGCCTTGGCGGAGGTGTGCACTCTACTGAGTGTTTGAAACCTTTGACCAAAATAGTCATACATTCTGTCACAGTGCTACGTATGGATAGAATTATGGTGAAATTAAATGATTCCCCTTTTTTCCTTGGGACCCCCTGGAAGTCCCTCAAGGACCACTGTGGGACCTTGAACCTCACTTTGAGAACCACCAGTATATAGAAATGCAGAAGCCACTTAGTCAATGGTTATATATAGATTCTAATAAAAACAATTCTCTTCTGCAGTATCTTCTCTGTCTGGTATATTACGCCAATGCTCGAAACATTCAAGTGATGGGTGGGGATGAAAGCCCAGATACAAAAACAACGTTTCCAGGATCTGCATGGTGGATCCATGAAGTAACATGAAGGCCACCCAGAGCGGGTGGGTGTGAAGAGGTGGATGCATTGGTGGAGCTGAAGCCCAGAATGGCGAGTCCTCTCCTGGCTGCAGACTGACACGAAGGCCCTGGGAGCTTCTCTACTTCCATCTAGCTGCGAGAACTTGCAGGCAACCGTGGCCAGAGCAAACAGTGGGGAAGACGACTGAATGGAAACGCCACCGCAACGATCCCAGCAGGATCGTTTCTACGGCTGCCATCGCCTACGACTGCTTTCCACTGGCTACACTGACAGTTATACGGCATTATTCCTTGGACTGAGTGAGATTTGATATCCAGCGAGGAGAGTTTTTATTCAAAAATGTGGAAGCTATCAGAGATCGTAGTTGTTTGGACTGGATGCCGTGCGTGTGTCTGTCTGGCTGTCGACTGCACCTTTTGCTCCATCAAATGTTTGAGGGTGTGCGCTGCTCTTTGGAGGATGCAACAAGCCCAATTGGTTTAAACCTCCTCAATCACCACATATTCAAACACAAGCTCCCCGGCCAGTCGTAACTCTTCAGACACAGATGGAGATACACACAGAAATAGATTGGAAACAGACACATGTGCACACACACACACGCGCGCACACACACGCTGACACACTGCTGAGCATGCAGCTGCGGTGATGTAAGTGATTAGGTGGTTCAGTGATATCATCCCCACCAGACATTTCAAATCCCCGCTGTTGTTGTCTCTGCTGAGGTCCGACTTGGCTTCCCCACGTTTTTGGCATCGCCCCTTCACCCCCTTCAAATAAAAAATGATTCCCATCAAACGGCACAGGAGCATGTGTGAAAATCTGGGTCAGTCGCTGCTGATCGGTGTCAGCGTGGCAGATCTCTGTGTGTACAAGAGGAGACAAAGACAAATTATCCCAGAGCACGAGGAGTCAAGTGTGGGTGTGTTAAATATTGCCTTATCTTCTCCTCTGTGGCCCCGAGTGTTTAACAAAGGGGACCTCTGTCGACTCCCATCCGGTCAAGTAGGCCTCACGCTTTTGTTTGAATTAGCGCCTCTCTATTCTGGTCCCATTTTAAAGCTACAGCTGCAGCGCAGTCCTATAAATAAAGAGGTGAATCTCCACATTTCTTAACCTTTGACCCCATTCTTGGAAATCTGAGAGGTTCGGTGCAAAAGGAGAACGTTCCAAAACTTTAAAAAATGACAGCATCTCGTCATAATTCAGACTCAAAGGGCAATTTTAACTGAGCAATGACTCAAATTAGACATTTGAAGCACAAGTCGTCAGCCTTCTTTTTTGAAATCACCTTTCTCCTCCTCACATTCATCATCTTATCTATCTTGTCTTACTCCTCTTCCTCTTCCCCTCCTCCACCTCTCACTTTCCATCCTCCTGCGGCTCCTTCCCCTCACCTCCTGCAGCACCTTTCCCACCCTCCTCTTCCTTCCCTCCTCCTGCTTCTTGCCAGCAAGCAAACCTGCTGCTCTCTCCCAGCTCAGGTTAATGACAGGCCCTCAGCAAACTGACCACACTCATTATCAGTCTCCGGCTTAAACACAGGCCCTTGCATTCTTATGTGCTGAGGTGTAAACATATACCTCTTGCAGCTCTCCTGTCCTGCACACACACTTAGTCCTCCTTTGCTTCTTGAAAAAAAAAACGCATGAGTTATAGCAAAAGACACCCCTAGCCATATATTTTGAGACAGTATATATCTTCTGGTCGTGTTTCAGCTTAGGGAGGTGTTCAGTAACAGCTCGGGCTGCCGTATGGAGCAGTATGGATGATTTCTCCAGATGCGCACAACGATGAGAAGGACGCAAACGCAACCAAGAAGATGTACATTTCTTTTCTGGATTCACATACAGACTTAAAATAGATTTAAATGAACGTTTTAGAGCTGCTCCAAGGGCAAGCAGTGGCCAAGATTTTGTCCAAAAAAGGCCACAAGGAACAGGTGTGCCAGACGCGCACAGCTCAGTGGAATAGTAGCAACCGTAAAACCGTCAGTCAGCGAAAAAAAAAAAGAAAAAAAAGTTCAAGCAGACCTCTCACACATCTCTCAAAATACTCTGCCGCTGCGGCTGTGGCTTTTGTCGCCAACAACCTCGCGCGTCTTCCTTGGTTCAACGCGCCAGAGCGTGATATGGTGAGAAACGAAGGAGATAAGTGTGTTTCTGTAGCGCAGCTCCCTCACGGCTACTTTACCTTGTGACTCTGTTGTCTCTCTCTCCCCCCACAGTCGGCTTTCTGCGCTCACGGACACCTTCCCCGGCAAGTCGTCGCAGCTCGGCTCATAACTTCTTCCTCAGCGCGTCGACTCTCTCCTCGCTCTCATTCCTCATTCATTTCTCCTCGCCCAGTGTTTCATGTCTTCATGTCGCGCCGTCCCGCTGCTGTCCTTGGCTTTTCTTTGGAGCGCAGACGTGTGTGGGTCTCACTCACTCTGAGCTCCATTCAACAGACTCATCCCATATTCCTTTAAAGGGCCCATTGCGGGATCAAATTTCTTCAGGAGTCAGGCCCCCCCCTTATGTGCAGCAGGAGCTGCTCAGGATATTGCATTAAGGCTGGCTCGGGTTTTTTTTTCTTCTTTAGGATGTAAACAGTCCTGTGAAGATTTCTTTGAGCTGAAGGAGAAAAAGTCTGTCGCCCTTTAGCTCCACACAGTAACAAAACCAGAGGTTATTTAAGCCCATAGGTTGACATGCTGGAGCTGATTGTTGGTTTTCCATTAAAAAAGTTCATTAAAGGAGCACTATGCACGTTCTCAGAGGAAAATAAGGTCTCAAGAACACTGTTTGAAGCTAGATAGGTGGCGGGGTCCGCCACATGTAAACAAAGTAAAACAGTATGAAGTTGTGTTGTCCTTTAAAGTCAGTTCGTTTATTCAGTTATGAAGATGAAGAGAGTTTGTTTATTAAGATAAAAAAAAAAAAAAATGAAGATCTTTCTCTTTGGATTAAAATTTCTTCCCCAAAACTACATAGTGCACCTTTAACTGGTTAATTGTGAGGCTCGACTTGGCTAAATGCTAATGTACCATAGCCTATATTAAGTGTCATAGCAACACCAATGCTAGTGTGCTATCAAGCTTACAATAACTATGCTAAATGCTGATATTAAGCGATAGTTCAACATGTTATTGTGTTACCATGCTAGGGCCTGAAAATAATATCATAGAATATATATCTCAATGTTTGGATGCTAGGACTGGGTGACAAAATCAAATATCAATATCAATATTTTTGACCAAACACCCCAATATCGATTCCTGCATGATAGTGTCACGGAAAATTGTTTCTCATGTGGGGAGGCTAAATCCCCACAAAAGAAAAGGTAAGAGAAGCTAACTTGTTTAGGTTTGTACGGTTAGCAACCAGGTAAAGGTTGGGGTAACTTGCCGTCTTCAGCGTGTAGTTTGCTAGCTCGGAGGTTGTTGTTGGTGTCCAATAAACGTTTTCTTGACTTTTATGATGCCGGCACGGGTAGGCCCAGAGAAGGACGCCAACAGCGTGTTCATGGGGGCTGGGCCTCACAGATAACTGTACAAAGACACAACTGTACACCTCTGTACTGGGGCGGTGGAGGCTAGTCAAAGAACCAAGGTGATTTACGGAGTGAGTAATGGACAGATATAGCTTTTTATTTATATGGTTAAGTAGTTGCTAACTGCTGCTAAATGTAGCTGCCATTAGCAAATTAGCTCAGTTCGCGGTCCTATTTGCTATTTCGGGGGATGGATGGTCGCAACACATATTCAGCTGTTAGTTACTGCAAATGCCTATGAATGTTAGCTTCCTATTCTTACAGGACACAGAATTATGCCGAGGAAAAAGCATGGGAACTCACATTTTGATTTAAGGTGAGCACAGAGAAACTTTGCCTCTCCAGCAAGGAGTATAAAACATTTATCCTGCACAGTGGATGTCAAGTAACTCGAAGTCAAACACACTTTTGAGTGGAGGTGGGTGTTAAAGTAATTTTCAGCACTCTGTTTATTACCTCTGATTCGAAATCAAGAACTTAGAGACCACCAACAGGGAACATTGAGAAGTCCAACTTTCAGGTTTTAAGTAGCCTAATTACAGTATGTTTGTTTATTGGCAAGGCTCGCAGGCTGGGCTTTACTGGAATCAAAAGTTGTTAAACCACTGTGTGGAGCTTTGCAACTGTAATGAATCATTATCTGGGCAGTAAAAAGAATTGTGAGGGGATAATTTGGGATGGTTTGAGACCACACCAACAAAATACAAGTGTGCTCAGGTCTCAGATCCCCTTCAGGGTCCTGGCCTTCATTCTCCAAACCTCACAAGGATTCCCTCAAATGTCAGAAAATAGCTCACAGTCAAGCTGCTTTAATCAGCGCTGTAGTTTAGAAACAAATGGGGCCCTAATCAAAAAGGCAGACTTGTGGCTCTGGTGGGAAGATCGGCTTCCATTCTGAAGTCTTCGCACATCTCCATCTGGAACGTTTCATAATGTCCGTCTGAGATTTTGACTTGTCGCTTGTTACACCTAAACAAATAGCTCACATTCGTCTCTTGCTAACCTTACATTCACATCAGATACTAAGTCATAACAGAACTGCAGCGCCTCGGTATAATGTAATAATATAAGAAAACAGCGCTTCAAATCTAATTATAATATGTCCTGAAATGGAACCATGGCATGATTTTTTTTTTTAACTTTGCGTGTTAATGTAACAGGCATGCCGTGGCGTGACACACCCTGCTGCATCCACTGACTGAATCGCACAAATCCAGAGCGCACACATGATGACAGAATCAGACACAGACAAAGAGCGCACGCAAATAACCACATGTACTCCTACGGCTGCTGGTCTGCGCAGAAAGTGGATCAGGATGCTGCGTGACATGGAAATAATATCACATGTTCTCATGATCAAGTAGGCTAACTCTGTTAAACCGGCTCCAAAGGGCATCTGTGTTTTTCTTTATTACCAAAGGCGTCAGCTTCTATCATGTATGAATGCGAAGCTTATAAGGCCTCGCTAGTGGCTCTCTGAGGCAGTCCTTGTTGTGTTCCCACAGGAAGCAAAGCAAATGTTTTGTGCATCGAGATTGCGTACAAAGTCAGTGCAAAGATGGGAATAGAGGCAATTTTGTGTGTTTTCGAGCTGGGAGGCTGCAAATTTGCCATCAGTCTCGTATTCTCGTACATTGCGCATACATTGTTATCCAGAGAGCTAGCCTACGCTCACATTTTTTGACCCACATCTGGTTCAAGCCAGATTTGTATATCATTCAAAGCCCTTATCATAACCTGCTCAGACAATATGTGAAGTGTCACACAGCTCAAACAACTTGAATATGAGACTATTTAGTGGCTTTATTTACTTTAATGTGAGAATTTAGTGGTAACTGGAGCTGAAACTATCAGCAGTACCTAATGGACTCTAGTGGGTGTGACTTACTCAGGAACAAATACACGTCACTGTGCATATGAAAATGTTCTCATATGATTAACCGCTCCTTTCTAGAGAAAATCTTCCGAAATTCCACCATGGAAAAGGTCTACTCTGGAAGTGGGAGGGGTGAGTTTACAGCAGGGATTTCGGGGCTATAGCTTATGAGGCTAAAGGCTCTGCCTTGTGTTGCACAATAAGTCAGTGCCTCAGTGCTCTCAGTCAAAACAACTGGTGTCAGGCCTACATGGTTTACATGCCTATTCTCGGGCACGGCTGCCAGCGAGAGGCAGGACAGTGGAGAGGGAGCTTAAGGCCAGTTTCACCAAGTGTTCGCAGATTAATGTGTTTTCTTACAGCTATTTAACCTCCAGAGCTGTGTGATGACCCAGACAGTGGCCGGGTCAATGAGCAGAGACCAGACTGACCCATCGTATGCCAAAGGCAGAGGCATTGGATGACAGTGCATTCAGATTCGTCATAATTACAGGTCTGGAACATGGCAGGAAAGATAAGATGAGGGTTCGATGGCTGTAACTGCTCTATATTTTTCTTGTCAACGAATCCCAAAGTATTTTCTGCCAATGCAGCTTATTTCTCTCCCCCATTATCGTCTAAAATCGACTAAAAAAACCCATCGAGAAGTGACAGATAGTTGCAATCCCACATAAACTCTCCTGCTGTTGTAGATACATCTTAGCACACCAAATCCATGGCTAAAAATAGTTTTAAAGAAATGCATATTCACAGTTTAATAAACCTTTATAAATAAATAAAGATAGTTGATTGCTGAGTCTCATTCACAAGTCGTCAAATCAACGCTTTGGGTGAGAAGTTCGGACCGAATACCGACCCAAAGCGTTGGCACTTTACAACTTGGGAATGAGACTCAACAATCAACTTTCATTCTCCAAAATCGCTTTCGCAATCGCTTTTAAACTCAAAAAGTCAAAATGCCTGCAAAGTATTTAAAACTTTCAGTCCACCAGTATCAGAAAACAGGTCTTCGATGACAGTGGCGAGACGGCGCGACAGAGGGTACACTGACATAGATTTGTCGGGGCTGTTTAGTGTTCGAAGTTCTAGGAAACCACAATAAAACAAGGAAAAAGTCTGCTTTCAGTTTTCATTCACTTCACATCCAAATGGAACAGACTGCCGGAAAAATCTCAACGTAGACTCAGTCATTCCACTAGCATTTTAAAGCCATAATTTTAGCAAACACAGCAGTTGAAAGCACTTGTTTTTATGATGACTTTGCATGCATTTTTTTTTATTTGACCAAAGCTGCCTTTAGTTGAGTTATGTTCTTGTTTTTTAATGTGTTCACTTTATTTTGCATCTCTCAGGACTTTGACTGAGTTTTAATTGACCTCGTACACAAAAAGAACTCTCCCACAACATAAATAAAGATCCAGATGTCAAAGGCTGGTCGACTGACTATTGACCCATCTCCGACACTGACACTGACACTGACACTGACACTGCTTGGCTACTTCCCTGCGGCTGTTATTCGGCCACTTGTCTTACCCCTCACAGCAGCACTGAAGCAGAGCATTGCCTCGTTTTTCTCACATGTTGACTGCCTGTAACTACTGAGGATTTTGTTAGGCTAACAAATAGGTCTCCTTTTCCCTCTCTGATGTCCTTTGAGCATTTTATTGCCATTTGGCCAGCCGTGCTGGAACCACAGAGGGAGTGGAGCATGATGGAAACTCCATATAAAAAGAAAATAAACCAAACTCACTTTAACAGCAACGTTGTGAGAGAGAGGACAGCGTCGAGGATGAGAGATGCAAAGGACAACATGTTTGACACTGAGGGGAGGTGGTGGTGAACATACATTATGAGTTTTTATGGCGGAAAAAACTACTCACCATTTCATTTTTCACCCTCTGTGATAACAAGACCGTTAACTCCTCTCCCCTTTGCCTCCTTATCCTCTCGTTTTCTTTTTCAGTGCTGTGCTTCCTCCTCACTCTGTGTGTGGTCTGCTCGGTTAGCTGCATTGTGGCTTCAAGTTAACAAATGCTATGTGTTGCAGGTAGGGGTCATCTCGCTTTTGGCCACTGCTGTGAAAGGAAACAGTAGAAAGCCAGTTTTACACCCAGGCGCCACACTCTAAAAATCACTGCTAGATTAACTTTACTCAGAAGCCATGGGTGGAGAACCACCCAAGACAGGGGTTTGTTTTGACCCAGTGTTGATGTTCTCTATCTCTATGTTATTATTTAATCTTTTTAAGCTATACTGTAAAATTTAAAAACTAGAACAATGGAAATTAAAGTGTGTTTCCGGCCACTTGTGTTATATGAATATTAGGATTTCATTATATCAAGGTAAACAGCTGTTGGTCCTAAGTTTTCTGTCAGGTGCCATAAAATGATTGCATAAGAAGAGGGTGCAATAATGGAAATAATGGAAAACAATGTAGAAGACGTGACGAAAGTGTAACATTTCTACATTATCGTGTATAAACTTGAGGAACTTTACAGTCTCCTCATTGCTCCATGTAGATCTGATGTTTATCTGCTGCCATTTTTTGTTTCTGCAAGGTCTCCAGCTCAGCCAAAAGTAAAAACGTTCGTGTTATTTCCACTTCTGTTTTGAATTTACGACATTTTTAGTCAAGCTTTTAGTCATAAATTGAAAATGTGCATAAAATCACGTGGATGGACTTACTTATTTGTTACTGATTAATAGTAACATGTGTATTCCAATGTTGAGTGTAATATGCCAGGCCTATTCAGATTTGTAAAATCACGATAAGACCAGTAAGAGTGAACCAAAACTGTAAAATCATGTTAAAAAAACAAAGATCCAAGGCCCTGTTCATGCAAAAAGGTTCAAAAAAACTTTATTCAGATTTCTACTTCATGCTGAAATTCTTAAAAACATTGACAATGCATGTAAAGAAGCTGAGTAGCAACCCACACGTAGCCACACAAACCTTTTGTGTATCTTTGTGCATGAAGAGTGCCTTGGATCTTTCTTTTTTTAGCCTCTCTGTTCCCTGCCAAAGAGCATCTTCACCTCATTTTCTTTGGACTTCCGAGTCACTCCAGACTTTGTCCCTCTGAAGACAGTAAAATTACAGCTTGGAAGCTAAACAATAAACTGAAACTCACTATAAAGCTCTGTAAAGCTGAGGGAGCTGCAGATTTGGGTGATGACTCTCTGTACGTTCATCACTTTCAGCAACCTTTTTCACATTTGTAACATTGTTATTATGAAAAAACCTATTATAGCGGCTTTAAGGTAAAACGTGTTGTATCTGGGCCACAGTAACCATATTTAATAACCCAAAACCCAACGATTTTTTAGTGTGTAAACTCTGTAATTTAATACTGAACATGTGTTATAGGCATTAGTGCAGGGGTTTAGCCTGGCATTGTGCGTGCCGTCAACATCATCAGCACAGGAGCTGTTGGAAAATATGCCTGGTGAGTGAGATGTAAAGCAGTGACAGTGGCTGTGGAGGCAGACAGTGTGAGTGTGGTCAGACAGTGATCCTTAAATCACAGGTCCAGAGAGTGATGACTGTTTAGCCAGTTCACAATAACACTCATTTCATATAGCTGCACGTGGGAGTGCGTGCGTGTGTGTAGCTCTAAAAGACATAAGTTGGCATGCACCGTGTACACAGTAAACGTGTGTTTGCGCCCGAGTGCTCGCTTGTATGTGTGTATCATGAAACCCTGTAAAAATCTAAATTACAACGCAGAGCCTGGTGGTCATGCGTTGCAGCGATTTACCATAGGTAGATCCAGCCAGAGTGTTTGCAAATCACAGCCAGTCCACAAACCACCACACCACAATTGTTGAATATAGTTTTCCACCCCGACTAAAGCTGTGAAACTAGCCACGTTCACATCCTGCGGTCGCAAATTCACAGCTACAGTCGAAAAAGATTTCACTCTGACAAGCCCTTAGTGTCATATCTGATACTTTAAAAGCCCTATCCTCTTATTGGATTATGCAACTGGGAGTTTAACTTTCCTTTAAGAAAACACACACGTGCACTAGAGGGACGAGTTCAGTGTTTTCCTGAAGAACGTTTAGACGAGGAAGGGATTCAACCTCCTAACCTCGCAGCTATGGGGTGGTCTCATTTACCACCAGGCTATCCAAGAAAAGATATAATGCAGCTGTTACAGGGAAGAACGCCTAAAGGAACAGTTCAACATTTTGAGAATTACACTCATTTGCCTTTTTGTTGAGAGTTAGATGAGAAGACTATTACCACTAACATGTCTGTATGATAAATATGAAGCTAACGTCAGCAGACAGTCAGCTTAGCTAAGCATGTAGGCTGACAACAAGGCAAAACAGCAAGCCTGGCTCTGTCTAAATCAGCACAGTCTTCAGGATAAATGCTTAGCTTGACTGTTGAGTGTTTATCCTGTGATATAGCCCTTTTGAGTTTCCCGCTTTTTCTTGTCAGTCAACACACTTTGTAAACTCTGTTTTTAAAGCTGCTATATAAATAAAGTGTATAACTATATCATTATATAAAATGTCGGCAGTTAACGTAAACATATGTAGACATTTGTACGTGTCATAGACTACGCACCATATTGATATTTCGACAAAACGTTTCATATCATGTTCACATTACATGTTTATGACCTGACTTTCATATCGGGAGGTGGGGGTGAGAAGGCTGCCAAGCCAGTGACTGGAGTTCAAGACTGGGTTTCAACATTTGTAAGCGTCACACCGCTGGATATTTTCCAGGAGACTTCGGGATAATTTCCCGCTGTGTGTTGTGAACAAAACAGGTAGTTTAAGCCAAAACATGATGTTTTCCTAACCCTAACCAAGTGTTTTTATGCCTAAACCTAAGCTACCCAAGTAGAAACATTAAGAAATGTTCAGTGAAGGGACTTGGGTTGCTAAATTAGAAAAAAATTAGCCTGACCGAGGGTTATGAATATTATTTCTTGCTGGTTGGTTCCAGCCATGGCATGGTGTGATTCATAACCCCTGTAAAATGAAAGCAAATACATGTATTCTCATCTAGGGTTTTTCCCACTGCACTTAGGGCCTAGGGCTTAGAAGCTCCTTAGCCCCAGGCTAAGAAACCGTTCACCCTGGTACAATCCTTGCCCATCCCAAAATGGGCTAACCCCAACATTAGCTTATGGGCTTGCTGGCCCTGCTCTAGAGCAGGGTTAGCCCAAAGCTGGTAGAGTTATCCCCTGAAAAAATGTTTCTGAGAAGGAGCTAAGTTACCCCAGGGCCAACTCTTAACCTAGGGTGAAAGATAGCCCTGTGCCAGCAATATGCAATGATAAAAGCCCTAAACTCTCTGCCAGAAAGCAAATAAGTGTATTTCCTAAAATGTCAAAGTATCCCTTTAATGTTTAAATGCCTCAACAGGAAGTAAACCATCTTTGCAAGGAGACCTTTTGACTCCTTGGATGGTAGTGGTGGTGTTTGAAATATGTTTTTGAGCACTGAATCTGACTTTCACCACCACAAAATGAACTTCTGGTAGAAAAGAAACCCACATTCTCTGATGCTCTGTCACCACATTCACTGTCCTCATACTTGAAGGGGGCAGCATAGCAGGCGTTGCGCACCAAACAAACACCACTGTTGTTTGGAGACTGTCAAAACAAAGTGAGGGTGAGTGGAAATGTCCGCTTGCACACGTTGCAGGCATCGAGGGGATCTCAATCCATCACGGTGATTCCCACAGACAAAACAGTCAACACCAAGGACAGACAAGATCAGCCGGGGCACAATACAATCTCTGTTTACTATGGGAAACCATGCATCAAGTGAGAAAGAGCGCAGGGAGACAAGGAACAGCGGAGCGAGAGATAGAAGTCGGGTGCAAAGCCAGATAGTGTGCATGATGTGTTTAGAAATTTGGAAAGAACACAGTAAAACAGGGTGGAGGTAGAAAAGCAGGGCGTTCTGCAAACAGAGGATGAGGCAATGTCACATGATCTTTTGAAGCCCGATGGATGGGGAGCTGTGAAAGCTCGGGGACAATGGAGAGTATGAGAGCATGAAATGGAGAAAACCCAGCATTGTAAACTGTGACTCTCCAGCCTGAAGGCTTCACTCCTCTGAGGGAAATTCTGGCTGCGGTCCTGCAGCGCGACTGGCCCGTTGTCAGCCGCTACAGAGCGAGAGTGTTGTGCATGAAGAGATGATAAGATCCAGCTTTGATAAGCGTCTCGTTTTGACACGAGCAGACAGGATGTGAGGTTTGGGTGCCACCGTATTGAAGAAAAACAGATACGAGAATTCAAAGTTGACAAAATGTGGATCGATAATGCACTTTGATCACTGCTTTTTCTTTTCAACTTCATACTTTATATGAGAGCAGCGGCAGAAGAAGTCTTTAGATGCTTTACTTTAACTTTTTTAGATTTTCTTGGTAGTGTCCTGTGGTTCCCAACCTAAGGGTCAGGCCCCCTACAGAGGGCCACAAGATCTGAGGGGTCATGGGATGATAATGGGAGAGAAAAGAAGAAAAAACAAAGAGAAAGTCAGATAAATTTATGGACTTAAAACAATAGATTGACATTTTGAAAGTACATTTATAGGGAGAGAGAAAAGATAGAGTACTCGGCTGAACCATGTAACCAGCAGCCAGCAGATGTTAGCTTAGCTTAGCACAAAGAGGAAACTTTCTTTGTTGGAACCGCTAAAAAATCAAAAGTAAATGTACTTTTTTTTACATCCCAACTCTGTTTGAGACACAATTCTTGAGGCTGGTAAACGAAACTCGTCTTTCATTTGATATGTTTTGTTTTTCCCCACCTCCACTTCCTCTGTTGGCCCTCTGGGGACGCCTGTGTGAATGTGTGAATACATCTGTTGTTGGTGCTGGTGCTCAGTAGCACAGAGTGAGCTGTGAGCTCTAAGAGAAGGTGCGAGGCCCACACAGGCCTCCATACAACCTACGAAACACACTGCTTTCCTCTGCTTGTGTGTGTTCCACCTGTTGAAAGGATGACGTCTCTTTACCTCCAGAAGAAGAGATGGAAGAGTGTGAATGCCCCACAGAGGGATTAGCGCCGACACATCCATGTTTTCTCAAGGGCACCGAACATACCACACACATGCTGACACTGACAAAGTCTTGATATACATTTATTTAGCAGAGAAAAGGTTCTCAAGCATCATCTCTGCCACACATTCCCAGATGCTGCTGCAGACTGGTCATCGTCACCCGCAGTTTGACGTGTTGAGCACAAAACAGCTCAAAATGACCTCCCCAAGGGAAACTGTTAAGCACATCCCCAAACCAGACTTTTATGAAGCCATAAATCCGCTGGTCAGTCAGCGCTGAGAGGTGTTTGTTATCTGCCAGCCAGCTTCTGCAGAGGAGGAGAGGAGACACTGAGGGCGACTTTGTGTAAACACATACCAAACTGGCTTTGTTGTTAAAGAGACCCACCAGAGGTCCAGAAGGGACTTCAAGGGACAAGGAACAGGATAAAGAGAGCCGCGACAGGCTTGTAAACCTATACACCGCCACACACCGCACCATGGAAAGCCATAAGATAAAAGTGAGTTTTTAAGGAGAGATTTAAAGAAAGATACTGAGCCTGGCTGCCTAAATATATATGCATGTTATATATGTATAAATAACAGCAAAAGCCTGGTCATCTTTGGTGACGTATCAAGATTTTGGAACCATTAAGGGGATGCTGGCAGAGGATCTCAAGCAGAGTCAGGCTTTTAGGAAGTAAGCAAATCACAGATGTAGGCAAGAACCTTTCAAGGCCTTAAAAAAAGCATTAAATTCAGCAAGGATTGGTGTAATGTGGTCGCTTTTCTTTGTACGTGTTAAAACCTGACAGCCACGTTTATGGTAATCCAGTGGGAATCCATCCAGCACTTTTTCCAGACATTTCATTACAAAACCAAAGATTGTAACCTCAAGGTGGAGCTAAAAGTAGTCCACCAAAGTCAGTTGGATTAATGTTCTGGGAACCATGAATGCTTATCTGAGATACTTTCATGGATAAGTGAAAAGTTTGGCCTGCAGATGTGATGAAAGATCACACAATCACTTAAGTCATTACAATTCATCCCCTGGGGACCACGAATGTTTGTATCATTCATGGAAATCGGTCCTATAATTGTTGACGAATTTGTTCAATGTGCTGAAGATAGAAACAAGATGATTCTAACCAACCACCATTTAACAGCCAAGTAAAAGTTCAAGACATGAAGCATGGCCTGAATTATAGAAACGATAACTGTTTGAATCAATGAAACGATGAAGTTGTGATTTGCATGGAGTTGTACAGTAGTTAACCGCAGCGTCTGTATCCTCACGGTCGTGTTCGACAGAGCGAAGAGGCGGAAAAACGTGAGAAATATGAACTCGGCCTTCCCACTCATCCCACCTTGGCTTCTCCTTCTCCTCGTATGTCAGCCTCTTTCATCTCAGTGAGCGCAGAGCTGATGTCATCCACATGAAGTCAAATGACTCCAGCAGCATTCGTTCACAAAGAGGAAGAATAAGGTCGATTTGGAGGTGAGGAGTGAAGAGAGAAATAAAGGGGGGGGGGGGGGGGGGGGGGGGGGGGGGCGTAGGAGTGGGAGGAGGTGGCAAAGGAAGACGGATGAGTGAGGAGAAAGGACTGAGGAGAGGAGGGAGAGAAAACACAGGGCGGAGGTTAGAGGGGGGCAGAGTGATGGTTTTAGCAGCAGTATAGAGAGGAAAAACAGCTCCCTGCTACACAACTCAAGAAACAGACCATATGGTTGGCCTGCCTGTGTGGTGTTGTCCGTCTGTCTGTGTGCAGCTTTAGCAGGGCTGACAGTGAAGAAGCTCAAGAAGGAACACGAGGGAGGAAGATAGAAGATTAAAGTGGAGGATGAAAATAAATAACTGAAGACAAGAGTGGATGACAGACGGTGAGAGAAGAGGAAGGTAGAGAGATCAAACTTTGCTGTCTCGGTCAACTCATTGTAATCTTAGTGGCATGCTGCCCTCTGCTGGACAGTAAACGATCTGCTCTCCATGTTCATTACTTTTAAATTTTTACCACAAGAGGCCGGTAGAACTTCAGCCTCTTTGTTATAGATGCATTTGGATGAAAAGGCTCTGGACAATACACAACATTTTTAAAGTTTGATGCTGAGCTACTTCTACTCCACTGATGTAATCCAATGCGCCAGTGTTGTACTTTTACTCCATTACATTTATTTGACAACTTTAGTTACCCCGTGCTTAATTGGATTGCAGAATCAGTGACATCTTATCTTTAAAAACAGAACTCCAAATATGTTCTTGCGTGAGGTCAAACAAGGTGTCAGACTTGCTTCCTCACCCTCCCTCGCCCTGGAATTATGGGAACGGACGACCAAACGAAACGCATGGTTACCTTAATTTGTCTGTGAACATTGGGGATCATGTCAGTGCACAAAATAATAAAATGTACAACAAAGGTTGAAGTTGTTTTTAGACATTTTGATGCAGAAATGTCATTTTATTTGCCAGTGTTGGAATGTAATTAAGTACATCACCCAAGTGCTGTGCTACTTAAGTATTTCCATTTTATACAACTTAATACTTCTTCTGGGATGTGGTTCATACTTTAATTTCTATTCCATTACATTCTTCTGACAGGTTTAATCACTAGTTTCTTTGCAGCTTACAATTTTTCACACCCTTCCTGTTTAGTAAAGACTACATTTTTGCTAATTATGCTGATTCTGAATTTGAATTTCCCTGATAAACTAAGTGATTAATTGATCCTTTATGGGTGGAGAAAATTCTGCCATCTCTTAAACCAAATAAACTATATAAACCCCCTTTTGGATGATCTGAAAAAAGTCCTCATCAGCTTTTACTGAGCTCATGTATCCCACCCTGTGTGTTTCTCCTCTCTGCTTGATTCAACACACTGTTATCAAGGAAGATGCACCATATAAACACAATTTGAAACCATGTCTTATATAACCACGCCCCCCTCTGCATTACATAACTGCTTTCTGGGGCAGAGTAATGCTCGATATGACTAGAAAACTTGTTTGATGTGTAAAATCCCCTTTCACAGTTCCCCTCTAATGTTGGAAGCACAAGGACCGATTAACCGAACAGGAGGCTTCACTGTGTGTAGGTGATGCCCCTTGGTCCACTATTAATTGAATTCAAGTCATGTTGAGACTTAGTGTTGCAAATAGTATTATCATGCTTAACATGCGCTTAGTGATTCATTTGCTTATCAATGTTTTATCATATATCCAGTCTCAGATACGTTAGATCTGTATCCCTGCCACTATTGTTTATCATCTTCATTCTAAGTCGATTCTAAATTCAAAAGCTGACATGTTTTTGCTTTGAAACTGCACGTAGCTGCACCCAGTGACATGTAAGTGTTCCTCGGTTTGATGTCATTTGTCCTCCTCCCACCAGACCACTAACCAGCTTAATTTGTCTAACTAATCAATGTCGGAGCGGGCTACGTCACATGTTTGAAAAATTACTATAATTGGATTTTCTTTCATTTTTTTCTTTTAAATTGCCAATTGGTAACAGTCTGCATCATGTTTTCCACAAGATGGATATCTTGTGTTGGAATACAGTTTGTGTTTTTCCTCAGTGAACGCGAGTGAATGGAAAAGAAAATGATGTTTAAGGCTTCTCGTACAGACTGCAGATGCTTTTTGTGCAGGCGTATTCCTTAAAAATATGTTATACAGCTGTCAAACACAACAGTTGTGTTAATCACCAAATGTTCTGCTCTTTGATGGCTTGGCTGTACACACATATAACAATAGAGTAAATAACACCAGACTCTTGAAACAAATAGCTCCCCTTCTGCTGCGCCACCCTCCTCCTGTTCTCAGAAAACGCTTTAAAGAACTATTAACAGATGCTGCCACCGCTAAAACACACTGACACAGTCAATTTGTCTTTTGTCCACTTCTTGTCGGTTTTTGTCTTTAACCTGCTCCCCCAGCCAACTCCTCCACCTCCACCTCCTGAATGAAGCAGGGTGGCGAGAGAAAGACGACTAGTTGTGTGGGACAGTTAGAGTGGATAGGTTTCTGAAATGGGGGTTGTTTAGCAGTTATACGTGAAGGAAAAGCGTCCGAGCCCCAACGCCGCAGCGGGAAAGGGGGGCAGAAGGTCACGACCTTGGTATCGGCTTCTTGGTGGGGGTGTGCATCCCGAAAAAAAGAAAGGGACAAGACAATTGAGCACTCTCTCTGTACACTCAGCCCCACCGGCCTCCACCCGCTCTACACCCCCAGCAACGCCACATCCCATTGAATAACGGACACTTTGATCAAAGGGGAATTCCAGCTCTCCGTCTCTTGCCGTCACTATCTCGTCAGTCAACTGGAGCGAAGGATGGAGGACATACTGGTTATTCAGTTTCTGGTATACTGATTAGAACACAATGGAGCCTCACGCTGTGTCAGTTATGTGTGTGTGTTAAAGCATCCTCTACGCCACTATATGCAGACACGCACACAGTGCACATCCCAAACAGGCTCGCTCTATGACCACGACCCTATAGCAGGTGGTGTGAGGGCAACAATTGCTTGGGCCGGAATCTGTTCTCGGCCAGCTGTGGAGACGCCGGCCAACGGCAGGAACTGCCTGAAGAGCTGGTACTGAGGAGTTTAACTGGCAGAGGGACAGAGTCGTGGGACAGGGGCAAAGAGATCCAGGCAGATGACCACTTCAGGGAGTCACAGTTAGATCGTAGAGGATGGGAAACATAGAAGAAGACTGATGAGACTGAGCTGAGACTGGGAAAGTTTCCGAAGGCCCAGACACACCAAACCTACATCAAAGATGTCCAGGTCTACTGTTGTGTCGCCTCACGTTGCCTGAGGCCCGGCCAAAAAGCTGCACTTGAACACACCGCAAAGACTACAGCCGACAGCCAACTAGCTCGTTCGCTCTGCACCTGTGTGAGAGGAAACAACTCTCCGTACCACCAGCTGGCGGTAGTCTGTAATTTGGGTTTCAAAGGTCCAGTGTGCAGGATTTAAATGAATGGACTGGCTGAAATAGAATATAATATTCACAATTATGTTTTTATTACTGTATAATCACCTGCGACTAAGGATCGTTGTGTTTCCGTTATCTTAGAATGAGCCTTTTTTAACTACAGAGGCTCTCTCCAGCGAAGAGGAACCACTAAATCAGAACGCACAAAACAAACATTGGCTGTAAAGCGGCCTTAACATATTTTTCCGCACCAGGTATTTGTTTTTTTGGACTATGTTCCTCCTGTTGCGTCAGAGTTGGCTGTCCACACACAAAACATTTAAATTTTGTGGAAAAAAGCTCTGACATTATGAATGTCATTATGGATATCAGCACACAACAGGAGGAGGACTCTAGAGGACTAGGCTCTGTGGCGCAATGGATAGCGCGTTGGACTTCTAGTTAATCGCAGGAGAAGTGATTCAAAGGTTGTGGGTTCGAGTCCCACCAGAGTCGAGCTTTATACAGTAGATGTACAAAGTTGTTCAACTTCACACACTATGTGACTATTTGAGAAAGTGGGGGCGGCTGTGGCTCAGGGGCAGCGTCTTGTTATCGGAAGGTCGCTGGTTCAATTCCCCTAGTCTGCATGTCAAATACTGAACCCCAAAATACTGCTCCTGATGTGCTGGTCAGCACCTTGCATGGCAGCCACCGCCATCAGTGTATGAATGATTTACTGTAAGTTGTTTTGGACAAAAAGCATCTGCTAAATGCCCTAAAAAAACATGTAATGGAGGATTTTGTTGGGTGGTGCAAGACAAAGGAGCTGACAGAATTATGCCTGCCCTGAACCCTGTATCCATCCAGGGGAAGGTCTGTCTATCTATCTATACGGAACTTTAACCATGCTTCACTGCAATACATATAGGCACACATCAAACCACTTCTTCATTGTTACACATACTGTATTATCTGCCGTACCGACACACATCCTCTTTATGTTTCTCTGACTTCCTCCGTGGGATTTGTGCCATCTGAAGGGTTCCTGCACAGCTGTCGTGCTGCATTAACTGCACATTTTCCACACCAACCAAGACTAATGTAAGAACTGAGGGAGCGAGGCAGGGATGGCGCTCGCTGACGCAATCTTTCAGTCAGACATGATCTACATATTAAATGTGCTGAGTAGCTTAAATTTGCAGGAGAACATTTTTATGCTATTATGCTCTTGTTTCAAATTCTGGTCTGTTGTTAAGATAAATATTCAACTTGCTGCGATCAGGGAGGACGGTTTTCAGCATACACCGGCAGGTAAAACCAAAAGATATGACACATTTGAGAGAGAAATGGGGTGCATGCACAACATGGTGTGATGTTGTTTTAAGTTCACTATTTTCCTTTGTTTGGCTAACTTGGAGTTTTATTTTTGAGACCTTTCTCATCATTTAACTCCTCATGTTTCTCCTTCACCTGTCTAGATCTGAGGAATTTACCTGGTGTCTGTAATGTTATTATTATTAGCAATGGGAGCGATGGCCAAAACTTTGAAAACAATGTCGAGCTGCAGTGGATTGACTTGAATTTACTTCTTACGACTGGCCAGTAAGTGAACAAAACAACACATATCTCTGTTTCTAAAACAACATGATGGCTGCAGCGTAAGAGGTGAAATTTGACAAAGTGTCAGGGCCAAAATTGTTCCTCCAGGAAATGTTTAGGAGCATGTTTCAGGCCATTTGGAGTATATTGGTACCTATTTGTATTGACACTTTTTTGGCTCTACCAGGCCTTTGTCGTACATTGTCATAACTTTCCTTAGAAACATATCATGTTGCTTAAGTACCTTAACGTGCGTTATCATGTCCTGTCCTTTTTCTCCTGACCGTCCATCGCTGACCTCTTCCGTATTCGTACTTTACAGTTTTCACAGTACTTCTCCGCACTTCCTCCTCGGCAGCTGTAATAATTACTACAGCCACTAGAGGTCGTCGCCTAACAACAAATGTAAATATGGCTTGTAATTAGCTGCTTTCATGTGCGACCTACGTGGTCTTCTTTCTGCTGAAGACCGGCTCGACTTGAGACCTGTAACACATCAATCTGACGTTTGAGCTTCCCACCCTGAACATGACATCAGAGTGAATATGGTCTATTGGGTCTTCAGGCGCATGTCTTTTTTTTCTTACTTAATCCACTGGGCAGATGCAGTACATCATGGAAAATCACTCTCCTGAGCAGATGTGACGAATGCAAGAGCAGAGGAGGTTAGTCTGGGAAGATGTTGTTATGTTGGGCTGGACCACCGCACAGGGCAGCCAGTGTCTCCCTCCTGCCAGGGCCGGAGTTTCCTCTCACCACCTGATTCAGCAGCTCACATCTGCGCTGAATTAGCATCCTAACAGTCGTACCCAAACCCCTGGAGCCAGCCAAACAAGGGGCCGAAGCAAACAGATCCCCATGACACACAGACTAATGCAGCCAGACGGACAGCCCACAGAAACGCCTCACATGTTCCACAGAGGGAATGCAAAACATCCTGCGCTCAGCAGCACCTCAGAGCGCGGCGCACATCTGGGCTGCAGATGTCAGCAGAAAAGAGGCGAGAGGCTGCTGCACGGTGCTGGTGTGTGTGAGTGACTGTGTGTATCCATATTGACTTTGTATATAGAGGCCGTGCACACGTGTGTCTATGTGTATAACCAAATGGGCCGTAGCGGGAGCAGCAGTTTTGTGGGTGGAAGGAGAGAGGGTGAGAGGTAACTTCACAGGAGTGGGTACAATCAGCCATTGAGAGCTGGAGTCTGTTTAGAAAGGCGTGGAGGCTCGACATCTATGCTGGAAGAGAAGATGTTTCAGGTCAGCGGAAGACAAACACACAGACGGAGGCAGATGTTCTGACCACTGCATACACTCAGTGAAAAAAAGGGAAGAAAAAAGGGAAGAAAAATGAACAGAAACATATAAATAAATATAAACGTGTAATGAAAGCGGGCCCGCCCTGTGCCTTCACATCATAGCAGCAAGCCTTGAAATATGCATGATGTAATATTGGCCCGATCTTCAAGAAGGAGAGCCGTGAATACATAGAAATCTGAGGAGGCGGAAGAGAGCGCCTGACTTCATTCCAGCGTTCCTGTGTTTTGCAATGTTTACGAGGCCGATATGATCTCACAACACCATGACCTGAGCGGAGTCTGCAGATTCATCTGGAGTGGCTGTGTATGACCATAGAGAATAACAGGATCTAACGACTCATGACTCATCTCATGACCCAAGATGTCATTAGCGTCACTGTCATGTTGAAGAGTTGACTGAGTTGCTGTTGGCTGAAGGGATCACACGTTGGTCTTCGAATGTTAAAATGATAATCGAGGGCTAATATGGTCATAAGTCCGTCGCGTCTCGTCTGAATGACAGCCCTGCCACATAAATTACTTTTGTTACAGTTTTAATCTGGTCCGTCTCACATATTTTTAGATGTATTGTGGTTATTTTTGTCAGCCTAGAGCTTCGACTCGAAGAAATATTTTGACATTTTAGAAATATGCTCATTCTTATTCATAGAAGACTGATACCACTTGTATCTCTATTCATTAAAGAAACAATATGTGACATTCTGGAGAAGGATATTTGATTGTTGAGTCTCATTTCCCAGGTCGTCAAATTCTGGTGCTTCGGATTAGAATTTTGGGCTGAATACCGACCCAAAGCGCTGCTATTCGACGACCTGGGAATGAGACTCAAGAATCAGCTATCTCCTCATCACCGTTTGTAACTCTTATTTGTGTAATTTAACTTCCCTGTCTGCACGGCTTTCAGCAAAGTTATTATCATTTACTACAATTTACCTGAACTTTATAAAACATTCATTAAAAGTGCTTAAAACAGTCAGCAGCACACAGCAAATCTATGCTCCAAGTAGTCTCGAATAAGAATAAATGTCAACCTAGATATGTAAAGTCATAAACAAAAAAAAGAGAGTACGTTTTAAGAGATAAGATCTGTTGCTCAGGTCAGGTTGATCTGAGACAAAAGGCATGCAAGGCCTCAAACAGCCTTTCTGCTGTGAACTTTAAATGTCAGCCGGGGTGCAGTGTTGCTTCTGTCCACTAGGTGCCACTTGTGCTCTGTCTCGTCACTGGTTGAGGGCAGAGATTCACTCACCCTCTCCAGACGAGTTTAAAACCTTGTGATCTGTGAAAAATCTGATTTCTGCCCGAGACTGAGACACAGATGATGGAGGCAAACACAACCATGCACTGTCTGCTTTCCCTCTGTGACAAAATCAAAGCATATTTAACTGTTGCAGCATCTCATTTTCTTTCTGTCTCCAATTTGTCCACACACAGACACACATATACAGAACAAACCACACACACTGCACATAAAACACCTAATACACACTACAAACATCCACACGTGCATCAGTATCACATGTATTATGTACCTTTCTTTGCACTCTCGGGTCATATTTCTGAATGAATGCTACAGGATGCCTGAGGCTTGTTTCCTGGCACAGATGAAACACCTGTAGGTCTCATGAATGACTGGAAACAGCTTCAGCAGTAACCACAGCAGAATGTGGCCCGCCAGGTGAACTTTCCAGGCATTGTTGTTGTTGTCGGTGTTGTCCTCAGATCACATCAGGCTACTGTTTCCTTTCCTCTCCCTAGCACGTTTGTTTCTCCAGAGGGACACCCAGGGCAGTGTTTAAGAAGCCCAGAGGGACACGGAGATGAGAGCAGGGTAAACACATTGAAGGGAGGCCGTAAAAAGACAAGAGGCTAGAAGCTGTGGTCACAAAGTGAGTCAACTTACTCCAGAAAAGTTTCCATGAACAGATGGAGAAGTGGTCCAGTGCCCAAAATCAGTTATGTAAAAGTGATTTAAGTGATAAAAGCAAGCTGCTTCTTAGTGATTTTACTCTCATGAGATTTTGAAAAGGCTGACAGTGTGCTGTGTGTACAAAAACAAGTGGAATATAAAATCCCATGTTTGATTATTGGGAATGAACCATCTAATCAGTTGTTTTAAAGGAGTCGCTCAACATTTTGGCGAACATACTCAACAGCTGGCAGCCAGTTAGCTTAGCTTAGCTTATCTTAGCGTATTGACCGGAGTCAGGGGTAAACTGGCTGTATTGTACAAATGTGCAAATAGGTGGATTTTATTTCCTTTTGACAGAGCTGCCTTATCTGTTTCCTTTTTTTCCAGTCTTTGTGCTGAGCTACCCTAAGTTAACCAGCTTTGACTATCATCTAACTGCAGTGATTTCAGATTACACAGTACAGTTTTTTTTTTTTTTTGGGGGGGGGGGGGGCACTCCTCCATCTTTTGAGTTGATATAACTAACTTTGACATCACTAAGGATGAATAAAGAAGAAAAGAAAAGAAAATTTTGCTTTTAAGAACGCGTTCGCCTACGCATGATGGCTGCCTTGTGTATCTTGCGTCCATTTGGTACGTTGGTTGTGCACGTCCTCGGAAATTAACGCTGCCCATCTGCAAGTTGCAATACACACATGAATGGGGATATGAGGACAGTGTAGGGCCTGTCTGGGGATGCTTACCAGCTAGGTGCTAATTTTGTAAGTTTGTAGTCTGGTGCCGTGCAGGAAGTGCACTGTTAGTTCATCAGAGCTTGTTTTCTGAAAAAATCTGCATGCTGTGACTGAAAACAAGAATGTAATAGTAAAGTTGTGGGTGGGAAAATAAAAAAATAATGAGCTTAAACTAGCTACAAAGTTGGCACTAAGAGTGGCGCCTTTCATATAGTTATTTGATCCACTGTTGTTGTAAAAATATTCAGTGCAGCGGCTTTAACAGACAGACATGAGAGTCTCATCATAACTCCGTGAAAAAGCAAATAAGCGCCTTTCCTGTAATGTTGAACTGTTCCTTTAAGAGATCCAATAAGCTGCCCCGATTGAGACGTAAAGACAAAAACAACAAAGTATGAAATGTTTATCTGGTAGTCAAACACTGTTCAGCTTCGGAGGGTATAATGACTACAGCGAGGTGGAGAGGGACAGCATGACTCAGAGCGGGGAGGGAAAATAAATACGATGATGAAGACACTTAGACAAGGCCTTTCATAGCTCGTTTCATTTACTGACACAAACCGCATCACTCTGACTGATGAAGGAACCCCTGCAGTTTGTGTTGTGTGTGTGTTCCTCTCCGTTAATGTGTTTATGTGTAGAAAGAAATAGGACAAGTTGTCTCCCAGCGTGTGGTAAACACCTCTGTGGGCAAGTTTAATCTCTGCTCTCCCTCTTTTCTTTTCTCCTCTCCTCCCGCTGAATGAAAGAGTAAGTGGGCCCAGGTTGTAATTACAGTAATGAATGATTTTGCTCTACCTTTCCGCCCATGTAACATGTTTTCTGATCCCCCCCCTCCCCTTCTCTTAAGCCCCTTTCACCCCTCCCTGTTCCGCTGGATGTGGGTTGGCTGCTCAGGCCTCTTTGTTTTTGGTAAGGAGATCCCCTGTTTATGTGGAGGTGGGTGTCCCTGGGTGTTCTTTTTTAACCACATTTACTTTGATCTGCTCCTCCCACTCTTGCCTCCAGTGTGCTGGAGTGTGTGTCTGCATACTTCTGAAGAGCATCAGTCTTAAAAATGAATACTACACTGTCTGTTTTGTGCCCACAAACATGGGTTTTGTGTGTCCGTGCTCACATTTTTGTCTTTTAATGTAAGTTCTGTGTGTGAGTGGCTTTGGTGGCTTTGGGAGTCTGCAGGAGTGTAATAACGTGCTGCCGGACGACTTCAGAATTGAAACGTCACTTGAAAAATCAAAGTCTCTCCCTCCAAAACCTGGGAACAGCAGAGTATACATGCACATATGGCAAAAGTCATGCTTGCATATGGTTATTGTTACACGCAGACTTCATGTTGTAACCCCTCAGCATCCATTTCCCCCCATTTCTCCCTTGAGAAGCTTCAAAGCTGCTGTAATCAAATATTGCTGTTTTTCCCATCATTCTGCTCCTATTAGGCTAAAAAAGCTGAAAACTTAGGCCCAATACCATCCGTTACCCCTACCACTTAACCCTACCTCTCCATTTTGTTCCTTCATGCTGAGGGTCAGGGTGTCCAGATTCTTGTTGGGATAGAGGGGGCCAGGTAAGGGCTACATGGGTTTTGAGAACTCTTTCAACAATCGTTGCAAGTTTGCTGTTATCATGGTAGCTTACTAGCTAGCTTGCTTACATTGTTATTGCTGATTTGTGCATGACCCCCATTTGTATGTACTTCAATGTTGCATTCCCCCCATTTGATGACATACAAGACCCGAAAGCAAAGCTGCTGTACCTCTCCTCTAATATCAGTGTAGACTTGCAGGGTAGGAGCAGGGGTTGCTAATGTTAGCAAATAAAGCGACGGTAGTGGCCAGGTAATGACCCCTTGTAACCACCACTTGTATCTTTGTTCTGAGGGGCAAGGGGGCACTCGAAAACGAGGGGTAGGGGTAAAAATCATGTTCACTGTCTATGCATTGCCCGCTCCCCATTTGCATAAAGTCGAAATCTGGCTACTTTATGCAAATCAGGAGTGTCTGGTGCAACACAATCTGGAAAAAATATTAAAACCAACCATTGTCAAGTTATATGAAGACAGTTTCAGAAACTGCATGACTTATTTTGTCATCTAAAATGTTCTCAGAAACACATTTGGTGAATTATTTGAGTAAAATAAGACAATTCCCAAACGAGCAGCCATGTTGGATCAATTTGATGTCTGGCAGCACACAGCCCACGACTGGAATTCGTCCAATCAGGTGCAGACAGTACGTTTTTGCGTGGTTGTTTGAGGGTGTAGCCTGTTTTGGTAAAGCCTGCAAAGCTGGGGAGCTTCATGTTGCCTGTGGAGGTTTGGGGTTGTTAAAATCATACACAGTGAAATATTTAAGCCCAATGGCTGCACCGTTCCATCAAATAACAACATAATAGATGCATAGTGTTGCATTTAATACACATTTCCCCAGGATTCACACACATTTGGAAACTTTTAGATCTTCATTAATGTCTAAAATAAAGTTCTATACTGGAGGTTTGAATGTTTGGCTGAACAGCATTTGCTTGTGGTGATGTGACCGATCAGCAGGCAGCTGCATGATGAGGGGGTCAAAAAAAAACTTCCTCTCCAACTGTTTTTGATTTTGCACCATAAATCAGAATGTTAAATCATCACTAAATCACCTGATTCAGCAAACTAAACTTTGCTATTAGCAAACAGCTACTTTGAATTTGGGGAAGTAAAACTAAAACATTGAGCAAGTTTGTATCAAGGATGAAATCAAGTTCCTCTACAAAGGCTAAGACTCGGTCTTTTGATAGAGGAAGGAGGACAGAAATTGCACGGTCAGAAAGAAAGAAAAGCAAACTGTCTGCAAAAACAAATAATGTTGAAAAATATTGAGTGCTGCTCATGGTCAGCATGATCAGGAGACATGTGTCGCAACTACACAGATTGTTGATGCTTTCATTTTTCCCACATCCCCTTCACCGAAATTGTAAAATCTAAACCATGAGCAAAATCAATCAAGTGAAGAGAGATGAGGTCTAATGCTTCACACCTAACTCTTGTCTGCCCTTTCGCCCTCACACCTCCTCCTCGCTCTCCGGGTCACAGCTGGGCTGCTCCTACAGGCGTGTTGAGCGTTACCTGTCAGACAAAGCGAGCGGCCAGATTCGCTGAGCTCTGCTGGGATCTAGGAGCGGAGAGCCTTCCTGCCTCCCCCCCGGCACAAACAGCTGAGTAGTGGGAGGGAAGAATGATATGAAACCCGGAGTCGCTGACCCCTGGTTCCACAAGCAGTTCACGGAGAGTTGAGTCAGCGGACAGCTAGTTAATTCCTCTCTTCCTCAGTGGGCTCCAGTGTGAGCTCGCATACATGATCGCCCGCTACAATTACAGCACATGAGGTAGATGTGGAGCAGAAACTGACATGCTGAATTTATTTCAAGACCAAGAAGACCATAACTGCAGGGATATCACCATATCGAACGATAGTTTGATACATACTGTACTTACTTCCTGGTTTCTATGGGAAGACGAGTCACCAAGAAAACCTGACGCTCGCACAAAAAAAATGTTTGTGTTTGGTCGATGTTCCAACACGGAATAAAGATGAGTACGTTGATTTAAACTCCTTTGTGTTTGTATTTGTTTGCTCATAAAAAACAAAATATCCCAGACATAAAATTCATCATGATTACACACACACACACACACACACGGCAATACAAGGGGTGAATGAAGAGGAGTTTTACTTTAGTTTTCTGTGAAGACAAATGTGGATCAGATAAATTTTAGTTTACAGTGGCTACGGTCTGCATGTTCCACATTTTATTGTATATCATGCATTGTGGGACTCGCACTGGTCGCGGTCTTGACTTGGTCTCAACCCTTCAAAGTCTTGCTCTTGTCTCGGTCTCCGTAACGTTGGTCTCGGTCGTGACTTGGTCTCGGTTTAGGTGGTCTTGACTACAATACCGGTATTTTATCCAACATATGTGGATCAGAAACCCTAATGCTGGTAGGTGAGTCACTTACTTCTGTTTTGGTAAAGCCAGACTCTATTGAAGTGTCTGGGGGAAATTCTCGGTTGAAAAACAACGAGATTCATTTTTCACAAGAAATTATAGAGTCACTTCCTTAAAGAGTGTCTTGTGGCTGTTTTGAAACTGTTCGGCGGTGTGGTCGCCCCTTCTAAGCCTGTGTCACACACAGAAGTGGCGACACATCTTCGTTGGTTGTTGTTTCCTCATCCCATTTCAGCTCTACCCAGAATCCATTTCAGTGCCGTAAATAAAATGATCTGGCTCTAAACAACGTACAAAATGATGTGGGTGGTAAACCCATGGATGTATTCTGAGAACTGGAAACCAGACTCCAGATGGCGCCCGTTCATGCTATGAGTTGATCGTGATCGGAAATAGTTTTCTTCCGTCCTGATTTGAGTCTATATTGTTCAGTGAACATGAACATAAACATTACCGCATCTGTCCTCAGTCTTTGCACTGAACCTTTAAGGCTTAAATATTTTAAAATACAAAATAAGAAATCAAACTTTTCTGCAGTTAGAGGTGTCCTGTCAACAGTTTTACAGACTTCTGTTTTAATGGGAAAAATGCTTTTTGGGGTCTAGGGGATTTTTTTCATGGTTAGCCACTAGCAAATTGGGAGCAAGGCTCGCTCCCTTGAAGGGCTATTCCAGCAATTTAGTACTGGACCTCCACAAAGTTGGGGCATTAACAAGAGACAAATTTTAAAAAGGAAAAGAAAAAGACTGGTCAAAATCGAAGCAGTAGAGGCCAAGACATCCTGACTTGTATCACTGTAAAAACAAAAACATATTGGATCCTATATTTCCCATAATGCAATGGAAGATATCTTTCATTTGGCCTTCAAATTAAATAATTCATTATCTTGTACCCCCTCTTCTTCATGGCCGATCCCAGCTGTGGTAGAGTTGGTAGGACTAGAGTTTCCACTGGGGGTTTCTGGGTATCACAGTTCAGAAGGACAGCATTTGGTCAATCTGTGGAGGAAAGTGGAACTCCATACCTACAAACACTAGACACTGCATTGTTTAAAACTAGTTTTGGCTAAAATCAATATAAAAGTGTCATCAACCTTGATTGTCTTGCATATATTGTTTATCTTAAAATATACTGATGGGCTTTTGTGTTTTGTACTGTCATGCACTGTAATGTCCATATTAATGGGTTTTTATGTATTGTGTTATTTAATGTAATGTTCACATTAATCTGCATAGTATTTAGCGTGTTTTTATAGGTAGTGTATTTGCTGTTCTGGGACGACAGATGCTAATTAGCTGCTAGCCTGCTCTGGGGCAATTGTGTGCCGTCCCTGTAAAAATGAACAAGAACAATAAAAGCAAAAGTCCAGATGGAACAGCATTTTAAAAGTATCTACCTACCATATCCTGACACATTTCCCGATGAGAAAGGACAGGCAGGCGGGACATAAGAAAGAAGGAATCTTAAGTCTGTGCAGCTGTATGTTGAATGATGTTATTGATTGAAATTGGTTGGTTCAGGCCTATGATAGCACACATCATATTTCATTTTACAGGAAGGAAAAAATGATCAGATTTTGAAATAAGAAAGAAGAAATGGATTTTGAATTTCCGCTTTTTGTTGGCATATATTGTCTATAGGGGCACGATAGGACCAAAGAGGTGATCTTGAACAGTTTAAAAGGCATTTTTAATTTCCTCTTACCAACTTTTGGGATAAATTATGTCTTGTGGCTGCATTGCCTTCTGGTCCGACAAGCATACTGTCAGCAGGACAATGGATATAGCTTCATCGTGTGATGGGTTTTTGTTGGACAGCGTTTGTGCTTTGCCTGTAATATACCGCATAAAAGGTCTGACATTTACTGCTGATGGAAAATCCCCCAGTTATTAAACCTATATTTTAAAAAGAGAATCTCAGCGTGTTGTCACATTACTCTGCTTTGCCAGATACCAAAGAGAATGAAAAGAAAGCCAAGTCCTGGCAACAAAAGCACAGGTAGCACTAAACTCTAGATTTTGTTCATTTTTTGTGGAAATATAAAGCCTGAGTTCATGTCTACACACGTCACTTGTCTTTGTGTCTCTTTATGTACGAGTACAGCACATCATGTTACTGCTTACATAAACCAGATCGTGTTAAAAATTACATAACCTTCGCCGTATGTCACCACGGAGGATGCAGGGAGCGAGCTGTGAGGGCAGGGATCCATCGGCTCACACCAACCCTGCCAACAAGAACGACGGGGCTTAAAATGAAACACCCCGGCTAATGGAGGGAGTGTTTCTAATTAGGGTGGCGAGCTGGTGAGCAGGCCTGCTCCACCAGGGCACGTGAAACTGAAGGCCAGAGTATAAAGCAGCGAATAATGGACTAGAAAGTGGACTCTTAACCTGTGAAAAGCCTCCATGTCGACCCCTCAGCCCACTTATCCCATCCTGAGCTCCCCGAGCCGAGCTTCACAGCAGCCCAGGGAGAGGCATGTAAATCTGGCCCCCTTCGAGCGAGCAACAGGCTCCGGAGAAAATAAATCTGCAGAGGTTCACGGTGAGTTCAGCCAAGCCACAGCTCGAGGCTTTCTCTCTCTCTCTGAAACTGCTGCTGTCTTTGTCAATGCATCCCCCTTTCTATCGCCGTCTCATTCCCTTCATCACTCCTTGCCTCTTTTCCCCTCAATCGTCACCACATATTTGGTAATGTCACAGACGGACAGCACTACAGTGATGTCATTGTTCTGATAACGACCTCTGGGAGGAAGAGGGACAGTCCCCTTCACATGTGTTGTGTCTGGTCTGGTTTGGTCGAGTGTCTGATTGAATCTAGCTTTGTCTAGTTTGGATCTAGTTTGATGCACCACTGCAGGCCTCACTTTCCCCAACTTCAGATTGAAGCCCACGAGGTTCTCTATGGTGGGAGCCACATGACGGGAGTAATCATGTTTCAGTGAGTCACTCACAGAGAGATGCGAGAATAAAGTTTGCATTCAGTGGGTCTGGAGAACTGCTTTGACGGATGGGATCTTATTTCCACAGCAGCTGGTTTGAACTTGAGTGTAACAGTCAGGATTGGAAATCTGAAGTAGCAGTGGAGCAACTGCTTGCAGCGCTTTGTGATGGCTTTTTATAGTAAAATAACCAGTGTTTTGAATTAACTCCTACAGGATGGAACAAAGATGATAGTCCAAAGGAACAGTTTGACATTTTGGGGAAATATTCTTATTTGTGTTCTGCAATGAATTAGATTGATACCACTCTCGTGTCTCTCCGATAAATATGAAGCTACAGCTGGTAGCCAGTTAGCTTAGCTTTGCATAAATTGCTTGTATTTCAATGAAATATAATCTCCCTTTCTGATGTAACTGATGCTAGAGCATCTACGCTAGCCTCCTGAGGAGCCGCCATTGTTGTTTGAAACAAACATCTGCTTCTCTCGCTGGTCGTCACACCTGAACCACACCTGTATTTGCCCACTGTAGCCGACAGTGGTTCTTCTCATGATCCCATGATCTCATGAATCCATTTTTTTCACCAAAGAGATAGCATCTCGGAGTAAGTGTTGTTTACTGCAGAGTCTCACCGGTGGATCATGTCAGGCAGCTCTGTGTTGACACTGCTAAGCCCTGACTTCTGATGTAGCTGTTTATCAGAAACGGACAGATAGTTTTGAGAAGAAAGAGGAGGAGGAAGAGGAGGAGGTCTGGTCACTGAGTACTTCCAGACCTCTAATGAAGATGGATGTGAGGACGCAGTGTCCACCGCCATAACCCTGTAAACTCTGACCTGTGACACAGCAAAGCACAGAGGCCTAGCTCAAAAAAAGGGGATGTTTGGCCGGAGGAGACGGCTTCATTTGCGCTGGGTAACTCCATGACATCCTTCCAACACATTTTGCAGTTTCACCATCCCACTGGAAGAAATGTTTTCACACCATAAACCAGCTCAAATTGTGGAAAATATCTGCCCGCAGTAAACAAGCAAGAAAACAAAGGCCTCATTGTAGCTCCCCCAGGCCCTTTTCAGATCAGATGTATGAAGAGAGTCTCAAACCACGCATGTGCACAATGCGTCCACAATACACTGATATACAATACTGCTCATTATTTCAAATCACTGCTTCTCTGTTTATGCTTCCACGACAAATTGTGTGAGTAATTGTAGGTAACCTCTCTTTGTCTGACGTTAGCTGCCCCGTCTCCTTATCTTCGGGGTCTTAGACAAACCCCAATCCTCTGATAATATTGATGTCTCCCTGACAAGTGTTAAGGGTGTCCCAGAGTAATGTGCAGCTCATTCAGCAGGGCCTCGTTCTTAATCCGTGACCTAGAAGAGGGAGGAATCTCAGTTTACACAGCGAGTGGTGGGAGTGTTAGATTACACTAAGTCTGTAATTATAAGGCCTCAAGACTGATGAATAGAGGCGAATGCTAACGCACATTAATGCGCAGACTAATGCACACGTATGCAAGCATGCCCTCAGGTGCACATGAGATTTTATACCTCTGTCTTCTCTCTTAAAGTTTATTCAAACCGTGCTGTCTGGTCAGGTGGTTCTTTTTCTTACATGACACGATTAATTTCAGAAGATCCGAATACAGCAATCGAATCGAAACAACCAAACCAAGATCCTTCATGCATATGTTCAGCATATCATCCAAAAATAAATACCAATTGTAATTACTGATTGCATTGTGACGGTTGTAGAAAAATGACACCGTACGCATAATGATTGGTTCCCTTCCCACACTTTCACAACAGTCTTGAAAAGTCAATTACGCTTTAAAGTAGTTTAACAACGAAGTACATTGTCATCTTGATATTTGGCTGATTGGACCTTCTTCCTGCACTTACTTTCTTGCTCCTACCCCTGACACATCTAAACAATGACAAGAGAAAATGTCCACTAAAAGAGGACCAGCGTTGGGTCAGCTATCCCCTATATCTCACTTTTGTTCTCTCCCTAAAAATAGCAGAATACACAGACCTGGCAACTTTGCAATGACATTAGCGGTTAACCAGGCCATGTGAGTATTGGTTCGGACAATTAAGCAGCACCTTGACATTGGTAGGGGCCTAAATCTATGCCTATAGTAGGTACTGTATGCATGAACTCACTGTAAACTTCACCTAACTGTTATGGCTACAAAAGTGAAATAGCCCACACATACGCTTTTAAAAAAAAAAAAGCTTGACATAGCAGAAAAACAGAGTGAAGGGGTCCCTGATGTCCATTAGTGGAAATCAAAGAGAGTGCTGTCAGAGACTGAGCGCAGCAGCATCACGAAGCCACAGGGGTTGGAACTGACATAACAAACACAACCAAACGGGCTTGATCCAATCCTCTTCAAACAACCACTAATTTCATGTCGCATCTTTGAGCGTGAATGCCCAACTGTGTTTGCTCTGTGTGCACTCTGACCCCTGTCCCTCATCTTCGTGACCCCCCTCCTCATCCTGCCGAGCTCAGCCAGGCTTAGGCCGGCCCACTCAACAGGACAAACTGCAGGCCCCCTAATCAGCTCATTTGGAGCAGATCAATGGCACTGATGACAAGAGCCTAAGCGGAGAGCACGGACCAAATGAGCGCTGAACAAAACACCCTTCTTAAACGATGGCCTCGGAGCAAATAACCTCCGGGCGAGGGGGTCAGGAGGTTGGTGACCTGGGTAGGTGCGGCGGTGGAGGTGTCCGACTGGGCCTGAGTGGGGGGTTTTGAGTCCCTGGTGTCCCCGCTGGTGGGCCAGCTGAACAAACAGCTGGGAACAAGGCCGGGCTTCAGCGTGCAGAGACACAGAGCTCCAGCCATGCAGGCCAGACTCAGACCAGGCCAGGCTAGACTTTAGACCCAGGACAGCATGAAGGACAGTGAGCTGCTTTCTTCCCCGCGTCTGATCAGCGCACATACCAAAATGGACACAAGCACGGAAATGCACATCCACACATGCAGTGTTTGCACGCATTAATTCTTGCACGTGCACACACCCTATCTCATGAATTCACAAAGCCTCAGTCGCTCTCTCATCTTTAACAAAAGGCCTGTGTCTGTTTGGTTTCTGCTCAAACTAACACTCCTCTATCTCCAAGCTATTGATCTCCACTCATCTGTTCCTCCACAGGACATCCACTGTTTCTACTCACTTTACTGCAACCCACCAGCTCCTTAAGATCTGGCCCGGTTGACATCACCCCAGGGGTGGTCACATTCCAGGATCTATTCCATATCGGCACAGCGTTTTTTAAAGCTGCACGTCCGCTTGCAACACTGATTATGTAAACGCTTGGAGCGCAGACAGCTGGAAATAGCTGAGAAGATGCTAGCTGTGGTTATTACAGGCTTGGGAAAGCGAGAGTAAAACTACAGCAAGTGATAGAGGCTGTCCAGATAAAACAGACGAGGACGTTCATTTTGACGTTCCTCCTGCTCCTCTCTGATGCCAAACTAAACACAGTGAAGCCTCGATCAGCTCAGGTCAACCTGAGTCAGATTCCCAATTGTATTCGCTCCAGTTCTGGCAAAACAGGGTCACTGAAAGATATAAAGAAGTAAAATACACGCACACACACCGCACTCACACACACACACACGGTCGTACACACAGACAGCCTTGTTTGGGGCGGCGGGGGGCACAAGCTCTGATAATGAGTGGCACACATGAAAGAGTGGCTCCTCACTAAAAAACAAACTTCACTAGGCTGACCTCTGAGCCTCTGAGTGGGCACATTGTCCCCCGATGGATCCCCTCTGACAGCCTGTCACTCAACTCAGCTGTCTCCATCAGCCAATCAGGGCCAGGCGCTGGCAACCCTCTGGGAAAACTCCGCCCACTGAGAGGACTTAAGAATTTGGTGTGCCGCCATGTTTAGACGGCAGAGGAAAAATGTTGCTCTGTGGCTGTTCCCGAGGTGCAATCATCAGACTGATGACCTTCTGTAATAAATATCATCATATAAACAGAATCAGTCAGTGAACTAATTATAGGATTATAAAGTGATTTATATTTTGCAACTTAAAATAACTCGCCTCGGTTAGATATTAAAGGATCAGTTTGTGCCAAAAACTATATTTTCTCAATTACGTCCTGTGGTATGTTGCCAGTTTTGTTTCTTTTTATTAGTGATGTGGGTGAACTCTTCCTTTATTTCTGCACTTAATATATGAGGAAGAAATGTCACGGTCAGTGTGAGTTATTCAAGTCAAACAAAAAGAGGTTAAATGCAGGTAAAAGCACTGCAGGGCACCCGCTGAGTTCTAGCCTTTCCCTGAAGAGCTGTGCAAGGAATCTGTTCACTGTTCACTCACTGTACTCGCTCCACATTGTAAGCAGACAAAGGACAGGGAGTGGGGATGACGGGGTGGAGGCTCACTCCTGCTGACTGCATCTCCAGTTTCAGGTCCTGAGGGTGGCCGTGGGTGCACAGCGTAGGAGGAGGAGGTTGTGGTTGATTGTATCCCCTGAGCAGGGAGGGGGAGTGTGTGGCCTGTGCAGTGCATGAAGGATTTTCACGTGTCAGGAGCAGCATTTCGGGAATCCGTGTGGATCTCGTGGTACGCAGCGCCAGAGCCCGAGAGAGGAGATGAGAGACGCTCATCTCCTCTTTCGCCTGTCATCACCTTGATGTCTCAGAGATAAATGAGAGGATCCTTCTGAGCTGCTGAGTGTGTCAGTGAAACTTCTGTTTCTGCTCGCTAAAAGATCACAACAAAGATAAGCCATCTGACTTTATTACTTTAAGGTGGCAATAATCGAGAAATGACGATATGAAAACGTGAAACCTGCAGAGAATTATCACCTGAAACTGTTACTCGCCTTACGGAGGAACAAGGTGCCACCTTTGATGACTTCCCAGACCTGCCAGTATAGCTGCCACAAACACAAAAATAATTTCCGAAAGTATAATAAACGAAACTAACTAACTCCTAGCAGCATTTTTTGCAAGAGCATGCAGCTTTTTTCTGTAAAAATGCTTTGATGCGCCTTGATTCCACTAGGCATGTTTCACATGTGCAATGCCTGCTTGATATTGTTGACTTGCTCAGATTGTGTTTATTTCATCATTTTCCCTTGATTTTTGTGCTTCTACCACTGGCTTATGTAATTACACAGTTTCTTCTTTTGTCTGTTTTATTTGTATTTATTGTTTTTATTTTTTACTTTGTTGTGTTTTATTTCGCAGGTCTGCACAGGGTGTTTTTATTTTGAAAAATTGACCGGATGCTCTATGCTGTTCTTTGTGCAATGACATCCTGTCTGTCTTGATCGTTTCTGTGCTGCTTGACACGGCTTCTGTGCACTTCCGTCAAAAAACAGACTAGGTGCTAGGCTCGGCCATTGTCAAAAATATTGCAATAGATGATATTATCGTCGCCTGGACCGTGCTTATTGCCAATTTGGCGAGCTGGCAATCTTAGAAACTAAGTCCTCCATGTCTGCATCAGGCCAATTTACTTGTAGTAACCTCCCAAAAATCGAAGCACGTTGCCTCCGCCGCCATGACAGTTCCAAGCAAATTTTCACGAGGTCAAAAAAACAATTGCAAGTTCAACGTAGCATCATAAGAGCCAAATGCTAGATTAATATTGGTATATATCATTTTATTCATCACAAAGCTCAAATTCAACACACATGATCTCAGTGTAGTCTCAATAGCTTGGCCAGAGCTACAATATGAAAGGCCTTGTGTTGAAATCCACAATAAAAGGGAGAGCCTGTGAGCCAGATGTGTATAGATAACGGCTATATTTTATCATTGCAGCTCTGTATACACTGTCTGCATATCACAGCAGTTTATAGCTTCCAAACTGGGAGTGGTAATGAACTTGTTTTACACTCCTTGATTCATGGTCTGCTGCTTTAACTTCTCCCAAGCACACACCTTCTCTTACACAACCGCAAGCTGATCATACACTGCGCATTAATATCAAAGATGAAAAACATTTAAAAAAAAAAAAAAACATCGACAAAAACAAGACGTGTGTTTTGAAACCCAAACACTAACCTCCTCAGAGCCGGTTTAATACAAGGAGATGTGAGGAGTTTCCTGCTAAGACTATTGTAATTCGTCCAGCCGCTGATTGTGAAACAGGATGACACGGACAACTGCCTCCTCCATCCTCGATGGAGCCCTGCCTGGCCCTGAACTTCCCTTTCCATATGAGGGGACTTCCTTCATTTCACAACAAGTCCTCATGCGCCTGACTCCTCTGTCTTCGGTCAGCACACCAAAACACGTCCTCCTGCTGAGCCACTGACATCTCATTCAGCTGTGTGTGAACGCCTAATCATTGCCGCATGGATGAGAAAAGTGAGAGGATTAAAGGGGAAATAATTTTCCCCATGACTGCTAAAACCAAAGTGGGTGTTTTTTTCTTTGGAATCAGCCCTCCAAGCACTGATGTAAGATAGGAGCTTTTTGTGTCTACCACCCATTGTCTCACCTTATAAATCTTCCATGCCGACAGTTGATACCTGATATCATCGCCCATTTGTCACCCATGTTTACGTCTGGGATGTTGAGTGCTGTTGGGATGGGATGCTCCCCTCCACCTCCGCCTCCCCTCCCCCAAGGCTGCGGGTGCTGCTGGGACAGGTGACACTGTGAGCTGGGGGGTCAGTTTGAGGGTGGGGAAGCGCAGGGATGGGCCAGAGAAGTTCGGATGAATCCTCTGAGCCGCCCTCAGGAAATACAGGTCTTATCACGTCCCCGATAGAAGGAGGAAAAGATGTAGAGCAAGTTAATGAATGACTGGTAGTGAGTCACAATAAGTAAGGGAAAGGAATTTGTAAAGAGGCGAGTTTACCAAAATGAGAAAAACTTTTTGTCCTCTGTGGTGTTTGGCAGCGTGCAGCATGCACACGTTTTTGAGATATCTGCCTTCACTGCAACACAGAGCCGACACCTCAAGAAATTGTTACAGGGCTAAATACAGCGTCAAACTTAGAAGCAAAGGGCCACTGACCAGGCTAGGGCCGGGTTTCGAACTTCGTACAAACGACGTTCATTACCAGGCTAAATGACTCTATAGCAGTAACGTTTATTTATCAGCTCCAGCTCCAATCCACAGCGATGTAAACAAGGCACCTGGAAGGACACGCTCATTTCCGCCCCTTTTCTAGCGCAACGCTATGACATACGTCTATCATTCCCTGTTTTCCTGTGACTTTGCGGCGTTGAACGCGACACACCAGACAAAAAAACACAGAGGCAATCGTCTACTGGCAGTGTGGGAGGTGTCCATCGCCTATTTTTTTTAAGTGGGATTAGCTGCAAAAGGTAGAAGAGAAATCAGGATGTAATGCAGCCAGAAGGAGTTCATGACCTCAACTTCATGTGTGGCTTTAAACAACAGGTATCACAACTCTTGTCTCAGCTATGGTTGGACGACATTCCAAACAAGTAAACTGCAAGCGTTCCCTAGATAAGATATTGGGAGGATTTCTTCTGTAGAGTAATTCGAGTGAAAACTGTTCAGACTGAGGTCTGGGAAATACCCAGAGTGACTGGGATAGTTTCATTCTCCATTGTATTTGGCTGGTGGCAGAAACCTTCAAATCTGGGGGAAATGAAAGCAAAACTATGTGCTTGACTACACGCAACCTTTAACTTACTTTACTATAAAGCCCATCTCAGACCTATACTGTACAATATGCATGTCCTTGTTTATTCAACAGCCGCAGCACCGCCCCTCAACTCCGCCTTTTGCACTCCATCCAGGCCCGCACACAATAACCCTCAATGCCAGTGCATCGGTAAATACTCGCAGGCACTCTGGCATAAAGAAAATAGCCGAGCAGGGAGAAGAAAAGAAAGAGCGGCGGAGGGAGGGGAGCAAGAAAAGAAACGGAGCAAAGAAAAGATTAGGCTCTGGTGAAGTACAACTTTTCCAAAGCTGGCTCGGTTCTTGGCAGAAGGCCAGAGACGGGAGACAATGCAACGCTGTGCGGATCCAGGAATCTATAGACGCTCACTGGAGCATTGGGCTATTGGTAGGAGGGTTAGGGAGAGGCGGGGGGAGGTTAAGCACTCTGTTTTCCAAAGCCAAGCACAGAGGACATGATGGGGCACTGTGGTGGCTGGAGCCAGTAGGGGTGCGTTGTTGAATTGGTGGAGCAGAATTAGCAGTGCAGTCACAACGTATAGAAAATATTGACCTGACAGACTCCATCAGGGGATGCATAGAGCTCTTACTGTCCTGCTTGCCCCCACCCATCAAAGTCCCATCCCTCAGCCCTTATAGAAACCCTCCCATCACCGAGCCTCCATATCCCTGGCTCAAGTCTCACCCTTGCAGCACCTGCTCTGTGTCAGCGGAGATGTGAGGGGGCTGAACAATATACCACAAACAATCTGTCAAAGGACCGTCTCAGTACGTCCCCCGGGCCTTTTAATAAGGAAAGACAGGAGGAATATAACAAGTGATTTTTGTTTTCCCTCCTCGCTTTGCATCCCGTCCTTTGGCCCTCTCTTCACTTCATTACATTTTCATTCATTTCAATCAGCGTTTCATTTCCTTTTTCTCCTCTCGGCCCTCTTGGCGATACGAGGAGGGTCGAGGCTAATACAGGAAAAAAGAAGTGAAAGAGAAGAAGAAAAAGAGGAGGAGGAGTGATGGAAGAGACAGAGAGGAGAGGTGCACCCCTCTAAGATCAAAGTCCCAGTCCCATTGTGAGGACTGTACAATGGAGTGCTGCGGAGAATATGTTCAGACAAACCCCCCCCCCCCTCCGCTGCTCCGGACCCCCCCGCAGGCCAACTGACAACATAGCTGGGAGGGGGCATCAGGGGTAATTGGAGGAATGAGTGGGACTGTGTACAGTGAAGTACAGTTATTTAAGATAGGCCACACGCAGTTGGACAGTTAGAGGTATGAACACACACATATGTGCACACACACCAGGACAAAAATGCACATCAAAGATTAAAGATACAATATGCAGCATTAAAAACAGATAAGGTAATGTTTAAAGTTTTATTCCCGTTATGTTTAGTCTTGTTCGTCAACTTCCTCCTTTACTTTCTGACTCTCTCAGAAGTATAGCGACAGGTGACCAACTGAACACACTGTAACCTTGAGTGAAATTACTTATTTTTCTGGGTTTGAACATGTTGGAAACATTTGGGATAATGTTGGTACGCAATTCCACAAAATATATAAGAAAGGTCAAGCAATTTTTTAGGCATTTTAACGCACACGTTAAATTTTTTGAAACGTTATGACAGATATAAGTCCGTTATTTTCTGTTTCTCTCTGTTGTGGTCTCGACCAACCCCAAATATTTCACTCTTTAGCTACCACCATGTTCATCACCGGTGTCCAACATTGCCTGTCGTTTACGTCTGAGGAGGAAGTGTACAGTCAAGCAAGGTTGGTGAGAGCGGTGAGGGTGAACAACACAGTTTAGATGAACGCTGTAAACCCATTAAAATGAGCTGAAAGACGCAAAAATGCACCGTTAAGTCAGGTAATCATATTTACCGTCACATTAACGTTACGTTTACAAGAGTCTGCCTCCTGAGTCTTCTGATATTTCCTGGATTCAAAATGTATTCAGCAAAGCAGATTTGTCATATATAAACATGTTTTATAGGAAGTTGCCTTGGGACATTTCCCAATGTTTTCTCAGGACTACATGGAACCTGAAGCAGGAAAAAACTATCCTGTTGTTACATAAAAATCCTTTATTGGACAATAAATAGATAAAAGTAAAAATTATTAAACAAAAAAGACACAAACCGCCAACAATCACGCATTACGTACATGAAAAAACACAACTTTTTGAAAAGAGAAAACCCACAGGCATTATTAGTACATGATGTAATTACAGACTATCTTTGAAGATAAGACCCTCACAGGGGTTTATATCTGTCTATTTCTCTCTTTCTGTTGCATGATATGTGGTGGGAGGGTAACCACAATCTACAGCACTGCAACGACATGACATACAATATCCTGCCTTGACACAAGCTGCACACGAAGTGGTGAGGGCCGCCCCCTCGTATCTAAGATGCAGTGACAGATAAACCATAGTGTCAAGGCTTGCATACGCTTCATAAAAGTCCCCAAAGATCCCCCACAGAGGAGTGCTGGCGGTTGGGGTTGTGCTCTTACAGCTGTAACCAGTGAATGACCTTGGGGCACAGCTCCACATCCACACAATAGGAAGAAACAAAAACTTCTCTGTGCCTTAAAAGGCCCATAGCTTTTAGATGTTCCCCTCTTTTCTCTTTACTCTTCAGTGTTTCAAGTGCACTTGTGATTATTGCCCTCTTGTTAGCTCCTCTTTTCTGAGTTAACTCCTTTTTCCAACTTTTGCTTCCCTCTCCTCCTTCCCTCCTCCCCCTTCCTCCCCTCCCTCTCTAAGCCTGCGGGGCTTATCTTTGGGGATGAGGGAGAGAGGAGAATGGGGAAGACAGGCACTTTCATGGCTGAGTTGGGAGCCATTAGCCCCCTGTGTGCTCGGCCCTGTTCTACCTCCTCTCAGTATTAATCTGCAGTGACAGCCTCACTGTTTACCAAATCCACCCAGGATCCTGGGGGATGACCGGCCGGCGCCACTCTGCTCCATTAACCTCTGACCTCCAACGTTACGGCACCAGAGCCAGGCCCGGGGCTCGGGGTTAACCCGGCTCGAGCAACCGGTCGGACACCTGTCTGATGTCCGAGACGGGACTCCTGTCACGCAGACAATCTGTTCACAGAGATGTATCTCAGCTGGACTTTAAAAGGTGGTGTCACACCTCGTTTACCTTTTGTCTACATGTTGTTTACATCGCCTCTGAATAAGAAGATATAGATGGAGCAATGAGGCTTATAAGGAGATTATTTATTACAGGTGGAGACTTTGATTCATCTCAGCAGTGTCAGGTGATGCAGAGAGAATTGAATTATGCACACACGCTAATAATGTGGAAACATCGAGCTTTGCTTGAAGGAGTAGTTCGATATTTCCACTGGGACCAGTGACTACCTATTTCCTCTTATTTACAGTTTTGCTAAGCTAAACTAACCGGTTGCTGGTACCAGTTACTGTACAAACGTGATGGTGGAGAAGAATGAAGAAGAAACGGAAGAAGAAGTATCAGCTATCAGTATCAGCTGAAAAAAAATCCTTGTCACGCATCGCCAGTTCTAATCAAGCTCTCGGCGAACAAGCATATTTCCAAGAATACCGAAGTCTTGAATGGAGGCCACTCCTTCTTTTGATGATGTCCATCCACGGGCCTTCTGATCCATTTCCCAGCTGTGTGTGAGGAATACTACATTCTCCTCCTTTGAAGTAGCTGCTATAATCAATCCCTCTTAAGATCAACCTTCCCTGCTACAGAAGCTGAGTCTTGCTAAAGGTGTGTCTTGACTACTGTATGTAAAGTTGAAGGTTTACAAGTTACAGTTACAGTTGGATAAACTGCAACTGACTCAGGAGTCAAATAAAGGTGATATGTCTTGGTAAATTTAGTGTTACAAATGTCCAATAATTGCCAATTGTTGCCACCGTTTAGCAAAATAATGAATTGTGACCTAAATTTTTACTTTGAGTGATTGTCAGTGATGAGTTTTCTTTTGAACTCCTTTCTCCTGGAACCGTTTGTGTCATTTCCCACTAAGGATTGCTATATTTGTGTTTATATTGTGCTTTGGCAGGACTGAAAAAGTGAGTCATGGATATCTGCGTACTAATAAGGATTGAGCAATGTTTGACTCAGATGTGATTACAGTTATGGGGCTGTTTGCTGATTCTAATCAAATCTGATAAAACCGCACACGCACAGTGCTGATAGTGCATCTGTTTTCGAATGTGAAACTCTAAAATATGCAAAGATCCTTTTCCCTGATCTTTAACTATTACTGTTGCTCATTTCGTCTTGAATATGTAATGTTGTTGGAGGTGCTTGGAGAGACTATCAGGCTCTCCAAGCACCTCCATATTGACAGATGTCAACTTGTAACTCAAAAGCGAGGGGTAGAGGTAAAAATTGGAAATGGGATTGGGCCTTAATTGCTCACCACAAACTAAACATCACATGGAGCCCTTCAAATCTGCACCTTCGTTTAACTCTGAGGCAGCTGACACTTTGTCAAAGATAGCACTGTTCTCCTTCACCACTTCTTGCTGTTGTAAAGCACAAGTGCCCTGACTAAGCCGCCCCGGTTGATCTTATAATGTTTACCTTACATGGGTTCACTCTGGGCCAAACCAGGTCTCCGGACAAAGTTGACTAAGCAGCAGTTTAACAGCAATCGCACCACAGTGTGAATGCAAAGCTCAGAATTTTTATTGCTCGTCTGGATCTAGAGCCTGTGTGCTCAGCAAAGAAAGAAATGTGTTGAAGTTCAGGTAGTAAATATCAAATATTAAATAAAACAGTAACTTTAGCAACATCTTCACCTTGTCGACAAAACTTTCTGATTTCTTTTGCAAGTAAAAGAGGAGAAGGTTTCTGACAGAATTGCTATTTTGAAGTGCTTACGACTTTGCCGTAAATATAAGGTTTGAGGATGACATTTAGATTTGTGCGTTTATTATGCTGTCTAAGATACCGCACGGTGGTTCAATCTGATGATAAAGTGTTCAGAAACTTTAAAACATAATGTGACGAGCAAATAAAATTAAAGTAACTCTTCTTAGATCAAACATGGAGGTGTGAATGCTGATGTTGCAGATCTGTGAGTGTGCACAATGTCACGCTGTACAGTCATAACGCACACACACACACACACACACACATTTCCCAGCAGTGTGTTGGCTTGCAAAGCAGCACGAGCATGCACACTAAGAGGCATGCACACTCACACACACACACACACACACACACACACACACACACATGGAAACTCCTCAAGCCAAACACACTCAGTCTTCTGACCAGACATGAGGAGTGACAAAGCACCACGTCCTTCCATCAGCAGCCTGCAGACTCACTCCCCCTCCCCATGTGACCTCTGACCTTGATGACAACAGACTGTCATCACCGTCACTCCTGCTAGGTAAACACACATCCTACACAAACTAGCAAGGCGGACTGAATGGTGTGCCGAAGCTGTGTGTGTGTAGTGTATGCTCACTTTTATGTGTGTGTTCTGTCCTCTTTAAACATTCGGTTTGTTTTTTGGTTTGTCCTTTGGCCCTGCTTTTTTATTAAATTGTCATGTGCTCTGGTTTTATCTCCTCGGCCCTTTAAATAACTAATTCCTGAAGCCAGCCGACCTGCAGCCACGACCAGAGTTCACTTCGAGCCAACGCTCTCTTCGATTTTTCTGCTGAATGTTCAGGAAAAAGAGGGTTAGAGCTCACAACTGGTGCCAAAAAGAGAAATATTTACCCAAGGTGACGCAAGCAGTGCCCTGCTATTGAACCGCTCTCAGCTATATTTAGAAGTTCCTTGCCACCAGACCAAAGTGCTGCACTCATCAAGATAACATGAAAGACATAAAATGAGTCTTTGGAAGAACTTACCCCCTCCTCATCACCCCCCTTCAACCCACTTTAAGTTAACCCTCTCGGTGTGTCACCAGCACATGTTGTGGACTACACTAACAGCTCGTGAACTTGCCTTTTTACCTCACGATAACCTCACCATATAGTTAACGACATTGGACATGATCAGCATGTGAAATTTGGACTACGAATCCAAACACATACCCTACTGCTCGCACCCCCCCCCCGCTAGTCGCTTTCCGCAAATCATACACAAATGTTTATAGGTTTTTCCACAAATTAAACAAATAAAGAGGGGGCTGGGTCAGGGGAGCAGAAGGGAGTAAGGGGAGGGGGGACTCTTGGACGGAGTGCGAGCTGGAGCCTGGAGCCAACGGAGCGCTCCTCCTCCTCCTCTCCCAGGAGAACGGCCACGCCACGGCCAGCTGGAAACCATTGACAGGAGTTTGGGGTTAGTGAGCAAAAGAGGAGAGGGGCTTGACGGAGGAGATCACGGGGGCCTGGCTGTCTCGATGAATCCATTTTCCACAACCAAAGTAAGACCAGAAACCAAAGGAGGAGGAGAAGAACAAGTAATATATCTGTGTCATATATTTTCATGCTGGGAGGGAGAGAGAGAGAGAGAGAGAGAGAGAGAGAGAGAGAGAGAGAGAGAGAGAGAAAGGGGGGGCGTTTGAAAAATCATGAATCATCAGCTGCGTTTCCCGAAAGCGGCCTAACGAAAAGCTAAAAGGGAAAAAAAGTGGATGTACTCCAAATGGGATGTATTGGTCATTCATAAGAATCTAAAGTTTACATTTCATGTGAAGAAAATTAAGGAAGTGTTTATAACATTTTTCATTAAACTACTTGAGCACAAAAACAACCTCTGCAGACGTGTAGGACGGATACCTTATGCTGATTTGAGTCATGCAGCACTTGACACTTTGGCGCAACGCATGAGCAAGTCGAGCTTGTGTTGAATTTGTGCCATTTTTGCAAAGAGAGAAAAAAAACGGGGAAGTGGTTTTAAACACTTTCTCAATACTCACTTCTTGATGGCTGCAAGACGTACGTGGGTGTACTCTGGTGTTTTGAATTTATTTATTTCCTTGAAGATTGGAACCAAGAACCACTTGATCTGTGTGTTGTCTCAAACTTTGCAGAAGAGGTGTGGAAAATAAAGTAAAGCCAAAGAGAAAGAATGCAAGAGACAGACCATTTAAAATCCCGGCGATGAAGACATAGAAGTTTTACACAAAACACAACACAAACATCCTCCATCTGCACCACTTCAAACCAACACCACAACAAGACACGAGAGCCTGAACAGCATGCAGCTTCATCCAGTCAACTCCGTGATTACTAGATAAACAGAAGACAATTGCACAACATCTACTCCCATGACATCAGGCCTTTGCCATCGCCACTCACTTAAACAACGCTTAAACATGCAAATCTAATGAGTGAATCACCAGTTTCTTCACAAAAAACTGCTTAAAATGGAAGAAGTTGGTGCTGGCTTGACATAGAAGTTCATCCAGGGCGCTAAAAGTGCAAACTTGAGCAAGTATTTTGTATCCCAAATATCAAGCGTGAAGTATTTCGTTATCTCTGGAATCTGTTTGCACTTAAGGAGCGTCTATTTTGACTGGTTTACCTGCGCCTGAAACATGTGGACAGCTGGTTTCCATTTCCATTGGTCAAAATGAGAGGAGGAACATGGCTTCCCTACTCCAAGACAATAATTTCTGGTTGCAACTGGTAAATTCCTCCAAACTGCTATATTGATCATTTTAAACTTAACTGTAAACTGTATCAAGAGCAAGATAGGACAAGAGTTCAGGATTTGGGGGCCATATTGGTCCATAGAGCATGTGCACCTTTAACAATACATGAATTACAAGATGTGATGTGTGCTTGAACAGAATAACCTGTATTTCAACTTGTCAATGGACTTCTAAATCCACTATAATGTTAATTTAACTTTGATGATTGCCCTAGTCTCATAACGATATGTTTATGACCCTAAGATATATTGAGGTCTTGTGTGAAGAAGGCAATGTTTCAGCCATGTTACAGATGCAAACTGTGGCTTTGTCGACAGGAAATCCAATCATATCAAGTACACAACATGTAATGCATCAACCATCACTGGTAAAGCTTTGCAAGTCAATAAACTACCTGATTTCTTCCTGTCAGCGATGCTGTGTGCGTTACTGAGGCCAACAGGCATTACACTGAATTTATGTTGTTTCCATCCATCCTTGTTTCTTTTTCAGTTCCCGAGTTCTCGAGACACGCTAATCCCACAACACAGCAAACACAGCTAACAAATGATTACAAGAATATAATCACAGCGTTTGGGTTTCCTACAGCCATGCCCCTGGGACAGTGGTCACAGCCTGGTGGGAGTCTAGTCATGTTTTAATTCCAATTGGCTTCCTCCCTTCGAGCTGATTAGAAAGTCTGTTGTCCATTACAGATGTTTTTTTGAGGGGAAAACAAAGTGATCCTCCAAACGGACTATTATGGCTCGCACACGACTGCAGAACAACACAAAGATATAACTCATCTTTCTCATGTAATGCAACGCTGTGTGTGCATGCATGTGCACCTGAAACTAGATATGGCAATCACTGGGAGTGGGAAAATACCCAACAACAATGGCATCAAAAGGAAGGTTATGAGGAAGCTTGTCATGTTTTTTTTTGTTGTTTAAGAGTTATTGCCCAAGAACTCCAAACTGCTTAATTACCAGTGTCTATTTGGAGCCGCAGAGTCATTTGGTAACATTAGACATTCACAAAGCTCCCCTTTATGACATCATCGGCTATCACAAAAGGTGATTGCTGGAGAAAAAAAAACACTGGCACTGGCACATGATAAGAATGAAAAGGTTTATCTGATACTGCCGTGTTGGTGTTGTTTCGAGAACATCATAATTAACGTTGTACCGGGATCGTCATTGAAATTTACGAGAAAGCTGTAGCAAGACGTCATGGCTGACTGGATTAAATACAGGACATCCACCTAGGACACTTGGGATTGTGCCCCTTTTTTAGTTTTCTGTAGCAGTTCGGTTAGGTTGAGGCAACAAACATATTTGGTTGGGATTAGGCAACAAAAATACTTGGTTAGGTTTAGGAAAAGATGATTTGGGAAAGGGAAATGTGTCTAATTTTCTGGTCTTTCCGCCGACTCACAAAGCTATGAGATTAAAAAAACATGATTGTTCAAATGCAATGATGTCCTGAAGCAAAATTAATTATGATGTTCCAGGAACCACGCCGACATGGCGATTCCAGGACGCACAGCCCTTTTTCTTTGTTTTCTCTGGTCATGTAGCACCAATTTAAAAAATTTTTTTATGTCTTTCTACTGCTTAGATGGCCCAGTTTTATGTAAGTTCCCATCTATCCAGCTGTGAAATACTACTTTAAGGATCTACCCTGGATCAGAGGTGCAGTAAGTGGCGCCTTGCATGCAGCAGATGATGACAGGAGGGACCTCTTGGACTTTTCTTTGCCTAAATTGGTCATGGAGACCTGCTCCACCAGCAGCCTTTAAGCTTTGGAAACCATTAAGATTTGTTGATGCCTCACGTTTATACTGTCTGTATTTGTTTCTGTTGTGTGAGTTTTCTAATCTTTATGTTGTGTCTTCATTCTTCATTCTTTTCTTGTTGATGTTGCAACTTTAATTTGTGTTTTTTTGTTGTGTCGCTGCGCACCTCAGCAGCGAGGAAAACATCTGGGTCAGGTTGTCAGCGTCCTGCGCTCCTTCCCTTAATGCCCTCACTTCTTTATATAATCATTAAATCACTGACGGATGTGAGAGGGGAGCAGCAGGGGGCTGGGAAACAGGAGAGGGCAAGATGGAGACAGAAAAAGAAATAAACAGGAAGGTGCAAGGTGTTATTCTGGCATTGAAAGGCGCCGTGCTTCAGCAAGCACAAGTCTGAGCTGCAGATAATGACGTGAGGTCTTATAAAAGGCAGATGTTGCTTTAACATCACAAATATGGTCTGTTATGACCGTGCGTCTCCATGTGTTTGGGCTTCATAATTAAAACATTTACAGACGGTGAGAGGCGTGCTTCTAACTCACGTCATCCCTTCCAAAAGTTACTCATCTAGCACTTGTTGAGTGCATGAGAAAAATATTCTACCATTTGGAGGTTAGCATATCTACATCTGTAGGTAGGTGATGTTCTTGAAAGGCAAACATGAGTTACAGGATTGCCCGCATGCAATTATTCTGACTGTGATTAATAAATTTGAGGTGAGAAAACTATAGAGTTGGTTTTTTATCAACACAATCACATCATTAAATCCACCCACACCCGATAAAGTGCTGTTTCAGTTTGACTCTGGTTGAGAAATGATTCTATGGCAGCTTTAACTGCCCACCGTGTGATAAATGTAAAATGATATCATAAATCTTCTTAAAGGATTGTAAGCTTTCAGTTTAAAGACAAGATTTTGTTTGTTTAATGTGTTATAAATTAACTCTATGTAAGACAATAGAAATGACAAGAGAAACAATGCACTTTTTATGAGACTAATATTCCACTTCCTGTGTAGTCCCTGAACTCAGTCTATTGTCACGGGTCTGACTCGAGATGTTGTGACATGATTTCCTTTGCTGAGCCAATTCAGCCCTTTTAAACTCGAGCGAGTGGCGAGCTGTGTCCACAGGCGTGCGGCCCACCGCTAGAACCTGAAGTGCAGCACGTATGGAGGAAACCACTCCAGTTGGAGAAATTGGATCCATCTATGGGGAATATCCCAAAATAAACCCCTCTGTTCTCCCATATCAGGCCTTGTATAAATAAGATAGCACTGCAGGCACACTGCGCCATGGGAATTAGCCAATCCAGTCCTGTAAACATCAGCCAATGACTTCTGGCAGGCTGGCCGGCTCTCAGGAGGGGAGGTTCTGCACTGGAATTCATAAATAAATCACTTTTCTGGGAGGATTATGTGTCCACAGTCCCCGTCCTCCCGGCCGCCTCCCCCCAAAAATAAACAGGGCCAAGCAGAAATAGCAGAGTTTAAGCACCACTACAGGAAATTATCTGGGCATGTTGCTATAATTTGGGGACATTATTTTCATAGCATTTGCATTTTAGTAAGGCCCAAACTTTTTCAGGCCATGTTACACAATCTACTCCACTCTCCTCTTCCATGTGTGGCTGTACATCCATGTAACACGAATAGAAACAAATCACCGAGCAGAATAAATGTTCCCCTGTTAGACTTTGATGACTTGTGATTAGATAAGAAGCACACTCACTTTCTCCAATTCTTCAAATAGTTTTCAACACGAAACTGAGGTCAAGCGACCTTTAGCTGCGTTGTTTGTGCTACCGTCCAGCGGTTGTTTTGGGGGTCTGTTTATGGCATTAACGGGTTCCCAAAGGAAGTAACGCAGCACTATTTAAACCCACTTAGCCTGGCCCTCCCTAGACAAACACGGGGCCGAGTGACAGATGCTGAGTAAAGGTTTGGGTTGGAGTCAGTGGTGTGGTAGAAATGGTTGGAAATTAGCTCAAGTAGGAACTGATTTGGAGGTCAAAGAAGTGTATTCTAGGTTGAAACGGGGCTAAATCTTGAATAGTTTTATAGGGCAGGTAAGAAATAGCACTTGAGTAAAAGTCTAAAAATATCTGATATTAGATGTACTAAAGCAGGAGTAGAAGTAATTATACTATAAAAAAGTTATTTATATTATACCTTGAGCATATCTGCAAAGTAACTAGTGACTAAATGTATATTTTACCTTAAAATAACAGCTTCAAAATCATGTTGATGGTACAGTGTCTACTAATAGTGTGAGTGGTGTCTCTCACACAGCCACTCTGCCCCACTAACACTTTTCTGCACTATGTAACTAGAGTAGGGTAGAGATCACAGCGTTACACACACGATTACTTCAGGACACAAGTTTTCAACACATAACATAGTTATGATGTAATGAGTTTCGTTTGTAGACCTGAGATTTTTTTTTCACAACAGTGGAGTGGCACTGAGAAACTGCAGGGGGCGCCAAATTGCAACCCAATTTCTACATAATGACGCTTTAAGTATCAAAAGTATAAGTAAATTATACATAAATGTACGTATACTGTATATTATGGGTTAACTGATTATCAGATCTGATATTCAGCATTTTCCAGATTATCAGAATCAGTGTGTTTTTTATCTGATTGCGCTGTGTGTGTTACTTTGGCTTTGATGCAGCGTGTAATCTACAAAGTAACTAGTAACTAAAGTTATCAAATAAATGTAGTTGAGTAAAGGTACAACATTTGCCTCCAACATGTAGTGGAGTGGAATTAAAAGCTAACAGAAAATGAAAATACTCAAGTACCTGAAAATTGTACTGCAGTACAGTACTTGTTGGTAAGTTGTTTGTTTTGTTTATGAGAAATTACATCTTGCATAACAAGATATTTGGTCCAAATGATCTATGGACATCATGGAAATTACAGTAAAGCATCTAAATGTTCTTCAGTAAATGAAAGGCAGCCATGGTGGGATTTTCCAGGAGGAGGAGGAGGAGGAGGAAGAGCCTGTTGTTGTTGCTCTCTCATGCTACTAACTTATTCTTGTGTGGGCATGAACGGGTTAAACGGCTGAGCGGCGAGACGACTCATGCCTTCATATGTACACAGAGGCATCAAAGAATGGAGCGCTCCTCGCCTCCTCTGCATGTTCCATACAGTCTGCAGCAGCAGCACAACTTTTACTCATACAGTACAGAAAAGCCTGGTGGGTAGTACAGATGCCTACAGCGAGAAGAGAGACACAGACCAACCCACCGACATCCTGTCTGGTACGTCTGCACACAGGTGCTGCAACACAACAGAATGCCAAAAAACCAGGTCCCAAACTACAGTCCCGAATCACGACATAAAGTTAGTTCTGACATTTGCGCAGCGAAAGAATTCAGGTTATTTCTGCTCTGAGACTGCATTACCGCACTTTTTGTGGTGCTGTGATAAGTAGGTCTGGGGAAAGTAAGGGGGCTTCCTCTTTCCACATCAATAAGATAAGAAAGGAAGTGACATAAGTTCCTGCAGTGGCACGAGGCTGATAGTGTGCGTTGCATGTGTTATGTTCACACAAAAAGACTTGACTCTTGCCTCACATGAACTGGCTCAAATCTGAAAATGTTTTAATCGGCACAAAACGTCTGTACTCGCTGGGAATTCTTGGCCATCGTGCTGTAACTGTGTGAGAAGATAAAACAGGTTGGTAATCATGTCTAAACCACAGACTTAGTCATAAACTGATCATGACAGATAAGAAAATGTCCCGCAGAGACCTCTGTTAACCTTGTCTGTCAGCTCAGACCATTAAGAAATAAACTCTTACATGACTTTTATCAGATCAGTTGATATTTCTAAAACACTGATGGGTCTATGAGTCTATCATCAAATATACAATTGCCAGCAGAACTTTCTGCTACAGTAATAAGACATATAAAGCGATCCTTAGAATCAGATCTGAAAAAAGCACATCAGAACGACAAGTGTGACCATGACCAGAGAGGACTCATTGTGCAATATTGTTTGTAAACTGAACCCTGAACTGGTGACTGCCGGGTTCACGGCGTGAGTCACAGCCTGTGGTGTCGCCAGGCTTTAGCAGCTCGGTAAACAAGGCAGCAGATTGCCAAACAGGAGAAAGTGATCTGGAAAGTACCCAAGAAGCTCCGCGGTGCAGACAGGGGGAAAATCATCTTCAGGCTCAATCGACTGATAGGAGGGGACAGTCTCAGCTCTGACTTAATCTATCGACGCTGAGGATGAAGCTGGAGATCAAAAGCTAAGATGAAAAGGGTTGCATGCAGGCTTTTTGTGTTTGTGTGTTGAAAGACAGCGAGCAAAACTGAAGGAGGAAGAAAATATAAAGGAAACAGATTAAAGAAATAATCTACTTGGGCTCCACTTTGTTCACACAAGTCAAGAAACTTGCCTTTAATTCAACCGTTCACCATCTGAAAGGGTTTTTAGAAACCATCCAACTTGGACACGGTCTCACCTTTTGTTCTTTGGGTGACGGATTAATGACTCGTACACCCCACACTTTCCCAAAATCAGGGTTGGCGAGGGTCAGCGTGCCCCTCTAGTTCTTGATAATGGACCAGCCGGGCCACATGAAGACAGAGTCGACACACTGTCAGAGTCAAAAGTCCAGAGTTTGAACCCGTTCCACTTTGGACTTGGCTGCGACTCAGAGAGACCACAGGCCACTCGCTCCCAGACTGATAAACAACTCCTGGGCAGAGAAGTAGGCCGAGGGACACGGAGCTGAGCTGAGTGCGACCACAGCTTACACACAGAAAAGGATCAATTGGTATGAAAACAATAAATATGTTCAGTCGAAGTATGTTAATCATCTGACTAAATGTCGGCCAAGTACGTTTCTGGTACGTTTCACAGGCTGACCATGAACATCCCCAGACTCCAAGCAGAACGAAGGTGAATCACACTGAATCAGGAAATGCACTCATGACTTCATTCAGCTTTAACACAAATGAATAGAGGATGGCATCTCCTGGTTTGTGCTAATGTGACAGAAGAATTACGCAAGAATTACACAACATTAAATCACAATACCTGACATGATAATGGCCTTGAGGCAGGTCATGGATTTTCTCTGCAGCCATTCTGACTTGTTACAATAGGAGAAGCACAGGTGTCACCGATAACATGAATGACGGCTCTGTTTCATTCAGGTGTCCTGTTAAGCCATGTGTGCTCCAGTGACCGACTGTGTTTCATGTGTAAGTGTGAAACCACTGGATATTTTTCAGGAGGCCTCGGGACTAATTTTCAGCTGCGTTTGAGATGACAAAAAACAGATATTTTTGATTGGAGGTCGGGACATCTCCAGCCACGTTGGTGCCAAGTAATGGTCTTTCCCTAACCCTAACCAAATGCTTTTTGTGCCTTAACCTTACCAGACCATAAGCACAGCATTGAAACATGTTAAAATCAAAAAAATGAGCCTTAAGAAACGTAACGTTGCTCGTAAAGAAAGATTGAAAAGTTTTAACATATCCGTTCTTTGCTGAAACGTACATTGTCAATGTTTATTTTGGTGATGAGGGCGCAAGTTTTATATCATTTCCTGTTATTATAAAATGAAAAGTAATGTGTGTTGATTTGTTGTATACTAACTGCAAAAACAGTACAGTGTTAATTAGAATTAGCATACACAAGTGGTATTATGAGTTGTAATTGGGGCACAGTGCTGGAAAGACCTCTATGGCAGCCCACAGGCGACAAAAATCAACTTTTCACCTCAATACCTGAAATGACAGTGACCATCTAATTACCATGGGCTTTTTACAGCTCATCACTTCACAGGCATCTTTTTGTCTGTGGGCACTTTAAAACTGTCACAGGCATTTTTCTCTCGAGCCCCTGTTGATCTCTGAGCCTGTTGCGTTTGCACATCCTCGCATTACATCAAGACCTGAGCACAGGAAGTGGGCAGAAAGGGGAGTTTTGCGAAAGCCTAAAATAGCTTGTCAGACACTAAGATGTATGTCTCTAAGGTTTTCTGCTTGGGTGCCTCCTCTATTGTGCTTCAGTCACAGCTCAACGTAAGAATATAAAGGGGATATATTTTTAAGAAAACAGAACAAGTTGAGGAGAACCAGTTTTCCCCCAAAAAAATGTGGCTTACAGTCCAAGTAGGGCCTTATGTAACCGACAAGGTAATTTATTTTAACCCACTTAGGAAATAAAGAGATCAGTGTAGTGGCTGCAAACTTCATTAGCCAGTGACACTATTTCTTGGAAGTCTCGAGGGCACTCTCTGCGTCGAAAAGTTGGCACTCCAGCTTCGAGGAGGTCACCTCTTTAACAGCCATGAATCACACAAGAATCAACAAGCCAAGACTTTTTCCACCAAACTACCGAGGGTCACATAAAGTACGTGGCACTGTCATTGTACACTGTGTGAGGGAGCGCTGGTGGAGCGACACGCAGTATATGAACTTTAATATTTCCAGCTACTTCAGGAAACGGCTGTGCAGTAATTTCACCTCGCATTTATTTGTTGTTGTTTTTTCCAACTGAAGGAGTGAAACCGTTATTGTTGTTGTCATGAGGAGTTCTCGTCTATGTCATCTCCTCTCATGATTCATCTAATCGGGTGGTGTTCATATTGAAAGAGAGACTGAAGCTAAAATATTTGGGAGATGACAAATGTGCTTGGGAACCTCATATTGAATATATAAAGAGAAAAGTGTGTAGATGAATAGCTGTTTTGAAAAAAAAACAAAACAAAGGACAGTTTAAGGACATACACTGAAATGAGCTAAACAAAACCAGATATGAAGATGAAGATGAATAGGGGGCAACCAGTTCATGAATTTGACCTATAATTGGTGATTTACAGGACAGAGGATGAACGCTCAGAACATAACAGAACCTCGCATATAGTGGAAGGAAGATGTAGCGCGCGACTGTAGACTAAACATAAACGCACCAGGAGTTTACATTGAGAGCTGTGGGGCTGTAACAGCACTGGCACGGCTGGTAGCAGCAGAGCCACAGATGTGCAACTACTGCATCAAAGATGCATCTGTTCCTGATCTGAGATAATGCTCTGAAAATCTGAAAATTACAAGTCGTAATATGATTTCATTACATTTTATGTGGGTTTAAGTCTTTTGTCTTTACGTCCCTGCTCTGTATATGTACCCCAAAGGGTTGTACACTCCCTACAGAGCTTCTGCTTTGTCATTTTACTTTACTGCAGACGTCCCAAGAACAGCAGGAAGGCAGGAAGCTCCACCCTCCACCCTCCTTTAACCTGGCCCAGACTGCAGCCAGGCCGAGTCAAGGCCACAGTTTGACCCACTCCTCCTTTTGAGCTGTTATCATGCATGCGCTAGGGCGTCTTTACACAAACATGCATGATTCTCTGCAGACATTTCTTTCAAACCCACAGCGAGGAAATAAATTAACATCACGAAAACACGATCCCCACCAACTTCTCTTTCTTATTCCTCGCCTTCCCCCTCCTCCCCTCTCTCGCCTTCTAACTTCTTCCAAAAACCAAAGTACTCCCACTCCTTCCCTCCCCTTCCCCCTCCTTCATCTTATGGGCCCTCTCACTGACAGCTGGCTCTGATTATGGCTGTGAAAAATGGGGCAGTCACGCCAGCAATCCCCCCCTCCAGCATTCCTACAGCATGACTCCGCACTTTCTCCCTGCGCTGGTGCTAGGCCCGTCTCTGCCTCCCTCCCTTTTCCTCTGCATCCCTCTGTCTTTCTTCAGCTGTCTTTATTTCATTCTCTCTTGTTGTTTTTCCAATCCGAACACTGTTTAGCAGAGAAAGAGCTTTAAGTTTATGCAAGCAGCTGTTTGTTTGAGGGGATTTGTGTCCTGCAGTAATGGCTGTTTAAAAAAGGGGACCTTAAATGAGGGTGTAAGAAAAACTGGATGTGAGATTACGTTTTAAAGCACGCGACAAAGATAGATGGAAGAGATACTGAAGCGGCAGTCGACAGCGTCTTCACATATGGAGCACGACTCAAAAAACGCAGCCAGCCCGCACAAGAGCAAACATACTCCATCACTGCCTCATGCTATGACATTTATGGTACATTACATGACGATATAATGGTTACAGCATGTCCAAGAGCACATTGTTTTGGCAGATTTTGCCATATGTACTTATTTATTTGTCTAATCTGAAAAAGACAGGAACCGCTGTGTTGGCATGAGCGTAAACAGTGAATGCTGGTTGGGTTTTGTTACACGCTTTGGCTCCGTTGATGCAATTTATTCAGACCATAAAAAGCTGCAGTTTTAGCACATCTATCCACACCTGCGCTGGTCTGCCAAACTTTTCACCTTGGGTGCTCCCACCCTCTTTTGCTCGGAAAATAGAAGACTTGCCCAGAATTCATAATAGAATCTTTGACGCCGTAAAACTTGAAGTAGTTGGCCTGGATTGTATTTTCTTCGTGAAGAAAAATGATCAGGGGATTAATAGATAGGGTTTCTCTTTCTGAACAATAAACCTCAAATGTAACAGCCGAATAATAGAATACACAATTACATCTAATGAAACATTTTACTGCGTCTGCACATCCACAAGACCTTTGCCAGCAGGATATGGTGCTGTGGCTACATGACAGATTTATCAGTGGTTGTGCAAGCTACTTCATCGCTAAAAAATGTCTTTCAGCGAGGTGTTTGTTTGCTGAAACATGTGGCATGAAGACAGATAATAAATTCACATCAGTCCCTTGTTGAAAGATTTATTGTACTGTAACTCTGATCCCCTATGAGCTTAAACTCTGACTTCAAACTATTAAACTAGGCCTTTTTCTACTGCCACTCTCTAGATCTTAAGCTAGATGTTGCTTAAAGGTGCAATATGTAGACTAACATACGACCACCTGTCAGATGTCACTCCAGACCTATAGGGGGCAGCATATCACTAGAATAATGCTCTTTTCTGGAGCTTCCTTTGGCTGTAGCTACTAGCTGCCATTAGCTAGTTAGTTAAGTTTGTCACTTTAAGACAAAAGTACGTTTTACAATGTGTTACAAGGCAATTAAGCTTGTCTTAGTTCGGTAAGAAAGAGAGACGTGACTCAGAAGTGCGGGTGTATATTTCTATATTTTCTATATTGTATATTCTTTATAACTCACCGCTTGAGAAACAAAGTGGAGACAGGTCATGTCAGGGCTAGCCAGTTAGCATGCTAACTTCAGTAGAAACTTCAGCAACACAATATGTATGTCTAAGGTAAGAACTGGTATTTCTTTACATTCTCTTGATAATGTTCGTAAATTTTATTTTTAATTTTAAAATGACACACTGCATCTTTAAAGCTATTAGTCAAAAATCCAAAAAGCACAGATAATTTTGTGCTACCAGTAATTTTCAGGTTAAATATCTTAAAAATCAGTGTTTTTTTTAATTATTTTATTCTAAGGAGACTACAGACATGCTTAAAGCTAATGTTCATATGCAAACAGTGCTAACATGCTGATGTTTAACAGGTGTAATATGTACCAATCTTACCATTTGAGTGTAGCATGTTAGCATACTAACTTTAGCACCAAATACAAAGTAGTTGAGGCTGTCTCTAATGCACAAAAGACATTTTTGACCTAATGATGGTGCTGGATCAAAAGCCAAGTCAGCCGACGCAAAATCTATCCAACAGTTGTCAATACATGTCACTCAAAAACACAAAGGTCAAGTCTGAGTCATTTGTTGCTCTAACTTGAAGATCATGAACTTAAACTCGACCTTAAAACTATTTAACAATGCCATTCTCAACTCTCGCCATATTATATTAAGTCCAGCTGGTATTAGAGTTGAGCTGGGTGTTATTCATTCCTAAGTAAAAAAAAAAAAACCCACCGAGTGCAGATGTGTGTACAAAACGACTGAATTAAATGTTCTTGAGCGAGCAGTATTTTTCCTACACCCTCCGCTGAATCTCCTACATCTGAAATACCTTAATAATCTCTGTTTGACTGCCTCGTAGGGAGCGGAGAGGGTTGTTACAGCATGAAGTGAGCGCTCCAGAGGCCAGCAGATGCCTTATGTCAGGTTGCATAAACAAGATAGAACACTTTCATCCATCATGCTGCTGAACTGGGAGCTTTAGGCCCTCTTATCCGGCTCAAGGCATCTTGTTGAAGCAGAGACATTTTCAGGGCGGCGACCTTGATATTACCTCAGTGGAGATAAATCATGACTGAATACTGAGCTCTACAAATACCCACTCTTTGCCTCTCTCTCTCTCTCTGACCTCGGAAAAAGGTTTCGACATTGTTATTTCGCAACCCCTCATCCTCTAATCGTATCAAAAGCATTCAACCCTTAGAAAATTCTTATGATAGCATAAGACAGCAATGTGATGGAAGTTGAGGCTTGTTAACAGGGCAGACTCATATCCTGTGTGTGGGGGGGGGACCATCAGACAAAAACAGAACAGCCTCTGACTCGAGTCAATTAAGGCACTCATTCAAAATCAGACGCAAGATGTGATAGTGATGTGAAAATATCAGTTGACTGAGCTTCACCCTGAAGTGCGAGATTAGTCTAATGTCACGGTTTCTAAAAGGCACAAACTGTGCGTCAGTCTTGATGTCATCATCCAACATGAGAGTTTTGTTGTGTTTGATGAGATCGTAAGAATTTTTTCGGTGGTATTTCAATTGTGCATCCGTCTCATGTGGTGAGTCATGCAGCGAGAAAGTTGCCCACAGTGGAAGCTCCAGCACTGTACGCTACCAAAGCACCACCTACACATCAGCGCCTCACCTGCAAACTCTGTTCCACTCTGTCTCTCCATTCACAAAGAAGACTTAGCAGACAACATTAACAATCCAAACGCCAGAATAAATGTTAGCTAAGTAAGTTTCTGCAAAAAACACAGATGAGTTCAAGCTGTAGGTTTCTTTTATGTTGCAACTTTACATTTGTATCGGTTCAATTTTCTGTGTCTCTCTTGTCACAATGCTGTGGTTCTGCTCTGGTTGGTTTAAGGCACAAAAGCACTTGGTTAGGTTTAGGAAAACATCTGGTTTGGCTTAAAATGCCTCTTTTGTCCAGGGGTCTCTTTCGAAACACCCGGGTTTGCTGCCTCAAACATGACTGTAGATGTCCCGAGGTTTCCTTCTAAACACTTGGTTTTGTCGCCAGATACATGGCTGGAGATGGCCCGACTTCCCGTGAAGAATATCTGGTTTGATCGGCAAAAACACAGCTGGAAATTTCATGAAGTCGCTTTAAAAACAACCACAAACGTAGCCTATATCACGTCAAACGTGGACGCGTCTGTGGTTTGCAGAAACGTTAACTGCTAACATTATATCCCGTAGGCTGACATTAAAGCTTGACTGTTTGGACTTTTAGCACATGATCAAAGCAGAACTCCCAAGGTGCCTGGAAACAGCTGTGTAGGCCAAGTCTGACACTGAGATTTTATCAAAATATGATAAATGATTGAGGTCACCATATTAAACATATTAACAGGTTTTCCCCATAGGGCTCTTACTCATGTGGAACTCATTTCATCCGCCTCTTCATAATATCTTTGATTTTACTGGATCGTGCCGACTGTGAGTTGGCGTCGTAAGAAGATCTCAATAAGTGTCTCACATTGGAAATTGACTGCATCTTTCTGTGAGTGTACGTGTGAACATAAGCCAGAAGAGTAAAATGTAATAAAAAAAAAAAAGTAATTAGCATCCAAAGCTAATTTTGTGACTCACATCCTGTATTACAATCCATTTCTAGCTGTAGCCTGTAGTGAGTTTTATTAACCCTGGATCAAACTGTAGGTGGTGCTATGCAGTCTTAAGTCAAACAGTGAGAAAGCCGTCCTTTAATGTCTGGTAAAGTACTTTAAGCTCTTTATTATGATAAAGAAAGTTAAAAATGAAGACTGGAGTTTAATGGTGTACATACACTTCCCAACAGCATTTGGACTGTTCTTCCCTCTGAGTCTCGAGTTGGCTCCGGCTGTACCGAAGTAAACACTGTTAACAGACAGTTGGAAGGTTTCAATGAGGAGAAAGGGGGATTGTTTTGGGTGTATTTTGGCAGCGGTTTTGGCGTATAGTAATGGTACTGGTAATGGTATGAAGGTGGGGGCTGTCGGCTTGGGATTTTTGGTAAATGTGCCATTATTTACGAGTCGGGTGGGCTGAGGGGGACAATAAACTTTCATTTCTGGGAAAGCCATTCAATTTTACTAGACTTTGTAGAACCTATAAGAGTGCGAGGCAAGAAAAAAAAGGGCAAACCAGAAAGTATTTAACAAGCACAAAAAGTGTTTCCATATTCAGCTGTCACACAACACAGCAATAATGTGAGTACTCCCCTGGGTTGACAGAGTCACGTGGGCTGCCATTTGGGCCCGATGTGACACTAATAGTGCTTACTGGAAACGTACACAAGCTCTGCTGTGTATGTTTCTGAGGGCATGTTAATGACATCAAACCACTCGCAACAGCCAAAACCGAGCTTAATGCATAATTCATTTGTTTTTCTGATTGTTAGAGCCCCTCGTCACAAACAGGAAAACTTGCTGACACACATGTTACTGGTCAAATTACAATAAACATCTGCTTTGACGAGTCATTTAGAGTTGTATTCAGCCTTCTGATCTCATTGTTCTTGAATCAGGACCAAAACTGTGCCAGTCGGGTGAAGTAATTCCTCTTGTTCTTAATTAAATTTCTTTTGTAAGAGGAATTCTTCTAGAAATGAGTGTCAGTACCTTGAAATGAGACGTAATCTGGCAGTAGCATGAAGAAAATAACATATGGTTCCCATGATTTCTGTTAGAAATCACACAAACCAACTAGCAAACCACGGCCGACTAAGCAGGCTGGCAGCTACTAGTGAGCATGAACCGGGACGGAGCCTCTGAGAAGACAGAGGCCAGTTTGATGATGGGGAATAAAGAACTGAGGTGGTTTTCTTGTGAGGTTTGTCCCTGGGGCTGAGTCAACAATTAGGATCAATAACCTAGCTGTACGGCTAAGGAACAGTGGCAGGCTTTGACGCCAGTGTTCGTAGTGGCCAAACCGTGTAATCACATCGTCACCTGACGCACTGTGGTCCAAAAAGACTTAAGTTTACATTGTGAGGTAAGGGTCTGTAAAATGCTGGATCTTTTTTTTTGAGCGTCACAACCCCCCGAAATGACTCGTTTCACTATTATAATTTGAGCCAGTAGTTAGCAGCTGCTAGCAACAAGGAAAGCAAATCAATGACTAAAGTTCTTCATGAAGGTCATTAAGTTGTGGTGGTTCTTTTACAACTTAGAAATGTGTCTTAAAGTACAGAAATCCAATGAGACACGGGCACTCAGCTCTAACAGCGCCCTTTTTCTTTTATACATGCGTTACAACATTTGTGTTGGTTACTAGACTAAGTAAGGTTGAGCTACATTTTGCCAGCGGCTAAGTGCAACTATAAAGGAAGTATTAGGTTCAGTGGTTTAAAGATTTGCAATGTCAGAAATGTGGAATTCCATGCAGAAGAGCTCAACTCATTTTTAACAAAACAAATTTAAAAGCTGAACAAATTAAATTAAATTAAATTAAATGTTTGTTGAAAATTAGACTAATGGCTTGTGAGGCCTGATTGGATTTAAGACATTACAGACACCCTGCAGACACACTCAAGACCCAAACATGGACTAATTGACTTGTTGTGAAGGTAGTGTTTAAGTCTGGACCCCTAGATTCTTCCACGTTTTGGCAGACAGGCAATTGGACCCCTGTGTGTTATATGGCGGGAGGACAATCCCCATTGTCTTGTTTGATACAAGTGGCTGGAGCCCAGGAACTGCTCTGGCCTGGATGTTAGGCCCTGGCAGCAGAAAATTATAGCTTTGGCCAGGAAAGTCAACCAAATGGGCTGATTCTTCTCATTCAGCCCGAAGGACTCCACACAGCTGCACTTTCTTTCACTGCCAAGGAAGAAGACAGTCTGAAAGAGGGAGAGGAGAAAGAGAGGCGGAGTGGGGAACAGTTGGGGGCCTTTGGACTGGACCGGCCTCAAAGACCCAGAGGGTTGGTTTCTTTACACAAAAAAAAGAAGAAAAAGAAGCAGCTTAGACTCGTCTTGGACATCAAACTCTATTTTGGGCTGTGTATGCACTGAGGGCAATCACACGATATCCCCCCGAGTTGTTTTCTTTGATTGATTGGGGACACTTTTGCGAAATTACAATCAAGGAGGTAGGATGGTGATGTATTCTGGCCCCTTTGAGAAAGTAAAATGCAGTTCAAACTTTTATCTGTTTTCCCTCCTAGGAAATCTTTCTGCCATCGGGCTCCTTGATCTTTATCCGCATACCTTGAGTTTTGCTCATTTCCTCATCATTTTCCTTTTAAGCGAAGACGGATACACTTCACGAGCTCATGCGACTCTCTGGGAGTCACGGCGGGTCACAGAGAAGAAAAGAGCAGACGTTACAAGGACTTTTCATCTCGGGAGGAAAGGCAAAGGTGCAGTTTAACAGATGAATAATCTGCTGCTGAAAGTGAAACACCTGTAGCTCTAAAGATAGCAAACTGTTTTAACAGCACAGGGTTCACCACGACACCCACATACAGCTTTTCCACCCGTTGTCTCCTCATGAACCAAAAGCTAAGTTGGCTCTGAGAACTCAACAAAGAAAAAATCTTGATAAATACGCATTTCTACACCTTGACTTATAGGGAAATTGGTTTTTCAGCAAGAAAATCACCCAATACCAGTGGCAGCATATATGACGGCAGTGTGCTATAATGCAGTGATACTACCAGATACAGGAATGCAGCACAAACACAGAGTTCAAGTATAGAAACGCGCTCCAAATACACACAACACAACTAGAAAACACAGCTAAAAACACAGCCATTAACAACTGGCGTTTCGTTTTATTGCGCGATCCCCAGAGACTTTGGGCCGAATGTGTTCGTGGTTGCCATGGACGGAAGCTAGTTCGCTAGTCGATGTCGAGCTGATGACATTTTAACAGTGCCAGTACAAACAAAGAAGTAGCTAGCTAGCTTCCCTAAAGTATGATTCAGTGGGCGCTAACAAGCTCACAGTTAATCTGTGCTTTGGGAAGTGCATGTTCTGCTGTCATTTTAACTTAACTTCGTTGTTCTGATTGATTGTAGGTTCTATCCGATTGCATCCAGAGACATGTTGGTCTGTGTTTGTTGTTCAAAAATGAACTGGGAGGTTTTATACGGATAAGAATTTGCTAATTAACTTTTGTCGTGGATCCAGATAAAAGGACGGATCCAGAAATGTTTTCTCACTTTCTTGAACATTGCCAGATAGGGAGATTGGGTTGATTTCTCATGGAAGAATGCAGGGATCTTGATGTTCAGATGGCTGGAGTACAATCTGATGCGGATCTTGATTGAAGCAGTTACGGGTGGTTTAAAATTTAGAGTGATACAGGGCTATCAAGTTTGATATTGGATTAGGCTCAACTGACTTAAAGTGGACTGTTGGGCCTTAGCGGAAGTATGCGCTCTACTGATTTGTGTTTTCTTCAGCCCCCAAAATGATCACAAACCTGACCATTACTCCCTACATGGAGAGTAGTAAAAGAAAAAAGAAAAATAACAAGCCTTGATACAAAACAGACATGTCCTGCAGTGGTGCATTCATCAAACAGTTGAGCAGATAACTGTAATTTGTAGCATTCTACTGGCAATAAAGGCAGGCGCTAACAACGGTTTAAATTAGAGCTGAGACAATAAAACACATTTTTCACAATAAATCATCACACGCCTACATCAACACAGACTTTGACATCACCATATGCTCTGGGTTCACTGAGGACGGTTTCACAAAAAACTAATCCTTTTCTCACAGCTCATTTAATCAAAACCACGCTCCCATCACTTTATGCATCATCAAAAGCTAATATCCAGAGTCTCATTAACGACAGGGGAGCTGTTGTCACACTAACTGCGACCATGTCAGAAGTGCGTCCTCATCAACAGCATCTGGAGAAATATCATTAACTGGAGAGTAGACACATCCAATTCAATAAATCTGCAGGGATAAAGTGTGAGAAAAGTGGGCAGGGCCACACGGGCGGTTGGTTTTGTGTATTGTCCAGAGCCGGACACACGGACTGTGTAATTCTAGTCCAGGAGTGACCACACAGGGCCGGTTGTGAGGTCTGGGACTGCTGGAGAATGGAGACAGATGGGACAGGGGCAGGACTTTTTTGGTGAGAGAATGCTTTCCACTGTTCGGACGCCATACAAAGCCCATTGATTTTTCCCTGTGTTGAGTGAGGAGCTGTGGAATATCTCGTTTCAGCGTCCGCCGCATGGTCATGACACCTGGACTAAGGTCAGGTCTGTCCAGTCCCAAGCGGAGGCACGCTGAGCAACGAGATTGCTCTCTTCGTCCCTAAGTGTGCCATCTCTGCATTGTGTATCATATAGCTGTGGTCGCCATCTCATTTCTATCGCTTGATGACTTTGACCTTTGGGTCTTCCTCTGCGACCCCTAATGCGCGAGTGGAAAACCGAACTCTCCCTTCCCATGAGCCCTCCGCACAGACAGAAAGATTGTTCCTCAGGAAACACGGGTCAGGAAGTCAGAGGAGGAAGCTGGCCTTTCGTTCTAAATACAACCCTCCTCTAGAGACCGGCGTGTCAGCAGAGAATTGGACAGTAAATCTCCTTTAAACGCCGACCCCTCACTCTTGTTTTGTTGCTATTTTTGCGACCTCGCAGTTAACCAAAACATCATTACTCTTCTCCAGTTTCGCTGCGAATTGGCTGCGACAGGGCCAAAGACTTTCATTTCCAATATGGTGTTTGTTTTGAACTCTGGTCGCGATCGTAATGACGTGACGTGTCAGAGCTATCCAAATGAGCCCCGCACTGATGCCGCATCCCACCCAGCGTGAGATGAAGGGCAGTGGATGCGAGTGGATGGGCATGTTGGAGCGATTCATGGGAACAACATCAGCAAGAGCAGCTGGTGGTTCACCACTAACAATGCTGTGGCTACTCTTATGGACAATTAATCGCTGCTAGTTCTCATTTTCCTCCCTACCTCTCTTCTCTCTCCCTCACCCTCTTCCTCTGAGGCGAGTTTCACCCTATGAGATGACCACAGTCCCCCCATATGAATTTGGCAAACATACCATGAGACATGAAAGGGGGCAATCATGGCGTCCTGGCCGTCAAAGCTTAACCGGATCACACAAATTGGGATGTGGGGGAACAGAATGTATACAGAAAGTAAACCCACGCAGCGTCACAGCGAATGTGGGTCGACTCATGACAACATATCCAAGAAATCAGACCCCGGTTCAGTTCGAACTTGGCCACCCTTAACCGATGATTGCTCAACAATCAGCGGGCTGATTAGCTATCCGGTCAATGTTTCGAAAGATGTGCTCACATGCTGGGAAAAAAGGGAAGTTATGGAAGAATTAAGTAATCCATGGCTTTTAATAGGAGATGTTTCAGCTCTGACTAACAGTTTTATGTGATGTATCATGCTTCAAGTGGTGAAATGTACTGTAAATATAACTACTGTTCCTAAGTACATGAAAAACTTTATTGATTTTGCCACTATAATAAAGTCTTTCCTTGCTTGTTTTGATTCTTTTTGTTGTTTGGAGTGTGTGGATTGCTTCTGCTTTTTGATGGTTATTCATCCGTTTTTATCATTTTTGCTTTGTGAGTAGCATAAAGGGACAACAGCTTGATTTCACTGTAAAACCCCATGATGTAGAATGATAAATTAGTGAACCTTGTACCTTGTGGTTATAGGTTAAACCACCTGTACATGCAGTAAAATAGATCAAATAACCTCCACTTCGACCTGCTACAACAGAAAAATGCATCTTACACATTAAAGGTGCAAGCTGTAGATTTGGAGAAGATGTTTTAATAAGACAATAAAAATCATTGATTGATATTGATGACTTAATAAACTGAATAAACAGTAAACTGTATATTTGCCAGACACTGACACCTTTCTAGCTTCAAACGCTGATCTTGGGACCTTATTTTCCTCTGTTTGCATTTTTTACCTCAATAATATTGTAAATATGACCTTTCTGAGTTTTCCACTATAATGATTAAAGGATAAAAAAAAAAAATAAGATAACATAACACCCAAAAGATCATTGTTTCGTATATTGAGTACTTCATATTTTGTTGAAAAAACTGCACTTTTCTTTTATTTATGCAAAGTACTTTTAAATGATCCTTCTTGTACTTAAGTAAAGGACCGGATTTTCCACCACCGCATGCTTGTCTGTAATTGACACTAATAATAACGTAATAATTCACCAAAATATACGAGATTCAAAAAACATTTCTCACGAAGAGGAGATGTTCCACTTACAGTTGCTCGCAACACATTTCAGTGTTATGGAATTGAAAATGCAACTGTGCGGGGGATGGCTGTTTTCTTTCCAAAACTGAAACTTCTGCTGGAAAATTAACTTTATAAGAAATCAGAATGCCTCTATGTGGCAAACAGTTCACTGGTATTTAACTACAACCCTATCAATCCCAGAATATACATGTTGCATCATGAGGCAGTAAAAATACTGCTTATTTCTCCTTTAATATGTCGTTTAATGAGCCTGTGGTCGGACTAAGTGGGATGTGGTGCGGCACAGCTTGAGATTACCGCGAGCATTTGTGTTTCATAGCTGATAAGTCTCTTTGCTTTCTATAAGGCCAGTAAGTTAGTGTGTCAGTGGAAAGGCTGATTACACAATACACAGACTTGTGCTGAGTCCTAATTCACCTCAAAGCCACACAAGGGGAGAGCTGTGTTTGACTGCGCTGACCTGCTCATCTAATCTTAGAAGTTCCCACTCCTGCTGAAACCATTTTGATCATCTAAATCTGCGCTTTAAGTAAACATGGAGACACTTTAAATAGTGGACAAAGAGAGGGGAGTAAATAGGAAATGCTGGAAAAGAAGGAGAGAAAAGGAAGAACTCTGCCCTCCGTTGGCTGAGAGGAGGAACTACGGTTAACTGTTGCTGTTACAAGACAACTTCCAATTTGTTGTGTTTCTCCCAAGACTTTCTTTCATCTCCTGTTCTGTTAGATAAAATTATTTAACTTCCAGTCATCCCACTTAAACCTTATCAGTGACCTCAAGCCTCATCCCCGTCCTCCCTTCTCAGGAGGGGGGTCATCAGAGAAATCAAACCATCCAGCAGAGGCCGAGGAGTGACTAACTGCAGCCCCATCAGAGACTGATAGGGCGGACAGGCCAGAGGAGGACAGCTGTGACCTCAAGGAGCACAAATCTGCAGAAATTAACTCGAGTCTGTCAACAGTGAGTGGAAAATCCTGGCTGAGGAGCTGGGGTCTAGTTTGAAAGATTGAGCAGGAAAAACTCATAACTCCTTCACTTCGTCCTTGACTTTTACAAGCATTTATGGCATATACATAGAGTTATAGTCGCAAGTTTTTATCCATTTGTCAATCAAGAGTTCTAGCTTTTATTTTGGGAGAATTTACTGCTTTGCTTCAGCACAGACGACTGTACGTTGAATATTATTTGGATTTTGGACTGGTGTTTGAACAAAACAAGACATATGAATATATAATCTTGGGCTTCAGATGGCATTTTTCACTATTTTCTGACATTTGATAGACCAAACAAAGAAAATGAAAAAAAACACTTGTGGTTATTAGAATATAACCTTTAGTTGCAACTGTTATTCTCTGACGGTAAATTTCAGTATTACTGTAAATTTCAGTATTACTGTCAAATGTCACCTTTGAGTGAATACTGCATATCCTGTTTTCTTATGCAGTCCAACCTACACTTTAAAATGCCAACAAAGGCAATTGATCTCAACTTTTTCAGAGGGAGATGTTTTGAAGATAAACACAGTTGATAACTGTTAAATATAGCCTAACTGTAAAGAAGATAAAGATAGAGATATATAAAATGTATTAAAGTATACATATTTTGCTCATTTTCAGGTTCATAATTTTATTTTGAGTTACTACTAGAATAGGTTTACATGCTTTAATGCTCAAAAAAACACATACTGTCCAGTGCTGCAGCACTGTATTCCCCCTCACTCTATTTGAGCTCCTGTGTCTTTAAGCCCCTCCCCCCTCCCCGAGCACCTAGTCTCCTCTGATTGGCCAGCTCACACACACCTGAGCCAGCACCGCTAACAACAACAGCAACGGAGCAGCTGTGCTTAAATACTTCTAACGTGCCAAACTAGCCGCTAGGCTATGTGTGACATGGTGACATAGTGTGATGTCACAAAGTCACAGAATTATAGACTACTGACAAGGCATTTCAGCCACTTCAGGAGCACTGTTTTCTGTGGGAGAGAGGAGCTTCAGTTCTTCAAGTATGTTTCTGCGTTCTCCTTCACACTTCAATACAAATTCATTTTGTCACCCAGATATATAAATGTGTCTAAACTAACATAACTTTTTTTCGCAAAACCAAGCGTTGAAAAGTAAAAAGTCAAAGCTCTGTGTCAGAACTACATCTGGAAACAGCTACCCTCTGAGAGAGCAGCCTGACTTGTTTTTGTTTAGTTTTTTTATTTCATTTTGGCAGGAAACAGGTGCCTCCTCCTAAACCTGGAAGGATAACGGCATCGCACAATATCAAGCAGGCACAATACATCTGAGAGTATTAAAGTAAACAAGTGCAGTTCACGAGGCCACTCGGGGCCAAGGTCCAGTAACGAAGACATTTCCCTGAGAGTCAGCCGCTTGTGTTTTGAGCCCTGCTGACCTGCTAACATCGCAGCTCCTGCCAGTGCATTTACTGTACTGCAATAATGTTTAATGTGTGACACATTATGACTTCTTTAGATCATTTCACACCAGCTAGAGGGAAAGAAAAGTGCTGTGATTCTCCTCCTCCTTCTCCTCCGAAGAATAACTACAGCAGGGAAGGAGGGGGGGGGGGGGGCAATCGATCTGATCTACTTAATCAATCAGTGACAGGGCCTTTGAACTGCAGACGTGATTTCCAGCAAGTCTGTCATCCCACCCTGTCGTCTGTGAAAGCACTCCAGGGGGAGATTGCTCCACACAGCTCCTCGGCTCGTAAAAACTCTTTTTTTATGTAAACACACACACCCTCGCTCTTTGCTGACTGGGTCCAGAATATCTCATGAAGTTGTATCAAGGATAACATCATGACAAAAAAAGAAGTTTGTACTCAGTCCTGCTTATTCTCTTTTTCTATCTCAACTAGTACAAAAACAACTTCCCCTGCCTCCTCTGCGGCTGTGAGACAAAGCTCTCCACCCCCTGTGTGGCTTCTGTATAGGCACAGAAGAGGAAGGGAAAAGGGAATGTTTTGCTTCTCTCTCCCCACCCCTCTTCCCTCACCTCCCTGGGGCAGCGCTGTGTAGTAATAAACGTCCCCCGTAAATCTCCCCCTCACGCCATCATCCCCTCCTCCACCAACTCCAACTTTTCTTTTTTTTTTTTTGTTTTGTTAACAGCTTCTTTTCTTCTCCCCCTCCACCACCACCACCACCACCACCAACCCTGCCTTTCTCTTCCCTCTCCTCTTTTCTATTGCAACCCAACCCTGACATTGACTCTGCACATGGCCGATGGCTGCTCTGTCACGGATTCAGAGGGCGGGCTGGAGGGAGGAAGAAGACGATGGGGTTCACAATAGATTTTGTATAGGTTTCACTCTCTTTCATATGTGGCTGGGAGCGTCATTGTGACTGTCTGTGGTTGAATCTAGTGAGGTCACTCATATATCAGGTTATCAGGAATGACACATACAGACATGAGTGCGGGAGAGGAGCTGCAGACAAACAGTTTAAATAACAGAGAGAGAAAGAGGGGTTTAATGGGAAATAGCTGTGGTGCGGAAAGAGTTAAAAAAGCTGCTTGAATTCACCGGAAAGTCCCACGAGTGACGTTACAGTCCAGCAATTAAGAGTAAATTAATTACAGAGTAGTGGATGGTAGCTGAAAGCCTGAGGATAGTGTAGCGCCTCCCAGTAAACAACTCCAGACTGCTTAAGTACCAGACTTCCTTAAGAAAAAGGAGGAAATAAGGTTGTAGCCGAGCTTGAAATCCACTCATCCTTACTTTGTTTCACCGACTCGTACGGTTAATTTAAGAAACCATTCCTCCAATAAAGTTAGTTAACAGAACATGTACTTCATCCCGAGTGTAATAAGTAACTTTGTGTGTGTGATCCAATGTCCATACTCCTCCTGATGTGCAAATAAAGTGGCTCACAAGGGGAGTTGAACAGTTAACAGGGTTTATATTTGCTTTATGGTGCTCACAAATTAAAAAAAAAAAAAAAAAAGGTCCTCTGTTTAGTATTCATACTGCGTGCAACAGTGTAGTAATCTCAAACAAACTGACAAACCACTGCATGTTTGTCCCCGCAGAAGAGGAAGAAAAAAAAGAGAGAGAGAGAGAAAAAAAGAAAAGAAAAAAAAAGTTGACTGAAAGTTGACGCCCATGGCTCGAGGCTCCTCCTGCAAAAGGATTATAAAGCAAATGTCGGGGCTGGTGCAGGGCAGAGGGGGAGTTCTGCTGGGTCAAAAAATACACAGGAGCTGCAAACACCAGAACCTCAGCAGACCTGCGCAACTTTTTTTGTAACAAGCACAGTTTGTTTTGTTTTTTGTTTTTTTGTTTGTTTTTTTAAATTCTGCTACTTTAGTTTTTTTTGAGTTGATTCCGGTCGCTGCAAAGATGACCACAGCCGTGGTGTCGCCTTTCTTCGACTTCGAAGTAATGAACAAGGTAGCTTCACAACTTTTTCTCTTCATTTATATCTCTCTTCTCTCTCTGGGCTTATTTCTAGTAAAGTGTTGAACTCTCGCTAGCCTGTTAGCTTGCAGTGAGTCAGCCTGCTGTGGAGGAATGATGAGCTGCTGCCTGCACGCCCGCGGCCCTCGGTCCGCCGTACTGCGCCTGTGTGGCCGCTGTTTTTGTTTTGCTGTTCTGATTTGTTTGTAACGCGACTGTTTTTCCTGGTGTCGCCTGTTTGTCTAAACGTCGACGTGTGCGCTGCGTTTACGTTAAAGTGAGCGTCTTTGAAAAGTGTGCCGAAGTCTGGCGGTAACTTTAAAATGTACGTAACAGTTGTTGAAAATGGGGAACTTTTACATATTCAACATGTGCCACATCAGCTGGTTTTAAATGTGTAGTTTTTCTTACGGGGTACGGTGCTGTTTCATCTTTTCTTGAAATGAGGGCAGTTTTGCGCCACTTTTTTAATACTCCTCACAATGCAGCCACATGCTCGCTAATCATTGACCAGATTTGTCTGGCTTTCACCGACTATTGCTCCTATAAAGCTGCTCCTTTTTGATTAACAGAGTTGATCTTTGGTGTGTGTTGGGTAATAACTTTAGCCTCAGAGTTGTAACAGCTCTAGGTCACTGCACTGTTATTCGTTTGCATACATTTTCATATTTTCAGTGTCAGATTTCTTCTTTAAAACAGCGGGTTTCTACCCCTCTGGTGGCTTTAATACACATGTAATTCAGTCACCCCCATCTAGTTTGGGAGTGTGCTGAATAGCGGATGAGTTTTTCTCTTGTAATTCAGCAGGATGCCTTGCCACTTTCATTATCTTTCAAATGATGCAGCCTCTTTGTAGCCACCAGCGGCCCTCTGGCCTCTCATGTGCTGCTGCTCCATTTACTAAACAGGCACACATTCCTAACCAGGGCAACTTGCCAAACCAGCTGCTGTTCTATAGGCCTGTATCCGCTCATGTTGTCAGAGCCAAAAAGAACACAGTCATGCAAGAGAGGAGGCTGTGGATTTTTTTTTTTCCCTCTCTCCAGCCCACCAGTTCAAATCAGCACCACATTGGCTGTCAGTCTCGCTGATTGTGAAGAATATATTTTTCTAATCAAGTGTTTTTCTTTGTGTCCCCTGCAGAACAACAAACTGCTCAGCTACAACAGCAACCTGGGTGCTCCCCATCCAATGTCTGTCCCTTGCACTGGCACCAATGTGCCCCTCTCCAGCCCCGCCGGAGCCCTGCTGGACAGGAAGGCGGTGGGATCTCCCTCAGTGGGAGGTGTGTACCAGCGGCGGCACTCTGTCAGCAGCACAAAGTTCAGCCAGAACCAGTTTCTGAACAGCCTGAAGGCAGCGGACCACTCCTCACTCATCTCAGGGGTTGGCAATGCCAGCAACAACAAGGAGAACCGCCTGCGAGACCGCTCCTTCTCTGAGACGGGCGAGAGGCTCCTCAACAAGTGCCTGGGCCCTGCCAGTCCCACCGGCGGCAGCAGCCAAGTGAATTCCAGCCGTTATAAGACGGAGCTTTGCAGGCCCTTTGAGGAGAACGGTTCCTGCAAATATGGCGACAAATGCCAGTTTGCTCATGGAATCCATGAACTGCGCAGCCTGAGCCGCCATCCCAAATACAAAACTGAGCTGTGCCGCACCTTCCACACCATCGGATTCTGCCCATATGGGCCTCGCTGCCATTTCATCCACAACGCTGAGGAGCGCCGTGGACCTCCCCAGCAGTCCTCCCCTCTTAACTCTTCCAACAAGATGGATAGGCCTCGGCTGCAGCACAGCTACAGCTTTGCAGGCTTCTCCAGCTCAGGTGGGCTGAGAGACAGCCCCACCTCGGTCACCCCTCCACCCATGTTCTTCCCTGATGAGGTCCTCGACTGGCCCAGCAGTAACCCCTTCACCTACTCCAGCCAGGAGCTGGCCAGCCTGTTTGGGCCCAGCCTCAGTGTCGGTCCTGTCGGCACAGAGCCCAACACCCCTGCACCCCCTTCTCCAACAAGCACGCCTTACTATTTCAGACCCATGTCGGAGTCCCCTCAGATGTTCGAGTCTCCACCCAGCCCTCCCGACTCTCTGTCAGACCAAGAGGGCTACCAGAGCAGCTCTGGAGGCAGCCTGAGTGGCTCCGAGTCCCCCACGCTGGACACCACCCGCCGCCTTCCCATCTTCAGCCGCCTCTCCATCTCTGACGATTAGACTGCACATATCCACCAGTGACTTTAAGTTCGATGACACAAAGAGAACACGGCACTCCCCTCTACCTCTGCCCTATTCCGAAGCTTCCCCGTCTTCCCTCAACACAAGACGCCGTGTTAGTTCCTCGTTAGCATTGTAAGGATGTAGTCAATTAAGGGAACTCTCAACTTAGATTATCATTTCATCCTTTTCAATCCGCACAGCAAGTTTTAAAACGTACCCTGCCATGTGTCATAGTGCCAAAAAAAAGGAGAGGAAATTGAACAATGAAAATCACGAAAACAAGAATAGACTGTTTTGCCAGGTGCCACTTGTTTTTTTTTTTTCTTTTCTTCTTCATATGTTCTTGAATGTGTAGCAGCACAAGTGGCCTTGGAAAGGGGAGTGCATTGCACTATTCCCCGACCCCCTTCCTCCCCTCCTTTTCCCCCCCTCCTCCCTGACGATACCACTTCCCCTGAGCTAGCTAGAGGGTGCTCACTAACGTAACTGTAGATCTACCGCAGCCGTTTTTACAGACTGAGTTGAGACAAAAGGAAAAAAAATAAAAATAAAGACCCTGAAAAGATATGAATAGTTTTTAAAAAAAGAAAAAAGTGCCTGGGGCGGTTTCTGCATGTGTTTAGGGTGAATGGACTACTGTTTGTTTTTGGTTCTTTCTCATTTGCCCCCTCCTCTCCTCTCCACCCCCTCCACCCTCCTGTCACGGTTCTTCTCAAGCCCCGTCTTATGTAATTGTGGACTGGGCGAGTCTGCAGGAAGGACTTTGAACTGGAAGTTGGTTATGTTCCCCCCCACACACACCTCTCCCTGAGTTTTCTCCTCCTGTTGCTGGTCACTGGCTCTGTTTTTTTGGGAAAGGAAGTCTTGATATCAAACTGATCATTAAACCTGTAGGACTTTGTCCCGCCTCTCTCAACCCTGCCTCCCCCCCTCCCCTTCATCGACGATCTGGGGAATTCCAGCATTCCCATGGTGCAGTTGTACATCCTGCGACTTGACAAGATCGAATCTCCAAGCTATTTACTTTACTTCTTGTCCCCCCCCCCACTTTAGAACCTGCTCCGAGGAGCACTCTGTACTCATTACATCCCTTTTTTTTTGCTTTTCTTTATTTGATAATTATTTTTTATTAATGTTATTATTACGGTTATTATTGTTTGAAAAACTTTCCAGACAGAAGGTTTGCTTGTCACTGCTTATTTAACTTATCAGAACATATTTATTGGTGATCATATGCATTTTTTGTTAATTTTGTTTTGTATTTATCTGGATAATGAACAATAGAATATATTTTCTTTTATGTTAAATTATGATCTTCCATATTAATCTAAAGATTGTGAAGACGTTTTTGTCAGTTTTCCTTTTTTCACAGTTAATATATTGTACTTCAATGACTTTTGTTCTGCAACTACACTTTGTCAAAATGAAACTTAATTTAAAGCAAAAAAAAATGCAAAAAAAGACGTTTTGCGTTTTGATTATTTATTGTACTTTTTTTTTTTTTTCTTACTCCCTCTTATTGGACTGCAATTCCATCTAAACTAGATTTGCTTGTATTCATTTCCCCTTTCACATTTTCAATACTCTGACAGTAACAGTAGCTAACTGTTATGACATTTATGATTCAACTCTTGGGTTGATGGTGGAAGTAAAGGGGTGCTAAAAGACGTCTCACATCACTGGTTCAGGAGTCTTCACGTTAGACTGGTTGTGATGAAATGTTGGTAATGTTCTTGCCCAGTCTGTTTTACAAGCAATAGCTGTGACCAAATGGGTTGAGGAAAGTTATTTTGTTTTTTTTCTTTTTAATTTGGATGCGTGATGCACTTCCTTGGCCCCCTCATTGGAAGTGCCTCATTTAATACATTCCAGGTAGCTAAGGCTTTCTCTGCCTTTTATATTTGATAATGGAGGACAATTAATTTTTATAGTCACGTGTTCTGTGTTGCCTTCACGTGTTTTGGAAGAGGTGAGCAGATTTTGACACAAAGAAAGTAAAAACAGTTGAATGTATTTTTTCAGCCATGTTTTTTTTTTTTTCACTACAGTAATTTCTGTGAGTTTATATGAAAACCTGTTTTGTTTTTTTTCCTCTTTTGTAAGTATTGATTGCAGTTAAGTCAATAAACCCCGTATTTTTTGAAAAGTGAAACTGTGTAATGAGTTGTGTGCAAGGGTTTTTATGGGAATTCAGACAGATCTAAATGCTCACACACCTAAAATGGTTACAGACACCATGCATAGTGCTACAAAATCTGTTCAATAATAGTGGTGAAGTTAAATAACTTTGATTAGGTTACTTTAGGTGCAATGAAGAGACAATGGAGACCTTTAGGGAATGAAGTTGTCGATTACAAGCCTCATAAATCCACATAGAAATGATAGAAAAACAACCCTCATAACTCCAGACTTGCCTTAGACTTATCAGTAAGAAGTAATCCAGTTATAGTTGTCTGTACATGCATGGGTACACCACAACAAGGAAGTGCTAATAACTAATTCGGCTTACTTTTGATCCCCCCCCAATTTGCCAAAATGTAAACACATAAAAAAAGTTGTAGCCCTCAGCTTACTAGCTGACTCCATGGAGACATAATACTTCACTGTCAGACTTTGAAAACTCCTGCTTCATGTTAAGCAACAGAATATGTTTGAAAGATAAAATCTTACATGGAAGTAATGGAAAATAAAAGCGAGCCACTGGCTGCTGCTCTCTGCAGAATGCAAAACTAAAAGGGAGTTTCACTGTGGTGGAAGTTGATTGGTGAACTCCTCGGAGAGCAGTCAGGGGTATTGACCTGGAGATGATCAAACTCTCATTGAGCAGGTTCGGTTACGCAAAGACACAACACTCCCTGGTTTCAGCTGAAATATTGATCGGGGGAGCTGTGATCGTTACATTTCCAAGAATAAAAGAAAAAAGTGATTTGCGGAGGTTATCAGCTCGATCAATGGTCCTGAGGTTACAAGTAAGCTGATCGATGAGTGTGTGAGGATATTCCTGGCATGGGATGAACAAGCGAGCCATGACAGCGTTACCAAAGCATCAAATGTATATATTTTTTCATAGATTTTAAAAAAAAGGAAGATAACAATCTCTGTTTCAATACAAGCAGAGCGGTATTTGATTTCAGAAACAACATACTGGAGCTTCCCCTTCGTACGCTCCAGTCAACATCCACACTGCTTCTGCTTTCGCTCGCTGTCTGGACACTTCCGTCTGTCCGTGTTTATATTTTCTCAGATTGCAAAAACGAGCCGGAACAGGAACTCCCTTCCCTCCACACATACAATGGTGGGTGCTGACCCGTCACAGCTGACCCGTGGAGGCCTCCTTGTTGCTTTATTCCAGGAGAACCTGGGCCTGCTAGATCCTTGTCTTGTTCCTTTACTCCCTCTCCACCCTCCCGCCCCCCCTCATCCCCATCTCTGGACAAGCTGTCTGCCTGCTGAGAGCATGAAGTTACTCTACCTACTTCTCTGCATGCCAAACGCAAGTTAAACAGGGACACTGCCTCCCAAACACTGCCTTTTTTTGATATTCACAGGCACTAATGACTAGTTTTGGGATGATTACTCACTACTATTGTTTCATTTTGTGTCACGTGGGCAAGCAGAGATAGTTAAACGTCCCACAAAATGTAGTAAAAGCAAGAAATGAGTGTTCGTGACATGCTGCTCATAAAATCATTGCCTTTTAAAGCAGCGATTAACAACAAACTCAGAAGAAGAAGCCATTATTTTTAAGTCAAAGGAGTTGCTTTTAAAAAAGAGTAATATAATGTCCAAGTTTGGAATAAAGACATTAGGAATTCAGGATGAATCTGCATCTGCAAAAGCAAATAAAGGCCTTACTGCTTAGTTCATGTTCACTAAAGCAAAACAACATGGAGGGGTGTTCTGTTAAAGTTCGTCTTAAAAGCTCAAAAACATATTGGCTCTAGGTAACCATTTGCATTAATTTACATGTATAAATCTATTTTTTATTGGCTGTATGTGGGCAGATTGTTACGTGACGTGAAAAATGTGACCTTCCCGTCTCTCTCTGTTGCTTCACAAGGCTGTGGACGTTTTTTTTCAAAGTTTTTCCATGCAGCTGGAGTGTGGATTTCTGTGTGAAGGACTCGGGTCAGATTTTCTGTGACAGTCCAAAGGATGTGACTTAACGCGCATTTGTCTCAACGCCTCAGAACCAGCATTTTCCATGTTAACAGGATACTAATCTTAAGGCACGTCATTCATTCATGAAGATTCAGGTTAGCAACTTTGACAAGTGAATACTACCAATACTGTTATTATTGCTTAGCCCACCAGGCTAACGTTTCTGAAGCCGGTGTACTCATTATTATGACACTTTGTTTCTAAGGCTAGCTCCGGGTCACTGGAAGTATCACCCTTAATTGCTTCCCCAGTGACCTCCCCTCTGTCACCTGTAGGAAACTTTTGGATAAGCACGACATGTTTCAGAAGTTTGTTACAGAGAATGGCTAATAACTGTGTGGTTAAAAGTATTTTTATGCAGCACTACTCCTCCAAAAATCTCAAATAAGTCTATTTGCATTCCTTTTTTTGGAGTTTTTGAAACCTCAAACAAGTAAAATCACTATGAAAGATAACATTTAGTGCATTTATTTGTCTGTGGATGGAAACAAAATGATTATCTATTGGTGCATGCATAGCCCATATGACATTTAAAACAAGAATACTTCCTCTTTTGGTGTATTAATAATACTCATGTTAATATTTTTAGGTCAAAGATAAAAAAGACATATTTCCACAGGTGAGAATGACTCATGCACACCTTCCACTCTTAATGCACCCTCTGAGAAAAAATTAAAATGTGTGCACTTTGAGGGACATGAAAGAGGGCTGCTTCCTGTTTGTGTGGTGCATGTATAGAGGCACCTTGAGACGAACTACCAGGAAGTGGGTTTATAAACCTCCAGCAGCAGGTCTGGGGGTGGTGGAGGGAGGGGGTCGTCTGCTCTTCGATATGCGGTGCGAAAAAAAAAAAAAAACTTCCATTACTTCATCGCATTTTACAGCAGGTTACTTTCCTACATGGAAACAGTATCATGCTTGTGGTTCATTCATCTCTTCCTGCACAACAGGTGTGTAGTTTTACTCTCGGTATCCAAATCTTCATTCACCTTTAACCCGCACGGTTGAGCAAGAGAATGCGGCGGCATGTACACTTTGTAATTGCGTTATCAGAGGCAGGCTTACCTCTTTGTTTGAGAAAGAGGTGAGCAAACAGTGCTGGATGTGCTAACCGTGCAATTTTTCTTATCTGCGCTCACAGCTGAGAATAAGGTAGCTGCAGCCCCGCGTGTGTGCATGAGTCTGCGTCGCTGTGCAGTGTCACAGGTGATGTGGGAGGGGTAATTAATCACCAGACGAGGGCTGAGGTCAACACTGAGTGATGAGGTTAGGTTAGGGGCTATTCTGAGGCTGCTTTTGTCTGCAGAGAACAGAGAGGCACAATTAACCTCCATTTGGACACACATACCAGAGCTCACAAACCTGCATTAGACACATCCACCCAAGTAATAACTGCACTTCTAATGTCAGTGGAGGGATTGGATGTCTCGAAAATGTCGAGCCACAGTGAGAGCAACAGAAAGTGGTCAAACTTAAAGCAGAAGTTTGTCATCTTGGGAAATCTATTGCTCATTTGCTAGCTGAGAGTCAGATGAGAAGATTTATACCAAAGCCAGAAGCTGCTTAGCTTAGCTTACCTTCGCACAAAGACTGGAAACGGGGCAACAGCTAGCCTGGCTCAGTCCAAAGGTAACAAAATCTGCTTGCCTGCACCTTTAAAGCTCACTAATTAACATGCTGTATCTTGTTTGTTTGAAGGAGCCATTTGGAAGATATTGCCAGTATTGCAGAGTTGTCTACTCAAGTTAGCATGCTAACTAGCTAGCCCCAGCCTGGTCTGTTCCATAATACCATTGTGTTTTGTGAGCTACCTTACCTACTGAGCTAACATATTCTACAAATTACACCTTTACTCTGGACAGAAATGAAACAAACAGTAGTCACAGTTTCCAGTCTTTATGTTGCTAACTACATTTAGCAGCAGTTAGCACTTACTTTAGCAACAAAGCTACTGGTATCTGGCTATCAGGAAACTCCATAAATCACCGTAATACTGTAACTGGCCTCCTTCTTCTGTGTATAGTCCCAGTCCAGGGCTAAGCTAAGCTAACTGGCTGCTGGCTGCAGGTACATATTGTCCATACAAAAATGAGAGTATAATTTATCGCATCAACACCGATCAACTCTTTGCAAGAAAGCAAAATAAGTACACCAGCTAAAATGTTGAGGTGTGCCTTTAAAGCAAAACATTTTCCTTACTTTAGAAAGTTGTATTTTGGAAATATTTCATATATTTCACGTCTGCTCTCTTGTCAACAACATATTTCATGATAAAGAAGAATATTACAGATAAAGATAAAAGTCTGTACAATCTGTTTGTTATCTTAAACCAGACACACAGATGTATGGGTAGCAATAATGACTCACTTGTTTACGCTTATGAGAGTGATGAGTCAAATCTCAAGCTGGCAATGACGAATGAGGTGCCACATTGATGACATTTACCTTTGATTTCATTAATAATAATCACAAGTGGTCACTATGCCGTGTCTTGGGGGGAAAAAGACACTCATCAACAAGACATGTGTCACTCACAGTGATCTGACCTTTGACCTTACTGTCTAATGGGCCCATGCTTGTGCATAGTGAAAGTACACCCTTACGTCTTGTCTGCGCTCCCTTTTTAACTCTGTGGTTGATTTGTCAATGGCTTCACAGGGGGGATTGTGGGGGGTTAGAGTCTTGTTTTGCAAAATATTGAAATTCTTAACATAATTATGGGGATGTCTTTTATAATTTGTGCTAACAAGGGGCCTTCTCATCCGAACTCTAATCCCTTCCTGGCTATTATTACCCCGTAGCGTATATATTTCCCTGTTTTGGGAAGTTTACCTTCTGAATACAAAACAATACAAATTACTGACTTTGAGTGACAGAGAAAGGCGCATACCAAAATACTTGGGCACTTTCATCTTTTGCTTCAAAGCGAAAATAATATCGAATGTGCCATCTTTTGTATTGCAGTTGTGGTGCACAGAAGCTTTCTGATTATCAGTTTCCCTTACATACATGCTTCTGAGTAATCACATACTTCTTAATATATGTCATCTGATAATGATGCCTTAGCAGTTTTTAATCTGTATATGTAACACTTCGCAGTCATGCAGTATGCTCGGCTGCCTGCAGCAAACAGCAGGTTTTATCTTTGTAGGTCTACGGCTATATGTGTCACAGTGAGACTGATTGCAGATCAACAAAGACAACAGTCACAACCACTCCCTGATCCTGTGGGTTTAACCCAGGCACTCCACAGCCCTATTATCTAAGCGACTGAGACTATGACACACAGCTTACCCAGTAATGACCATTAGCCCTGCCAGGATCCAGTGTCACATGTGCTTTACTCCCCCCCGGGCTAAGTGGCAACCCCTTGACCTGCAAAAGAAAGGAAGAGAAAACACATATGTGTTGAGCAGAGGAGCAGAGAGGTGAGGAGCCTTCAGAGGAGAGCACTGGTGATGGCCGCATGACAGGTTGTGGAAACACACCCTTCCACTCCTTAGTGTGACAGAAAAACAAACACAGAGCCACTAAACTCGCTGAGCTCCGCGCTAATGGACAAGCGATGACTTTTCTTAACGTAACGCGCTGGCCCAGTGGAAACTGGGGACGAGGACCGACCAATGGGAGAGCCCGTCCTGAACCTGACACTGTTGTGCTCTGGGTTTCTGGTCCACTGGGCCGAGTGAGTCACAACCTCAGCTTCCCCCCTGAGTGCTGAACCACTCAAGTCTTCCTGTCTCATGACTCCCAACATCATGGTCCGATGGGAGGAAAATAGCCTCTAGCAGATCAAATCCTGCTTTGTGTTTCCACCTTTGGGACCTCACAAGATAACTCCAGTTTAGAATGTCATTTTTGCAGTTTTGGCAGTCATTTCCTTTGTTTATACTAACGTTGTACATGTTAAAGTCACTGCAGAGATCTGGGTACAAGGCAACATCATTACAAAGAAACATAAGCCATCGGACAGATTCAAACCAGCCTAGACTTTAGCAAGATTATCCAGCCCAGTCGCCAGGATATAACGTTAGAAGTTAACATTTCTGCAAACCACAGATAAGTTTGTGCATATGTACCATATTGACATTTGTGCAAGACGTATCACATCACGTTCCCGTTACATGTCATGTTACATGTTAGGTGGAGGGGATGGTGGTGGAGTAACAGACGATGACACTGCCAAACGGGTGACCACAGTGCGAGTCTGCATTCTAGCACTTCTAAGTGTGAAGCTACTGGATATTGTGGCGACCAAAACCAGACATTTCTTCCGGGAAATTGGGCCATCTCCAGCCTTGTTTGTGGCAACCAAAACAGGTATTTTAAGCCAAACCATGATGTTTTCCCAACCCTAACCAAGTGCTTTTTGTGCATAAACCCAGCCGACACCAATGTAAAGTTGCAACATAAAGAAATGTAAAGTTTTAACTTATCTTAGCCTTAACTGGTTTTGCAGGAACATACTTAGCATTCATTCACGGGATTGGGTTGCATTATCAAAACCAATAGTTTCCAACTTCTTTGCTCATAAATCCTTAATACAAAGCAGTGTCTCCTTGTGGCCCTTCATCGAAGCATGCATGTTTATGAGTTATGAGCAGTGTGTTTTCATCTCTTGATGCTTTTTAGAGGCCTGAGTACCAAAATGAAACTTAATTCTGTGCAACAGAATTCTTTTTTTTTTCTTATCTTCCTTGTTGGGAACTTGTAGGGACTTGTAGGTTGGGAACCGCAAATCCTAAACACTTAATTAGAAGTAAAACCTAAAGTGTGCAGACCAGAAATGCCGGCAATAATCCCTTAAACTAGAGCAAGTAGGTCAAAGTTGAGCCAAGAAGTTGGTGTGTACACCATAGGGGACTTTTACATGGATACTTTGGCTAATAGTTTTACCATTTCTCTTCCAGTTAAGTCCACTAACCTGGCTCGATTTTAGTTTGAAGAAAATACAACTTTCTCTGTGTTTCTAGGCTTTCCACAAACACACCGTGACCAAAACAAATGGATTTCAATACATGACATGTGGAAGAGAAACTTCACAGCTTGCCAACTCCTCACTCATGTCCCAAGTGACAGTGAATGAGGTTAGCCTGAAGCCACTGAACCATGCTAAGGCTAAAAACAGCACGTTTCCTCGCACATGACTCTCAGTTTTGTTTTGCAGCATCTGTTTCCTCTCGTGGCACTGGCGCGAGAAAACAACCTCTTTCTCACTTCTTAAATGCAGTTTTCAGTTTCCCATCAGTTCGATACTGATTTATATGACCTCAGCGCACCAAATCACATGCTCTCTAAATAAACACACTCCTACACCCCCTCAGCTATGCAATGGTCCATGTCAAACCTGTAGTTCACTAACCAGCTGTTCTGAGTCACTCAGGCCTTTTAGAGGCTTAAGCAGACAGAAGATGACATCAGTGATAGTTTTTACAGGAAGTCCTTGCTCCGTCTTGTACCGAGGCCAAGTCTGCGCTATGCACAGATGACCATCTTGCATCAAGGATATAACTCTGAATCACATGACGTTGGTGAAAGTTACGAAATGGTGAAAATGTGATACAGTGTGAGATACTTGAAGGCCACAAATGTAAAAAAAAAAAAAAAAAGGGGCGGTTGAAAGAGAGAGGGGAGATAGCGAGACAAGAGAGGATGACTGGGCTGAAGCCACCCTCCTGGTAATGGAACCGTGGCTGTATCATTTTCTTGTTTGAGTTGTAAACAAGGCCTACATATCTGGCCTTGGGAGGTTAGAGAATAGTTAAAAGTGAACTCTGTCTCTCTCTCTCTCTCTCTCTCTCTCTCTCTTTATGTGTGTGTGTGTGTGTATTTCACAATGATCTGCTGGCTGAGGCTCAGAGAGAGACGCAGATAAGAACTGACTGTGAGAAACCGCAGATCTCACACCCACACACTAAGAAAGAGCACAAAGAAACACACAGGAACATGCACGTTCACACGCATACGAGGCGTACGTGTATGTATGTAAGAGCACACGAAAGCAGCGCGTTCGGGAAAAAGGAACATTGACGGTCGACAGTGGGTTCGCTCCTCATGATTGAGGAATTCAGCTGGAAAAACACGACAGAGAGTGTTTAGAAGTGTCTAACCGGCTCCTCGGATTTCTCGAGGCAAGACTTCCATCGAGATAAGGCCCGGGCCTGAAACCTGTCCTGCGCTCACCCTCGAGCCTCACCTGCTAACCTGCCGCGACATGCACTCGCACAGTTAGGCAGGAAAAAAGGATTAGAGCGTAACTTTACACAAAGGGCTTTAGTAATGGTGGTGTCAGGATATTACTAAACCAACAATCACAAACTCAGTGTGCCCACAGTATACTGTTTTTATCTGAGACTTTTGGGGAACTTTATCAGAGGGCGGTAGACAGTTGACTCAATTTAAGACTTTTATTATTAGATCAGTGATGATGTGACTCCAGAGTGGTATATATATGAGAGTTGTAAATTAGATTTGAGTCAGACAAAAATGAGGACTTTCAACTTTGAAGCCAAACCACTACAGTTGCAGATGTATCTTATGAATGACTGAATCCCACAATCTCCTTCTCACAAGATGAAATTCATTAGCATGAAATACTTTCTTTTCAACTGGTTTTACTGCTTCGTCTGGCCTGGTTACTTGTATGACTCAGCTTATGGGGGCTAATTTTAGCTTGCAGTGCAGTGTTTTTTATAAAAAAAAAGGGAAATATGAAGTCGATTTGAATGTATAAGCATTAAAACACACCATTTCTGAATTCGGTACACAAAGGAGCTTCTTGCTACAGCCTTACTTGATCTGTTACGACAGCTAGCTAGCTAATGGTGGCTAATGTTAGCTAATGTTAACATACTTAAGAAGAAGAATGCTGGGTTACTGACATTACTGAGTCACTTTACCTGTTAAATGATTGGTATGCTAGTTACTTACTTACTTTACTTACTTAGCCAGTTTTCTGACTTCTTTATGACTTAACTTGTCCTCTTTTTACACTATGTTTTAGCAGATTACACATAAGGAAGTTTAAGGAATTATTTTTTAATCATAAAAATAAACCAGGAAGTTAGCATATAGCATGCCTCATTCATTTTTATTCTGTTGTTACAGCCTTATTTGGTCCGGTATGACTGCTAGCTATAGCTTATGGTGGCATTTTGCTAAAAACAAATGGGATAAGTCACATTATAGAAGCTAAAGACACTCCAACTGCACTAAACAAAAAAGTCTTAATTATCCAAGTTAAGACTTTGCATGGTGACCTTAAAATATTTAATTATTTGGATAATATATCCTTTTTTAACAGTCGTTTTGCAATTGAATTGTACTTCCCTGATGAAGACTTGACTTGAGGATGGATTATAGAGTTAATTCGAGATTCACTTTGACAAGTTTGAGACTATGATTTCCCCAAAAGACGTCTAAACAAGCCCCGTGTCTACCCAAGAAAAAACCTAAAGCACCTACACAATAGCTCTCTGCGGGGAAACAATAAATTTGTCCTCAGAGGGGGACTCATTTTGGCTTTCCACTCCGCAAATCAGGCATCATTGTTATCGGAGACACGGAATAACAGGCAAGAAGGGGAACATGATGTGTGAGAGCAGACTGAGGCCCAGAGGAAGGCAACAGCACAATGCTAGGCAAAGGAGATCTCAATAAATCACAGCGCTAACCGATTCCCCACCTGTGTCCGCTGTCTTCCCAGAAACACAGAGTCACACAAACAGCTGCCCTGCAATGGAAAAACCTTCATGACCACGATACCCAGACACAAACTCACACAATCAAGAGTTCTGGGATATCAAACGGCAGCAATGTGTAGAACAAACTACCCCTTTAAGGCACAAATTGTTGTTTTGGCGTAGGATTTTGGTATGACGTTCCACAGTGGCGCACACACAGCTGTACAAATTCATGCTTTGCACACACGCGATCAAACAACACAGCCATTAATTTGATTAGAAGGCTCTGAACAATTTCCAGTTTTCAGTCTTGAAAGGGCATTGTGGTCGCAGCTAAAGCAAAAAAGCCTGAATTAAATTACCGTCATCCACAAACCGTCATGATATTAACAGTAAGACATCCAGATTTTTTTACAGTATTTCCCAGTGAAAGGTCGTCAGTGTTTCTGGAGCTGACGCATCGACTGTGTGTATGTACGCCGCATATGTAAACACATCCGAATGTGTATGAGCATACAAACACATACAAATGTGTATGAGCATGTGTGCTAAAGGGGGAGGGTTGTTTACTTGGGCAGCCTCTCAGAGAGTGTCTCCTGGCCAGCTCCCACTTCCTGCCCCTGCGCCTGGAGCAGCAGCCTGTCTAGTCAGCCACCTCGGGCTGACAGTGGGACCACATGCTAAAAGACTTATTGGCCTACTTTAGAAGACCTATGGGAAGGGAAGGGGGACTATATGCCTGCTCTGGGTGGGGCTGGAACTGTTTTGAAGGGAGATTGGGGGGTCTACGGGTGTCTGATTTTTTTTTTTTTTTTAATAAAGCACTCCCTCCCCTCTCTCCCTGCTTTTCCTCTGAGTGCTTACAGCTGCAGGGATGGAGAGGGGAGGGGGGAGGCATAACGGAACAGGCTCAGCATAGAGAGAGCCCTTCATGAAGTCACATCTGGACCTTTCCCAGAGAACTCAATGGAGCGGAGAGGCTAATGAAAGTCTTAAGTTATGTAATTGAGCTCTTCCATGTGCACCAGACGGTAATGTTGGCTTGATCCGCGGCACAGGATGTTAGCGAAAATCCTATGGACATTTATGTTCCTGACGAACTCAGCCGGGCTCGTGTTGCTACTGTCATGTCCGTAGCAGCTCGCTAACCCAGAATCGGGATATAGCAGAGATCCAGGCCCTTACATGGAGCCGCTGCAATGAGAGACTTGGCCTGTGAGGCATAACAAACAGGGTTTGGCATTTACTGCTACTAACAGGCCTGCTTAGGTTGATGTTGTTTTGCTGTAGTCAGGCTTCCACTGTCCAGCAGCAGTGGAAAATCACGAGAGAATTATGAACATTAAGTACGGCGCATGATTAAATGTGGTGTACAATGATTCTTTTTGAACCTTGTTCAAAGTGTAAATGATTGTAATGTAATTCTGGGCCTTGCAGTTTATGACAAACACATGTCTGCTGGTGTATTGTTATGCTTAGCAGTGACTTGAACAGAGAGGCTGTAAAATAAGCCGCCCGGCTGGTTATGGGCGGGAGAGGGAGAGAAAAAACCTGCGCTGTAGGATAACATGGAGAGAGGTGGAGTGATGAATGGTGGAGAACACACTATGTAGTATGTGTGTGGATGTAAATAAGCCTGTAGTCATGTGTGTAGCGACTCGGGATGGGTGGAGGCTACCGCAATCAGATTGAATAAAGTCTCCGGTATCAGCTCCAGCTTTGATTTACCTTCCACGGCCGAAGGGAGAAGAAAGAGAAGCAGCAGAAGCAGGGGAGACGCTCCTGAAATGAACACCTTGGTAAAACCTGCCGATGTATAAAGTGTCAGCGTTGGGCCTCTCTGTGGCGCGGTGCCAAGCTCAGAACCACTATCACCTCCGCCGCCATCACCACACCGCTGCGCCTTTCGGAGGAGACTAATAGCGACGGAGGGGAAGATAGGCCAGAGCGACGATACATTACCTGCCAATTAGACGAAGGGCGGAGGCAATGAGGGGAAATGCAGACCATATGGGAGGCTATGTGAGAGGCCACCTGACCCAAGGGGCCCACAACTCTCACATCAACACTTCTCGCCAGACTGGACCTGTTTGAAGTCTTACATAATGCTCTGAATACCACCCTCTTCTCCGCCGTCTTCCTCCCCAGTATTTCCAACCTCCTCCTCCCTCTTCCTCCCTTCTTGCCCTCTGCTTTCCACTCTGAGACCACAACCACAACAACAGACCCCAGCCAACACAAACACAGCCCAGAATCAAATCAATTTTTCAGAAGTTATGGTGCGACTATTACAGCTTAACACGCCGCTGACAAGCCGCATGAGATGGTCACCTCACGGGTGTGTGAAGAGCGAAGGTGCTTACGTCTGTGACTTAAGTTATCGGACACACATAAGAGACATAACAGCTGCCGCCGCAGGCGAAGTCCTTCTTCATGCATCCATTAACATGCATCAGTAATCCTGATGATTACTTCCTGGAAGTTGCTCAGTGGAATCAGGCATACCTTGACACACGTCTTACTCCGAATCATTAAACTTCCTTTTGATGACGGACGTTAAATTTTAGAATTATTTCAACACGAATGCAGGAATAGTTTGACATTTTGGGAAATGTGCCTTTTTGCCTTCTTGTTGAAAGCTAGATGAAAAGATTTATATCACTTTCATATCCGTCTGTTAAATCTAAGGCTATAGCCAGAAGCAGGTTAGCATAGCTTAGCATAAAGACTGGAAACAGGAGGAAACAGCTAGCCTGGCTCCGTTCAAAGGTAACAAACTCCGTCCGCTAGCACCTCTAAAGCTCATTAGCAAACTACATGTTGTTTGTTTAATCCTTTGGGTAAAAGCTGTGGTTTTTCAGGGTGTTATGCACCAGACTATTTCTAGGCCGGGTGTAGTGACTTTCTGGAGTCATATGAGAAGAGTTTGAGCTCTGATCTGGGATGTTACCCCCCTATAAAACCACAACTTGTCGTTTTTATGCTTCAGTTTCTGTTTGAATTCAACAAACCTGATGCCACCTGTGTATAAGCGCACTTTAAAGGTTCTGGTAGGCTTTCAGCATGAGCCAGCTCGCTATTTCCTCCTGAGCTAAGCTATGCTAACTGGCTGCTGGCTGTAGACATATAAAGAGCAGCAGTGATGATGCATTTTTTGTATGCTACCTGGAAGTTAGCATCAGCCAGGTTCCCTCAACAAATGTACAATATTTGCATGTAATCTTCACAGATGAACAACACTTTTATGATTTTTCAAGTGAAAATGAAGTCACCGGAAAGTAAAAGCTAACGTTAGGCTATAAACGAGCTACATCCTGGTCACATGACTTCAACGTCACCACCGCTAGGCTTCCTACTACTCTATACTATACGCACACTGCCTTTAAGACGAGGGAACAGGAAGTGCAAAAAATGTTAGCTTGTTTTCCGAGTTTTAGGACTCATTCCTGCGGCACTCCATAAAAGTGTTATTGATCTTTCTCATCTAACTCTCAGCGAGAAAGCCGACGAGCAAATTTCTCAAAAAGTCAAACTATTTCTTTAATCTGTACACACATAAACACACAGTGGCTGTTCTGCTGCCTCAGTCTGGCTAGTGTACACGGACGGCCCGTGGCCAGGTCTAGTCAGAACCAGAAGGGCCAGCAGCAGCTCTGTGGAAACACTGACTCACCAGCCAGGGGCCTTAACTCAACTCTACCTCCTCACAGCTGGCTGACAGGAAAGAAATTATTTTATATCTAAAACACCTTTATTGTTACAACACAAAACATAACAGAGCTAAAACAAACTCGTGAGAACACCGTACCACGGTTCGGAGGGATAAATCTCACACCTTGCACAAACAAGCCCCAGAAACTAATGCACATTAGAAATAAAGCAGCGCTCCTAATCCACCATAAAAGAGAAAAGAGGAGAGAGAGTAGGAGACAGAAAGCTGTGTCATTATCGTGGTTGGACCCCTGGGAGACCGCTGGCCCATCATAAGCCTCTTATTAGACGACTCTCCTCAAAGAATTTGTGGTCTAATCTTATAAAACTTTGAACACCCGCTCCCTGCATGCTCCACCACTGGTTTATTAGTCACAGTTTTTTGGTACTCCAGTGTGGTAAATGGACTTGTTATACTTCAGGCTCACTTTGTCGGAGCCCCATCTGAATTATGGTGGAAAAGCACGGGGCGCAAAGGTGTTGAGGTGTCGTGAGAGTGACACAGGTTGTTTCACACCGTTTGTGCCGTTGCTGAAAGCTGAATCTTTCATCAAGCCCAGCCTTCTCAAACCGTGTGCTAAGTCAAACACACAGGGCCCAACTCATACGCCACAGTAGTTAAAGTGAAGTCATACCCAAAATAGAGAAACACATCACAGAAATGTGTGTTTATACTCTGTGGTTTTGTAGTATTTGTGTATTTTACGTTTGAAGTAAAGTGAGTGTCTTTTACCAGGTAATTTTACTCACAGGAGACAAATTTATCACTCTAGCATCATCATAACTGTTGTTGAAATCATTTTTTGCCCAAACTAGGGAAACAGGAAACAGCAGTGGCAAAGGAAGTCAGAGAAAACAACAACAGCAATAGCTGTGGTGAAAGAAGCAGCTCAGAAAATATGAGAATTTAACCATTTGATTGCTTAAAATGTTAAAAGCAACATGAGCATTGCAAAGATCCTCTGCAGCCAACGGACAGTTTGAGAGTGTTGATGTTAGCATCGAGATGTAAACAAAGACAATGAAGTACAGTAGGAGGAGGTTATATTTTAAACCATTTGCAGACAGCTTGTAGTGAGGGCTGGAGTTGCATGAAGGCAATGCAGCATTGTTTTCTGCAAATGGGCTCTTTTGTCTCAAGTGTGCCTTCACGTAGCTTCAACCACATCCACATGTTTACATTTACTGTTTCACCTTGTGAAAGAGAGCTACAGCAGAGGTTTGCCCCAGAAATGACTTTACAGAGATGCAGATTCGTTTAGCAGTAAAGAAATGGCTTAGTATTTTGGAAATATGGAAATACGCTTATTGCTTTTCTTACTTTGAGAGGTATGGTCAGTATGAGGCTGGAGCTGGGAGGTGATTAGCCTAGCTTAGCATAAAGACTGGAAATAGGGGGAAACAGCTAGCCGGGGTCTCTCTAACGTGTAAATATCTGACACTTCTATCCATAGTTTTTACCAGCAAGGTCGCTGGGGAAGCAATTTTGGGTTATACATCTTGTGCTAGCTTCTGGGTTAGCCCACAGAAATCCATCATCCATGCAGCTCTCTATGACATTTGTTAGTACTGAGGCCTGTTGATTATTCAGACTGACTGGGACGCTGTCTCTGTAAACTGTGTCTGTCATTTTTCAGTGCGGTGTAAACTGTATTAACCTCTGTTGCATCAGGTTTGCTGGATGCAGTGTTCTCTGCATTCTGGCACCTCTCAGTAAGTGAGAAAATATGTTGGTTTTTTTTTAATTTGGGTGAACTCAGACCTGGTTTGCCTTTAAACCACACTTTAGCTCGAACAAAAAAGAACTAATCATCAAACCATAAACTCTACACCCCCTGTGCCCGCTCTCCAGTCCAGGATTTAGTGTGAATCTGAGTCCAGCACCTGTGTCCAGGGCTGCAGAGACCTCTTGGTCTCCAGGCCAAGTTCCATGTCCGCTCTGATTATAGCACCAGAACAATGCAAGCCATTGTGGCGCAGCAAGCGTGGAGTCTGTGCAGTTTTCTCCATCATCTCTTTCAAACGCTCTCATTCAGCACACTCTCGTGCACACAAATGTGGTGTAATGGACTACAGAGTTGAGTGAACCACATAAAGGTAAAAATGTATGGTGTTTCTTTTTTTTTTTTCTGTGTGTGAGCATGAAATATGGTCTACTGGGTCCCTGGTGCTCAGGCAGCCTGCCAAGACTTGAAGCAGGCAGTTGAAATTCATCACATTTAGACACACATATGCAGTCACACACACGTTCCCCCTCTGCAGGAGACCTCAGGCCACAGGGGAAGAACAATCTGACATGCCACACAGCGAGGCTCTCTGCAATTAGACAGTCACTTTATCACACTACAAACTTCTCTCTTTCCATCTCTCTCCCTCTCGCACACACAGCCCCAAACAAACACACTAAGGTGTAATCACTCACAAACACACTGCCAAACTCAAAACTGCTATTATCTGTCATTAGGGACACACACACACACACAGTCAGAAACACATTTCGCAGCCCCACATTCTCCATAAGCAAACACAGTCGGCCTCGTGCTACTCGCCAGCGAGTTCCAGAGGAGTGCAGTAATACACAAAACCCTTGCAAAGAGAGTTATAAACAGTTATAAATAGAGACGTGTTATGTTGGGCCTGTCCCTCCGGGGGAAGCCTGGGAGGATCAGTCGTAACCTCTGCGACCCACCACCTTTAACCCCTCACCCCCGGGGTTCAGTGGACGTGCTGAGAGTCAATGATGTCCAGAGGGGTACATAGGAGTATTAGCTTTTATATGGTCTGCGCTCAGGTCCCCCCCCCACCCCCCTTCACCCGTTCATTTCCTGGAACACATCTTGAGGTCTACTATTCAGCATGTGAACCCATTTGAACATGCAAACTGATACACGTAAGGGGATTTTAACACATGCTCAAAGGCATGTGGTGTGTATGCATGTATACAAACACACACACACACAAGCACCACCCTGACCCTGCCATTTGGTGTAACCTTACATTTACAGCGCGAGCAAACCCATCAACAAGTCACTGGAAGGCTGCTAGCTGCCTGTGTGGACACACACACACACACAAGCGAGTAAGCAGCAGCCGCTACATAAGTATCCAGTGTGGTCAGCTTGAAAGGGTCAACTTAGTTTTTATTATTATTTATAGAAGAAAACATGGACTTTTAAATCAAGAGTGAAGATTGATTTTAACTGTATTTATGTACACAAAAACCTCACTAAAATTTGACAAATTACTTTTGGATACATCCCCCCAAAATGAGTCCTTCTTATCCCAAAATATAATGATAAGTACTATCATGAAAACTTTGTAGCTCCACAGATGCAGTCCTGGAGCCTCTCATCCACCATCCACATGTGGTCACAACAGAGCAACACACCAACCAGGAGGCTCACAGTGTGAGCACGGGGTCAGAGGTCATGCAGTGACTGGCCAATAAAGGGAACATAATACTCAGGGCAGAGCTTTGCTGAAGATTTTGTCACCCTTCGTTTCACTGCATCCGATATCCCTGCTCTGCAGTATTGTTATAAATAAATAGCTAAACAGGATTTAAACCCAGGCTTAGAGGATTATTATGATTATACTAACTAAACAACAAGATGCAGTTTGTGCAACGGATGGCACAGAAAGGCAGGGCGTGGAGCAGGTGGGGCAGGGCAGGGCGCTCTGAACTGGCAAAGGATAATTAGAACAAAGTTCAGACGCTTACCAGGAGTCGGATGTTGAGAGATGATTTAAGATCAGCCACAGCAAATGTCACGTTTTCACCTGGAGTAGCAAAATAAATACATAACAATAAGTAATTAAAGCTGCCAAATTAATGTAGTAAAGTAAAAAGTACAATATTAATAAATATAAAATATTGTTTTTTATCTTAGAAAAACACATTAAAGGGGCAATATGTAAAAAAAAAAAACTAGCCAACTGTCGAATTCATACTCCAATCAAATGGGGGCAGCTTATCACCAGTACCAGAGTAACCGCTAACTGCTGCTAACTGTAGCTATCATTAGCTTGTTAGCTCAGCTGTCCATGCAGCTAGCGGCCCTTTTAGCTGTCTCTACTTTACTTCGCTTCACCTCTACACCTCTTGAGGTACAAAGCAGTATTAAGAGACAGGATTGGCCGGGGCTAGCTGCTTAGCATGCTAACTTCAGGAGACATCTGTGCAATACAGTACATAGACGTCTACACTGTTATCTCTTCAATTTCTGTTAATGTTAGCTCATTTTTTAATGTTTTAAACTAAAATTCTTACATATTGCACCTTTAATATTTTCTGTAACTAGCAACCAGCAGCATAAAATCGCACCTGTGCCTTCGTCTAATTCTGCGTCGTCTACATTTTAGTCCCAACTAACAGATCATACTTCAACATACATGTGGGAGTTATTTCTCAAATCTGTGATGTAACTTCGATGGTGCAACCCACCCGCTTCAAGTTATAGCGCAACTCCCACACTACATTCAAACTAAAACTACATTTGCGCTTAGGCAAAGCTGGTTCAGTACCCGCACTTTGACTCATTTCAAGTCTCATTTGAAAATAATTTCTCATCGCAACAGGCGGTCTTAATCATGGCTGAAATAATAGAGCTCTCAAAATGTTCTCCCCCCACTGTAAAGGCTGCAGATGTTTTGCTCATCTGTTTCTCCACCACTAAAACCCCCTGTCTCAAAACAAACCCTCTGAGTACAATGTAAGCAAAGCAGAGGAGAGCGAAGTCAAAAGAAGTCGCCGGGGAGGATAAACAAATGCAGCCCGGCTCAACATCTAGTTCTACTAGACTTCATGTAGTCGGACGTGTAAACACTTAAACCTCGAGACAAGATGGACTGACTTAAAGGGCGCTAGAACAAGGTGTGAACGACTTCTGTGTAGGATGTAGCAGTGTATATCAGTGTGTGTGTTTGTGTGTGTGTGTTGACTCAGAGGAACATTATGTCCAGGACGTACAGCCCGGCAGTGAGTCAAGGCTTCACGAGTGTGTTTGTGTATCAAACCTTGACACTCCTGACACTGCTTTCGTACACATTGTTTTTCCCACAAACCTTTCGGTGTCCTCCGCTCTGAAATAGCTTAAAAGGAAGTGAACCCGCCTGTGGGGTGTTCTCCCCAACGACACCTCAGATCAGTGTCTCCTTTCACTCTTGTGATCTGTGTAGCTGCCATCAAAGACACCAGAGCTGTTTGGCTGAGGTTGAGATGGGCCCAGCCCTGCCTGCAGTGCACAGACACCCTGAGCTATTTCTCTCGCCCCTGTAAAGGTGGTTTGGTTTCAGACAGGCTGCTACAGGCCTGCATCTGGGATCAGGACGGGCCGGGAGACTCCTGCCTGTGTGCTCTCCTGAGTGTGTGTGTGTGTGTGTGTGTGTCATTGTATATTTGCAGGGAGGGAAACAGATTTGCTGGAAAAGGCCAGACAGGTTGCTGCATGCTGCTGGTAGTGTGTAATACTGTAACATAATCTTTATATAACACCTTTCAAATAGAAATGTCGTTTATGTAGAACAAAAATTCCTTAAAAGAAATGAAAAAATAAATGAAAAAAGACATAAATTGCTGTTTAATAGTACAACAAATGTAAAAAAAACCATCAATAATAGCTCACAACTATATTCTTAGCAAAGAAAAGACTTAAATGTGGTTCTAAAGGTTGGTAAATTAGCCGACTGTAGATGGAAAATTTACACCGTTTTTAAGTCTTCACTGTAGCTGCTAAGCTAAATGTTAGCACGCACCCATTCTGAACATGGTGCACAAGCTCGACTGTGAGTCGCAGGTGTGAATAATGTCTTTTTTAAATCAGTTTGGGATCTTGGGGCCGCAGAAGACTTGATTTACGCTGGGCGAGTTGTGCGGACCCATTTTTAAGTCCCGAGCTCCTTCAATTGTTTAGCTGCAACGCTGTTTTGCTGTGAAGCTCCAGAAATGTTTTGTGGAATAAGAAACTTCACCCGATTTTCCATCGACATGTGGCTGAATTTTCATTTTTGGGCGAACCTTTCTTTTAATGTGTGTTCAACTGGTGAACAAAGCAGCGTGGGAAAATAGATAAGCCTCAGAAGTCCTCGGCTTCTAAACGGTTGAGAGGTTATAAATACATTCAAGGACTCGGCCCAGGTGTGGTTTAAAAAGTAATCAGCAAATTCTAATCTAAAACACAAAGGTACACAGTGTTAATATGTTCAAACCGGTGTGACACGTTTCCTCATTGTGGATTGTTTTTGTAGTAACTTAAGTCGAGAAAAGTCTTCTTGGCTCAGAGAGGAATTCAGTAAATTATGGCAAGTCAAGAGGAGATGATCAACATGAGGGACTCTGGAGAAACTGGGTCACAGTACAGGGCTGTGGTGTCTTATTGTGCTAGTCAGATAATCTGAAGAATTCTTATCTTTACCTTTCACAGAATGACTCACTGGCATGACACAGAGTAATCTCTGCTAACAACAACAATGGAAAGCTCTTGCAGAGTTGTACAAACAATCTCACTGGCTGTTTTGGAGCTTGATTGCATCGCTGATCTTCCTGAATTTCATTTTAAACGTTCACATATCCATTTTCTGAGCACTTTTCCATACGTCTTAACCATTTCGGTTTAAAAGTTGAGACTGAAAGTTCGTTCTTGAACATGGAAACAAGTAGTGGACGAATTCCACTCGGTAGCTATGCTGGAGCTTTGAATTGTACCACACAGTCTTTGTTAGCAGATGAAGTTTGACCAAAAAGATGGAAATTTTCACAACAAAGTCAGCTACGATGTCCAAATTTGAATTAGATCATTAAAATAGCGATGTCATTTTTAACTACAGAAAGAAAATTAACAACATCCCAAGAAATTTGTCTTTTTTCCATCTGTGCTGTGCTTTAATCTTCTTCTTTAGGTGCAGGTCCATCCTTATCTCATGAGGAACAACTTGTTCAAGTATATCTGTGGAAGATCTTTCGTAAGGTCAATAAACACTCAACCCAAATTCTTAAAATTTCAGAAGCCAGCGATATGAATCTCTGTGAACAGCCTTACGATAATGATATACTGTCAGGGTTAATCCTTCCCGGCCTGCACTCATCTGTCAGGGGGTGATTGCGAAAGGCAGCCTTGCGACAGACACCCTGTGACAGGTCTGATGAGAGATGATGGACATGATTGCACTTCACGCCTCAGGTCCTCTCACTGTGGCGGGGCTACAGTCAGGCAGGACCAGGCACGCTGAACCTCACCAAATAGAACACGTTGATTACTTTATTGGCCATTATACGTTACACACAGGCTGGAACATGTGAAAATACACAAAACGTCTTTTTTTTCTTTTTTCAAAAGAGGTCAGATAATAGGGTCATCTAACTGCGAGGCTGCCTGAAGTAGTTCAGCGGTGAGTTCACGTGAAAGGCGGCAGTGATCGACCCACTTTTCTCCAGTGCTTTACCTTCACCGTGCATCGACACTGTTTCTTTTAGTGCATTTGACATAGAAAAGAACTACTTACACACACACATCTCTACAGAAACAGCATTCAGAGATCAAGCCCTGCAGAAGCCTGATAACGACCCATTCATTTGAATCAGGTGTGTTGGAGCAGAGAAACATCTATAACTTGCAGGACCAGGTACTGAAAAACATTGGCCTGAGTACAGCCTCACAGAACCGCTAACATGGCTCTTATGCTGCGTTCCAGTCTACATCGGAGGTTGAATTTCCAAGTTAAAATTTCCAACTTCTAACCCAGAAGCGTTCCAAGTACACAATGCCAAAAAAACTTGGCTGATTGTAAAAAAATAATGTCTCTTTGGCAAGTGTACACACTATTGAACCCTCGGCAGAGCAGCGTCCTCGCATAAATAAATGAAATAGAGAAGAGAAAAGTTAAAAGATGCCGTTATGCATTTTATTTTACGTCACTGTTATGCTTGGAAATGTATCAAAGTACTCTATTCATAGACTAATATAAGTACTGTAGTCTACAAAAACATCCTACCCCCTCCCCACGGGTGCTGCCATTGTTGTGTGATGTCAGATAACTGCTCCCTCATGATGTCAAAGTGTATGGTTTACAAGTTCACAAGTAGGATTTCTGACTGTAAGTGGCGCTCCATTGCACTTTTTCCATCAGAAGTGGGAAATTTTGGAGTTTCGAGTTCATTTTTTCGTGACATTTGAAGTTATAATATCACCAGGAGAAAGAAAATAATAAGTCATAAAAAGAATAAGAGGACGAGTGTCCTTTTTGCAGTGAAGCTCAGTGAGCAGTTATACCAATACACGAGGACAGATATGTGTATTTATACCTACAGTACACACTTATGCACACACGCAAACCTGTATATAGAACAGAATAAACAGTAGCCATCTATACAGTATGTACCTGTAAACATGTTTTTTATTAGCACAGCCATTTCTTCAATCCTCCTTAAAAACAGTCAATGGTGCCTTGATTTGGGAGATCTTGAATGATGACCTTGGTGATTGCTTCTCGTGAAAATGTGTATTTGTGTGTGGTATTTTTATCCTAATCTCAAAAGCATAAATATGAGGCCAAACTCCAGTGGAATAATGACACCGCAAAGACCAGCATCAGCTTATGTGCTCACTCAAAAAGTCTCTCTGTGTTATATTTTACAAGCGGGGGGATCCAAGACAGCTACAGTGAGTTTATTGGCGCACATTAAACCTTTCAAAGGGAAGATAATTTCCGAGCTGTTTCGGTGCAGGAACATGCCTGCGTACGCTTCCTTTATTTTTACATAATAGAAAAATCAATCAACAGGTGAAGGCTGCCAGAGGAGGAGCCTGTGAGGGGTTTCTCCCAGGAGAACATGTTCAAACCGGGAGATTTTATAAGCTTGTCACATATGACCTGATTGCTAAACAAAATAACAGTTTCCACGCCCAAGGGCTCCCATTGTACCAGGTGTGTGTGTGTGAGAGAGAGAGAGAGGGCCACATCTGGTTGGTAGTGTGTGTTGAGTATCTATCTGGTGTCTAAATATTTTCAGTCAGGGTGGAGGGGTTTTGGAGTGCCAGGACCCCCTCCCTCCACACCCCATTCCAGTTTCTTACCGTAAATGTGTGGTTAACCAGAAAAAGCTGTTGGTGGGGGCTGAGCAAATCTTAAGGGAAGTGCTCTATGACAAATCCCGTTGTTTGGTAACGTCGAGGGCATTGTTGATTTGTTTAGGACCGAGCCAATGGCCCGCCTGAGGAACTTAACGATTATTATGACAGAGTTTGCGCACTCACACGCACGTTGCCTCTGTAACCTCTGGCTGTTCACAAGCTCCGCGGCCAAAAAGTCGCCCTCAGACAGAGAGAAGAAAGAGGGGACAGAGATAGAGTGGGAGGGGAGAGGAGAAGGCCAAAAAAAGAGGCTGTGAATGAAAGAAACAGATAGCGAGAGAAGAGGAGTGAGAGAGGAGAATGACAGAAACAGCACGAGAGCGAGAGAGCGGCGAGGCAGAGGAGGGGAGGAGGAGGAGGGAGTGACTGAGCATTGCTTTTCAAGAGCAGGGAGAACAAAGGCTCCTTTGTGTGCAGTGCTGAGAGAGTGAAGTGGAGCCAGGGCTTAGGGAGTGTTTAACAGTGTACACCGACTGCATTCCTGCAATGTGATTACAAGACGCTTTTAATTTATACTCAGGAAATGGACTTAACTCTTCCCTCTCCTCGCATTCCCGTACTCTCTACCTGTCTCTGTTTTCCCTCTCGCCGTGCTTCTTTTAGAGGTTTTAATGAGGCCGCTCGTACCCAGTCGGATTAAATTGTACCACACGTGTGCCTTTCATTTGTTTTTTTGTGAATTTGTACTGTACAATCCATTGTAGGGCTCAGATCTGCCTGTGGGGGAAACCATTACAAACTCAAGCCGTGCAGGCAAACATTGATGAAACTCGCGTAACTTAATTTCAAATTCTAGGAGAGATCACAAAGTTTTCCAAAGGTACCTCATACTGTATTTGCATTTTTGGAAAATGCCTTTTAAAATAATGCGTAAGACATCTGTGCAGTGTACTCAGGAAACTTTAATATTTCACTCAGTGTAAACATCATAAAGCGCTGATGAGGAGTTGAACGGGTTGATAATCCAAACTGGCACGGAGTGAAATAACATGATTTTTACAGCCTTAAAGCTTCATAAAGCTGCCCTGCACAGTTTTCATGCAAACAAGCAAAAGTTATGTTGACATTCAGTTATAAAAACACAATGTATGTACGCATTACTGAAGTCTAACAAATGTGTTGAATGTATATCTGGCTATTTACCTGCTGAAAACAGCTGAGTACAGGTTAATACTATTGAACAGGCCAAAACAGGAAAGCTGTGGGATATAACACCAAAACAAAGGGCTTAAAACCCCCAAAACTCTATACTGTATTTTAATCCATTGGGAATATAAAAATATAAAGCTTTAAACTGACATTAACATTTGTTTGGATGACAGAAACAAGCTGATATAGTGAAGCTATCAGCAAACAGTCGCCTATTTGCACACAGAGTAACATTAGCATTCATTTGGAGTCGTTTTTGTGGTCACCTAATGCTCCTTTTAGCTCATCTTTGGTCTCCTCCAGCTCCTGTACTAAGGGAATTTTCTGGCTTTCTAGCCGCTAAATGCTTGACTATGTTCAATAGCTATAAATGCTAACTTGGTTCAGTGCTGGGCAGATAAGCATACTGAGGATTTGTAGAGCTATTTACATGAAAACTGCTGCATGGTACAGCTGATAAGAGCAGCAAAACTGAACCAAAACCAGTAAAGTTGCAGGACAGAAAACCAAAACAGCAATCTAAAATGAGGAGAACTGCAGAATTGGATGATAATCATAGGTTTTGTCCCACATAGCCATCTGATAGATAGTATTTGATAGATATGTAGGTAGGTCGACTGTTAAATCGGCTGCAAAACAACTTCTCCTCCTGCCCCTGAAACACCACAGCATTGTTTACAAACTGGAGTGCCATTACATATTGTGAGCAGCCTCCATTATCTAATTTAGCAAATAACATTTGGGCCTCACAGTCTCCTGACTTAGTTCGCCAAGTCAGAAAGGACTGCTGGAGAGATGGAGCCAAAGGGGTGGGGGGGGATGCGGAGGATCCGGAGGCCGGGGTCAGGGCACGTGGACGTCAACCTCTGGCCTCGCTGCTGAAAAAAAAACCCGGTCTGCGTCTGGAAGTGATCATCACAGCTGCTTGTTATCAGGAGGAAACATCTGATCTCAGATCATCGGCTCACCTCCTCCTCCCTCTCCTTCCCCAGTCTCCTTGGGATGAATACAAAAGTGCAGTCTCAGTGTGTCCTCCATACATGAGATTGGCCACTAACTGCTTCTTTTAGAGCACACTTCCTCTCCTTTTTTTTTTTTGTTATTCCACCCCTCACCCTACTTACTCCCCCACACCCACCACCCACTGTATTCATAGATTCAAATGTAAGCTAAAACTCCTCGCATTTCTCTCTGCTCTAAATCCTCCTCCTCGCTGCGTGATTTACTTTCTTCCTCTCCCTTTCTCTCCCGACATCTCTGCTCAGACCTCGTTCCAGTAATGAGGCTCTGCATTGTCCACCTCGCTCTCAATCTTCCATCAAGCGCGGTGAAAAAAAATATTTTATTCAGCCCAAAGAAAACCAGGGGTGGGCTGAGAAATAGAAAGCACGAAACAAGAAAAGTTTTTGAAGACTCTTTTAAAAAGCAGGACAGGCCAGCTCCCACCCACCAGATTAGCTTCTCCTCAGAAAGACGGTATAAAGATTTAATTAGCCAACCGTTTCTGCATGGCCCACCATTCACTCTCCTTTTTTTCTTTTATCTGTATTTCAATATGCCCACTCTGCATTTTCCAGACCACCTCAAAACCTGAACTCCGTTGTGTTTTTGTGTGCGTTCCTTTCTTTTCCCTAATCAGAAATGCAGGTCTGCGGTGAAAGGAAGGGCTAAAGGGTGAGATGAGCGAGGAGGGAAAGCGTTTCGAATCGGTGAGGAGGGTGAGGGGTGTTACAGTATATTGTCCATCAAAAACAATAGAAGGTTTTATATTCAGCTTGGATTAAGCGGCCAATCAACAGGTCTTGAGTGCATGAAGAACCGCATGAGGAGCTTATGTGTGTGTAGTTAGGCGGCTAAGCAACTTTTTTGTGTGTGTGTGTGGAGCCTGTGTAACCTGGCTGTGTACCAGTAATGCTGATATATTGGAAACTGCATCTGCTTCTCTTAATTTTCCCTATTTCATCCACTCCGAGCTACTGTTTGCAATCACCAAAAGCAGATGTTGATTCAGAACTCCACCCATCGATCTGGCACATGAAAGTTTACAGGTCTTGAGGAGGACTACTGCAGTTAAAGCCTTTTCTGGCTTCAGTCGGAGCCGCGTGGAACCGGATAAACTGATTGAGGTGACGCCACTTGCGTCGACTGCACTTGGGGTTTCAGATAAGCACTTTTGAAAATGAAAAATATCTGGGGTTGTGGAGTTACAAGCAAGTGAGCGACTATCGTAAGAATCTTTAACCAAACTCTCAAAGGTTGTGCTGCATTGTGGGTAATGTAGGCTCTGGAAAGGCATCTTTTGGTTAGTTTGCATCGATTTTGATATTTTTTTCAATTCATTATGAGCCCAACAATGTTGTGGGAGTTCAATGCAAAATTTTTGGAGTGCTAACAGACCTTTCCTAAAACCGCTAACATCTGACTTGCATGGGATTTGCTGTAAAACTTATATTTTTGATGGTCCAATATGCTAAATGATGTTGAAAATGATGAAGATAAGCTCTCCAACACGAGTCGTTTCTGATCTTCCATCTCCTAAGCTGACGTTTGGTGAACGTGGACGGTAAACGCAACCCCTTGCACAGGCCGCTTTCGGTCTCAATGTCAAGAGGTTTTGCGGTGCTACAACAATTTAATGTCTCTTCCACAGGAGGGCGCTTCTCTGGGATGTTCTCTGGAAAATCTTTGATATGTGTATTAAATGACGTTTTTTTTTTTTTTAAAAATGAGGTCATACTTGTTAGTTCAGATTTAGTTTTGTGTTGTTTTGGTGCCAACAGGAGAGGTCAGACCCTCCCGACAAAATCTGAAACGCAGCTGAGGTTGGAGGGGACGGAGGAGAAAAGAGTGGAGGAGTGCAAAGAAAAGTGAGGAGCAAAAAAGAACTGGACGAGTTTGGAGGAGGCAGCTCAGTGTGCCCGAGGGTCTGTTTTGTCAGTTGAGGAGAGACGGAGTGAGGTTAAAAAAGAGAGGAGCAGTGGGAGACTAAAGGCGGGAGGATGCAGGAGGGGAGGGAGGCATGGTGAAAGTTGGTCTGTATGAAATCCCTCTTTCTTTTTTCACTTTACATCAAAGCTGAGCCCGGCTATAGAATTCAAAGAGGCAATCTGCATTTCCATGGGCTCCTCCTGACCCTGCCTGCCATCCCCCTCTCCACCGCCACCACCCCACCTTCCTTATCCTCCCAAACCTCTCCGCCAACCACAAACCGCCCTCCCATCCCACCCACACCTTTCTCCTCCACTCACACAGCAGGACCATTGTCATCCACTCACATTACCCCCCCTCCAACTGTAACCCCGTCCAGACCGCTTGCCCCCACATCTCCCCTCCACCTTCATCTCCTCTGACACCTTTCTCATGTTCAAGTGTCCAGTAGTCCAGCAGTAGGAGCAGTACAGTTCGGTTGTAATACAAAAAAACTAACAAAACACAGAACAGGGTAGCTTATGTAACCAGTTTATGATCATTATGTTCAGTTATCCCCGTAGAAAAGTTCCTTTTTTGCTTCAATAAAGTCAGAAGTCAAGTTCAGCTATAGAAGAGGACGTACTCAAGGGCACATCAGCAGGGCAGACAGCTGCTAACACATATTATATATCCATGTTGGTGTCTAACTAACCCTTTATTGATGTATGACTGTAAGGAATTCATTTTTAGTGCGATTCTCCAGATTACAAAGCTGAAAAAATGTCTTATTGTCAACTATTTTAATAATCGATTCATAATTTCAGTAATTTTTTTGAGAAAAAGTGTCAAATTTTGTTAGTTTCATTCTTAAATGTAAGTATTTCACAGCTTGTCTTAATTATCTATGATAGTAAATAAAGAGTCTTTGGATTTTTGGAGTGATGGTTGGACAAAAGCAATATGAGGACGTCACTTTGGCCTCTTGGAAACTGTGTTTTTAAAGACTTGTGACTTTGGCTCAATTCCTCGGCCGCATCCGTCGAAGGCTGCATTTAAAGACCGAATGCGTCACAGCGACGCGACTAGGCTGTCCCATTTCGAAGGCCATGAAGGATCCTACTATTGGATCCCATGTCCCAGGATTCATTGCGCGCTGGTGATGGACAACTATGGCGGACACAGAGAGCCAAACAGCAGCTGAATACACTTTTAAGTGTAAGTATGGGGTTTCAAGTCACTCGACTAGCTGACGACACAGATGTTAACAAAATAAGGGACCCCAATGCTGACAGGACATCTTGGCGAAAGGACTTTGTGATGCAGGGGTAAGGTCGTGGGGAGCTTGTGACTAATGTACTGTAGGAAATTCCCCCGTAGGCTACACCGTCTCATTTAACAACCCCTAGTTTGGTCTTTGCGGTGTATGAAGGCCACTCCTTCGTAGAAAAGTTAGAAATGCACAAAGGATGACAGAGTTTAGTTGTTCTTGCTGTTGTCTAAATGTCATGGACCTTCCAGGAGCTGAATCAGTTAATGTATTGAGGTAATGATAGTACTGGCACTGTCAAACAGACCGGTGCTCCCTGACAAACCTGATCATTATATCTCAACAGCAGCAGTCTCCAACCATCATAATAAACACAATAACAATGAACATGTGAATCCAAAAAACACGACAGATTTCAGCTTCCAGGGGAACTTTTTGTTTATTTTTTGATGAAATAATACGCTTGCTTGTTTATTGGCAAATATATATGCAGAATCTGTTTGTTTTGACAATTGCTGGATAGCATTGTTTTTTGCTTGTTTTGTTTTTGTCGATGCAGCGGTTTCTGTGGGTGTGACTTGGCGTTTTGTTCCACTGCTCAATGCCAACATTTTCTTACTGGTTAAGTTGCACGCTCAGTGGTTTTTATAATCAAAATATGATCAATTTTATTGGGTCAAAACAAACTGAGAAGATCCTCCTTGCTACAGATTCTCCTACAAGATATGCACGGTGGCCCACATGGGGACAAATGAGTGAATCTGACATTGTAGCAACACAAATAAGAGTCTTTCTGCATAAGATTTACAGTTATTGCATAAAATTTCAGAGCCCATGGCCAGTTTTTGTCATGCATGTGCACCTTATCATTCAGTTATTCACTACTACTTACTTTATATAGACATTATTCAGAATATGATACACAAAAACACTGTTACCATTTCTATCTTTGTCTGTCTACTTCTGTTCCGGTGTAATGGCCCTCCCACACATCATCAAGCTGATCTGTTGTCTGTGGGGGAAGAAGATGTACGTCTGAAAAGGTTAAACCACAAATGGAGAGCAATCTCTGAGTGGCTGATGTGCCGATAACGGCCAAAATGCAGGTTTCCAGACCCACCGTCGGAGAGTCGGACCTTTGAACAAAACCTCCTCTGGAGTCTTCATAAAGCTCCAGGGTAGCCGTGATGCATTGGGCACAGGACGCTGCGGTGGGCTAGTGTGATGTGGTCGGAAAAAAACCCACGGAAGATGGCAAATGACACGAAAAGTGTGAAAGATAAAAAAAGAGATAGGTACATGAATTCAGAGACAAAGACTGCAGACGAAACCACAACAACACTGTTTACCATGACATACAGTTTGTAAGGTGGCCGAGAAGCAGGTTTCACATCAATCTACTGATTTTAAGACATGATTAGCCAATCACAGAAATCTGCAAGTCGCCTGAGTTGACCTTAAATTGTAGCAGCATACAGGGAAACCTTGAGTTAAGAAGAATTAAGCCTCTAACATGTGTACTCTATTGTTTCATCTAAAGGTTAACAAGGCAAGAGCTGCTGTAGACACTGACCTCAGTGGCACTATTGCTGTGCTACATTACAACATGTCAAGATAAGCTATTGTAAGGTATAAATCTTAATTAACACATGTACTTGTACTTAACATACTTACTCCATAAACACTTTAGGATATTTCACTCATATTTAACACTCTATATTGTCTTATACTGGGCCTGTGTGTGACCCTGACCCACAAACCCACTGGTTGTTACTGGTTATTACTGGTTTTTCTAATGTACTGTACATTTTTGTAGCAATGTCTGACAGAAGAATTTTCTTCTTATGTCAGGTTTTTAGTTTAGTTTTTCTGCCTGCTGCCGCTTGAAATGATGCAATGAGGGAAGTGAACCAAAAACACTAAAGCTACGGTAGTTGGCGAGAGTTGGCGAGAAAAGCACAGTTGTGCAATATTCCTCACGGGTGCATCACCGCTATTGACGTCTTTAACGTTACAAATATATTGCAATTGTTAATTTAAAGTTATGAATCATTATAGGGGAGGCTACGTGCTGAAAACAATACTGCGGCACATGAGCACGTGGATGTGTTGCTGGGTCAGAGTTCTTACGGGGAAAAAACAAACCAGTAAGTCCAGTTTGAACGTGCTCATTAGGTGTCAAAAACAGATTGATGCTGGCAAGGCAAGCCCCTAATTAGTGCATTGCCACCATGGGGGGTGTTTTATTTGACACGTGAATGTACAGGTGTTTAAGTCGTTTGCTGCCAAGAGGTGGTGCATCACGTTACTCAAACAGGGAGAGCGAACTTCTTTGCTACGCCATACTGGATTGTTGTTGTTTTCCAAAGCCTAATGCATATCCTCGCTGTACTTTTAAAGGGCAACTCCACCAGTTCTACACATTAAAGTGTGTTTACAGGTCTTTTGTGGCTCCAGAGGACCCTCCAGTGATGTCACTCTAAAGAAAACACATTCTGATTATCAGAAAAATGCTGAATATCAGATTTGATAGTCATCCATGTAACTACATACATGTAAAAATGTATGTATTATTTACTTTTACTTGTACTTTTGATACTTAAGTACATTTAATATCAGATACTTTAAGACTTTTACTGAAGTATTATTCATGTGGGTGGCTTTCACTTTATCAAAGTAATATTTTAACACTTTACTTGTAAAGTATGACTTTTGGGTATGGAAAAAAACATACTGGTCGAATCCTCGTTGTAATGGCCGGAGAGTTTGGAAATCCTAAGTGCAAGCACCTTGAACCAGATTGTATTTGGTTTCAGTTCTACATCTTAACTCTCCTCTGTCGACAAAACACAACACACACATTCAAACACCCCCACAGCCACCTCTGTGTTTAGACAATAGCAGGATTTGGGAGATACAGGTGCACTCATCCAGATTTCACGCTCCCTCGGTCACAGCGGAGAAGTGTTGACCCCGACGACGCTGCGCCAGCGCTCAAGACACTGGGCTCAATTCAGCGGGGACCTAAAATATGAAACACCCCGCTGTGGACAAGACTTCTCTGTCTTCTTCGTCTTTCTCTTCCCCCACTTCCTTCTCATGTTCTTTACAGTGCATTCAACTCTCAGCTATCACTCATGCTGCTGACACTGGAATGTGTTGGTTGGTTGGTTGGTTGGTTGGTTGGCATCATTTCAACGTCGCTTGAGGGACAGCTCCAGGCAAAACGCTCGATTCAACTTAATCTAGGTGCAGTTTTAATTTGTCAGCCAGTCATGGTGGTTATTATCTGTGAGTTCGTAACTGATTTATTTTCCCCTGTATGTAACGTGATTGGAAATTTCTACTTTGTATATTTCCGTGAGGGCAGCTGACCACAACAACAGGCATGATGGAGGGTTAAAATGACTCAGAATTTCATAGAAGTCTGGTGTCTTCAATAAAGGCAGTAGTGTTATGGTTGATTGGTTGCCTCATGTTGATTCAGCAGTTGGAGTCTTTGCTTATTTACCACGACAACACTGATCACAGCGCTAATGACTAAAGGAATCAGCCGAGGTTTTACCAGCAGAACAAAATGCGGTTTGTCTTTGTAACATAAGATGCAAGACTCTTGTTTACTTCTTCATCACATCTATTGTCCAAGAGACAGATTGTCCCCTTCCAAAAGGACACAAGGGCCACGTGCAATTTATTTAGGAAAAAGCTGAGCCAAACGAAGAACGGATCTTCCGTTGTGGAAAAAAAATAAACAGACTTTAAGGCTTAAAACGCGACAACATCTAAACAACAACACATGGAGGCCAGGTGCTAAGCAAGCACTAAGAATAGATACACATCTCAATAAATACTAGGGTGCATTCTGGGTGCGCCGCATTTCACCTTGGCTTTGATTCTATTGGCTGAGGTGAGCCAATCCCCCGGATCGTACGAGCACAGACAGAGACAGGAAGTCAAAGGATTCGGTGTTCAGATCAAGGCGAGGCTGTGCTTGAATTCACTCCTCCCTCCATTCACCACACGCACCACATGTTTATTGTTTCTCTCAAGTGATGAGACGGTAATAATATTCATTATGTTGACTTTAATGCAGGTGACGGTTTATTATGTAGTCATAGCAATTTGGTAAATGGAGAGAGTGTGCCAACAGAGATTTGTGCTGGAATGAAACTGCTAAATTAAAATAGAAAATGAACCATGTGCATTACAAATGTAAATATGTATATTTAAAAAGTGAAATTGTGATGTTTAATTACTTTAAAGCTCTCTTTTAGCTCATAGCTTATTATTATCTCGGTCTGAGGTAAGAGAGGAGAGTTAATATCGGACCCACATTCAACAGGTAGCCAAACACACGACTGCAAATGATTCCCAATGCTGCTCCATGTCTGCTAGATGTGTAAATAAGCACTTTAAAAGGTGATGAGTGGCTAAAAATGCTTTTAATGCAGGTTTTAAACTGCTCAGTTCAATTGTTTTTATTTAAACAATGACTCAAATGGCCAGTATACAACTGAAAGGTGTCCCTTGTAGTGATGAACCCACAGAAAATGATCACTATAGTTTGTAACGTTTGTGTTTAAGCATCTTTGAGCTCATTGTTTTGGTTTTACTGTCAGAAAAGCAAGGTATGCTTTCGGCTATGGCTACCTTGTGATTGTCAAGTTGCTACCAATGTGTGTCCTCAGGTTCTGAGTCATGTCCTCTGCAGTTCCATCCTCTCACCAAATAATGGTCACTTATGACTCCAAGAAACCAAGATGGCGACGGCTATAGTGCCAAAGTCGAGGCTTCAAAACAATGGGTTTACACTTGCATGGTGGCCATTTGAACTATTTTTGGGCTAATAACACGTCAATATCCGTTTAAATCTGTTAATGCAGGTTTAAAGTTGAGCAATAGTTTCAAATTTAGTTTTATCAAGAGCGAATGATCTGGTTAAGTTTGTTTGATGTATTTGTCCTTATTGTCCTCTGGCTATGTTGTTGTCTTTGCTCGTTTTGTCTTTCTCACTACTGTCCTCACGTCTCTCCAACAACAAGTTCTACCTGATTAAATGAAAGTTATATATATCATATTCAGTCCCACAGCATTTAGATAGGGTACTGAAACCGCTACTACTCCCACTCGTCTTTCACTTTAGTTTTGTCCTTTTCTCGTTTCTCGGTTTCACAGAGCTACCTTTTCACCAAAAGACCACAACACATCACAACATATCATACAAGTGGAGCTACCGCAGTGGTAACGGCAGCGTATCAGCTTGCCCTCTCATACTGTCAGCTTCTCATGTGCTCAAAAAAACTTGGCATTAGTCTGACAGCTGCTTGACAGCCAAATGACGAATGTTCACGTTTATATAACTATCTGAAAGGTTTCACCGACTCAACCCCGAGCCCAACCCATAAGTTTCTCAATCCTCCAGGGAGCAAAAAAAAAAAATCCTCCAAATTGAGGTGATGTGAGTTTTACAGCAGCGTTGTATAACTTAATTTCATTGCTAACTACTTCAGACATTTCAGGCTGTACAACAGTGTGTGATTGCATCCATAAGCGGCCGCGCTGCTGGTTTGTGTTCTCATCTCCATGCGCAGCAATGTCCTCGACACACCTGGGAGTAATTTGCGAGCAATGTGGTTCTCTGATGAATCCGGAACACAGATTTAGATTTAATAATCCAAATTGGAGGGATTACAGGAGTGGAAAGACAAGTGCGCCTCCTCGCCTACATTTTAACCCCCCCCCCTCTCCCCTTCGCTGCCACCTTCATCATCATCCTCGCTCCGCTCCGCTCCCCCCCACTCTCCGCTGACCCCGTGACCCCTCCCCCACATCACTCACGGGTCATCAGTAAGAAGAAAGGGGGATTTAACGGCTAACTTGGCCCGGGATGGCCCGTGGAGGTGGGGGCCCAGCACGTCTCAGAGAATTCCAATCTTCAGCTGACTCCCCCCTCCTCTCCTCGCCTCTCCTCTCCTTCCCCACTCCGCTTTTCTGTTCCCACTGAGCGGCAGAGAGAAAACATCTCCCCTCATTTTTGGGGTTGATTATTGGGGCTGGAGAGCACGTCTGTCAAGACTCCACTGATGAGGAACAGGGACGCCAACTCTCTCAGCGCACGATCTCGTGGACACATGTCGAATGATCTGTGGGGGGGGAAATAACTTGAAGAAACAGTAACAGCGGGGGATTCACCCTCATGGTTAGAGTTAGATGAGAACATTGTTACCACGTTCATGCATGTGCGATTAATATGAAGCTGGAGCCAGGAGCCAGTTAAACTTAGCTTAGCATATAGACCATTGACTGTATAAAATATGCACAGAGCCAACTCGGAAATGCCTTCAACTTGCATTCCTTCTGTTGGCCAGCAAGGAACTCCGCTGGTTTCAAAAAGAAGTCCAATTGTATATAAGCTTATGAGAAAGTGTCTCTACTTCTAACTTGATTTATCACCTCAGTAAACAGTATCCTAAATAGTTTATGGTCTCAATCCCTAGTGTCACGTCTTCTTCGATACAGCACGTTTATTCAGTAAATTATGGTCCCATTTACCATAAAATAGACAATATAGCAGGGTATGGTTTCCGGATCAGAAGATCACCGTCAGAGGATCTTAAAGTGTGCACAGGTTCAGGATTAAAGGGTCTTTAAATCAATACTAAACAGGAAACCAATGTAAAGAGGCTTAAAAAGGTGATTTTCAAGGTCTCCTTGAAAATGCCCGGCTTTGTCGCCAAAAACATGGCAAAACAAAAATGTCCCAAGGGTTTCTCAAAACTATCCAGCGGTTTCACACTGACAAATGTTAAAACGCAGTCTTGAACTGTGGTCACTGGCTTGGCAGCCTTATTGCCTGTAACTCCTGGTGGTTTTGTTACCTTTGGAAGCACAGAGCCTATCTGTTCCCCTCTGTTTCCGGTCTTTTATGCTAAGCTAAGCTAACCAGCCTCCCATCTCCAGCTACATATTCGCTGTACGGACATGAGAATGGTGTCACTCTCCCTTCTAACTCTCAGCAAGAAAGGAAATAAGTGTATTTTTCATGATGTGAAAGCAGTCGCCTAACTGCCCAGTTCAAGAAGTCTTCAGCAAATCAACAAGTGGCTTTACAATGCCGGCTCGCCGAAATAAGGATTTGAGGGATGAAATTATGTTTTGTTGTCTAAGAAAAGAGACTAAAGGATTAAAGGATCAAGCAGGAAATCACAAATGCAATCCCACCTTTTCTCTAAAGAACCTCATATCACCCATTGAGAGGGAAAGTCATTTGTTCCTCGCAGGACTCCTCAACTCACTGCTTCACTTCTGAGGCAGCGCCAGCGAGGACGTGGTGGGGGGTTTTAGCCCCGAGGCGGGGAAGAATTGAGAGAGGGACTTGTAGAATTATTCTAGCCTGATCAATAACGCTATTAAACACTAATGCATTCAGTGGAGGCAGACTCAATTTGATTGTGAGGCTTTATTTGAACATGGCAGGAAGCAGCAGAAGCACATCAAAGAGAGGCTTTGTGAGGAGAGGACCAGATTAGGGCCTCTGACGCAAGGATGGACCCAGCCAAGAGAAGGCCATGAATACACACACACAGACACACACACACACACACACACACATCAAGGCAAACTGCTTCAACACACAAGCCAACACACTGCAAAGGCATTCAATCTAATTCCACATTTTCCGTTCGCTTTCATTGGATGTCTACACGCACAGCTATGCAGAGGCATATGTGCACACACACTCGACTGCACACAAACACACAAATACTGTTTCTACAAAACATTTTTGCATTTTTTTAAAAGTGTCAGTAATTTGTAAACAGCGGGGGAACTGTAATTTCATTTTAATTCACTTAAAGTGGAGTAATTGGTGCATTTGTTGGGGACTATTTTCTTGTGGGATCAAAGTAAACTACTGTGAAGGAGTTTTTAATGCATCACAATGGAGCTTTTCGGCACAAAGGAATAAGCTACTGTATAAATCGAGCTTTGGACGCACATACAGTAAGTGTTATGCAGATCAATTCGCTGTTGGTTTTGGTGTTTTCTCAGGATTTGTTGAAGAGAAGGAAAAATAAAGAGGCGTTATCCTTTAAGGAGTTTTAGCACCACTGACACAAACAGCTGCACACTTCCCTTTATTTCAAGAATCAAGACAATGAAGCTAATTCAGTGAGAAATACCGAAACAACCCGAGTTCTCAGAATTGTGAAATTCCACTTTTTGATTGGGATATTCTGAATCAGGGGAATTGCAACACTATGTGGTTGATGAAACAGCGTCTGTCGCCACTCTGTTAGTAATGTCGGAGAGGCAACCAGAGGTTACATCTGTACAACAAGGCAGATGTTGTCATTTGCATCTGTCATGCCATTGAAACTGTGTTTTGAGAAGTCTTAAAACCACCTGGCTGGACCAAAAATACAGGCTTAGTCATTTAGAAGAGGCAGGTTAATGTTATGAGTAAAATGAATATTCTGCAAAAACAAACCGGGAACTATCCACACTCCCACACCCCCCTCCCCTTCTCCTCTCCCACTCACCCTCCGCCCCCACCTCCTACTTTTACGATGCCCTGCTTCCTAATAAACTTTTGTGGTGTTTGGAATCCATTAGGAGCAATATCCCACTTCTCAAAACATCCTGGCTCATTCTGGGGGAGTGGAGCGAGGAGACGGGGAGCCGCGGGGAGGGGAGGGCCTCAAATTTCCATTTCTATTGAAGGCAGACTGAGGGGGATTTGAGCACGGAGAGCAGGGACGCTGAGCGTACAGTCCGATGGTAAAGAGAAAGAATGTCACAGGAGAGGATCACTGAGGGACACTGTGTTAGCAAGAAATGTGCTTTTATGTACAATAGCATAGTTTTTTTTAGCAAACTCGTACCATATTAACTTAGTTTTTATTTTGTTTTTATTGCCTCTTGATTAAACAGTAATCAAACATAAGAAGATATATCAAATATTATCAATTAGATGTATTTTAGGATCATATTTAGCCCTTAAAGATTGATTTAGTATAGGTTTTTAGCAAACTGGCACCATATTACCACCATTGACCTCTTTAGGATCATGTGATAGCTGCTAGCATATTGCAAAAACTTGGACAGCTTCGTGAGAAGTCTTTGGGAGCTAAAAAACAAAGCTGAAACTAACAGGAGCCACATGGAACAATGAAATGTTCCTCAAATAAAACAAATGATCCATGGAGGTGTTGAACCAGTCCTTCAGTTAGTGGTCATAAATCTGTTTAGCACCCGTTAGCCAGAGGACTTTTGTTTTCCAAGTGTACAGTCTGTTGTTTTTCTTGTTAAGGACGATGATCTGTTTTCTTTCATCACGGGACGATTCTGTTAATCAGAACAAAAACAAGATATAGGTGAAAATGCCAAGGACGGCACTTTAAAAGCTGCTTTTTTTAAAAGGATCTGAGGCATGCTTGAAAGAACTTTTTCTTCCCATTCTTCCCTTTATTACCCGCCTCTCCTTCCACCTTTAAATTCACAGGTATTGTCACAGGCCTCATATGTATTCCCACCGTATCAGTTCTAGTGGGTGTTATCCAGCTCCAAACAAACCTTTTAATCCAATTCAGATAGCAGGCACTCAAGTGTCGCAACAATTGTTCCCACAGTGTGAAAGTAAGCCACTATCTGAAAAACACAAGAGCTGCAAGACAAATGTGTGGCAGAGTGCCAGCGGTGGGAGGTACAGGAGCGAGGGGCCTGAGATTGCAGACAAAGCAGGAGTAAACAGTGCCTTCAGATAAAAAACACGGCCGGGTACTCTTAACAATAGTTCTTTCCTGGCGGGGAGCGACAACAAAGCACCTTCCTGTGTGCGCGCCCCCTTGCATGCGCCCTCACTTCCTGTGGACGCTCAGACATGTGGCTTACCGCAGACGCATCAGCGCTGACCGACTCGACATGCCATCAACCTCTGACCCCTGCGCCGAGCTGTCTCACACAACAGCTGCGGAAGAAGTACTCAGATCCTTCAAGGAGTTTTTAACCGGTTACGAAACAGTCTCAATTTAATACAGTGCCCTCTACATGACCTACATACTGCTATTTCTATGAAGTTATTCTTCATTTCTGCCACTAGGTTAGATTACCTGGAATTTCTAGGGAATGTTAATAACTTAAGCTTTCTCAGAAAATTTGCTATTAGCGAGCAATCAAATCTGTAAGCTGTAGGCTTACTTGTAACATAGGTGTATGAACAATACTAAAACAAAGTTAAATTACGTCATACTACAGTTTCTAATCTTGCATAGCCTTGTTTTACAAACAAATGCACGAGCTAGCCAGATAAAGAACTTGATGACAGGAGGCGGTGGTGCTCATACCGCTTTTGTCCACAGGGGCCGCCAGAATCAACACAAAGTAATAAAAGTAAAAGTTCCTTGTAGCTGCTTTAAGTTAAAGAATAAATGCAACAACTCAACTCAAGCAACCCAAGTTCAAAATATGTGCAATAATGTAATAGAGTAGATGTGTAAAGTAGCTAAAAATGGGCGTACGCAAGTTAAATATAAGTACCTCACAACTGCACTTGAGTGAATGTTACGCCGCACAGCTGGAAAACACACACATGGTCCCACAAGACTTCTATATCATTGTAAATTGTGCTCTTTCCCACTCCCACTCATTGAATCCTGCTTGACTCGGCTGCTTCAGAGCAGCACAAACATCTCAAGGGGCAAACAATCTCGAGAAGAAATTACAGTTCAAACTGGGTAAACGATCCATTATGTTTTCTCCTTCTTTTATAAGTTCTGGCACCACACGCTCAGCTGAGGGAAAAGCATATTTCTGGATGGCACATCTCTATGGACACCAGAAAGCCTCCTTCCTTCTAAATCATGACTATAAATGACGTTTAGGCGCTCCATGCTTTTATGATTTGGGCCGAGGAGGGGGCTGAGGATCATAAAAAGAAAAGAGAAAAGGAGAACACAGGGCTTGTGGGTAATTACGGCGCAGAGTGGTAGGAGAGGGAGCGTTTGGGAAAGACTCGGGGGCCAGATGTGTGAGGAATGTTCTGGCTGCTGCAGCGTGCAGAGAGGTGGGTGGATGGATGGGTGGGTGGGGGGAGCGAAGACCAGTCGAATAACACAGCCTGCAGATCGTTAAAGAGCTGTCAAGCCTCCAGCGCTCTACTGTGTCTTTCACATCATCTCATAGAGCAGCTACAGCCTCACCTTTCTGCCTGTAGCGGTGGAAAGTAACATAAATTAACTCAACTGCACTTAGTAAAGTACCTCAGAACTGTAATTTTATACTACTTGCTACTTCTACTTTACTACATTTTGAGAAGGACATATTGTACTTTTTAGCCATGCTAGCAGTGCGGCTTTAGGGATAGCAATGTCAGTCGCTCGGTCCAACACTTTGGCCCATATTTCAACAACTATGGATATGATGAAGATGAAATTTGATGCGGACATTTGTGATCACCAAAGGATGAATCCTAAAGACTCCACGACAAACAATGACTTTCCATCAGCCTCATCCGTACTGTTCTGCCCTAATTAGCAAATGTTAGCATTAATTTATGATTGTGAATATGGTAAACAGTCATGTTAGCATTGTCATTGTGGGTATTTCAGTATGCCAACCTAAGTATTTAGCTCAAAGCACTATCTCTGAGTACAGCCTCACAGAGCTCACTTGTGCATTCACGCCTAGAGGTAAGGTGTTCTGGGTTAGAGGTGTGGGGCATAGCGTTATGGCTACATGGCCCTCCAAAAGTAGGTTTTTCAGAGGCACACTTGGCTTTGTTGGTTGCATTTTCCATACTTGACTCAAACTGTTAACTCACAGTAGATCTGGTAAAGTCTGTTTTCTGCAGTTTTTCAGTTTTCCTGTAGTTTTACAGGCAAATACACTGACCTCTTCATCCTCTCACCATTTGCATAATGAATGCCTAGAGGCTAGTTTGGCATGTCAGAATTGATGACTGCTCTGTTCTTGTTAGTGGTGCTGACTGATCATCTCACAACTCCTCAGATTTATCTGATGACCCTTTGGTGGGGGCCTGACCCCTAGGTTGGGAACTACAGGGCCAAACTACAAATCTGTATTAAGTAGTTAAACTCGTTCCACCTCAACCAGCTACAAACACAGCTGTACTTCTCCTTAGGAAGGATTTTGGTACTTTTACTCAAGTAAATCATCTGAATGCTTTCTCCACCACTGCAGACAGCTGCATCACCGCAGCCAGTCCTCCTCGATCAATTTGGAGCCGCAAGAAGCTGGGCATGAATTCATACAGCCTACCCACAATGCACCTGGTGAGCTCAACCTGCGTCACAGGCAGATAGTCTCTTAAGAAAAAAGTCAGAAACACGCCCTCCATCTGCTTCTCATCATTCTCATCCATCTCTTCTTCCACCCCCCACCCCTGTCATACAGACTCTTTCTCCCTCTCTGTTTCATGCTCTGCCTCGCCAACTCATCCAACCCTCACCACAACCTCTGCTGCTGTGGCATGGATAAATAGGCCACAACAGCTGGGTCAGACTTCTGACCAGGACCACCCCTCCAGACCTGACCAACAAGGCTCCCCCTACTGCCTTTGTTTATGATTTATTTGGGTGTGGACAGCTTTTTATTCGTTAAAATTCATTAAGCTGAGTTTTGATAAATGAGCGTGCAACTGCTTAGTCTGAACTCGTAAAAGGTTTGTTTACAGTTTGTAGAGGGGGGGGAAATCCCAGGTTTTGAGTTATGACAGCTCTACAAAAATCTATTTTCCATGTTCCTTCTCGAGCGCTTCAGGGCCATACACAAATATACCCAAAACGTACATGGTTCAAATAAATTCCTGATTGCGCCTTTAAGTTGAGAGCGCGTTGTTTGTTCAGCTGCTGAGGGCCTCAGAGAGAAACCCGGGGAGGCCGAGGAGAATTCATACCTTCCATTCATCACAGAGGAGAGGGAGGAGGGAGGGCGGGAGGATGTGGAGGGTAAAGAAAGAGCGAGGAAATGAAGAGACAAGAGTGTGTGTTTTTTTTCTGCTCTGCTGAGTAAGGAGAGAGGTAAGCTCAGCTTTCTGACAGCTGGGCTGTGAAACCTCTGCTCCACTGATTGACTGCTCATGCCTCATTCATGTGACCGTTTTGTGGGAGTCACCTCAGATTTGCAGCAGGATGGTTAAGAGTCATTCCAGTTGTGCTCTCTCAGTGAGGATGTGCCGTTTCTCATTTTTAGGACACTTTTTAGCAAGATTCACATGCAACATCAATTACAAGGCAATCTGGAAATACACTTATTAACTTACCTACTTCACTGTCTTTGTGAGAGTTAGAGGATCGTTAGCACTTTCATGTTAATCTCTGTAAAAAGATGTCGCATAAGAATGTTAAACCTAGGCAAGGTTCTTGTTTCCAACTGTAGTCCGAGCAGTATTGACCAATCATATTTAAGCAGGCTTTGGTTGCATGCAGGTAAACAGTCAGTGTGGTGGAAGGCATTGGCCGAAATGCAATCTTGGAACCAATCTACAGTCTGATGACGACTTCTTCCGATGCTTATATTAGGCTGGCTTTTAAAAAAAATCCATCTGCATTCACATGCACATATCTTTTTTTTGTATCACACATCACATGATCACCATCAGTAAATAGCATACCCTGTCAGGCTCTCACTCCTGGAGGGGCATGCTGTTCTCTGGGGGGAAGTTTTTGATGATTTTTCTTTCTATATAAGTTGCCAATAACCGTAACTACAACAACACAATAGTGGAAGGTGACAGAGACATGTGAGTTTAAGGTTTTTTGCTTGAAATCACGTCGCATAATCACTGTCAGTAAACAGCGGGGACCGCCTGGCTCTCACTGCCGGGGACAGATGCTGTTTTTCGGGCGGAAGTATGACAAAGATTCGTAGGACAGAGGTCTTTAGGTTGCAATGTGAAAGATTGCACAGGAATCCTCTGAGTAATGTCTGCCCATGAAGTCATGCTAATGTGAAGAACTATATGTACCATCTGGGTCCTTCTGGGAACATGCAGTTGTAGTCATATAGTTCTTCTTCATTTCTCTTACAGCTGTTATCATCACAAAGTAGTCATGGTATGTTGAAAGCAGAACCTGCCAAATACTGTATGTATCGTTGCTACGAGGCTACACAATACTCTGAAAATGCACCAGAGGGAGGGATGACTAAACCCTGCTGGTGCGTTTATGTCGAAGCTCAACTGACTGGGGAAGTGGGAGCAGAGGGACGGTAAAGACACAGTCATGTCCGAGGCCATGGCAGGCCCTTGCTCCATCCTGTTGTTACTCACATCAGTTGCACCAGTGCTGCTACACAACTGTCTCATCAGCACTTTTCACTTCCTCAAAAACCTTTGCGACCGAAAAAACACGGCTGGATGGCTGACTTCAGATCAGGAAGAACACTGTTGCTGCGGTCAAGGAATAATCCCAACCACGTGAACCACGCTGTGCCCAGAACAGCTGTGAGCCCTGCTGATTCAACATAATACTAACGCTGCGGAGGGAATTTTTACCATTTGACCATGTTTGGAGTAAAATATTTTGACATAATCACATTTGCTATCATACCAGAGCCCGTCGGAGCCGAGCTGAGACCCGGGCGAAGGAACTGGGACAGGAAAAATAAGTAAAGGGCGGGAAAGAAACCACACGGAGAGGTTGTTTTGAGAGCCCCAATCGTTTATTACCCTCGATTTTCAGGGGCTGAAATTTCAGCCTCGCTGTGAGGAGAAACTCGAACCGGCGGTCCAGCTGTCCACAGCCTGCCAGATTCGAGAAAACCTCCACCGCACACGCTCTCCCAGGCCCACGCTCCCACCCTTCCCCTCCTGTCTAATCTCTCCCAGCCAGGTAATCAATGGGAAACTCGCACCCAAACACAACATGGCTGTGAGAGGGATCAGGACGAGCTGTTGTGACATGTAGGCCCTACAAACAAATCTGTCACTTGGCTGGCTGACCATGTTCCCGGGTGTGTGTTTTATGTTCCTCCGCTTGTTCTCACTCCGCAGCTTGAAAACACTGATAGGAGGTCGAACATTTTCATGCACAAATAAAAAAGTTTCTTTGAAGAAGCGTGCCTCCTTGAAGTGCCTCCAACGTCAGAACATTTCAAATGATGCGATATCGTCTTGTTTTCCCATGTCATCGCTTTTGCATCAGACATCCAAAAAAAGAGGCTTAAAGGATAGACTTTCAGTCTGGACACAAATATGCAATAAAAAAAGAAAAAATGGAGAATAAAACTGAAGAGTGAAGAGTGAAGAGTGTTTGGATGGGGTCAAGCCATCTATTAGGGGGTGGAGAATGTTTGCACACTCATCTAGAAAGAGAGTTTTTGGATTTTACAATCTTTGTAACAGTTCTTTTAGACCTAAATGAAGAAAAAGTTTCTGTTTTCAGGTTTGTAAGATCTCAGGGTAGAAACAGAAAAATACACATCGATTTTGTGAGCTGGGTATACCGAGTACACCTAAAATTGTAAGCAAACTCCCGCCCACTGTCTAACTTGCAAAATTACATCTATTTGCAATCTATCATTACTAGACCTTCATCCAGATGGAGCCTGATGAAGTTGTAATACTGAAACGTTTCATTGCAAATGCAGGTTTGCATGTTGTTCTGCGAGTAAGACAGTGGGCATGAGTTTGCTTGCAACTTTTGTCATTGTTGAGCAACACATTAATATTAGCGCATATATGCAGATTTTTTAAACACAGGTAAACCTGTTTAAGATAGGCGACTAACTCCTTTCCCATTGCCAGTAAACGAGGTTGTCTTTCTGTTATTTATTTGTTTATTTATTTCGCTGTGTCATATTCAATGTCACAAACACGCCAGAGACTGTAGAAGCAGCATGGAGGCCACTGACAATGTGACAGTGGTGACTTCTTACTTCTTTTAGTTCAGTCTCTCTTTCAAAGTCAACACTGACTGAACAGTGCTCGAGCGTTGCTTGAATGGAGATGGTTGGATAGCGATGTACACGCCAACATCTTAAAGGTCAAAGGTCATCACCACAAGGGCCTAAATCTACTAGGATGTTATATTTCCTTCACTGCTGGTCGACAATTTAGCCAATAAACAACCGTGACTACTGCAGACTCATTTGGCCTTTTGTCCCAACTAACCAATTAGGACACATACCTGAATGCACATTTTTTCAATTTCCATTATAAATCCCTGTAACTCCTCTTCATCTGCATGTGATTTTGGTCTTCTTCTGTGTGACTTTCTCTGCTTTGCCCAAAAGTGATCACGATCTGCTGGCCCAGAAACTTTCCGTCTGCTTTTCTGTATCTAGCGCTGCAGGAGGAGAAGGCCACTCTGACCGCACAGTGACTCACTATCAATGCCTCTGTCACACACAGCGAATTAGCAACCTTGGGCACTGGACAATGAGGAGTTGTCTAAACTTGCTTGTCTTATCAGTCTCCTCAGGGCAGTCAGTCTGTATCTGGAACACTTATCAACAGGTCTTCTCAGGCAAACTCTCCCACAGTCTCTTACTCCTTAGCTCAGAGACAAGAAAATATAGCTTATAGTACAGCTTGGCTTTGATCTATGAGCTTTAATTCATGGTGCAGCAGATCAAATGTTTTATTTTATCTTCCTACACTTGTCACAGAAGACAGAGATTTACTCACAACTACACCTGGGTGCACTCAGTCATTTTAATTTCCAGATGAATTTCTTTTTTTTTTATGTAAATACAGATGTATCGTGGTCTAGCTGAGTACAGTTTGTACTTTCCTTCATACTCAAGATGACAGAGGTGCTGGAAAAAAACGTGCAACTTGTTCATAAATGTGAAAATGACGAAGTTTAAGGGTCGGCGGTGGTCGCGGTAGCGAGTGATCAACAAGTGGCAGAGCAGGGTGAAGGGCGGAAGAGGGTACAGGGAAGGAAGAACAGGGTTCACGGGCCAGCAGATGTTTCAGCTTTTGGGTTTTGGCTAGAAAAGGGCAATTAAGAGCTGCTCTTAATGAGGCTGGCAGCCACCCCATAAACTGTCTGGTTCGGTGAAAGAGTTGCTCATTAGACGGAGCTGCCCAGAAAAAACGCCCACCTCCTCCTCCTCCCACACCACCACCATCGCCACCCATCGCCTCCACCCTGACTGGAAGAGGAAGTGATGGATCAGACATTTGAAAAAATTGTTTGGTACAGTTGAACAAAGTTACTTTTTGTTATGCCTTGCTTTCCTGACATCAAATCCTGTGTGTGTGTGTGTGTGTGTGTGTGTGTGTGTGTGTGTGTGTGTGTGTGTGTGTGTGTGTGTGTGTGTGTGTGTGTGTGAGCTTGAATGTGTGTCCCTGTGTGCCGGCATGTTTGTTGTGCGCCAGGCTGAGTGTGGTAATGATGCACATTTTCCATGAGGTAGCTTTGTGCGTACCTCCAGCGTTAGAGCCTTGAACAGCCCACTGAACATTACTGATGAGAATTGCGACATTAAAAATACCAAGAGACCAGAATAGACCCCGCTGTGATCCGCTGATCTTGTTTTCCCACCCTCAATTTCTGTGCACCATAAATTTCTAATTTAACCAACAAAGAACAAGAGGCAGAGCAGGAACTCCGCAGAGCTGGTTTACTGCTTCAAATCAAGTGCAGGGACTCCAGGGGTGGAAAGTGAACAAGACTTTTGCTCAAGTACTGTACTAAATGTGACTTTACTTGAGCATTTGAATTTCATATTACTTCAAATACTGTACTTTTTACTCCACTACATGTATCTGACAGTTAGTCAGTAAGTTACCAGTTAGTTTGCATACAAAACATATGAAGAGCTTATAACCAGAAGCTACTATTATCATTAGATAAATGTGATGTATTGTTATAGATCAAAGGTCCAGTATGTAGGATTTAGTGGCAAGTAGATGTAAGGGTTGCAGATTGAACCAACTCAATACACCTCACCTCACCCTCCCCAACAGTGGCCAGTAAAAATGTGAAACACTTGTAGCTTCTCATAAGGTCAGTGTTTATTTTGTCCATCCTGGGCTACCGTAGAACTATGGCAGTACAACATGGCATCTCTGTTGATAAAGGGCTCATCCTAAAGGCTGATTCATGTCCCTCCAGAGACACTCCAGCAGAAAAGAGTGGCTCTGGAGGAGAACAGTAGCCAGCCAGTCAGGAGGAACAGCAACAGGTGAAGAGGGTGGTGTGTTTACTGGGGAAACTACACAATCCCCTGCATTACCCTGCAGAAATCCAGTACTGGGTGTTTGAAGTTGTTGGTATTTTTTACATTTTGACTGCGGCTAGCTTTTTCCCCCTGAATCCTGTCTTTGTACTAAGACGAACTAATCTTTGTCCAGCTTGAGTTTCAGCCCTGTACTTGATGTACTAGCATGAAAGTGGTCTATTTCTTCTAATCTCTCAGATAAAGTGAATAAATGTATCCCCAAGTTGTTTTTTCTATCCAAAAGACACCTCAAATGCTGCTTACCCATTATTGCAATGCAGTAATTCTGATATATTGATATATTAACAGTTACATAGGCCATTTTATTGCATTGAGTACTTGTATTTGTACTACTTTAAGCACATTTTCCTCATTATACTTACATACTTTTGCTTATGTCATATTTTCAAAGCGGGACTTTTCTATCTGTTATTTAACTAAAAGAATCTGGGTACTTCTTCCACCACTGACAGATTCTCCTCTCTCACGCTATCTGGCGTAGTCCTGTCCCCGGACCTGTCTGGCATCAGAAATGCTTGGCACAACACTCCCTATTGAGTCTTGAAAAAAACTAGGTCATCTGCAAAGCTCTCACTGGACACGCGCAGTGGAAAGAAAATAAACGGGGAGATGAATGGAGCTCGAGTGGAGGTGGACGGGCTTCCTGCGAGGGCCACCGAGGGATGCTGAGAGGGAGGTTAAGATAATTCCGAGTTGTGATAATGATTTGCAGTTACTGCTATTTGCTGTAGCTGTGGACATAATCCTGTCTCTGATATCTAAATCTTCTTTTCATTGTTCTGTATTGTTGCGTGTGATGTGGCTCTCCAAGTTTCCTCCTGGTGGGTTCAATGATATTTATCTTGCACAGGAATCCCATCTCTCTTTCATAATACAGCCCTCTTTAATCTCTACAGTCCTTGCAAGAAGGCCCAGGCTAATGTCTGATAGCAATTAGGCTTCTAAGGACTTTATAAACAAGTCAGTCACAACACATATGACCTATTGTTCACATCACACTGAAGCCTTAAACAAGTTTGCGGCACACATGTTGTTGTCATCACCACTAAGACAGAGCTTCTAGAGTATCTGGTGGAAACCAGCCGTGCAGGAAGTGAGAATAAAAACGCTCATTTGAGAGACAGGAAATCAGGTGACTGCGAGGGGGGAAAAAAACAATAAGACTCTAGTGTTACAGTCGAAATAGATTCTGGCTAAGAAATTGTTCATTAGTGCCAAACAAAACGGAACAAAAAATGCTAACGCTCACACCTGAAGGAGCCATAATTCTCTCAGTGAAAATACTGAACTTCTCAGTCAACAGTCCATAGAGTTATGGAATCGATCCCTGCCCCCACATCCTCCCTTCGCCCCGAGCCTGAGGCGTATGTCTGCCAGATGTCCAAAGCAAAGAGGGGGATATGAAAGGGCTGAAGACTGCCAGAGGTGTCTTATATCGGAGGAATTATTATCCTAATGATATAACATAACACATGCCGTCAGTCCCTCCAGGAGTAACAGCCCCCCGATCTATATTAGAGCCACGTCTCTTTCATTTAGCTGACCTTTCTGGAAAAGCGGGAGGAGGAAGATGACGGCGAGGATTTTCCTTTTCCATGCAGGGCTAATCCACCGTCAGCCTGTACCTGAAAGAACAAAATGATCCGATCTTTATCTGACAGACAAACAGACGGATAGATCACAAAATCACAGAAAACAAAACAAACACGATGAGTACAGCCAATACAGTCGGTAAAGTTAGAAAAACATACTGTGCAAGCACTGCAGGGGTAGAAGTAGCAGCAGCAGAAAGGTGCTGAATATCATACTAATACATTACAAATTTACCTCACCTGTGAAGTTTATACTGTGAACATGTTAGCAAACATTTAGCGTATGAGAGCGACGTTAGCATTTAGGGTCGTGTTTCTGGCCACCGTGTGAGATGTCCCGTTGTCGGAACACGCAGTCGTGTCAGTGCCACTAGCTCCTAATTTCAATCAGAGGTGTACCTGACCAATAAAGAAATAAGTCTAGGCCTGAGAAAAGCCTCCCTGCTTGTTTGGCGAACACGAGCTAAAGAAGCTCACTGTTTAATTAAATAAAGATGGCTGAAATCTCGCCTTAAGCTTGTGTAGGTTCTTGTAAACTATATGCATGCAGGGAAACTCGATCCAGTGACTCGACTGGAGTTGTACCATGTAGCGCACATGTATACAGACCCTGGTAGATGGATATCTACCCCTGAGCCCCTGGAGCATTTCAGTGAATAGATGAGGAGGAGGGTAGACAGTACCTGACATTTACTTAGCACTGCAGGATAGACATGCCATTGTCTTTGCTGAAATGAGAAACTCTGCCGCAGAAGGGCGAACGGGGGAGAAAGAGGGTGGTGTCAGACAACCTGATATCAATCTAATGAAATAATAGCAAGCACTCTGATGTGGATATCTGGGATATCTAGACTTTATACCCCATTGACGGAGTCTTTCTCGACCTTGGGAAGCATAGAGACACAAAGAGGGTGAAAACAGTGAAACGGTGCAGTGAACTGTAGTGCACACACTCACTTTCACTGCCTCAAAAGGAGATGACACATGTCAAATAAAAGACAAAAATCCCCTGAACCTGAAACTTCTCTAGATGTGACCACAGGTAGAGACTTCAAAGTCTGATAGAGGTCACACTGATGAGGCCTAAATGTCTGAGGATTGTTTTTTTGATCATCTTGTAATAACTAATTCAGATATACACAACCAGAGACAAACAGCACATATGGCAGGCAGAGGCAAACATATAAGATAAAACTCAGGCCAACAGCATAAGCTGTCTCCTGATCCGTCGCCCCAGTGTCAACAGCCTGGATTAGTTTTCCCGCGTCCGTGCATTCGGCCAGACCAACGGGCTTCCACAAAAACAGCAAACCACTCAGCATCCATCAGAGCAAAAGAGGAAGGGAAAGAAGAAGTCGAGAGCTGGTGAAAGGAAGTGAGACTGAGGCCAACGAAACATCTGCTCCAGATCCTTTTTAGTTCAGTCCGTCCCCTTCTCGCAGACCGTTTTGTTTGTCCATGAGTCAGAAACACAAGCCAAACACACACACACACACACACACACACACACAAAGAGACGCTCAGAGATGTGTGTACACCCAGGGAGAAGTTAATAAGCCAATAGGACACAGCTCCATATCTTATTGGGCCTTGTCTTAGCGGTTCGGCCAGGAAAATAATAAACGGGACTGACACAAATCAATGTTATCTTTTCACTCATGAGGGGAGAAGGAGCGAGCCAAAGAGCCAAAAAGAACAAAGGAACAAAAAGGAGGAGAAAAAAGGAGGGAAGAGGAGAATGAAAAGCCCCCTTCTGACTCGCAGTGACCCACATACATTTGCCCAGCTTTTCTGGGGCTCGATCTCTCTTGGCAACGGGCAGCCTCTGTGAAAGAATCCCAGCGTTCAGCCAAAGGCAAAGCCCATGTGAGGAGAGGAGAGGGAGGGGAGGGAAGGATGGCAGGGAGAGAGGAGAGAAAGGGAGGTGTGGACGGGTGGACACCAAACCCCTCCTCCTCCTCCTCTTCCCGAAGGCCCGTTGCTCCTGGCGACCGGCGCTCAATGGATTCCTGCAGATCCAAGAGGCCGAACACACACAGGGCATGCAGCAGTGGAGGATGTATTAAGATTCATTATTTAAGTAAGAGTACGAATACAAGAATTAAATACTCCCTCACAAGTAAAGTTTAAAAGTACAGCATTATCAGCTAAATGTTGTAAGTAGCAAGGTCCCTTCTTAAGCATCCTGTGCCAAAATAATATATATTATATTATAAGTAGATTAGTTCTGATGCATTGATGTTGAAACAGCATCAGTGGTTTTCTCAAACTAAAGGTCACAAGTTAAATCTGGTGGTTTCGTGAGATTAATCCGGGGATAGAAATGTCATCAGTACAGTGTCATCAGTAGGTGCAGGCAGGTTTTTACTGGAAGCAATTGTGAAACCGTGAAAACGGTATTGCACAACAAATTCAATTATGGTGATTATACAACGAGATTCCATAAACAAGAGTTAAACCAGAGTTCGAAATGAGTTCAATGAGTGCAAAAAAAAAAGGGAACTGGATTCAGGAAAGTACAGACTAAACGTGCTTCATGTCAGGAAGAGGCAATCTCAGTATCGGTGGTGGAAGACCAACACATGGAAGTCCCCGTAGGAAGTACAACACAATAATAAATCTGGTAAAAGTCAACAACAGCAATTCAACAGTTAATAAGAATGTGCTTTAGCATTAGCTACAGATATCTAGTTTACTTGAATGAATGTACTTGGTTAATCTCCACCACTGACAGAAGAGACGCTCATCTGTGCCGATCAGCAGGTTGGTGGAAAAAGTAGAACTGTGATAACCCTTCTCTAGTTTCATCAGTTATAATCAGTTGTTCTGTACATTTATACACGTCATCTTTATTTCATCCATGGGTAAAATAAAAAGAGATGCGACTGAATAATTCTGGCACACTGGTACACGTCTTGGTCCAGAGCAGCAGCTGCAATCAGCGGACAAACTGAAAGGGACCAGTCGAAGGTTTTTTAATAGGGCATTTGATTGGGGTGTCCAGACTTGTAGCCTAATGATGGATGAATGCGGAGCCTTCTAAGCGACAGTGACATAATCAGAGAGCTGTAGGTCAGCTAGTGACAGCTGAGTGGCTGGAGAAAGAGCCCTTTCAGCCCCAACGCTCACGGACGCCCATCCAAGTTCATTAGCAGTCAGACTGGCTACAGGGCCTGCTGCAGGCTTCTCCCAGCTACACATGACACACACATACACACACACATGTATCAGCATGCGCAGAAACTCTGAACATCACATAACAAGCAGCTTTTTCTTCTCAAAGTGAATCAGTTTTTGTTCTTAATGGTCCAAGGCTGTGATTTTTCTCCCCTTCGCTCGCCTTTTTAACGGTTCTGGCAAGGCATTTTATCTATAAACAATAAAAGGGTTGGGGCTAAAACATTTTTCTCTGGTTTGGCCCCTTCACTGCTAATCATCTATACACTCTCCCCTCTTTTCCTGCCATTAAGCTACGACGGAGCCAAACCCGCAGCCCAGCCAAAGAACCTGATAGTCGTGGAACCCATGCAGCTCTCCCCCCACCTTGGAATGCATTTCTGCTGCGCTGCACTTTTCACCATCCAGCAGGGAATTGATGCAACCCCCCCCTTAAAAAAAAACCCACCCGCACCGACCCACTCAGACACAAACACACCACCACTTGCTTTTGAGCAATTGCCCTCCAAATCCTCCTGCAGGATGTGCCCATACAAACAGTAACAGTAACTGGGTGCATTTACTCAAGTATTGTACTTCAGTACGGTTAAAAATTGCAGTTTGACTCGACTTAATCTATCTGACAGATGTAATTAGGAGTTACTTTGAATGAGAAACACTAAATTGCATATTGAAAATATGAAATATAAAATATTGTTAAAGAATAACCCAGTGGTTTCCAAACTTTTTGACCTCTGTGTCCACTCTTAACTTTCCTTTTCTTCAAATAACTGTTCAATTTATACAATATTTTACAAAGATCAAAGGTTAACTGATAAGTTAGGCGAAGTCCAGCTGGTTTTATTCACTTTATGTTTGGATTGATATATTAGTCGAGTGGTTTACAACCTCGAGGTCAGACCCCTTCCAAAGGGTCAAAAGATAAATGAGTCATGAGGTGATTAATAAGGCGAGAAACCAGAAAGAAAACAATGTTCTGCTACATGAATTTGTCATTTTTTCGGGACTGTTTTTAAAGGATAAGTTCACCCAATAATGAAAATGCATTCGTCATCATCTACTCGCTCTCATTTTGATGGAAAGTCAGGTGAAGTTTTGTAGTCCAAAAAACATTTCTGTGTATGAAGGAAATAAAACTCGCTCCAACAACAAGCAGCATCTTTCTAAATTTCCACTCTATCGTGGAAAAAGTACTTTTCCGTAAGTATGTTAAAACTTCAGTACTTTTAGTGCGATTTGAAAACTGGACTTACTATATTGTACTGGTGCTTTGTCCACTATACTGCTGACACCAAATCTCAGGGTTTAATAGCTTACATAACACATCAACAGGCCTCACACACACATATACAAAGAGCCACAAACACTCACACCCTTCTCCTCATAAATGACCACAACTGAACACAGACAAATTCCTCCCCCATCACACTTTTCAGCTTCCCTAAAACCGCAGCAGCGCTCATGAAGAAAACTTTGGCCAGACATTTGTTCTGGCCGTTCATCTCAGCATGTGATCGTCTATTTCAACACAATGTGCAGACCACCTCGCTTCACCTACAGCCCACGTTCTCTCCTCACCAAAAACAGCACATCCTCTCTGGTGGTATCTTTCACCCCCTCGTTTGAGTTCTACCTCCCACCCAACTGTTCTCAATTCTTCCATCCCGCCTCCGAAACACACCGAGCTCATGTCTATCTTGAGTGGGCCTGTGGACATGTACAGTAACTCGGTTAGCGGTGGAGGACTCTGAGGTGTTTGCACTGAAAATAACTAAGCAAGCTGTCTGTGCAGGGAGCGAAGAGAAAGGGGGGGGGGAGACGAGGAGGAAAAGCAAAGATAGACGAAGAAAGAGGAGGAAACAGGGGAGATAACTAGAGTGTGACCTGCATCCTGACAGTGAAGCCCTGTGGGAACTATTCTACTGCCCCCTGGTGGTACATAACAACACCCCCCCACTACTGACCCTTTAAACACACCTCTTTCCCACACTACAGTACCACTATGCCCTCCTGCACTCTTCATTCACTCTCTCTGTGATGACTCAAATTATACACCACACTTGTTCTGTAATTACATAGACCTTAATGTGTGTACTTCACATGAAAAGACAACTCGCCCACGCGCTCAGGTTTGAGTCGGAGGAGCTGCTGTGCGTCCTCGTGTTTCCACGCCCTGCCACTCTATACTCTTCACATGTACTCGCCTGGAGTGCGACACTTCATTTCATAAAGACATCAACTAGGTTATGACCTGATTATACATTAGAGAGGCAAAGAAAAAAAAAAAGGACACTTAATCTACCTGAGACTGTTCCTACACCCTGGGGCCTGCCATTGTGCCGTGGGTGTGTGCGATGTGCAGTAATTTGAGGGTGTGTCTTGGACATAAATATGTGAGAATTATTTGCGGTATTCTGCAGTAAAAAACATTACGTTTGTCAAAACCTTACCTAAAAATATAGATAAGATTATCACTGGGGATGATATTAAAGCCACAATTTCAGAAAAACATTTATGTCAACAAGTATGTCTTCATAAAATCTTCCACTGAAGAACACTTTTTGTGGTCACGAACCTGAAAACGTAACCTAGACGATAGACAACAGACAACCTTTGTGCTTTAACGTCTCATTCTGAGGTAAATACTGATTGTGCAGTGATGACTATAGAGTAATGACACGATTTGCGTATATGGATTGATTCCCTATAAGCGTCTGCGATCGGCCAACAGGTCTCGTTTTTTCCCCGGAAAAATTACGGCACAAAGGACATGCAGCTGCCATTGCACAACCAAAACAGGAAGAGGCATCGGTTTCCCCGGTCACTATTCCCAAATTCCCAATTCCATCAAAAATATCCCCTCGTACTAATAAGAAAGTCAGTTTATATACGTGTAATCTGAACATAATATGATACAGATTGTAGAATTGTAACTGTAATGCCCGTTGCAGACTCAACCCACAACACCCTGAAACTTGGTGAGCGTACGTTTCGGTCCCTCCTTATTTGTGACGATTGTGTCTGAAAGTGAAGCGTGTCCGTCCATGTGCCATTGTTGGCATGCTTAACCGAGTGTGTCTGCTTATGCAACTGTGTGCATGTGTGTGTTTCCTATGGGCCCATAAGCACTGTTGGGTCTTTCCCCCCGGCCCTGCAGTTGAGCAGGTTATGGGCTCTGGCTGCAGTCGGGGGAACATAATGGTCTCATTGACTCAATCACAAGCTCTGACCTGCCAGCCTGCCAGCTTTGTGAGCAAGCTGCGGAGTGAGCATTATTGTAAAAAGGCTTTTAAAACCACTATTAAGCCACATTAGGTGTGTGTGTGTGTGTGTGAGTGTGTGTGGTGGTGACGGGGGATTTGTGCAGCAGGCTGGTTGTTTTTACATCTTTTTTACAGGAGAAAAAACACTGGTAAAAGCTCAGAATATATTGTGTGGCCTGCTTGTTTTATAAAACGGAGACAAAAGAGTGAAATTTGCTGACACGCTTAATGGAAAAAGAAATAATGAATCATAGTTTTTATGTCTCCTTTCCCCTGTGCGGTCGGTTGCTGCTGATGTAACGCTCAAAACTATGCTGAGATCAAATAAAAACAAATCCATTAAGTTGTCTCTACTTTCTTATTGTGCGTTTGTATTGTGTTTTTATGTTCAGCTCCTCGGGAAGACTGGAGGTGCAGCCATGTGCTTCTAACTCTTAAGTAAACATAAACATGCTGGGTGTGTTTGTACACATATGTAGGCCAAATAAATACTGACTTGCAAATATGTTTTCATACCAGCTTGCTTATGGAATTTAATAATCATTCAGCCGATGGGTGTGGTCCAGATAATTACAATGAGAGAAGAAAAACAAATCAGTTAAGTGCCCTTAACTGTGGCTTATGATACTTAATGGAGGCTAATGTCTAAATCATCATGAGGATACACCACATCCAGCCCTGGTGCACCAGGCCAAGAGGGAAGAACTAGTTGCTCTGCATTATCCCATGTTTTCTATTAATGGTCACCTGATCAACTACAGCCGACAGCCAACTCAAGGCTAATGTGCATGTTTGCTCTGCACTCTGTGCTCCTAATCCACAGGTGAATTCAGGTGAATACTTTTCCCTCTTGATTATTCCCCACCTGCAACCTCCCAAGTGGGGGATTTTGTTATGTGGGTTACGTTTCCACAGAAAGAAAAAAACCTGAAGGACAGGGGTCAACATCTAGGTCCCAGGTCATCCCTGGGACCTAGATGTTGGGGAATCTCTGTTCGTAACAATGTGCAATATCAAAAATAATATCATAAATAACAGGAAAATGATGAAACTCTCCATCTTAATACAAAAAACAATACAAGGGTTGTATGGGTAGTGTTTCCTCATCCGACTCCAGGGTCTACGGATGGATCGTCATTGTGATTCATGATAACAGGCTGTATAAATAAAATTTGACTACACCATTATTGTAAACAGCTGTTCGATGTTGTCCTCCAAATTTGTGGATCTACTACTCAAGCTTTGAACCTTCTCACTGTTACCTGAAACAAACCTAACCTGGCTCAGCTTCGCAATAACGTGGCGCAACATCAAGCAATAAAAAACATCCGAGCACACATCGGTGCCAGATGACTTTGTTACATAAATGCTGTATTTGTATTGTTTACCTGTGAACCAACACAATAAAAGATAAGAGGATCGTCACCATAATAACTCACAGAATTGTAAAATCCTGTCTCATAATACTATAAACCACTGCAGTGTTTTGGTGTCTGATCAGGTGATCAGCAGTGGGTCACTAAGGCTGACTGTGTGCCACGGCACAGATACTTGGCCTATTGTACTCGTTAATGAAACGGCACTGTAAATAGTACTTGTGTGCGTGCTAATGACGAGCGTGTGTGTAAGGTGATCTGAAATTCTTTACCAGATGACACATTAACACTTAAAAGCAGTCACAACAAAACAACAGGGACAGACGCAGAGCACACAGTCTCACAGACTCTTCGTCAGTATTCAGGGTAGCTGACCTCTGACTCATATTTCCAAACACTCATAAAACGTCTGTGTGGTTTAGACTCAGTTACGGTTCTTCCTACAGGCTGTGTAGGGCAGTGAAGGCTTCCCAAATATAAGATAGGGGAGTTCTAAGAAATGCAGACTAAAACGAGAAGTGATAGTAAGTATTTTATGTCATAAGTTTGTGTATTTAAAAATATATGTTGTCTACGTTCACAGAAAAGTGTCAAAATGAAAAATCTGATTGAATTCCAAGAAATAGAGAGAAGTGCCTAAACAACAAAGGAAGCTTATAACAAACCGATGCTTTAAATAATTTAAGATGTGTGAGTTTATAATGGTATGGTTTTTACATCATGGCCAAGTATGTTTTTCATTGGCTGTCAGGTATCTGTTTTAAAATTATATAACCTGAAACCCACACATAGATCACTTCCACTTTCAATCAGTCACCATTAAAAAAGATTTATAGGCTGACTCAATCATTTACTGATGCTTTATCAGTCAGATATAATCCACTACTGATAGTAACTTTTGGGTTGCCAGGTTGTGAAAAATGTCTTTCTTCGCTTTTTAATTAATTGAATACATCATGGACCATTCGTATGGAGGACTGGATCAACAAAATTAAAAAAGAACAATAAGCAAATTAAGTTATTTACCATTTTATTTATTAATTCATTCAATTTTAATATATATTTGTATTTAATTTATTATTTTATTCATTTTGTATATATATTTTTATTTTATTTATTCATTTCTAAATATATATTTTTATTTATGTATTAAATAAACTGTTATCTTGTGAAATGCAAAGACAAATGGATACAAAAAATAAATACAGAAAATAAATACATAGACAAATACATTTAAAAATTAATGAATAAATTAATAAATTTGATTTTAAATGGAAAGTCAATCAATAGGGGGAATTTAAACATTTCTTTTTTATGAGCCATTTTTTACATTTATTTATGTATTTTTGATTTTGGCAGTTCCAGTCCTCCATACATTTGACCTCTGATCTTCTGGAAAGGCAATTCATTTGTTCACAGTTTAACTCCTTACTCACTTATTAACTTTATAAACATGTATCATTCAAGATCACCTTAATAAGTCATCTGTTAATCACTTTACTCATACGCACACCACCAGAATCTGCTTAGATCATAGTGACATAGTCATGCTTATTTATCAATGACGTCAATGTCAGAGCTCTAAATTATGGCTTATCTTAATCTACAAAGCATTATTGAACCATTAAAAAAGTTGTGTCTGATCGAACACAGTTCAACAGCTATTCCTAATCATTGGGCAAAGTCTAATTGCAGGTTACCAATAGTAGTTTAGTACTGAAAGGATCAGTCAATCATTCAGTCAGTTGACAAAAGTTGATCTATGATCATTGAAGCCAACTGAGTCACCATTTAATTATTCATCACAAAACAAGGTGAAGAAGCCATGCTGTGCTTTGAGCTAAATGCTAACATGTTCACATAAACGATGCTAACAAAATATTTACCATGTCCACTATCTTAATTTCAGAATCAGAATCTGAATCAGAATCACAAATACTACGTATTGATCCCTGAGGGGAAATTGCTTCTGTTACAGCTGCTCCCATTCAAAAGTCTTAAAATATGCAGAGAAATAAAAACTATATATAAGCCAGAATAATAAAAATAGAATAAAAATATAAGAAATGTACATTCTACTAGGTGAATATGGGTTATTGCACATTATTTGTCATAATTATTGCACATTAGTTCGTCATTAAGATATATCATCTGGGGACCAAGAATGTCAAAATAAGTTACAGTCCAGAAGGCTGCCGAGCCAGTGACTGTAGTTTCAGACTATATATCAACATCTATAAGTGTGAAACCACTGAATATTTTAAACAAGGGACCATGGAGTCTCAACAAAAGGAAGAGTGACACTACTGGATATTTTTGTGGAGACCTCGGGAAAATTTTCCCCGAAAAAAAACAGGTATTTTAAGCCAAAAACATGATGTTTTCCAAACTCTAACCAAGTAGGTTTTGGGCCTAAACCTAACCAGATCTTTAGCACAGCGTTGTCAGAGGATAACATTGAAAATTTAACCAAAACAAGCATAAAGTTGCAACACAAAGAAATGTAACGTTTCAACATATCAGTGGTTTTCATAAATGTGCATTTCCAACATTTATTCTCGCAACAGGTTTAGGAACCTACAGGTCAAGTCGATGCATATTCAAAGGCCTTCTTTACCAGACAAACTGCCAGTCAGGCAACCTCATGTAAACTCTCATATCATGTCCCAGTGGTTATCACACACACACACACACACAGTACACACACCGACACAGACAGGTGCAGCTTTCTTGAGACCCAAACAGTCACGCTGGTTATGTCAGACAACCGTCTTCCCTCCCTCCTTCCTCTCTGCCTTATCGGCACTGAACAGCCACTTCACCTTTTATCTAAGTGTCTTTAACAGCATCACATTTCACATCTGCTCCGACAAACTCCAATAAACACTATCAAATCCTTTCATTATCAAACGCCTGCCGTTGGTCTGAATAAACAACAGCGCGAGAAGACTTTGGCCTGAATGAGTAACGGTGAGGTGGGGTTAAAGTACTCCAAAGTCATTACCAGGAAAATGTAGAGGAAAGTACCCTTCATCTCATCATTCATCAACCTCTATGCAACCAATTATTGTTGTTCTGTGTGCGTATGTGTTCCCAGATATGAAACAAGGAAAAGAAACCCTTGATGCTATCGTTCAAGCAAGCATGAGTCTTGAACTCCCCGTCAAGCCATACGAGTGTAAATTAATCTCTGAGGCATTTATCGACTTCATACAGCTCAGCTCAAGTGTGAATTTCTTTAGATGATATTGAGACTTTGGAATTAACTTACTGAGGCTCTCAACTGTCCCCAATGAGAGGCCACACACCAGAAAACTCATACAGACTACAATAATATCAGCGTTCCCAGGTTAAGAGGGGTCCAGATGGGCCGGGGGACGCTCAGATGGGCTGCATTCTTGAGAAAACTTAAACCTGGTCGGACATTTTTTCAGATATGGGTGGTCGGCCAGTGTAATGCGGGACAGGCGTGGATGTAGAAAGGCACCAACTGTCGGCAGGCGGCGATGAGCAGACATCAAAGGCGTCAGGCGTGCGGTGGAAAGTGACCCGCGGTCCGGTCTGGCTCAGTCTGTCACCCTCGGTAGCCCCGGCCTGCCGAGATCACAGCCGCGCTGTCACAGATCCTCCTCACATTGTCCCAGAGGACGAGCGTTCGTACGCTCACATTCCCGGCATCGCAGATTCCCAGTCAAGGTCACATTGCGGCACCTGATGGACAGGACTGGGAGGGAGGGTAAGGGGCAGCTGGGAGCGTGTGTGAACCCCTCACCGTTTGACCCTGTGACCTTTGGAGCACCAGTCTGGCCCCGTCCTTCAACACATACAGGGGATAGGCAGCGTCCTCTTCCAAGGTCTAAAAACGTATCATTCAATGTTAAATAAGAAAAATATTCAAGGAAAAATGAAAAATAGAAAGCACTATTTCCATATGATCTCTCTGATATCGACCATTTCAGCTTTCTATTTCTTTTTATTGTCATAATTTTTGATAAAATGTCAAACAATTAAGTTTGATCACTACAAAAACACTTATTTCGAGACATGTGTTAAGCATTTTAGGTGTTTTCACGGCTGTATTATGTTCAACAGTTTAGGAAAAGGCCTTGAAGAAGTAAATATAAAAAGATGGGGGATAATTGTGGATAAAAGCTATTGCTTGGAACTTCAGTGGAAGTTTGTTTTCCGCTGAAGTTCGGATTTTTTTTTTTTTATCTCCTTAAATCAAAGTTTGTGGAACAAACACTCTGCAATCAGCGTTCCCACTTGGCCCCGCTGGTTTCCCAGTCATTGTCTAGACCCGGTAATCTTGCCTCCATGTGAGCCTGACCAAGTTGTTTTCCAGGGAAACTAAAGAATGAGGTCAGTAATGAACTCACAGACAATGACACAGACCTGCTTACTCATCCAGCACTTGGACAGCCATTCACACAACTCACTGCTGCTGCTGCTGCTGCTGAAAACCCCCAAACCTGCAATTCCAGTTTGCATAATCTCTTTTCCACCTCTGTCACTTGTCAAAGTCTATGTGTGCTTTTTGTCTGTGTGTGTGTGTACGTGCCTGCCCGGTTGTGTGATTGACATGTCAGAACAGCCAGAGCAAACATTAAAGGAGCCTTGTGAGCCCTAATGAAAGGTTGAAGGGCGTGTTTTTGTGTTTGTACAGACGCTATCAATCACTTACGCAAAGCATGCTGACTAACACAGGTCAAAAGCAGCTCAGGTGAGACAAAAGGGGAGCCCTCAGGTAGAGTTCCCACTGTTACATCACAATGGCTCTGAACTCTGAGTACTGTCTGGCCACTGGCTCTCAGCCAATCAGTAAGCTCGATGGCGGGAAGGGCCTGCCAAGATGATGGATGAGGATTAAAGACTATTAAGGAACTTGAGTCAATTTAGGATAAGGAAAAAAAAACACAACGTGTTCGCCTAACAGGTCAGATCATGCCTCTGCTATTTCTGGCTCCTGTGAGCTTGGAGATTTTGTGGTATTTTCTTGTCATCCAACGCTGCAGAGATAAAATATCAGCACTGAAATGGGCCGAATACCAGTAACTTGAGACAGTTTGATACCAAATATCTCTTTGTATTATTATGTTTTAGGCTTGGCATGATTTACCGGCAGGAGTATTAGTAAAGGGTTTCCTTGTCTTTTAGTATGAAAGATAAGGACACAGCTTATGTGAAAGGAGAGTTGGTCAGGTTCATTAGCTAGCTATCATACAGGATCAGCTGTACAAGGTTTGGTTATTGGTTTTGGTGAGACACTGTCACTTACCCAACTGTTGGCTGTGTAGTTTTGTGTTTTGTGTAATTCTGTGTAATTATGATGTGTTTTTATATGTGTCTTTAAAAAGGTGGTCACTAACAAGTGGCTAATTGACTACAGAGGTTGTTGGGAACATTTAACGTCATCACTCACACATCCGTCTTTACAGGTGGACTCTTGACTCAAAGAATTGATCAATCTACAAGTGGGACTCTGAACTGTCCCACTTGGGGTTGTTGTTGAGGGAACCAGGTGATGTTAACTTCCATGTTTGCCTACAAAAATATCACCCCTCTTAAGTTCAGGGAGTGAGAGAGCAGTACATATTATAGGATCTATTGTCTTTATATTGATTTTTTAATCTCCTTTCTAGGGCTCAAGAGTACCTGAGCTATGACCTCGACCGTTTGTCATAATTACACCTGACGTTGGAAACTTCTGCTGTCACACCCGAAACGACTATCAAGCACCTTGTGCTGCAGTCACCTGCGAGCAATCACTCTTCTCCCTTCTCCTATTCCATGAAACGCACACTTTTTAAACACGCCAAACTCTACGTCCACAGAGGGGCCATTCTATCTCCAGACGCTGGCGTGCAAAGGCTGCAGCAGAGCACTATTTTCATAATGACAAGAGAGATTTGTAGAAACAGGGGAGGGTTGTTTTGGGGAGTAGACATGATGTAAAATAACTTAACTGCTTCATAAGGTGCAACAGGGGACGAGGGAGGCGAGCGAGGAGGGGGCACAGAGGAGAGTCCCATGAGGGGAACAGGCGGGCTGAGGACCACAGTCGGACTACACAAGCCACGCTGAGCTCCGTGCCAAAATCAACATGATTGAACCGAGCAGATGTTGTTTTTGGTGCCGCCACATGACGCTTTGTGATACTTGACCTTTTTTTCGTAGGCGGGCGAACATGCATTTTTTATCCCAAAGCTGGTGGCACGTTATGGTGACACATTATGGTAACCCCACCAACCGTGCAGTTACATTAATAGTTTATGAAGTACTGTAATGAAAGTATAACATGACTGTAATTATGTTTAATGACATATGATTAGAGAGCAGAACAAATCGCTGAATGAAGTTTTACGGTAACTGTTTACAAACAAGCTTGAGGGTTAATTCCCAGCAGCTTAAGGTCCAGTTTGATTTCCTCCGAAGCTAAAAAAGGCTTCAACTGCATCATTTTCATCAGCAATTATTGAGTCCATAAATTTCAATACTTTGGTCTAAAAACATCCAAAAGCATAAAAAATTTGAGTTCTGTGTCTACTTTTCTGTCTTTATCTGCTCTTACTGTAAGTCTGTACTGTATGCACTTGTTTTTGAGGGTTTTATAAATAAAGGTTATCATTATTATTATAAAAATAGACGCAAATGAGTTTTCTGCCAGTAATAGATTTAACAAGACCTATGGTGCTTTTTTTCCTTTCCTCAGTGTGTTATATAGGTTCATGTGCATGTCAAAAATCTTGAAAGTTAAAAAGGGTCAAAGTCTGCCCCAACAGACGCTCCTCTCTCCTACAGAAAACACTGCTCCAGAAACGCCTCATCGGTAGTTCCGCCTTTAATTCCTTGACTTTGTGACATCACACTATGTCAGCATGTCATACATTTGCATAATTTATGCCTGGCAGCTAGTCTGGCACGTTAGAATTGATTTGGCACAGCTGCTTTGTTGGTGTTAGCAGTGCAGGTTCAGGCATGTGTGAGCTGACCAATCAAAGCAGACTGGATATTAAGGAGGTGGGGCCTTAAAGAGACAGGAGCTAAAACGGACGAATCATTTATTACTCACAGGAAGAGTTAAATTTGTTGACAGTTGCATTGATAAACACTTAAAACATCCTTATCTCTGCTCACAACTTCAATACTGGGTTATAAATGACCTCTAAATTGTTTATTTACTGCTTATTAATTCTTAATTAAGGCAGCTTATTTCACAGTTCAAGAACACAGTAAACAGTCTCCAGCTGTAATTGGTTTATTGGTACCTGTAGGGAGGTAATGACACAAACAATCATATCCCACAGTGTAACAGCATGCATGTCAATACAGACATCATATCGCTGTGAACTGTTTAATGAACATATAGATTGACAGCCCAGTTCTGGCCTGTTTCCAGCTATAGTACAAGCTCTCTCTCAACATCTCCATCACCGTGAAAGGAGGAATAACCAAGCAGCTCACAGGTGGCTCTCTGCAGAGTTCAGAGGTTGCCCACAGCTTAATGTTGGAAATATCGGCTGTCAGTCCACACATCAAAGTAGCTTCTATAAATAAACGCTGACTGTGCCCCTCTACTTTCAGCTTTAGAGGGTGCAGGGGGCGGAGCGGTCGGGGGCTAAACCGCAAAATTGACCCAAGACGGAAATCACACTGTTTTCCTTCACTCTCAAATGGGGGCTTTTCTGAACAGACCAAATGGTTGAAAAAACAAAGGCTATGAATGTCCAGCATATTTCATAATTGTACGTCATACTGCAGCACACCTGCACAAACAGCAGCCGCACTGTAGCCTCCTGTAGAGGGGGTCTTACAGCAGGCCGGGCCATGTTTGGGCTAACGCACGTTTGGCACATAAAACCGAAGTTTAAACACTGAGCGGAAAGTAAAAGAAGCAGCTGACCTGGCTACACACTGCAGCGCTCACCCACCTAGATAAAGGTATGAACCGAAATGGCTGGAGTGGTGTGGTTAATGTGTTGATGTAAAGTCTCGACTACACGTGGGCCCGTACTCACTGGTGAAAGAAGTATTCAGACCCTGAATAAAAAGTAAAAGTACCAATACGATAAGAAGATTTCCTGCATTTTAAGGCTTAATGAAGTGAAAGTAAAAGTGCATTTTCTTGTTAATACGACAAATGTTATACATGATGATATTTCTGTCTTGTGTCTAAATGTAATGCAGTGAAATACAACAATCCTGCTATAAATTCTTCTGTCATGAAGGTTATAATGTTCGATTTTTGTTGAAACTGTAGAGAACAACAGTTTAATTATTTTGGAGGTGCTGTTTAGTTGCATTGCCTCACAGGTGTTTCAAAGATTTTACTAATAATAACATCTAATATTTTCTAAACATTTTAACTGAAAAAGTGAAAATATGTCAATGCTGTGTTCACAATTTGTTTCTGCTGCCCCCCAGTGTCCAAAAAATCAGTTATTGCAGGTTTGATTACAGTAAGGGAAATGAGTTGCATTACCTCTTCACCACTCTGCCTATACTGTCTCCACAGCTGAAGTAACACACCTGTAGGTCTATTTCTATATCAAAAACCCCCTCAGATGTTGCTTCACCTGGGTAAAAAAAAAAAAGGCCATGGCTGCTCAGCCCGGTAGGTTCAGAGGCAACGAGCCAACATGAACAGAGACCCCAACAGCGACCCAGCAGCCACAGCCAGTCACTCAACCTAATAGCATCCTGGAGTTCCTCCAGAGGCTTGTGTCGGGCTCAGCCACCGCCGCTACTGCCGACAGCTTGGAACCCCACATGGAAAACACAAACACTTGCCTCTAAAGGAGAGTCCTTTACCACAGTCGGAAAACATGACGTGCAGATGAGGACTAGGGAGTCTTATGCAACAAGAAGCCCTTCAACCTGCAGCTCAGCTCAAGGGTTGAGTTATACTGTTAGATTTTTATCTCTGCTTGTTTGAAGTGTGAAATGTTGTGTGTGCAGACACACACGTGTGAGTGTTTGTTCACCCGCAGCTGTCATTAGTGTAAACAGACGGGTAATGTGACAGTGATACCGTTAAATACAGTTAAATAATAACTCAGAGATGACAGTTTTCTTATAGCTGTGCTGCTGCCGCACCTTGGTTACACACAAAGAGGCAGGAAAGAGCGGGAAAATCATGTAACTGGACTGTACGCCTCTTTATTCTATACATTTGAATCACATATAACCTTGACAATTTTTTAAAAACATGTTGTCTTCATACCTGTGTTGAAACTGTTTTGTCAGTCATGCTTGCAATTCTGCGAGGCTGCACTTGGACACAGTAATGTTTTGAGCTAAACGCTAATGTCCGCTTGCTAATATGCTCCCAATGGCAAAGCTAATTTGTGTCTGCAGGTATCACGTTTACAATGCTCACCATCTTGGTTTAGCCTGTTAGCATGCTAGAATTTGTTCTTTTTTGCAGTAACTATTTAGCTACCAAGCCACTGCTAACATCTGCAGCATTTAATTATCAAAAAAGACAAGTACAACTGATTGAAAAGAAATTTGTTGCGCAAAAAGAGTGTATGGAGATCCCAATTGTACAAAATCCCACAGGCTTTTTGTAGAGGGAACTAACTTCCAGGTTAGCTAACAAAAATATATCATCGCTACACCACTCTACTCAGGCATTTAATCGAAGACCCAATCACGAAACCCTTCGACATCGACACGAGGGAACCAGAAGTGCAAAAATGCTCACTGATTTCTGAACTTATTTCATGGCAATCAATCCAACAGGTGTCGAGATATTTCCCACAAAGTACAAGGTGGTGCTAGAGGAAAACTTGCTATCACAAAATTCAAAAGGATTCATCATCTGGTGCAGATTATCTGCACCAAATTTTGTGCCAGGTAGATGTTGAGATGTTTCACTGTATAAGCGAAACCTTTACAGTCATAAATGATCTTCCTTTGTTTGTCATGTTGTCCAACTTTTGGATCTCTACTCAAATAAACATTTTAAAATACATCTGGGAGGATGTCACTGCTCCAGAAAGGTTGGAGTTTGTGTTATATAAATATTTATTTCCTACCTCGGCCAGCAGAAAATTAAATGGGACTAAGTGCTCCCTTTTAATGCTGACAGACATAAAGTCACATTGGTAGCATCACAAGCCAGTTCCTGCAGCTTAGGTGGCCAAATGAGTGTCTAAGGTCATGTTTACTGGGGGAATAAAATGTGTAGTTCAGAAGGAGCCAGTAACACAGAGCCAGCCTCTGCATTTGGATCCCATCAAAACAAAACTATGATGACGTTAGAATGTGCTAAGTGCAAGGATTCCCACTTCAAAGTCGAGGCGAGGAACGGCCCGGGCTGCAGTACAGTGAGGCGTCTGTTTGAAGCTTAGTGGACCATGTTAAGACACAACGCAGACTGGGGCCCTCGGGCTTGCTGCACTGAGGGGAAGCTGGCATCGGCCATGTTGGACAAATAAGACACTCTGATCAGTGCCCAAAAGCCTGCATCTGTAAAGGCCAAATGGAAAGGAAGCTGGACTTGAAATTAAGCAGGGATGACACATGTGCAAGAGAAAAAATAAAGACACGTACGCAGTGAAGGCCTCTGAAGCAGAGAAGGGATGGATGCTGAATGGACCCAGTGCGTCCAGTTCAAGCTCCTTCTGCAGCCCTGGACCGCAGGAGAAGCAGCAGCACATTCATTCTAATAACTGCTCTTATTTTCTCTCCTGCCAGCAGCGATTACCAAAATTCACGCTCTGACGCGTACCTGAGGAGCAGAGCTGCTGTTAATGGTCCTGGACACATCGGACAGAGGAACAACAAAAGAGACGCTACAGGAATGATAATCAATGGAGGAAGAAATACTGAGATCCTTTACTAAAGTAAAAGTAAAGATACAACAGTGTATAAGGGTTAGGGTTACGTACTTGAATATTTAAATAAATATGTTACAAATTAAAGTAATGTAAAAGGCATGTGTGAGGTAATAATACATTTATTTGTTAATAAACAAAACAGTTAAGTTCAGATGTTTGTTGCCTCAGGGTTGGGCCCCTGCCAACAGTCACAAGATGCACATAAAGATAAGGGCCAAACTTGACACTGCTTTTCATAAAAGAAACCACACCAACTTTTATTCTGAAATAACAACAGGGGGTGGGACAAAATATTGATATTGCAATATATCATACTGCATCCTCTCGTGATACATTATTGATAAATTGGCACCAGATATCATCTTATTGACTCCCCTGCAAGTTCCTGTAATCATTTTAACTCCAGAACAGTTCAGCTTTCTAGCTGTGATGGAGATAAATGTCTTGCAATGTCTCAGTGTATCACAGAATTGCTATATCGTGAGTGACTCTCTGATTCCCACCCCGAGTAACTACACCCATTAAATAAATGCAGTGCAATAAAAAGCACTACATTTCCCCCTGACATCTAGTGAAGTAGAATAATAAAGTAACAAACTATGGAAAGTAAGGCACAAGTACCTCAAATTTGCATTGTTTTTGCTTTCTACTAATAAAAATAATACAGAAGCGAAGCAACAGAATTATTTGCCTGTTATCTGATATATCGCAAAGAACTCCAGGATGTTATAAATTAATTATATCAAGTGCAAACAATGCAAGTTTGAATATGGAAAACAGAAGGCATTGAAAGGAGCAGGGCTGTGGAACATTTGTTCATCTTGGCAGGTTCTCCGTTGACCTTGGGCCTGGATCCGTTGTGCTTGAATGCTGCGTGGTTATGAAAGCACTTTTCACCAGAACTCTGAATTGATATATTGCGCAGATTGGATTGCCTGTAAAAGAAAAACAAACAGGCTTTGTACCTGTGAAGTTGTTGATGTTGAGCACCCCTGCACACTCCCTCCTAACTCCTCTAAGGCAGAGTGTAATATTCAATAGCACCTCAGTCAAGGGTTTGGTAATAACACTTAATCTTCAGTTGTTACCTCTGCAGATTTATTTAGCTTCTATTTCAAACAATTACTCCTGAAATAAAAGACATGTAAAGCAGCGTGGGAAAGTGCCGTTCCCTCTCGTTATGCAAAGCCTCGCAGGAGATAAGCTGTGACCGTTAACAAAACGGCAGGTTTCTCGAGCACTACAGCTGGCCGCAGGTTCAAACTGTCAACATCAAATATGCATAAAACCTGCTGCCTGTTGTTGTGGCTTTACACAGGAGCCGTGCCAGATATGAAGTGAAATTTTACTAACTGGTGGGAGGAGACTCTGCCAAACGACTTTCATTCAGGGTCTGTCATCTCAGAGCTCTCTGAAGACTCCATCTTTAAGACCCAGAGTGTCTCATTTCACATGCCTTGAGACAGGAAATGGATAGTGAGTGGTCGTGTTTTAAAGGTTACCTCAGGGAATACACCTGGGCAAGAGGAGAGGCTGAAGAAAATCCTCAAATCAGCTCTACTCAGTTGGAACACGAGCGATGCAGAGTGCCTCATAAAAGGTGGTTTGTTAGATCAGTGGTTCTCGAAGTGGGGTCCTGGAGAGGGCTCCAGGGGGTCCCCGGCTACAAGGGGAATCATTTATTTTCACTGTAATTCAATCCATGAGTAACACTATGATATAATGTATGACTATTGTTACACATGATGCAAACAGACAAACTGACAACGAGTGAGAGAAAAGCACAGGTTTGAATAGACAGGGACCAACACATGAAACACAGGTGAACGGGAAAAAAGGGCAAGTAAAGGACAAGGGGAGGAAGTGAAAAACAAAACAAGAGGAGAGAATTTCAAAATAAGACATGAAAAACTAAACCAAAAACTCAAAACATGGCAATACAAAGGTCAATTACCCAATTAAAATTAATTGAAAAGACTACTATGCAATTAGAAAACGATTACTGATGCATCTTGACTACAAACTTGATTAGCTTTCAGGCTAGTTGCAATTTCACAAAACTCTGCTCAAACGAATATTTAAGGTGAGCTCAGAAAAAACTTAACTTCTTCAGCAGATGCTTCTACAAACAGCAAAAGTCACTGTGAGGTAACAAAAAGTAAAACACACTCGAGTGGAGCGGGACTTTCATTTCTGTTGATTCAAAGCTGTTTCGATTGATGAGTCGGCTTGGTATCGTTTTACATCAAGAAAATAAGTGAATAAGTCCATTCTGGAAAAGTAGTCGGCCCAAAGCGGGTTTGGATGGGTGTAACGTCTTCTGCTTTCCCAATTCAAGAGCGGAACTGTCAATGATCTCTTTGACTCTTGGCTGGTATTTCAGAAAGTGCGTTTGAAGACACGCAGCACAGTAAGGTCAGGAGGAAGAAGAGCGTGTGATCAACGAGCCATTCTCCCTCCGCTGCTAGTCCAACCCTGACTGCAGGAGGGCCTGACTGCCAAGCAGCCTACATGGAGGGAAAAAGTGACTAAAAAAGGGCCCGAGTTAGTTTTCCAGCAGGATCTGAGAGAAAGACCCAGACTCTGTCCAAAGCTGTGAAGGCATGAATGTGTTCGGCAAAGGCCTGACGCATTCGCTCATTCACACGTCATGCAAGTTTCCCCTCAATGGAGGTTCTCTTTCTTCACCGGCTCTGATTCAGTGGAAATGCAAATGTTAAGGTCTTGCCCTGATTCGATGGAACTATTCATTTTGTCAGCTCCAAACCTCCGCAACCCCCCCCCCCCCCCACCACACCCTCACTGACGCTAAGCGAATGTGCCATGACGCTGTCACTCGCCCCACCACGTCCCAGTGCCAATCTGACATTCAACGGTCCGGCAATCTTTAAAAACACCGTCATCCCTTCGCACCTGCACATAAGGTTCCTTTATCAACTAAAGAATCACAATACAGATACATAAAATAACTTTAAACAAACACATTTATCAGGCAAAAACTCTCTTGAACATTATAGCCAAACTTTACTCGCATTTTGTGAGTCTAAGGACATAATAGTAAATGTCTTTATGTAAATTTAGTTCTCAAAGGATCTTCAATATAGTATCTACCATATGCATACAGCAGATGGTCAATTAATTCAGGTTTAGCCCTCTGAATGTCTTTTATTTTCTTCCCTCCTTTACTCCCACCCAGTTCATAACTTTTCTCATGTCCAGAGGTGAAGGGAACTCAGTACATTTTCTCAAGTACAACTTTGCAGAATGCATACATACCTTGAGTATATTCAAGTCTATGCTAGTGTGTACTTCTACTTCACTTCGAAGTGAATTACAGTACTTTTTCTTCACTATACTTATACTTAGTATCTGATAGCTGCTCCAAAAAACAGAAAAGAAAAAAAAATCTATCTGTCTATTTGGAGCCCCTCGTCACGTATCAGATGCAGAGTTTCCATCCAAATTTAAATGTGATCTGCTGCTGCTCAGTGCCGGCCAGCTCTAGAGGAGAGAGTCGGTGCAGAGCTAGAGCTCCTGGAGGAATAAACACCGGGGGCACGTCGGATTCTGTACTGATCTGGAGCCGTTTACAGACGGGAGGAGAGCTCAGAGATGACTTTTGAACTTTTGGGATTAAGAGAGAACCCTAGTCTCTGGTGAGTGCTGAGTTCACCGAGAGTTGACCTGAATGTAAACACACTGACACACACACCCTCTGTACCTGCTGTTGCTTAAGCTTGATATACAGTGAAGTAATCTTGCTGTCTGCTCACACTAGTAACCTCAATACACAAATGATCCTGCAGTCAAAGTAGCTCCACTGGTGGTGTAAAGCACCAATAAACAGCCGCTTGCTGGTAAAAAATGTGAGTGAGGATGTGACTCAGGCACAAATGTTCCCAGACAAGGTAATGTTTGACAGTTTGACTCACGGTAAGTTTAGTCTTGTTTGCCAAAGTAGCAGCAGGCGGCCAAATGAAACGCACCGTCACCTTGAGCAAACTCGTGAACGTCTCTGGGTTTGAGCATTGTTGGAAACATTTGGGACAATGAAACTACACGACTCAGTAAAAAAGGTTGAGTTGTTTTTTAGACATTTTAGAGCAGAATTCTTACATATTATATTTAAGTAAAAGATGAAAGAATAGATGACTTCTTCCATCATTGAGTCAATGTGCCGACAATTCAACTAATGAAGGAATTTGACCTGTTTTTCCTCATGTTTTCTCTGTTTTTTCTCATCTCTACGCCCTGCTTCTAATAATTTTGGTTTTTCCTTGACACATAGTTTCACTGAGGTCAGGACACAAGCTGCTTTATATTAATCCCTTGACTTCAATCTCTCTCTATTTCCCGTTGAGCAAACTGGAAACCCGACACTGAGAACAATGAAGTCACACAATAAAAGCACTGTGAAACTTAAGCGCAACACACACTCCACGTGAGCACACAACACACTCACAAGACAGGCCCCAAAGTCTACCCCAGGGCGGACACTTGTCGTCTCCGCTGCGCAGACTGCAGGTTTCGAAACTCCATATTTGGAGTCCGAGTGACTGATTGGAGCAGGCGTGATGAAGCCACATTTTGTCGGAGCCAAACGAGGCAGGGCCACAGCGGGTTCATGCCATTAGCGCAGCAGAGTGTGTGAAGTGGACACGCCCTCGTACAGGTAGGTAAGCATGCTTTAGTGGAGGGCCCCCGGGGCCACAGAAGACTTGCAGTCAATTAAAGGATTTGCCAGGACAGGTAAACGACCCAGATTCTCATAACCTGTTGCAAGGTGTGGCAGCAAAACAGGGAGGAGTTTTTGTGCCAGAGGCCTCTTCTGTCAGAAATCTGTCATTGCTGCATTATTTAAGTAAATGAGTGGAGTTTATTACACTTATATAATGCAAAACAGGTTCAAATCAAAAAGGCGTGAACTTGTCATATTGACTGAAATGAGGGGGTATGCTGGTTCACATGAAACTATACAACTGTCCTGCATACGAAGTTATATTTTAAGCCAATCTTCATCTGTTGTGTAAAAAGCGCAGTCATAAAAAATGCTTCCTTGACGAGCCTTTAAGTGCAGACTCATGACTCAGGATTCAACCTGCGTCCTCATGTTGTATGAACACACAGCTGGTTTGTCTTTCTGGTGAAGAAGAGCCATCATGTGGACAGATGGAGGTACTGCAGCTTTAGATATAACAGCGAAGTGAAGGTGAATTTCATTATTTCCCTTTATCAGCCAATAAAAGGCCACGAGGAACAGCTCATGCAAGTATTTTATGGCGGAGGTGTTAATATTTAAAACTCAAGTCAATATTAATCATTTTATCTGTTGATTTAACTTAATATAATAGGAAAAGCTCATTTGGATTTGACTTTAAACATTACTGTAACAACCACCTACATATGCTGGGGGAAAAAATGTACATAATGCCCCAAAGTATAGGCTATAATCTGAATATCATGACTATTTAATATCACTGTTTAATAAAACTATTGAAGTTCACCTCTCATTCATCCTTTTGGGAGGCATGACAACCAACATTTTTGTAAAAGTCTTATGACAATCAATCCACCAGTTGTTGAGATATTTCAGTCTGGATTAAAGTGAGGGATTGACCGACCCCACAGCCACGGTGCTATTAAATATGGATATCAACAGTCACATATTTGGGCAATACTTATATGAAATGCCAAAATATTGCAAAATAAACTCTACAGCAAAACAGATCAGCCAAGACAATGTTTAACTTCCTATGCACAGTGCCCAAAAGTCATGCTTCAGTAAAAGTTAGGAGATTGTAAGTTGTTTTTTCTTTATCTGATTGTTAATAAAATAAATCAATTCAAATCATGCACTAATTTGGTTCTGATGCATGTAATCTGCAAAGCAATTAGTCACTCAAGTAAATTTAGTGGTGTTAAAAGTACAATATTGGTTTCCAAAACGTTGTTGAGTAGAAAAACGAAGTAGCAGAAAATGGAAATACTCATGAAAGTACCTCAAAATTATCCCTAAGTACAGTACTTGAGTACTTGAGTACATATAGTGAGTTACATTTCATGCCTATGCATCAGCAGACCGAAATGAAACTGGTTTCCAGAACACACCAGATGTTTATGATCAAATAAATACATTTAATTTAAACTATAAAGTTTGATAAATCATACATGGAACATAATCAAAGTGAGCGATATACAGTACAGTCATTTCACTACAAAACATATACATTATAATAAAATAAAAAAAAGAAGCAACCGTTACAGTACATGGGGCTTATAATCACTTGGATAAAATCAGTTTGGAGGAGAAATTGAAAACTTTTTGGGCATGCAGCCTCAAGGTAAAAATACCAGAGAATCAGTTCAGTGTTAACATACTTTACATGCACATACACATACAGAGAAGGCGTCTCTGTAAAACACACTATACACACTCACCTAATACTCCTTCTCACACATATTGCAGAGAACAAACACACTTTGTTTTGCATGTTTTTGTGATTTGTCTCATCGAAGCAGTAGAATTGGATAAAATATTAGCTGCATATCAGTTTTCATAATGTAGTTTAGTAGGTTTTTTTTAAACAGCCTTGAGCTGGGTAATCATTGCTGGGTCAGAAGCCTCTATTGCTTTTAAGCCTGTTAAATTCATGTAAGAAATTAAACATATGCGCACCAAAAATTACATTCAAATAAAAAAAAGATATCCTTCCACTTTTGATCCTTAGGATTCTTGATCTTCGTGTCTTTGTGGACATTTTTCTTCTTAGTTCTTGTCCAAGCTTAGTTGCAGTTTTTGATTTATCCGCTAGGTGGCAGCAGTTCATCTGTCATGTGGAACAGCTGCCATCCCCCCACTTTGGACTTGCAGAGACAGTGGGGGGAAAGCACTGCATGCCATTGCAGCCACAATGATGAAGGTCACACCTTTGCAAAGTCCAGTGGAGTCGTGGAAACATGGATTCGGATCTGTTCTTTGTTTTGTTTTTTTTTGCATTTTTTATATCATCAGTTAAATGTGGGGGGAAAAAGCTCATCTCAACAATCGTCAGCACAAGCAACGTGATCGAGTCAACGACATAAATGTTCCTCCTGAGGAATACACACATTTCATTCATACTCTCAGTCCCCTTGTACCTCTGAATCATACATAGGGGGAAGTGTCCGGCCTGTTTTATTCTCCACCCAGTAGCACCAGATCCATCGACTCACATTACCATCAGCTCCTGAATGCATGAAGGTGAGAGTACAGAGATTGATCTTTCTGCTTCCAGAGCTGAGGAAGTCACGTGATGCACATGAGCATTATTCAGTGTGTTTTCACCTGCAGGACGATAGCTTGTAAGACGTGAGAGCTGTGAAGTTAAGACCATTGCAAATCCATTTATTCTAAGACTACCTGCTTTGAGCATTTAGGACCAGTTTATTTTATACTTAAAGGTGTAAGTTGTAAGAAATGGCCAGAAGTCGACGGTAGTGCCTAAATTTAGAGGGCAGTATAAGCATTTAAATCTGCTCAGTATACTCTTTGCTCTGGCTGTATTGATTAGCTGTTGTTAGCAAGAAGCTCAGGTAGCCGTGGAGCAAAGTGTACACTGAGTCCACCCGTACTGCAACCTCGGATGAGGAGGGGGGGAGTCACCATCGGTCAACTGGCCTCCCAGTGAACACAGCTGGACACCAGACAGCTTCAGATGACAGACAGATGCCGGTTTGACAACAGGGGATACAGTACGGAGGTGATTTACAGGAATATTTTCACATCTTACTCAGTGAATTAAGGATTTATTTTGATCAAACCGGAGGTGATTGAAGAAAGACAAAGAGACAAAGTGGCCGAATACACTGAGACACCTCACTAGAAACTCGTCGGCAGTGAAACCATTGGTTTTTTTGCAATATTTTCAGTATTGCAGAGTCGCACCACTTTTTCTACTAATCAAATATGATGGTTTTGCCCAAATCACGCTTTTCCAAGGCACTTTGAAGCAGCTGCGCTTGTAGCGACGAGTTTCTGTCAGATCAGGGCCGAGGACTGCTTGGGTGACATGTTTTGATTTATGTTAATTTATGTTGAGTTTTAATGAAGTTTGTTCTACACATTGTGAAGCAATTAAGCTCGTCTTAGTTCAGTAAAAGAGAAACTTGACAGGGAGGGTTGAATTTTTTCATTTGGGGGTTTTATTTTATTGACACAATGAACTAAGCAGCTCATTGATTCAGACTATTGCCTCTTGTGGTGGTATTACGAGACAGGAGGGGCTGGGGCTAGCTGGTTAGCATGCTAACCTCGGTCGACATCTCTGCAACACAATACACAAACGTCCTGAACATAATGTGTTATTTTTTTAACATTTTAAACTGAAACTCTGGCCATATCTTACGAATTGCTCCTTTAAACTTGCATGTGTCAGTCAAAGTCTTGTACAATACCACAGAAATCATTACTCGGTCGATGAAACGAGGTGAAACCCTGATGACCGACAACACGCTTGTGAATGTGACCACCTACGGCGTAATAGGAAATTCAGCAGGACTTCTTCAAGTAACAAACACTTCGTCGAAGCGTTGTCTCACAGGTAGATTTGATGATCTGACAGGAATAAACCAATGATAAAGTAGAATTAAGAAATGTGACCCGGGCAGATCCGACATTAAAGCACACAAAATGGACGTGCACGCAGCGAGTCACGAACAGGTTTTGTGAAAAACTGTAAAAAGGAAATTAGCCGAAAGTTTGGTGCTTTATGCTGCTGCTCACGACTCATAATCATTACCATTAACAGAATAGCACCCCTGCTATTACTATAAATGGACTGCATTTATTTAGCGCCTTAAAATGCCTGCACGCACACATGTGCAAACACACACACACACACACAGCCATCCATTCACAGAGCGATGGCGGAGGAAGCTGCCATGCAAGGCCATGACCTGCTCACCAGGAGCAGTTTGGGGGGATTCGGTGTCTTGCTCAAGGACACTTCAACATGCTGTCAGGAGGAAGAAAATCGACCTTGATAACTGTTTCGACCGGCTCTGCTGCCTCGGCTGCTGTCGCCCCCCCGCGCACGAGCAGCAGACTGACTCATGAGACGTACAGTACGACTGCTGAATGAGCTCCGTAGAAAAACGATTATTATACTGGAAGACGACTTTTTTTTCATGCATTTTTTTCCAGGCATTGTGGGTATTCACTAACATTCTTTATGATGTAGGCTGACACATGGAGCGTTGCCTCAGGGTGGACAGGATGTTCTCAAGAGCTTCTCGTAGCTACATTACTACAGTACTTTGAATAATACTAAAGGACAATATGTACATTTTAAAAAGAACACGTTACAGCTGTAGCTACTGTTTGTTAGGATCTCTATACAGCAAGCGTTCCTCTCTCTGATATGCGCCTGAAAACAGAAATGTCCTTGAATTTGTTCCTCTGCAGGATGATAACACTAATTTTTGCAACTTTTTTATTTAAATCCCGAGTTCTTTGCAGTCTCTGGGATATCCTGATCTCCTTAAGGTCAACCCCCACATGGAAATGGGTGGGTGCTTTATGAGATGCGGCAAACACAGCAGCATGGAGTTATTGTGCCTCTGCACAGTGAGTGATTCGGGCATTTGAGGCCCCAGTTAGGTTTTGTTTTCTGGCTGTTCTGATACTCTGCACACCAGCCCAGTCTACACAGCTGTCTGTTTGTCGTCCCCACAGACAGTTAAGGGGGACGACTGCTTATGAAAAAGTGGCTGAGAACGGTAGAGGAGGTGTAGCAGGGAGATTGGGCTGGTTTCAGATTGTGTCCTTCTGTTTGTTCATTCTCCTTTCAGGTAGCCGTTGGCATCGTTCGCCGTCCCCCTGCTCCTCTCTCTCCTCCTCCCTGCACCCACAGTTCCTCTTGCCGTCCCTCCGCCCCCGGCGTCCGACCGGTGGTTTGACCAACCGTCCTCGGGCCCCTCGTGGAAGCGCAGCCGCAGAGTTTTGCGGATAACCAAGCGCTCCACTATGAAGGAGGCGCAGAACCAGGGCACGGCGTACTCGGCCGTGATAAGTCCCATGAAGTTGTAGCGGAACTCGGAGTAATCCCAGGGGCAGGCGTTGAACTGGCGCAGCAGCAACCCCGTGCCGAACTCCCACAGGTACGTCCATAAAGTGTAGATGATGCAGCGCAGCAGCACCGGGCAGCTGCCACGCAGCTTCAGGTACATCTGCTCCACGATGAGGATGCAGGTACCGTAGATGAAAAGCGCCCACACGCTGGTCACGCCGGGGAATTTCCAGTTGCAGTTCACCACAAACTCCCAGGCGGCCGTGAACATGACCTCACAGAAGTAGCCATGGATGGCGTAGAGGTACCAGCGTGACAGCGCCGTCAGAGGTACAGGAGCCTCCGGGGTTTCCATGCTCACCATCCTTGCTCTTGATTTCACGCAATTCTTCTATCGCTGATGATCAGATCTCAGGTCTGAGGGGAGAGGAGAGAAAGAAAGGTGTAAGAAAGTGACATGAAGGCAACACACTTAAATCAAACCTTGTTTTTGATGCACTCTTTCTGCGACAGCCATTTAATGTGTTTGCATTCAGTAAGTACCTCGCTATACGAGGGACACGCAGATTATCAGCCTGGCTGATTTTCATTTGGTGACTTTTATTGTGAAAAAGCCACAAGAGAGGCAATGTACATGAGAGAGGATCAGTTTTAAATATAATGCTGTGCATGGCATCATGTCATGTTTATAAGTGATACTGACTGACTTCTTCATTAAAACATGATTTGTTTGGCTCCACTGTAAACAGGTATGATGAATAAATGTGTTCTTTCAGGTCAGTCTTTATTTTGATGAATACTCCGGTCAGCGTCTTTTGTCATAATGAATGTATTTATGTATTTCCTGGCACCAGGAAGCAAATTCTACACAACAGGGAAGCTTCCTATATATAACCAAGAACACAACATTACAAAGAGGGGTGTGTCTGACTCTCTAAACACAAAAATCCAGTGAGACAAGGACACAACAAGGATATCTCAAGAAACTGAGCCACTCAAAGGTCTTCTACCTCCTCATGTCAATGAGGGTATATAGATCTCAGTGACCCCTTTAGGTTGTACAACACAAACCTGTTTACACACACATTTCATACATTATCTACCACGAGGTACACCAGCAGCTCCTCTGTTTACAACGTGGCGGCTCAGCCGGTGTTCGCTGGAGTATTAACCCTCACTCTGTGTTATCATCAGTAACCCCGGGTGTTTCCAAATCAATCCGAGCTGAAATCTTTTACAACTTTAACTGTGAATGGCGCCAAAGTTCAATTAAGGACAAGGCAATGAAACCCGTGAAATTAGAGACCGCAGGGCCACATATAGAGCTCCTCAGCTCTATGGCCTTCCCTCAGCTGATGCTATTTACTGACCGACTGAGGGGGTTTCTTATGTAAGGTATAGCTTTATCATCTGACTGCCTACATCATGTGCTCTTTTTCCAAATCCCGCAGCTTGACGCACACAGGCTTTGGTATCAGGTGTCAGGAGGCCCACGCAGGGTTGGATCCTTCCTCTACTCTATTTATCACACCGCATGTCTAATAAAAAACACCGAAGGCAATCGGCATCATACCGAGGAGTTCAAAGACCACATAGCTGAGAGAGCCGCTGAGTGTATATCTTCTACTATACAATGCCTCCAGAGGAAACTGTGTCATAACAGCAGCCATTATACAAAGGATCATAACCGAGCTGTAAAATACAAGCTCAGAGAGAGGTTAGGAGTACAAAAGCTTGTTTGAAGAACAAAAGCCGATTTTTTGGCTCTTTTTGTCTTCAAAGGCTGGCAGGGACCCAGAGTGGGCCCATGGGGATTAGCACATTTCTCCCAAACAAGGAACAAGGGTTTCATGTGAGGAATTGGGCCACAGCAATGGACCAACTGACCTCCCTAAACCTTTTATGCCATCTTTTCACTGCCTGCCTGGGAAACTCTCCCTCTATTCTCCTCTTTTCAAGCAGGCAGGCCCAGGTCAAACAGTATTTTGCAAAAAGAGCATAATGTTTGAACCCGCTTCGAAGCAGCGAAGTGGCGTTATCGCATCAAAACATCTCAGATTAGTGGCCTGTTGTAGTAAAGGATGCTACAGTGACGTTTCTCTGTGACTTTTGTGTTAAATAACTCCATCACATGACCATCAACACAAGAGAGTTTGAAGGAATAGGCCAACATTTTAGGAGCTATGCTTATTTGCTCTCTTGTAGAGTTAGAGAAGATTGATATCAACTAATCAGATCTAAAATCCATCTAGCAGCACCTCTAAAGATCTCTTAAAGAGTGCGGCAGGGATCGTTTCTAAAGCCAGGAAATAAGTTTGCATTTTTGAAATATTTCAGTTTCCTCATATTGAAGTCAATTAGTTTATTGAACGGGTTTTCAGTAAGATGCCTGAAATAAGATCTGTGTTCAACACGAGAGAGAGTTTCACGTTTTGCTCTACGACATAAAATATGTCTGTAAATACCCCACGTTTCAATTAAAAAGCTTTTACATTGTGGGTAGAGTTTCACAGAGCACTCAAAAGCATACTTAACACTGACCTACCCTTGGAATTTACCGTTTTATTATAGGAAACCTTCTGACAAAGCGCGCTGATAAATATATGTATGGTATTTTGGTATCAGCCTGCAAAAAAGCTATAACCAGGCGCGGGTTACTTCCTGAACCGCCCACAATACAAGAATGGATTGATATAGTGAATAACATTTATGTCATTGTGATGAAGCACCAGCTCCCTCACTATTTGCTCACAGCTTTCTCTGTTATCTTTATTTAAATTATAGCTCCAAAACATTATTGATAAATGCAAAGTATTGTACTCGGCATTAGAGTTTGAGAAGGGAAGAAGTTTATTTCTCAAAATATATTAAAAGACATGCTATAATCAAAGCAATAACCTGCAAGAGTTTGAGTCCTGTGTGGTGGCCATCTTGTGCTGGTGATGAAAGAGGAAGCGCGCCTCAACAGTAGCCTTTTTATGTGGCGTATGAGCAGGCGTGTGCTCAGATTTGATTGGATAGTGGATGTGTGAGGACATTTCAGGTAATTAAGATAAATACTGAATGATGTACAAATGATTTCTTTATTTTGAATGTACAGCAGTTATCTTAACATGTTGAAGAATTAATTTAGATCTTGTTGGTATGAGCAAGTTAAGAAAACAATGTGTATTTGTTATTCAACCTTGTCCATTGTAGAGATCTGCCCTGATAGGCCAGTTTGAACTGGAAAGGCGGACTCACATGCTATATACGTGAGTGGAAGGGGAGTGAACGGACTGGTTTGAAGAGTAGCACCAGAGCTGTCCTGAGCTGTGTGAAGAATGTTTTCTTTGTAACGTGTGTTTTTTTGAGACTATTAATAAAAGTCTGACTATTTTTTTCTGCACAGCTCCCTGCCAGCATGATGTTTTATCTTCCACCACGCTATCCTGCACCTCACCTTACAACAGTCATGGAAAGGATTACTTTCTCCCTTCACCTTCAGAAAGAAGTGTTCATTAAATTCTGGACTAATTGGATTAAATATGTAAAAACCTTTGCAGCCAGATTGTGTGGAGGTATGAAAGACCCTGTTATGCTGCTTGTATCTAACAAACAGTATTTGTTTTAGCTCCTCATAAATCTCCCCTTGTCTACTGTTTTTTTTTTTTATGTACAGTTTTCCTCTAACAAGGGGGGGGTGCTAACAAGAAGAGATCTAAGAAGAAAGCTAGCTGACAATGTAAGTTTCACTGAATGTGTTTTGAATGTTTATAGCATTTCTGGACATTAGTTTTCATCGTTGGTATCCATGACGAGTGGTTATATTTCAGGGGAGGTAGAACTAGGCCAACTTTTAGTAGCGTCATATGGCGAGAAATCATTTTTCACTGCAAGGTGTGGGAGGTTTCTTTTTCTCCTACACACCTGTTAATGTTTTAGGTGTGTGAAGATTTGTGTTTTTGTTCAGTAGCCATGACACAGTCTCCAGTTCCTCTTGTCTGTATATTCAGGATTATCATAATGACTGTCTAAGACGTTTGGAGGCCTCTCCAGGTCTTTACAATGCATTTCACATTGCCAACACAACCGGTCAGATTACATGAGAAATCTCCCAGATTGTTTACTGTGCAAAGACAGATTTTGTTTATGTCACACTTCAGGGAGAGAGAGTTTTGTAACAGAGCGAACAGGTTCCTGAGATTCTCACAAAGGCAGATGATAAGACTGGATTCATGCTCATAAGTCATTCACTGTTTTGTAAAGTGAACATGGGCAAGTTGAAGGAACAAACGTTAGGTACTCTCGGACGTTTTAAAGTTAGTCCCCATCTACTATTTTTAGGTGAACTTCTCCTTTAAGTATTTTTGCCTTTATGAGATAGACAACATTTTGCTGACAGGAAATTAGGGGAGAAAGATCTGGGATGACACCAGACTCAACCCGGGTTTGCTGTGATTACACAGTCGGCATCTTAAAAGCCTCAGGGCCCAGGATGTCCCCACTTACCCTTTCTGTGTGTATTTGGGCATATTTATTGATTTGTTGCCTCAGCATGACACAGTTCACACACTGGGCGCTATTTGATTCTGCTGCTGCTGCTGCTGCTGTTGTTGCAGCTGTCGGAGGGTATCGCCCACCAACCCACCACCCCACCAGCTCTCCCATCGGGGCCACAGCATTGATCGGCAAGGTTCCTGCCAGCTCTCGCTGTGGCGACCCGCTCCGCCGGGGCACTCTATTGAACCCCGCGACAGGACATCACAGTGTGATGGTGATCAGAATGGCAAATGTGATGGAGCTGCCCGCTTTGGAAACCTCTCGATGACCGCGGGGGGACACAGCGCAGGCAGGGGGCTGTCTGAGCTGAAAGGGAGGGAAGTCTAACCACGGAGCGCCCAGAGGTTTGTCTGAGGACAGCGAGGGAAGACAGCAACCGAGAGTGAGCTTTTAAATGAAGAAGAAAGGGAACATGAAGAGAGGGAGTGTGCGAGAACAAGCTTTGAACAAAGACTTCTGGTTGAAAACAAGGCTGACAGACGGGTCTGTCAGTTAGACACTCCTCTGACAGCAGGTAAACAAAGACGAGCGTGGAGAAAACGCACCAATACGGGTGTCAGCCAAGGTTGAATAAAAAAAAAACAACACAAAGATGTGCCTTTACTGTGCTGACAGCACGCTGACAGATGTGAACTCTGACATTGTGATTAAATGAGAAACCAAACCCATCGCTGACCTCTCATCACGACATAATCCCTGTTCATGTACTGTAGCTCTGTGGCTCCGGCTGTGGCTCTGATCCCGGGCCTATGCAGACTTTTGGAAGGTCACTTTGGGAGGCTGCGGTGTGGCGTACAGAAACCAGCAGTATCCAATGCAGTTAAGTGCCAGTGACCAAGGTGACCCGACCGCTGCTTCATTCACTGATGGAAACTGCAGCTGCCAGAAACATGCCCTTGTGGTTGCGTCTGTTCTAGTAGATTTAAAAGCTACTATTTCTGTTTTGTAGCTTATTTTTCTGACATACGCCACCGAGGATACTGATGAGCTGAATAAATGAGATGCTACTGCTTGTGAGATGACTAATCACTAACAATTCTGCAGATAAATTCATTGCTTTAGTCATCTATCGTGCAAAAACGCTAAATATTCGCAGGTTCCAGCTTCTAAAGTATGAGAAACAAGCAAAATAATGACATACATGCACAGAAGTACTACAGAGCTCTAGTGCTAATGACACGAGTGAAAGCAGAGAGCTGAGGAGTTACAGGAGCCAGACGGACAAAGGGAGCAGACTGATCTAGTATTTGGATTTGGATTTATGACAGGTACATGGCTCCCTTCAAAGGCTTATCAAGTTGGGGAGCATTCAGAGCTTACACAACACAATGGTAGGACCTTACTTTGTTACTGATTACATGTGCCAGATGTTACAGAGGAACAGTTTCATTCTCAGAAGTCAGACAATGGGTTGATGTGTATTCTTACAGAAGAAAGTCCTGCAACCATTTTGCTCAGGTCAATTACCCCCGAAACAGCAAGCTGGCTCTGACCTGAACAGCATCAAATGCCTCCTTCAGCATCTGGAGCAAATCTTAGACAACACAGTTGTGATATCCGTGAAGGCCGACATGTGCTTGAAATACACATGTTCGACCACGTTCGAGGACGAAAACTGTTCCCAAGGGTCGCAAAGGTCATAAAGCCCGGTGTCACACACAGAGGGACCAATAGCAATAATCATTTAAAGGGTAACGCCACCAATTTTACACATTCAAGTCTGTTAACAGGTCTTAGGAGTACTTATGCATATATGACAAAAAAGCAGTATGAAGCCTTTTTTGTCTCCAGAGGTGCATGGAATCTGATAAATGTCCTCCAGCAATGTCACTCAGTGGCTAAGTTGCATTGTGGGTAATGTAGGTGTCGGGTTTTGTAAAGGAAGAAGAATGTGGAATAAAAAAGAGGTGATATCTCTGCTTTTACTGTATCGACTTTGATTATTTGTTTTTCAATTGTCAACAATGTGTGAACAGCAAGCTGCAGTTCAATGTGACTATACAACAGTTTTACAGTTAATAAATGACCTGTCGTACTTGAACTGAGTACAGTTTTGAGGTGAAAGTACTTGAAATGCTAAAACCTTTAACTAACAGCTATAGATGATAACAAAGTAAAGAAATAACATCTTTACTCACTACATCTTAGCATTTCTCACTCTCAAGTGTGCATAAACTACAGGTTACGATCTTCTTTTTAAATACAAAAATGTGAAATTATCAGTTATCTTACGGATATCAGCAATGAGAAGCAGGTAAGTATTGCATATTGGTCTCGTCTTAAGAAATATCCATATTGTTTATGTCTCTAACTGGATTCTCAGCCACAGTTTCAAACTAGCACATCTCTCCCTAAATTCAGAGCGTCCTCCAGAGACACATGAAGTATGTGAATATCACAAACAAGTACACCTTCAGATAGAGCTGGAGAGACGCCATAAGGGCCGAGACTAAAAGCCTGCACAACCAACAGAGGCTCATATAACTTTATAGTAGGCATCCTTTCTATATCTGCGAGGTGAAAGCCTGAACAAAACAAGCAGAGTGGTTCGGGGGGAGGAGGGCTCTATGTAAACAGAGTGGAGGGAGCAGCACTCAGAAGGGTTCATATCCAAATGGTACTATTGATTTGGAAGAAATAAAATCTGCGGTTCCCTGGGGCTCATAACCCTTTGTCCCTAACATTGTATAGAAGCATATTAATGTTTTTATATTACATAATACCCTTTAAAAAGATTGTGTTACTAATCCTAGTTAGTGGGGGAAAAAATGGGTTGGAATCAGGATACAACTTTATCAAAGAGATCAGGTATAAGTGGAAAAATGACAAAATGCAATAAAGCTGGTTAAGAGATCAAACTAATACCAGCACTGTCATATAAGACTCAAAATCTCATTGAAACACGTTAAAAAGTTACTTCTCCATGTATTTTCGGCTGTGTGTCAATCAAATTATATGATATTTGAACTTATTGAAGAGTTTTCAAAGAGTTTTCGGTATCAAATCATTACCTTTATTGTGATATACAATGAAGTACACCATCGTAGATTCATCCGTATCACCAGTGTGCTTTTATAACCTTTCTAGAATGACGTAATTAAAATATGCACACCACACAGTTTTCTGCTCTGTACGGAAAACCCTTTTTCTCAGCTCAGAGGAATAAAACAGACACAAAAACAAAACCATGAACGATTATTTTCATGATCAGATTTGACTTTTTTTGAAACCCAAACTGCTCTTTATTTACTATCATTAATGACAAAAGAAAAGGAGCTGAAACTGAAGACTAAAGAAAAGGGTTTGGTGTCACATGGGAGCTCAGCATCAGCCAATATCCTCACTGAATGTATGGTGATGAGAGCAGCTCTAATCGTGTAAGAGTATCGACTGATACACTATAAAAGAAGCACTTCCTACGTCATGTTGGGGGAGGGTGTTTCCGAATTGACCGTCCGACACGCAGCTCTTATGAAGGATGCATTCTGGCAGCTTTAGGTGTCACTTTCTGCTGATGTTGGGTATCACATGTGGAAATAATACCTCTCTTGATCATTTTGACCTTCACATTACACAGACTGATGGTGCAGTGTGGGGTCTGTTCACACGTCAGTATGGCAACCCAATCGCCAGACTAAATGTTGGCAATGTATGTTTCGTTTTATGGTCTGACGACACCTTTCTTATGTTCTGGTTAGGTTTAGGCGCAAAGAACACCACAAACCCGGCTGAAGATGTCCCGACTTCCCCTCAAAAATATCCTTTTTTTGTCGCGACTGGAAATTGTCCAAAGGTCTCCTTAAGAGTAGGGTCACACTTACAAATGCTGAAACGCAGCCTTGAACTGCGGCCACTGGCTTGGCAGCCTTCTCGCCTGTAACTTCACCAGCATCACCTCCACCTCCAGAAATTACAGTAAGGTAAAAAACATGTAATGTACAGAACGCATTGTACAAACGTTACCTGCCAACATTTAATCCCAGCGACTGGGCTGTGTCTTCTGGACTGAGAGCACACAGTGTTACAATCTACACTGACTTCTAATCTATTCTCAGTTATACAAAAGCTGCTGGAGGGAGGTCCTCTGTTGTCCCTCTTTCTCTGTAACTCACTGTCTCTCTGTCTCTTGATCACCTAATAAATACCCACAAAATTACACCTAAACAAAGTGACCTTTACAGTTCAACCCTTGGCTGAAAGTGTCTTCTCTTCTCCCTCATCCCCCCTTTTGTTCCCCCTCACTCTCATTACGGCTCTTGAGCTCTTTGCAGTTTAATGAAAGACCCTAAGACATGGGAGCTAAGCCCTCTGTCCTGAATAGCATGTGGGTCATGCCCCATAGATTAGAAATCTTGGAGCAGCTACAGAGAAAGCAGGAGATTTACTGACATGGTCATCATGGTGCTGTGGAGAGTAATGCCTCTAATGGAGGGATGCATGCGCATGTTAATCTGTTATCAGACAAAGAAGCTTTATAATCAATCATTGACAATGCATAATTGATGCTGTCTGCTCTGCGAAAGGTTTAAGGGACAAAGATCTTTGAAAAACAAAAGAGGTTTTCAGCTAAACTGTCACCTGCTTTGAACAAAGTGAAATATTAAGCATGCTGTTTAGTGCTTTTTTTGTGTTTACCCAAAGTCAAATGGGCACAATATGAGTGGGCCGAAAGCTGCGGAGACCTCCAGGGCTGCAGGGTGCCACTGTTTTGGTCGCACCTGCACGCAAAAATCTGTCAAGTACGCCTGAAAAGAGAATAAAAATACAAAACCAACCGGATGTGGAGACAGTTGCCTTTGAACAAAAATGATTTTTCTGTCGATTATTTTATAAACTTTTGTATCCTTTAAGGGGATTTATAATAACCTAATGATACTTGAGGTTGATTTATTTACTTGTCAGGCACTCAAGCATTTAAGTACAAATCTTGTATCACAACTTCTGGTTGCGTGTGCTGTGAAAAAACACTCATCTGACCATTAGTTCTGCTAAGAAATGTATGTATGTTTTGTTGCGTGCACCTAAATTGACCTCCGCCAAGGCCCAACAGTCCCCTTATGTACTCACTCAGATACCAGCTACCTAAATACATTATTCCGTGGGAAATTAAATTAAAAAGTGTAGAAAAATCTCACACTGTGGGTGAAAGTGAGAAAAAGTTCCTGGATCCATCCCTTTATCCCGATCGGCACCAAATGGTAATGTCGACCCATCCTCCATCCAAGTTTCGTGGAAAACCGTTCAGTAGTTTTCGTGTAATTCTCCTGACAAACCAACCAACATACAACCAGACACAGGTGAAAACACTTCACTTTCTGTGTTCAGACAGCGATGCCACCACTAAGCTTGGGGGAAATGAAGTGAGCAAACCACATAGTTAGTGTCGACTCTTTGAACTGAATAAAATCACTCACAGTGACTCATGATCTCCACCTCTGTTCTCGCTCATTTTGGTTTGGAAACTCTCCTCAAAAATGTCCATTTATGTGCCGTTAACCTTATGGCCATTCCCAACACACCCTATATGGTCTGTTAAAATAAGCTGCAGGGTAATGAGAAGTGTCCACACAGCTGAGGTGGGCTTAATGTTACTCTTTTTTTGTAGAAACCAGTGCTTCTTTCAGGGGGTCATTTTGGGTTTCCATGCTGTGAAGGGTGCATGGGTTAAAAATAGGTCAAAAATGTCAATAGAGAGGTGGGGGTGGGGGGGGTACAGGCTACAGGAGGGATTATCTCACCCCAAATGACAGTGAAGTGCAGGCCTTATATGGCATAAATCGATGAGGGATTTCGGAAATCCAACACAGCCTGCGTAAAGCACCATATTCTGCAGCAAAAACGCCAACATAACCCTGACCACGATGGAGAAATGAAATACTGACTGCAATGAATCGGCTCTGTGGATGAACTGCACGGGTTGCAGTTACGCTGGATGGCCAAAGTCATCTTATTCTGTCCCTGGAAACTACGGGCCAGTGCGCAGGCCCGGCTGCTGGGACTCCGCTGCAGCATCACGCGTCCTTCCCACCGAGCAGTGCGCTGCGTTATCCACAATACTCAACAAAAACCTCTAAAATGTGCAGAATTGGACTCGGATGACACTTTTATCTCTTGCAATGACCCGCTGAAATCCATGAGACAGCATTAGAAACACGTGCTGCAGCTGGTAGTGCTCTCTCAGAGCGGTCATCGCAGTCCTATGTATATTTTAACAGGTGCAACAGCCCGGCTGAGCGTAAAAAACAAGCCGAATAAAGAGGAATGCATCCTGTTCTCTAACTAAACGTGCAGCCAGATTGCTTTATTTGCAGGGCGCTGAATTTATGAGACAGTAAAATAAAAGAACAAAAAAGAGACAGGCTTTTGCACGGCTGCCAACTTCCATATAAATACCATCCAACCCTGAAGACGCATATGTTGTTATCATGGACAGCCACGCTTCCTGAAGCCTGACATGTTGGCTGCATGTCGGTCCGGGCAGCAGACGGACATGAATCATCCTCAGTGCAGAGTGTGTGTACGTGTGTGTGTGTGTGTTGTTTTTTTGTTGTTGTTTTTTTACCTTCAGGTTGAGCTCTGCGGTGTCTCCCTCAGCGCACAGGCCGGCGGATGAAGCGCATCACCCGGAGAGCTTGTCCAGGATGTCGCGGTGGCCGTCTGCTGCTCGTCTGCTGTCCCCGGCTTCTCCTCCACGGTGCCTCTGCTGCTCTCCGATTGGAAATTGACACATTTTACTTCACTGCAGCAGCGGCAGCAGCGGCAGCACATGCTCAGACAGACTCACGCACCTCTTGCATCTTTTGGTTAACCATTTCTTCGCCGGAGCGCAGTGCGCAGACCTCCAGACTGGATGGAGGTCCCCTCTCAGTCACTGTGATGTACACAGGCTCACATTAAACACACACTGTAATGTTGTGGAGGGTGACTAACATGAACTCCACATTAATCTCTTCATGTATAAATATATATAGGCTATATAAAGATATTTGTAAAGGAGTAGTTGTGAGGACATTAAACAAACTGGAACTTGTGCTTGTGCCTGATGCTTGGTCAGTAAGTAGAACTAGAGAGAGGGACAAAATGGCTGACAAAAAGACCACTCAATGAAGTACCAGCCATGGATATTAGACTCACACTTAGTAGCACCCATTCACTACAAAATACTGTCTTTGAATCACTTTCCTGGGCTAAGGTACGGCGAAGCGACAAGGCCCCAGAGAGGGGTGGGCTTGAGCTCACGTCATGATGAGTTCCGGTTATCTCCTATGGGAAATACCTCCCGAACGCCTGGTCGTGTAACTGCATCTGGCGACAGGAGAAGTTGCTGAATGCGTTGATGTATATTTCATTCTTGTAATGTCAAAAATTGGACCTTATGGCGGAGGTGGTGGTGCTGTAGTCGTTGATAGTGAATATTATATTCTGTTTCCGCCCTTTAAGCATCCTAAATCCTACATACTGGACCTTTAAACTTTAAGCTGTTAATCCTCCCAACTGCAGCTTTACTGTATTTTGTGTCCTCTGCCTTTGTTTAAGTGTGTTTTAACCATTAATTACTCATTCTCATCACTTATTCGGGTGTTTCTGCTGTATGCACCATAGAAATAGAGAGCTGAAGTAGCAGAAAACATGATAAAAGTGGCCAACATTGCACACGTCTTCGATGGTAACTTGAATTTCTAGTTAAAATATATTTAACTCTCAGAAAACATACACATGCATCATTCCCAAACACCTTTCTTTCGTTCCTTCTTCCTTCTTTCTATTGTCCTCAACCTTTCAAAGACCTGGGTGTTTACCCACACTCTCAGACCTTCATAGTAATACTGTGTATTCTCACTGGGCCTCCAGTGGGATGAATATTTCAGTAGTTTGAAGAGGTGTGAACACTCACACATATCCAGTGACACAAGACAAGGTGACACCTGCACCAATAATAATGTCTCTTTCTCTTCATAGGCAACGTTCGTCACAGACAGGAACAGGATTGCCGTTTTAAGGCGTGTAGAAGCCTCATGTATTATTATCAGTGAAGTAATGACATCACTAATATTTACTTTAGCATTTACTTTGGCACACAAAGGTCAGGTGGTTTAGTCTCATGACTGCTTTAATCAGTTACAAACAAGTGCTTAGGTAGGGCCTTGCCATCAGTTGTTACAGGAAGTCAGTCATTTAACTGGATTGTAATGCCTTCCTGTTAACTCGTGATGATTCAGCCTCGAGTGGCGGGCTGTGAAAGACTCTTTTTTCACTTTCATATTCAACCAAAACCTTTTTCATTGTTTGATTTTTAAAAGGTGTCAATTTTGTCCACTTCCAAAAGCTTTTAAAGGCCTTGACTACAGCTACTCAGTTAATTTCATAGACTTTTCAATGGATTTTAAGTTTTTAATTAATAAGCAACAAAACACACCCTTGCTCTATTCAGCACACTCATAGGTGTTGCTGCTACAGCCGTACTTGGTCTGGTATGACCAGTAGCTTATGGTGGATACTGAGCCCGTTCATGACTTCTTTTGTACTCGAGCTATCAGGTTGCAGCATTTACCGATATCCTGTAGGCTACCACTTATGGCCTCAGCCATAAAGTGACATACAGGCTGTTCACACCTGGTATAACCATCTGTCTTGAGTGATTCGATCACAGGTGGACAGCTCTTATTCTGTCAGTTCACACCTGGCATTAACATTCGTCATGATCTCATTTCCCCAGGTACATCACTGGGACAAACAGACACAAGAAAGAAATATCTTCATGTATGACATTTGCCGAATTTACAAGAAGGCCCAAATGATTAATAATTTGTTACAGACAGAGTCTCATAGTGTTTATAAAGTTAATTCTGACGCAACAACTCAGAAAACTGAGCGATTTTGTAAGGGAGTCTGGGGACGTTCTCCATGCCGACAAAGAATTTGCCTATATTGGTTATCTTTTATGTATTTGTAAAATCTGACACGTTTATTTTCTTTCATAATTTTAGTGTAAATGATTAAATCAGTCAAAATAGTGTTCAAACAGCTGCAAAATGTTGGCAGGTAAGACACACCTCAGACACGGAGGCAAACATACAGCGATGTTGCAACAAAGAAGGAAACACCTTAATTTACTGCATTTAATGCTGAATTCACAAGAGAGCACAGATGATTTAGAATCTGCCAAAGCAAAGTTTCTCAAAGATTTTAAAGTTTCTTCTCACTCAACAACTCTCAAAATTGCCTATTTTGTTAAGGGAGTCTGGGGTTAATGCGGTTACTAGTTCAGTGGTTGGACTGGTCAAAACAAACGAATAGCAGCATTCAAGTGACTGACATGAAATACAGACGTTGTGTCATCCATTCCGCCTGTTGTTGTGGCACTACTTGTTTCGTAGAAGTTAGTTTTGGATTGAACTCGAGGGTAAGACTAAATGTTTCCTGTCGAAGGACCATCAGCTGTACTGGTGTCACATGTGCATGATGTAGTCAAAATAAAAGAAACTGGAAGACTAAAGTTCAATAACAGTGGAGAGCTGCAATGCTTTCTGTGCAGTGGGAGATTCTTCACATTGGCTTAAAAGGATTAAACCTGATGATACACGATTATGTAGCGCAGGATATGACTGTAATATTGACTCGATCTGTCTTTTTAAGAGGTCTTCAACAAGACATGAATGGTCGCTCAGCGATCTGAAGAGCAGTGTAATAATGTTATCTGTACGCTCCCTAACCAGATCTGATTTCCATCGGACATTAACGGTAGACTGTAAAATACTTTACAGAGTCTGGTGGAGACAGGAGGGGTGCTGCTCACTTAAAATCATCGTGTTAGAAATCAGCATCGACTTCCTCCTACATACAAGAGGACTGAAATAAAAATAACAGCTTGGGTTATTAATCTATGATGAGTGGGAGATGTACTAGCAGACCAATAGTATAAATACATATTAAGCTTCTCCAGACAGAGAAGAGAAAGAGCTCAAAACCTCCAGTAAGAAGTACAATAGAGAGAAATGCTGTCAGTTACCCACAATATGTATATTGTTGAATAAGTTAAAGTTATGTTAAAAAAAAGATGAAAAAACTCTGCAATTAACATCTTTTTGTATCAATTCTAGATCTTGGGCCCTTCGTAGACTTAGATAACATCAGACAAACTGTATGGAAAAGGTTTTTGGGTCATTTGTTTTGTTTTGTTTTGTTTTTTTTTACATTTTAAAACAAGTCCCCATCTACTTCAGTTGATTAGAAGAACTGCTGCAATGCTGTTTCGCTCTGGAGCTCCAGAAATGTTTTGTGGACTATGTAACTTCACCTGAATTTCCATCTGCATGGGTGTGAGTGGATAACGACTGAATTTTCACTTTTGGGTGAACTTTTCCTTTAAGTAGTATGCTCCGTTTGGTAAAAGTCACCAAGTTAATGTGATTGTTGTAGCAAAACACGCTGTCACTAACTGTTGGATGCAGTAATGCTTTGGCATTGGCTGGCTAGACTTTACATAACTCAGCTTTCCTACAAAATACCTGTTTGAGCCTCTTTACACTGGCTCCCAAAATATTTGAGGACTGATTTTAAGGTCTTATTGATTACTGTTCAGGCCCGTGACCCGTCTCCTTGCTGTCTTTTCAGACAGAGCCTTTCACAACCCACTGCAAGAGCTGCTGAACATGATGTTATCACAACTTTCTACCTTCACAAGACTATCCAGCTCACGTGTGTGTGTGTGTGGTCCTTGGCAGATTGATTTCTTCCCACGATAATGTGCGCCTGCACAGATCAGTGTCACAGGGATCATGTGGTGGATCAGCGGTCGCCACTGCTGCTTTTGTTCTGTCCTCAAACTGGACGAACCGATTAACATAGCTTTGTGCTTTCACAGGACAGGTGACCGGTGTTAGACTCACAGTGGAGTTCATGAGGGACTTTCAGGCTCCTTGATATCCAGTGAGTGATTCAGTTAAAACAAGTACTTTCCTCAGTAAAGTTCGTCCTTTGTATGGTCGAATCAGTGATATCCCTCAAATCACTTCTTACTTTCTAAAAAGCCTTTTATCATTTCTTTTGTTTTACTCTAAAGTTTTATGTTTTACGTGTTTGTTTATTTCACTTTTTTAAGTCTTTTTTAATGGTTGGTTATGTTATTCTTTTCCATTTAATTAAATCCATTGTACTGAATTGTTATATCACGATATTCCATGTAAGGCACTTGTGAACTCATGAACACTTGTAATAATCTCACATATAAAATCTTTATAGTTGTCCTTTAACCATAATGTCTGGTTTGGACCTGAACATCATCATTATGATGATGTTAATCAGCAGAGATATCTAAAGCTGGGAAGACAACAATTAAGCAGGATTTTTTGTTTTGTTTTATATCAGTGGGTGCTTTAAATAAAAATAAAGGACAGAATTTAATTTTTGAGTGTGGGGGTGGGATACTTGAATCAGAGCGAGGGCAGTAGTTAAAAACAACACTTAAAAATGACAAAGGGATGCCAGCACATTTATTTTTTGTCCTTTTAATGGAACAAATAATTGCAATAATAAATGTTTATGTGTGGATGTGTATTGCAAAGTGTATGTTTTATGTGTAGATATGCTGATGTTTATGTATTAGTGTGTTTGTATATTGTTTTTATTAAACTTATTTTTTTTGGCTTTATTTTTGTTATGTTCAGCTGTTGTATTTGTATTCAGTTCCTTTCCCGTGTGTACTTTATCCTTTTGACCTTTTGTAATAATAATTTATTGAAAAGAGGGGAAAAAACTGTCTTGCTCAATAATTAAGAGGAAAAAGATGCTTCAAGATAAACTGTGAGCAGATGTGTTGGATACTGGTATATTTTCTTATATCAGCCGATAGAAGCTGGATGACCGATGTTTAAAACAGCTGTTAAATTTGAGGAGTTGAGTGAACATAAGATAAACAAACACGCTTACAAAAGATGGTTGTGTTTGTGGATTAAATCTTTTCTATCGTTTTTTAAGACACAAAACACAGAAAGCAATTTGGAATGAAAAGACTTCGTAAAAAGAAACATTCACATCAGTGCACAGACACCAAAAAGAAGAAGAGCCAGTCAATTATCTTTTTTTAATTACATTATCTAAGCATAGATGCATTACTTGTGAAAAAGGTAGAAAAAACAGCAAGTCTTTCTCAATAAGTTAAACCTCTCTGGCCGAAGAGCGGGGCCGGCTCACAAAACAGAAGATTTCCCGTAAAGCATTCGAATTCATTGAAACAAAAAGAGACAAGGAGTTAACTCGTGTCGCTGAAATAAAAGTGCGTCTCCTTGTTGAATTTAACTGGTTAAAAAACAAAAAACATAGAAGATGCAAGTGGCTTATGTTACAGTCCTTCCACCCTTTTATCCACAGGGTTCTGCAAGCATTTATCATGAAACTTCACAAGTTCCATCGTTTGATCGACAAACAATACGCTGAGTTATAGTCGGTAAAAAAAAAAATTATAATAACAATAACAATAATTACAATAACAGTTATAACGATAAATGTAAGTAATAAACACAGTCCTGTACAGTCAGGCTCATCTTCTGAATGACCGCAGCCAAACTGATCGATTATCCATTGGTCTTCAGCAGCGTGACAGACCCGTACTGACTGAAGAAAGGTGGCCAATGCTGTCGTCTCCTCTCAGCTTCATCTTCTCTCAGCTGCCCTCGGCTATGGTGTGTTGGAAAATGCCTTTCCAATTCGTGTCCCCCTCTGCTGGAAGAAAAACAAAAGGAAAGTGTTATGAGTCTCAGAGAACAGTTAGATGTTAGACGAACGAGCTTCTATGTAACTCATATCTACCATCATTTGAACATGACAAAGTAAGGCGTTACAGTATTCGGATTACTTTTTTACTGTAACAAGTAAGACATATGTAATATTTATTTAACTTTCACTATATTTCCCTGTTTCCTTTTGTTGCCACATAAAACAACAACAAAAACACACAAAAAGAAAATCCCAGATGAATTCCCACTGTTTCTGTCTCACTCCTACTTCTTGGCAGGCAGTGCGCAGCCACCTTCAGATGTGCGCTTGTGTTGTGTCAGCGCGCAGGTGTAATTCAGCAAGCTGGCCAGAGCAGAGAGCGCAGCCTCTGGTTCATCAGTCACATTTTCAAACATGATGTACTGTAGGCTATTTGAGCCTGCGTTTTCTTGTTTTCATAGAGGCAGCTGCTTTCATTGCAGTCGAAGCATTAAAAAACATACGTTACATGAACTTGTTAGGCTGTATGTGCCCCTGTATCCACTTGATTTTATGTTTTGTAATCAAAAGCTGTGAGGGGGATGTTACGTCTGTCAATCCTGTTTTCATTAGCCTGCAGAGTTACAGATAAGGGGTGTACAATATGCTCTTCAATGACGGCTGAGTCAATACATTTAAAAAGGAAGATGTGCATCCTCTGGACAATATAAGCAGCAACATATGCAAGGAATCGCAAATGTGATTTCATTTTTGGTAACGCAAAAGGACTCTAAAGTGTTACTTTTCTCAGAAGGTCAAAGACTCTTCATTTACAGTCATGAATGACAAATAAAAACAGCAAATCCTTACATTTAAGAAACTGGAACCAGCAAATGTTTGACTTATTTGTTTGAAAAATGGCTGAAATGATGAATTAAAAGAGAAACATTAGGGCGAAGAGTGTGCATAAACAGTGATGATCTTTAGAGAGACACAACAGTGTGTCTCACCTCACCGGGGTTTTGTAGTAGAGGTCGTTCCCACAGAGCGGTCAGTCCAGTTCATGTACCTCGTCCTGCAGGGAGACCGAGGGCCGCGCCGCCTCGCTCACCCGTTTGGCCATGATGTCCCACTGTGGAGTCAGGCCTTTGGATTTAGAGCCTGCAGAGGAGGACAGAGGAACACAAGAGATGCTGGTCACACACACATCAGCCCACTGAGTTCACTAAAGGATAAAATCTCCTGCCCCCTGGTGGCTCCATAAAGTACTAGTTTCTTTAGTACATCTACAGAATAAAATGAATAGACATGAATATGCCTTATTAATCGTTTGTCTTTGATTACATGTTTGGAAGCACACATCCATAAAATCTTCTCACAACGGACGTCAGATTTACACATTTTTCACTTCCTCAATCAGAGCTCATCAATGTCTGCAGCTCAGGAGGTAATCACCTCCCACTTATCAGTTAAGTAATGTAAAGGTTAGTTTTAAATCTTTCACCCAAAACTTTATCAACAGTTCAAACAGTAACCAAACTCTCTGCCTCGTCTGTTTGGCACAGAAACAAGCAGAAGCCTGTTTTTGCCAACTCAAAAAGACACTCAGTAAATTATCTTTATAAATATTCATCATCATATTGTTAACAGTCTGGCTCAGACAAAGACGTGTTTTTAACAATTTAGCATTCAGACAAAAACCATGAAGCAGTAATTCTCATTATTCTACACAGATGAAGTCCGGCCAGGTCTGGAGTGAAAACCACTGTGTGCTTTGCTACACCGGTGGGGTCTGACATGATAAATAATAAAAAGGGGTCTTCATTAAAAGCTAACATTGATCCAGAACTAGAGTTACCACCTCATGGTTGTATGCATCTGTGCATCAGTCAAGTTGCAGGCATCCATGTCTGCCCAGACTCATATAATGCCACCTATGTAGTGAAGACTTTGAGGGAAAGCTATTAAATGCAAGTTTCTGTGAAAAAGACGTGCATACATACATCTGTTCCAGAGATGTGATGTCGAATAATATGAAGTGAAGTTGATTTATGACCTTTTATAAAATGTCATCACTCTATCATTGTTGAATTATTGAGTTATGTCATACAAAACAAACCAAAATCTACTGAGTTCAATGGACATTTGTGCTAAAGTTGCGGTTGAGATTTCACATTCACAAGAATGAGACAGACAACCAAAAGATAATGTCCGAAAGCAAAATAAAAGGAGAGCAGGTGAATCCCCTACATGTGCAGAATTACAGCATCTTCAGGCCACATTAAAGTCTCATCCACAGCAAAAAAGTTCAGTGTAAAGTAAAAGTTCATCATTTAGAGAGAGTAACATTAATAAGTTAGTTGTGATCTACTTATAGCCACATTATACAACAACCTTAGATGCAATGTGCACATAAGTAAACTGCAGAGATACAAGGAGGTGCATTTCTGACCTTTGAGAGAGCCAGGCTAGCTGTTTCCCCCTGCTTCCAGTCTTTACACTACGCTAAGCTAATCACTTCCTGGTTCTAGCCCTATAACTTAAACTGACTCTCAGCAAAACAGCGAATAAGTGGATTTCCAAAAATGTCGAACTATTCCTTTAATTTTCAGCGCATGTGCAGAAGAGTTAGTAGGAAAAAGATCAATACAACAAGAAAACAGAGGAGACAGACACTGATGAAGAGGAGTGCAGAACACAGACTCTAGGTACTGAAATTGCTCTGAGCAAAAAAATAAAAAATAACTGAGTAATTATAGTTAAAGAATAAAAAGTAAAGATACGAGTGACTAAGTTGATAAACTGACAGTAAAATAACACAATAAAATCTCAAGCCAAAGTAAATATAAACTAATCCCTGATATTTGAGCCTGGCTGCCTTCCAACCCAGATCTCCTCATGGTGTGTTATCCCAGCCTGGGCCTGAGGTGGGCTCACAGACCAGTGGAGATGCTCTCCCTCAGGACACACTTACTAAGCCCTCCTCCTCCTCCTCCTCTTCCTCCTCTCCGCTGTTACCATGACAACATAGACTGTAGCCTCCAGCTAAAGCAGCAAGGCCGATCCGATCCTCTCTCTTTCTCCCTCTTCCTCCCTGTCTTTCTCTGGCAGACTCTCACTCTCTTGATCTCTCAGTCTGTCTCTTCCCCTCTCTCATTTCACAGGGGAGAGGGGAAAGTGGGACATAACCCAAAAAAATAAGAGCCCCGCACAAACTCTTAACCCTTCGGCAGTGGATCTTAACTGTAGCCATCGAGTGAGCCTTTACATACTGCTCAAATATTAAAATAATCCATATTTAGCCAAGACATTAAAAATTAAAGTATTGCGTTTCACAGAAACACTAGTATTAATACAGCTAAAATAATTCAAATTTGACTGATGAAAAACACATTCAAATTAGTTTTATAGCTAATGATGACAGCATTATTCTACTCCAATAATTTCATACAAATGAACAACTGCATTCAGAGTCAGAATGCCAATAAACCAACATAAAAAAAACCTGCAGCTGGGGCATAATTCAAGTAAACTCCTTATCTCCATATCTCATTAAAAGTCTCCCATTTGCACGATGAAATAATTAGTAATTTAGATTAGGAGATGGTGATTATCAGATTTAAGAAAAAACTGGCAAATAATTAATCTCGTATCAAGCTCATTTTCACCTTTTAATCAAATTACATGTTTTAAAGTGTGCAGAATTCATGAGGAAACTAGAATCTGAATATATAATGCTGGTACAAGATATCAATCATCAAAACAAAAATGCAAGTCTGCTGCACTCACCATCGAGTCCGTTGTGCTGTTCATAGGTACGTTTGCCCAGGATGGTGGGTGAGCCATTGTTTAGGATGGGAGAGGCCTTTATGGGCGTCAGGCTGCCTGTAGAGATGGACGCTCCACGAATCGGAGGGTCGGGTTTGGCTGGACGGGGATGTGCTTCTGTAGGTGAGAGAGAGGAGAAGAAACATGAAGAGGGGAGAAAAAGAGGACAAAGATCAGGTTTTTTTCAGATACAGAGAGTCAGAACAGGATGTGAAATGCATACAGCTAATTACGACAAAAATTCATTTAAAAAAAAATACACGAAGGCAACCATCAGGTTTTTTGTTTCGTTCCAGACAACGTTGTAGGTGGAGTGTTTCAGATGCAAGACGCCAAAAGTCAACAAAAAAAAAACTGACCGACCGTAACATAATCGATTGTCTCTTTGGCAAGTGTACACACAACTGACCCTTTCAACAGGGCAGCCTCCTTGCATCATAAACAAAGTAGAGGAGGCAAATGGCACATGAGGAAACAATCGCCATTATATAATTTATTTTTCGGCACTTTGATACTTCAGTCTGAACCAGAGTGGCCCCCAAGCTGACCGACACTGCCATATATTGAGCCACGTCAAGCATGGCTAAAAAACAACTATCCAACACCAGCAACAAACCCAGGGTTAACTGACTGAAAATAGAAACTCAAACAACAAAGACACAGTCAGTGATAGCTTCTTCTGCTTACCTAAATATCGAACCACAGACTCCAGAGGTTTACGTTCCACAGGTTTCAGTGACAATGGCTTTTTTGGGCCATCCGGCAACCGCAGGGCACCTGCAGAAATCCATTGCAAAAACACTGAATTACACAGGAAAAAGACAAACTGGTCTCTTCAGCAGGCTGTGTGATCAGGTCCTTACATTCTGCCTTGATGGCTGCTGTGTTGACAGGGAGGTAGGGGTGCCGGGCCAGATATCGCGGCCTGATGATGTCCTGGCAGAGGCGGCGTGCCATCCGCGTCAGGCCGGTGGTCTGCAGGTAGAAAGCCTGTCGCGTCTTCACTGCGAACTTGGGGCTGCCGCTGTGCCGCAGGGGCAGGCCGTGGGGGCTCTGAAGGTTCAAACAGATTAACAACTCTGAGATGCTGTGAATGTATTGACAGTAGCATACACTTGATCCAATAAACACTGACGGACTGGTGGAGGGTCAAATTATCACCTGACTGATGATGAAGAAAACATTTGGAGTGAATCGTTATCGGAGATGGATTTCATTAGTTGGATTTATTGATGCCGGTTGGGGAAAATGGAGCTGACTGGAATCTTCCCAAAATGCTTCATCCGTTTAACAAACTGACCCGGCTAATGCAGACTCACACAGTCACTTAGTAGCCAATAATTTACTGGAGTTCACTGCTGAACAATATTCATGCTTCATCGGGCTGGCAAATATTTAGAGTATATGTGGTTCTTTATTTGTCTTATTGACAGAGTACAGACAAAATGAAAGGCTGGATGGTTACTTATGATGACTTTTTTTGTGCATTTTTGTCATCTAAGAGACTTTTTAACTCTTAAAAGTAGAAACGAATTTAAGGTAAAGCATTAAAAAAACTATTAAAAACAGTTACAGTCAAGAGTCAGAGTGAATCAAATTGGTAACTTCCATCAAATACTGTATTTTGGGACCCAACGATTAAGTTTTGTCTAAAGAACATTTAGATTATCTTGTTTAAAGGTTAAATATATGAGATTGTGATATGAGAACTGTTTGCTATATAAAGATATAGTATGTGTATGCTTGTTAGCACACGTGAGTCATGTGGTACAAGCTGCTCCGGGCTCCAACTTGACTTGGAGCTGGTTTTTCCTCTTCTCAACCGTAAGTATCTTGATGGGTACATAACTTTAAAGGCTAGTAGGCATGATAACCACATTTGAGGGATTGCTGCAAAAAATGTTGGCGTATATCGGTCGAAATAGCTTTATCAGAATCATTTACTTTCTGACGATTCTGATCTCAGCTCCAAAAAACAAGAATCAGTCTGGCTTTACTGGTAGTCAAACATACATGAGGATGATAAGACAAAGATTCTCTTCTAGAGGATGAACTATTCCTTTAAGGCCTCAGGCAAACAGTGAGGCTGTTGTTTGGGGTTTGCAGAATAAATAAATGAACTGTCCAGTGAAGCCTGAGTGTGTGTGTGTGTGTGTGTGTGTGTGTGTGTGTGTGTGTGTGTATATATATATGCGTGTGTCTGTCAGATTATACCATGTTGTTGCGGTTGGGTCCAGGCCTCTCGCCATCCAGTCTCGTGGGCATCTTCAGCCCTCCATACTTCTTCCAGTATGTCCAGCATGACGCGCACAGGCGACACTGCATGTTGGGAGGTCCCCACGAGTACCACTGGTAAGAGCTGCTGGCTGCACACACAACCACATAGACTACGTTGAAGTGAGTGCAGTAGACACACATAATCATAAAGTCGTGCTCGTGTGCATGCAAGCAAGAGCACAACCTTTAATCATTCATCGCTGAATTAACTACAGCCACTAAAATAACTCAAACAATACCCTGCTGCGGGGCATGTTATGATATCTTCTATCCTCTCCAGTTTAATAAATGGGAAAAAAAGTCAAGTGTGTGCCTCAGACAGAGAGTACAGTGTCGATTTTATGCTCTTAATATCATTAGTTTAAAAAAAGCTCTGATTTAAGTTAATTGTCTATTGAAATCAAGTAGGATGATCAGCTCAGCATTTTATTTTTGGAGGATGTTAGAGACGACATATTGTGCTCGTTTTCAGGTTCATAATTTTATTTAGGGTTACTTCTTGAATAGGTTTACATGCTTTCCTGCTCAAAAAACAGTTTTCTCATACTCTCCTGTCCAGTGCTGCAGCACTATATTCCCCCTCTGTCTGAGACGCTCTGTTTAAGCATATATAAAACACTGAAAGAAAGGAAAACAAACAAAGCAAAACAAAAAGCATAATAGGTCTCCTTTAAGCCAGATGTTACAATTAAAAGAGATTAACCAAATCTAAAAATACACACTATATTCAAGATATAAGCCCGTTTTACTCTTGTATTTGCAAGTAAAGATGTAAACAAGCTTCTCAAGGTGAAGGAAATCTTAATATGCAACAGCTTCTGTTGAATGTGATTGCACCTGTGAATGCCAAAGCAATTACCCTAAGTTCATCATGTACAATTAAGCTAGATGTACTGAAAATCGAAATAAATCAGGCCAATGTTTGTGAATCTTAATATCAATAAGCACAGAAACAGCAGCTATTGCAGTTACATGACAGCAGTGTTACACATGCAGATGACTCACTGTAGCAGCTTTCACAGGCTCTGCCGAGGCCGGGGGTCTGCCCTGAGCCTGGAGGTCCTGGGACCCCTGGGACCCCTGGGATCCCTGGGACCCCTGGGACCCCTGGGACCGCTGCACCCACTGCACCAACTGCACCCGCTGCACCCGCTGCACCCACTGCACCCACTGCACCCACTGCACCCGCTGCTCCATTCACCAGAGCTGGCTTTACATTGTTACTCAGCTGGTTGGGGTTTGGCTTGTTACTGGAAGGGCACAGGAGCAGGGAGAGGGGGGAGGTTAGACCAGCAAAGATAATGCAGGCCAAAGAGAGTAGATAACATTCAGAGACAGCAGCTATAGTAATACTGTACTGAGAGAAACCTTTGTGCTGCAACAACAGCATCAGTACAGTATTTTAAACACCAGACATGCTGCAGAGTCAGAAAAACTCTTACTTGATATCTCTGTGTATTCAGATGAAAAACCAGTGCTCAAGTGATCTCTGATGGTTTTATTCAAACCTGCTATTTGCACTTGTACTCACTAGTTAGGGATGTAGACCTGCTTCAACTTGCTTTCTGCCTCGGCTGCTTTTAATCGTTTCTGACGCAGAGAGAAAGGTGGGGGAGAAAGTAGAGAAAGAAGAGTGTGGTTAGAGATGTTAGCTCCGACAGCAATGTTGTCAAAAAAAAAAAAAAAAAAAGAAGAAAAAAAAAGGCATTTAAAAGTGAAATTTTCAACCTTGAGTTCAGAACTCCATAAGGATTTTACTGATTTTAAAGGGATTGAAAGGGATATATCTGAAAGAAACTGACATTTGCCTCCTTTTTAATAACAAAAATAGTTTTATGATTATTTTTCTTTTGACTTTCAACTTGCAGCTACTCTGATGACATAATACAGATGCACGACAAAACATATACTCAGACTGACACTGGCAAGATTGAGGGGGAAAAGGAGAATAAAAAGAAAACGAAAAGCTTACAAAAAAGGGATCATTTTGGGCCTGACATGATTCATTTGGCCAGAAAAAAACGATATACTAAAGCGCAAAATAATTAATATTCCTTTTTCAATGAGGAATTAAATCAGACATTGCAAAATAAAACGATCAACGCTTTTGAGCTCTAAAAGAAAGGAAGTTGAAATGGAAAAATATAGAAGTTTTTCAAAAGTTTTTCTTAAATCACTGACATATGATGAGTGTGTTTACCTGCTGTACATATCTGTCTGTGGTCTTCCACATGTAGTAATACTCAATAATACTCGTCAGGGACTTCCAGGGCAACTGGAGGAGGAGAGAGAGCAAAAACTGGTGATTAAAGCAGCGAGTCGTAGAGAGCAGAGTTGTCACTGATACATTGCCAGGTTTCAATCTCCTGACTCACAAAAGGCCAGTATGTTCAATGCACATTTAAACATTTTTCGTCAAGCTGCTAAAAACCCTCTGAAGGCCAACGCTTTCATATCAAAAGTAGATTTATAACACTTCAACATGAACATCAAAATATCTTCAGTCAACTTTATTTTTCTCATCTATCACATAAGTACTCTTTCATACCAAGAGATCCTTTAAATAAATGATCAGAAACAACATAACTGGCTACAAAATTAGGTCGAACCAACTGAAGTTGCACCGTAAGGTTCCCTCTAAGAAGTTTGAAAGGAAAATGAGCTGTCAAGTGGAGGCCCCACCCATAATGGTGGTGTAGTCCTGTTGTTTGAGAGAAGGCCTGGGTGGAAACCTGAGTGAGCAGCACTGACAGCAGCCAGCCACCAGGTGGTGGAGTGATGCACACAGTGAGAGATTAGCACAATGAGTAGTGGTGAGGTCCAGCAGCATTCTTCTCAGGCTGAAAGCACAGAAGACTGGAGGAGAAAGGCAGCTTTCTCCTGGTTTTAGTTACTTTTCTCAAAGATATTTCTGTGGAATGTTTCCATTGTACTTAGTGCTCTACTATGGGCTGAATGCAATCGCAGCTTACAAAACTATTATTGTGCTTGAAGGTTATTCTGTGTAACATCGGCTAAACGCCTAAATGCAGGTTAGTTCTATGGTTTGTGCACTCAGATCCAGAAATTATGGGGGTGCTGAAAACCCACTGTACACATCTCTAAATGAGACTATGAGCATTGAACATACAGGCTTATGAGCCTCCGCTTTACACACAGCGACCCAGCCGCACAGAAATATGATACAGTGACAGAGCTGCAACACACAATTCTCTACAATTAAACAAACTACCCTTCTTAATAAGTGTCATTTTATTAAATTAAAATGTCTGCTGTAATCAAAAATTGGCCGAATATATAATGTTAAAATTGCATTTATATATTTTGTTATCCACAGATTGTCCTCGTAACATCTAGCCTAATAATTATGATCATCCTGTCTAGCTGTACGGAGCCATTTTGCATTTTTAGGAGAACGTCGTAACACCGTTTTGCTGTGAAGCTCCAGAAATGTTTTGTGGACTACGAAACTTCACCCGACTTTGCATCGGCGTGAGGGTGAGAAGATAATGACTGAATTTTCATTTTAGGGTGAATTTCCCCTTTAGAATAACAATAATCTTATTTTACAAATTTTTTTTCTGGGGCACTACATTACATCTTGTTTGTAAAACCAAAATATACACCGGGCGTTATGTGCTGGCCTTTTATTTGTGACCCTCATGGACTTCCTGAACCCTTTTGTCATCACTGTGAGGTCATCGCACAACCGGAAGAGCTCGTAGGCACATATTTCCCCTTAAAGAAGGCAAGCTGTTTTCTCCTGTATCCAGTTTTTTTGCTAAGCTAACCGTCCCCAGACTGCAGTTTCATATTTTACTTTCAGTCCTGATCCTCTCATCTGACCCACGGCAAGAACACAAATAAGAATATTCGTTCAAATATGCTTTTTATTGGTTTGCTACTCACAAAATCCTGCTGGATATCGGTGAAGTCTTTGCCGTACTTCTCTAGTGCCTCCTCGAACAGGTTGGCCTCGGAGGCGCTCCACTCCTCCATCTCATCCCTGCAGAGGACGGGCCCACCCTGAGGCACCAGCGCTGAGATGGCTCGAGTCATGTCATAGCCTGTGGCGTGGAGGGTGTCCATGGCATGAAACTAAAGCGCAAGATAGAAAAATACATGTTCGGCTCAGGACTGTTGTTGCTGCAGTGAATGTTCTGAAATATTCTACTGACATGTTGGGAAGAGTATGACTCATTTTTATTTGTTTGGTCCATGGAGTTTATATGCAGTCTCTTGTCCGAGGCTTTGGGCTGCGTTTGAGTGTGTGTTAGTGTGTGTGTGTGTAGGGATAGCTAGAAGGCCTCTCGTCTATGTTTTATATATGAGGATAAGATCTAGGGCAGAATAGACCCGCACCAGGCTTCTGGGGCCAAGTGCTTGTTAAGGATAACCAGACACAGGCCCCAACGATCACTGACAGACACACAAAAACCCACACACGCATAAACACACACATGTGCACGACGACCATTTTCTTTGATTATCGGTGCTGCTTCCCCCGCCCCCCCCCCCCGCCCATACACTTCTATAGTGTGATGCTGATTTAACCCAAGGCCGCTTTCATGTGTATCTCACCAAGGTAATGTCTCTGGAGGCTGCAGCAGCGCTCATGTGAAGGCTGGGCTGCCGGACAGAACTGCTGCAGTCCAAGGCTCGGGCGAATGTACCGACTGAACTATGGGACACACACATGATGAAAAAGATATTATACAGTGTATATGAAGAGACAGAAAATACACTTTTACTCTCACCATGTTATTATCAATATATTATCAATGACCCTCCAATAACTTAAAGGTGCAGTTCACCCTTATTCAGGAATACCTAACTACACCCACCAACCACATAACAGCGCAGGAGGAAGCGTCCATCTACGTGTGCCAAAGCTAGCTAACGTTACAGCTCAGCCAAAGAGGACGCCGTTAACGTTTACGTCACATGCTGTAACAAGCAGGAGCAGGAGGAGCAGGCTAAGCTAACCATCTCTAGGCTGAAGCTTCATCTTTAGCACACAGATATGAGAGTGGTGTTTGTTTTTATTACTACTTGTATGCTTTTTCACATCTGGTGACTTACCGAGCTACGACTAAGAACTGGTCGATCTGTTTCTCCGTCAGTGAACTGTTGGGGTCCCACACCTTCTCCTCTAGTTTCTCCAAGTCTCTGCCATCTTCCTCACCTACAGAGAAGCAGAAGATGAACACATAGTGACACAATTATATCTCCCCATGCGGTTCAAAGCCACAATGGTTCCGAGTTTGTAATATCCACAATAAAATTTTATTTTCTTTCCCTTTTTTTCCCCTTTTTAAAATGACTACCTCGTGTTAAGCTCTAATGAATCCCAGAGTTGGATAGGTGGGGTCTGTCAAGCTGCCAGCCTGCAACAGACCAGCCAACCTGCCTGAGCTTCTAACACATGTAACAGAATTTCATTAACATGGGTTTAATTAGTGAGCTTAGCATCCCACAGTGTCCTAATTGCAATTTCAGAGGTTTTCCCACCTGCTAAGAATAAAATTCTGGCAAAACACTAAACCCTAAATCTGGCAGAAAAATAGTCACATTTGAAAATACTTAATATTGTCACAAAAAACTGGCACGAAAGGTCTGGGAAATGTCCTCAAACTGCTTGAATGAAATTAATTAAAGACTTTAATATTGAGGAAAAGTTGCGAAGTCAAAAAATTTTGCAAGGAAGAGTTTAAATATGACATATTGTACTTATTCGCTTTTTTCCTTTTCTTCGATGTTTTATATATGTTCTTGCGCGTGTAAAAGATCTTGAATGCTAAAAAAGGTCAAAGTCCGCACCAACAGAAGCTCGTCACTCCCACAGAAAACACTGCTCCTGAAATGCCTCGTCAATAGACTAGCCATGTCATTTGCATGATTTATGCCTTGTGGCTAGTTTAGCACGTAAGAACTGATTTAGCACAGCTGCTCTGTCGTTGTTAGCGGTGCTCAGGCATGTGTAAGCTGACCAATCAGAGGAGACTGGGTATTTGACGGGCAACAGGAGCTCAAACAGAGTGTTACAGACAGAGGGGGAATACCCTGCTGCAGTGGTTTTTGAGCATTAAAGCATGTAAACCTATTCTAGTAGTAAAACAAAATAAAACTATGAACCTGGAAATGAGCAGAATTTGTCTCCTTTAAAATAAGGGACACATTTCTGATCTTTGGATGTGAACGTGCAGCTTTAAAAGGTGCTTTCAAACAGCAAGCAGCTGCCAACACCGTCATCGTTTTCAGTGTAAAAGGAGCAGTAGACATGATGCCAAGGCCAGCGGCAGCGGCTCGCCATGTGCTCACCGCAACGGAAACAATACAGGTGCTGATTGTCCTGTATCTGTGAGTTCACTGGATTCTGGAAGTACTTTTACACTTTGGCCAGAAACTAAACAACTACCATGTGTTCATTTCTGGAGGACTTTAGGGCTGTTGTATCGACTAGAGATTGTTGTTTCGCATTTTAGTATGCCTGCATCCGCTGACACAAAGGGCATAGCTGGATAGAGTGAGTCAGCTGGCCCTCTTTCTCTCTCTTGGATCGAGTGAGGAGCTTCTCACCAAACTCCCATCAAACTGTGAAAACTAGACAGTGCTGATAAACTATGAACCAAGATTATTTTACTATAATGCCTGTTTTTTCACCTGAAATCTTTTCAGAAACATATTTTATTGTACCTTTGAGCTGCAATAGCAAACGTTTCTGATCCAGAAGTGGCCACCGTATTGTTTTCGTATTGTCAAGCTGAAAAAGACTGTGCTGATCAAATATGAAACACAACACTGTTTCGTTGTCTCTTTCTCGCCTGAAATGTTTTCAAAAACATATTTTAGTGTACTGTTCGGTTGTAATATGATATTGATTGTTTCCAGACGGCTACCCGATTGTTTTTTGTTTCGAAATAGATGACGAGTGAAAACCAAGCACCAATTTCAAAAATAATTGTGTATTTTTACTGTACAGACAGCCCAGTTGTATGAAGGCACCATCTGTACTTCTTTAAGTGTACATGGTATCCTGTATTATGGGGAAATGGGGAGCGTTAATTGTTGAGAAACAGGAAGTTTTGTTGTAGTTGCACATTTAGCAAAAGGTGAACACGGCTGTCATCAATGAAGAATTTGTCCAGTAACTTTTTTTTTTTGAGGAGCATCACACAGCCAGTCCTTTCCATACATTATGTGCAGCACACAGGCAATAATCTTATTAATATATGAGTTGACTATGTATAATCATGCTTCCACCCTGTGATTTCCATGGAAACCAAGGTTAGTTGTTTTATTACAACTTTACTTGTGAAAAAGTAGAGTAAATGGTGGCTTGAGGCACAAAAGGCTGCTTAAAGTTCATGAAACATTCTGGAGAACTGAGCCGCAACAAAAACATGAAAAGTTGAATAGTTTATTATAACTCAGGCTCCCCTATTAATGCAAAAATGAAAAAAAAAAAAATCAGAAGACAGCGGTGTTAAAAGAAAAGAAAAAAAGTCCCCTGCAGGAAAAAGTTAATGTGCTACCCTGTGAATAATCTTCTCTGGAAAACTGTGTCAATTAAAATTCCAGAGCTTTAAGTATGATGTACCTTCATTGAGGAGGTCAGTGATGTCGGCCTGGAACTTGTTCCCAACACGGATCTCCCCCTTATCAGCCAACAGGGTCTTCTGCTGAGGGTCATACACCAGCGAGTAGAAGAAGGCATCCTGGGAAATACACATGGCGGGAAGGCGTGAGGTTGGAATGAAAGCAAGAGGAAGCAGGACGGGCTAACGCAGAGGCGAAAGAGTATGTGAGTATGTGTGTGTGTACTTTTCCCTCTCTGCTAGTCTCTCGTCTCCTCATTACTGTACGTGAAAAGAACATTCTAGGTCAACACGTTGAATAATTCATCTGGAAACAAGAATCTCTTAGCTCATAAGTCTCCCTCGCACACACACACATGCTGTCTTAGATAATCCTGAAATCTAAACACACCTAATCACAGTTTAGAAGACCCCATCGCAACATTTGGCGGGTTTACGTACCTCTCTGTCCAGGTACGACTTCAGGGCTTCTGTCTCATTCAGCAGAGTTACACAGCACTTCCCCCTGGACAGGAAGGAAAGGATGGAGTGGAGTAAAAAGTGAGCAAACACAAAATAACAGACAAGACTTAAAAGTCCAGGGGATAACTGGTCATGCAAGTGCCAGAAGTTTGCTACCCTGGTCTAGAGCTGCAATGACAGAAGTCAATCGACGGAAAATGAGTTGCCAATTGGTTCAGCATTTCTTTGTCTTTATCATTACCCAGTCTTTGGGTTTTGGACTGTTGGTTGGACAAGATAAGTCATCTGAAGACACCATTCTGGGCTGTGGGAAGTTGAGATGATTTTTTTTCTACATTAAAGCAAAAACCCCTAACCCTACCCTCTAACCCTAACTTTCTGGGGAAAGATAGTTGATTTATAAGTCTCATCCCATGAACATTAATTACTGACACTTTGGGCTGGCAGCTCGGGTCAGGCACCAACTCAAAGCGTCAGTATCTGACATGGGCAAGGGGACTGCAGCACCGCCTGAAACGAGGCATTATATAAAACCATCAATTGATAAATAAGTGTGACTCAGACTTGCAGCAGAGAGTCAGAGAGAGTCAGAGAGAGAGAGAGAGACAGAGAGAGAGAGAGAGAGAGAGAGAGAGAGAGAGAGAGAGAGAATTCTACAAATATTTGCTTTGGCAAAATTGTTTTTGAAACTTTCCTTCCAATAAAGCTTTTGATTCGAAATTGAAAAATTGAGAGAGAAAGGACAGGCGAGGAAGAGGGAGGGCGGGAATATGAAGAAGTGCTCACAGCATATAAAACTTTCTCTGATCATAAAGCCTAAAGTTACTCCTCAATACTGTGGTTTATCGTATGACTGTCTCTGATAATGGTGACAAATAGATCCGCCTTATATATATATATATATATATCTCCTAGTTTCTCAAAATGTGTGAGTCACATTGTGCCGGCATTCAGATCACATGTGGACAGCTCATCGGTTCACACCTGGTATGAGGCATCTCGACACGCATCTCCAGTGGAGAAACCACTTGTGATCCGATCTCACTTCCCCGCTTCAGATGCAAATAAACACACGCATCGCTGAAACAAGCGGAACCAATGATTTGTACACAAAGAAATAACTTTGTGTGTAACATTTGACGAATTTACAAGAAGGTTCAAATAATTAAGAACTTGTCAGCGAGTATTTCACAAAGTTTATAAAGTTCCTTCTAACTCAACGACTCATAAAATTGCGCAAACTTTATCGTGCGGGGCCTGGGGAATTTCCCTCCTCCTTCATGTTCTTGCTGTTGTTAACTGTAGTACTGTGGCTGCTTTTTTTTAATGCGTTGGTGTTGGTGTTGGTGTTGGTGTTGGTGCAAAACGTTCTCAAATTATTGTAAATTGTTGTTAATAACTATCAGATACAAGTTAACCTGGCCATTCAATACAAAATAATGACACAAAAACATGAATATCCCGCATAATTTACAATGACCCCCAACTGGGACTGACTTCCCTTGTAACTGATGACATGGGGATGACACTGAATGATCAACTATCTTTCTCCAGGTTAGATTTTGTTGCTTTAAATGGACTAAACAATAATTGGTAGATTCATTGAAGGTATGAAGGTAATAGTTACTTGCAGCCCTACTCTGGTCCAAACTCTCCTCTGCAAGAGAAATACCATTTTATTCATTTATATTCTGTTTACACTTTGTGTTTTTATACAAATTCTTTATTTCTTATTGCAGATTTGTTCTTTGTTGCTTTTATCCTTTTTTATTTCTATTACAATTACCTGCCTTAGACATATGCACCCTATTCCATTTTATTGCTTCATTCCTTTTATTGCTCTCAAACCCTTTACTGCTATCACACTGTTTTGATTTCTTTATACCTTACGTAAATACCTATGTACTATTCCCTGTAGTGGAGCCTCTCAGCCGAAGAATTTCACATGATGTGTACTTCAGCAACTGGAGTGACAATAACCATCTTTTATCTTGAAACCGTCTAAGAGAATATTTTGATATAGGATTCATCTCAGAATCTGCAACGCTGATATTGATGTGTTTCCATCTGGCACAGCCTGTTACTCGATGAATCACGGTCCAGTGTGTTGACACCGACAACACTCATCTCTGTCCCTCAACTGCTACCGTCTGCATTCAAATTATTTACCAGCTAATTAGTCATACCTCTGCAGCCTAAAGCAAATACAGTTAGGCATGGCGATAAACTCAAACATCTCGTGTCACCTCGCTGCATGCAGGCGTTTAGTTAGAAATCTTAATCAAGTTTGAGTCCTCGCTAAACAAACGTCTCATCAGGGTATTTTTACTCGAGCAGATGTCAGTTTGCTCTTCCCTGCCTCTCTTCAGAAATGTCAAGTAATAATGTGGCGATGATTAGGTGGGTTTGCCAGGAGCTTACCGATGAGCAAAGGCAATTCTATATGTAGAAACAGCTTTCTGTTGACATTTAGTGCTCAAGGTGCATACGAGCGGATTATTTTGAGGTGGTTTGACTCGCTTCAAACCACCTCTCAGACGTTATAAGGAATCAATAAATCATGAAATCATAATCTTACGCCAAATAACACATTTTGCAGTTTTTTTACAGCCAGAGCATTGCACAGTACCCAAATTGAGGAAATCTGCTTTGCATACATTAATTCTAACAATGATACAAGATCACTGAACTATAAAGGCTTTATTCACAGCCTGGGACCGGAGGTTATGCTCAGACCTCGAGGAGAGAAAGTAAGAAAAACTGAAATAAAAAGACAGACTGACAATCATTTACCTGATGTGTGTGGCAGGTAAAGACTCCAGTTGGCGGGACAGGAAGAGCTCTCTGTGTCGGAGCTGGTGTTTCTGTTTCTCGGGGAGGTCGGCCATCTCTGGATTTTCCATCTCCTCCTCCAGCTCCCCTGGGTGGTAAGAAAGGGGTCAAAAGGTCAAACATACACACATCTGATGAGGTGGAACAATGACGTCTGCGGGGAAAACGGAGGGGGGATGCAAATGTATCGTCTGCGGCCACAAACAGTCTCAGGTGCATAACAAGCGGATATAAAGCACACGGATGCACACTTGATGAGCCGGAACAATGAAGTCCCCAGGGAGGTGGAGACTCCTGTATACGTACTTTTTTTTATTTTTTACATAAAATACTGATTATGTCTATATGAGACCTGCAATATAATTCAAACAGCATCGGGCAAAGGTTCCCTTTTCAATTCGGCATTTCTATCCTTATAACTAAAGCAATACTACTGATATCACCTTCCTCTTTGTCCCCTCAGGATTCTCCATCATTTTCATGGCGCTGAAATGTGTTTTCAATACACTATTATCTGGGTAATCTCCTGTATTTCAAGCGTGAAAACTACTAAAATAATCAAAATGTGAATACTAATCTTTTTTTAACTGATTGTCGTGAAATTCGCATAAATACTTAAAAGAATAATTTAACATTTTACGCCTTCAGAATTTATTCCCAGTGGAGTAAAGAAAAGCCAAATGCATCTAAGAAAATAATCAAATAAAAAGGAATTTTAGGTCTCCTCAAAATCATCTGGATGTGGGAGTGTGGGAGGTACAGCTACAACTGGCAGATGTTTTGATTAGTGGAGCAAAAATAAAATGAATTGCCAAGCATTTTCATACTTTGATACTTGATATTAATCGCTTCCCTCATTTTTTCAGGCATAAATGTTAAAAACTTGCTGGGTTCAGCTTCCCAAATGTAAGGATTTACTGCTTTTCTTTGTCATATACGATGGCAAATGGAGAGTCTTTGGGTTTTGGGCTGTTGGTTTGACAAAAGAGGCAATTTGAAGACATTTTAGACCGTAAGAAAGGTCTTTCTACTTTCTTCAAAGTAGGTTGCAGCATTAGTTTGGGATTAAAAGATTAGTTCACCAAATTACACTCTAAAAATTATTCAATAAATGCAGATAGCTTGAGCGAGTCCCGTTCGAGTGGAAAAATGAATTTTCTTGCAGTTTTGTTGAGGCTTTTGACACATTATTGTGATTCAGGTTAGCTGTGAAAGTAGAAGAGAGGTTGTGATGCCGTGTTGTGGCAGCAGGTTGGTGGGGGAGTCATGGCGTGGACGTTTGTATCGCCGCTTCGGATCGTTACATCCCTAATGGGCGCAAATCAGTGTGGCTGGATTTGAGAAATCCAAACTTTGAGTTCCTCGGATGTTTCCAGCTCTAAAAAATGAACTGTCCACGCATATGTCTTTGTCTTTTCTTTGGCTTGCCAAAGCTTCTCCAGAGTCACAGAAAACAATATACAACTGTGTTCACAGCCTGAGTAGTACTCCATTTGGCCGATTAAATGAAGTTTGTGTGCAAAACTGGCTCCCTCTAGGCAAGTGTTGTTCATTGTGCTAATTTCTCTCATGGTTGCCTCAGCAGAGATGGCATTGTGTCTCAAGAGTACTATGGCACGGATCCCCCAAGATTTTTCTTTTACTCCAGGTGTCAACCTTGGATTAAAAGAAAAACTTGAAAAAAAAAAAAAAAAAAACAACCCTGGGCATTACACATAAACAGATTATGTCTAGGAAACGGCAAGAATCGAAGGTGAAAAACAGCTCGAGAATCGTTCCAAGAATTAATGGAGGGTTATCAGCCAATGTAAGTTGGTCATTAGTCTGAATCATTCTATATGAATAGATTCAGCTGCTGTATCGCCATCGCACATACCCTTCGTCATATGTGGATGAGGAGAGTAGAGGAAATGAAAGGTGGGAGAGCCCGGGTGAGAAGAGGAAAGAGGAGATAAGAGAAGGTGAGATGGACGGAAAAATAGATCCACAGAGAGAAAGTGTGACAAAAGTGATAAAGAGCAAGGGAGCATGAGATGAAGAAAGAGAGACATACGGACGGCGAGAAAGAGAGAGGCAGAGAAGGAAGGGGAGCAATAGAGAAATCAGCGAGGAGAGCGAGAGGGGGAGAGACGACGACACGCAGAGGAAAAGCTGGAGAGAGTGGTGGAGAGACGGAGGAGACGAGCGAGCGAGCAGGAGAGAGAGAAAGAGAGCAGTCAGTACGTGCTCCAATTCATTTGGAGTTTCATTAGAGGAAGCGAGACAGAAAGAGGGAGACGGGGAGCAGAACAAAAGCAATCAAGGGATTTTCAGGAGAAGAGATGTGTGGCCAAAATCAATAAGAACTCCTTCACTCCCTCACTCTGCCCGGCACTCAGCAGACACACCATCAGGCGAAGCACGCACACACACAGAGCACGGGCTTCACTCCATCTTCTGCCATGTAAAAGCAACAAAATATGGACTGAGATTATTAATAAAAGAAAAACAAACACAAGATTAAATAGAAAATGAAATAAGGTGCGTAGTCATGTTACAGATGCATCTTGTAAACGTGCGTTTTGCAGCGTTTTTTTTTTTTCTTACATTGCGCACAACGTTATACATTTACTTTACATCAAGTGTATTTTACTGTACTGATGTTGCAGTAGTTATACAGCAGCGCGGCTCGTAATGAGCTCAAAACTGCTGCTAGTGTTTACCCTACGAGGCACTGCTGCATTAGCATAAAAATATACAACACTGCAAAACTGAATCAAATTTAAACTGCAAGAGAAGAGTATTCATTTTTGGAGAAAAGAAGCTTTTCCTGTGAAAGAGAGGTAGTCATGTGCCACGCATACATGACTCACTGCAAAATAAACTGTCATATAAAGGATGTGTACTTTTTTCTGCAGTTTACCAATAGCCGATCAACGGAAACATTGAGAAACAAGTGATGCAGGAATCGCATTAGAAGAACGGATTTAAGAGTTTTTCCAGTCTACAATAATGTCATGGAACGTGGCACGTAGAGATGCCTTGCGAGGGCGGAAATCTGTGGTGGTTTAGGAAACGCACACCCATAAACTTGTTTAAACTTTAATTAATAGTTTCCAAAAAAGATGGGTGACAAACGTGGACAAATCGTTTCCGCAATTCCTTTTTAGCTCCGATAATTTATGACTAGGCGAGTATACAGTCGCCTGACTCAACAATGAAGCCTCCCAATCATAGATAATTAAAGGTAATTAATAAAGCAACTCTAATTCACACAGAATCATTCACAAGCCAACTTGCTCTCACACACACTCTGATTGTGAATGACAACTTGTAAAATCTCCACAACTAATGATTTTTGTCACTGTTAAATAAGCCGTCTTAGGGCTAGGTGACATTGCCTTAAAATAATGTTGCAATAGACAATATATGTCTCAATATTTTGAAATTAATGAATGAACTTGTGATGTGATCATTCTACCATTCAGGCACATGCTGAGCTCATTGTTTTTAACCCTATTAGAGGAAGGGGGAGAAAGATACAGGAAAGGAGCTAAGATTTAACAACCAGTTCCTGTGATGTCTTTCTTGAAGAAATTAGTTTTATAGCCTCTGACAAAAAATGGGGAAGAACTGCTCTCTTTTGGAGGCTAAAAAATTAAATATTAGTATATTTTGTCTCCTCTCTATATTCACGAATATACTACATCTATTGCATATCAGTCATTTCTGGATAAGGAACCTCTTTCGTTGACTTACCTCATTAAGTTTCTTTTGTGTGTGTGCGTGTGTGTAATGAATAGAGAGAGTAGTATCTTGCACGGATTGTAAGGCGCTTTAAGGCAAAAATGTGATCTGTGAGTTTGTCTTATATACAGTGTGAGTTTTTGAATGCTCCGCTTCTGTATGCACATATACACACACACACACACACACACACACACACACACACACACACACACACACACACACACACACACACACACACACACACACACACACACACACACACACACACACACACACACACACACACACACACACACACACACACACACACACACACACACAGCATTATGTAGTGCTACATCAGTTGGCTGGCCCTTCAAACTGGCCCCTGGCTGTTCCTCCTCGAGTGGCAACTCAACTCCCCAACCTCAGTCCCTCTCCTCCTCGGAGCCAATCTCCTGGCAGTGCACCCACACCATACTCTCTACAAATTGCCTCTCCATCTCACCTGTCCCAGCCAATTATCAATTATTGATGAATGGGTCGCCTTACCGAGCTGAGAGACCATGCAGGGAGGGAAAGGAGAGGAAAGAGCAGGCCCGAGGGTGAGGAGAGGAGGTGAGGAGAGCACAGCATTGTATTATTACCTTAACAAACTGACTGCACCTCTATGATACTACAGTGTGTTGAAGCGGCAGACTCTACTGCTCTAAAATCACAATTCCTACTGAAGTGGGGACACCTATCAATAAAAAAATCAATACTGTCACATTAAAAGACGTCATCTGGAAGTTTTTTTTTTAATCAGATGAGGCGATTCAGATGGAGTCCTCAGATCTGTAGGCTAACACACACCAGACCACGTGTTTGCCCAGTCAAAGTATTTTAATTTTAAAGTCTCGCCATCTTAAACAAGTGCATTGTGGACATTTTTCCATTCACAGCACATTCCAAGCGAGAGTTAGAATAAGAGCAGCATAGTCAGGAGGAAACGAAAAAGTAGAGCAGGACAGCTTAGTGTTGTATCATGTTAACAACGACACGAGAGGTGTAGCTATAAAATGAATGTGAAAAGTACGAGAGAGTGGGTAAAGAGAACAGATCGGGGGATTGTGAGGTCAGTTTTTTCTCCTGTACATTACACTGACCTTTCAACTGTCAAGTGGTGTGTTTACATGCACCAAAATAGTAAGGTTGCTTCGAAACCAGTATCAGAAAATGCCTCCAATACGACCCAAAATGCTTGATCCTAAACATGCCATGGTGCAACTGAAATGTGTCTGGCTGGAAAATAGCTCCACACCTCCACTTAGTAATTTGCAGTCTCCAATCTCAAACAGAGATTACTCTGTTGACATCACAAGGGACATTTTCCCAGATACAACAAAGCTTCCTCCAGAGAAACAAGTGTTTTCACAGGCTCACCAGTTCTTTGAAATGACATGTGTAAACTGATTTTAAAAAATAAATAAAAAGATTCCTCTTGAGCTGCTCCCTAAAACCTGATGATATAAGTCATCAGTCAAAAAGACCACAAGCCTACTTACAGTCAACTCTCTGCACTGTTGACGCTGTTTGTTTCAGCATGGCAGGCTGTAAAGTTGAAAAAGCGAGTCACAAAATGAACACAAACCACAAAACTAACTATGATTGAGACTGAGAAGTGCGATGAAAACGGTCCGTTGGCTTCTCCGACGCTCTCCGCTCAGGTGATGACTGTCAGTGAAGTCAGAGAAACCACTTTTGAACCAGACAGCGGTGTAACCTCCTCTATGGTCATCCGCCTTGATTGACTCTTCAGCTGACAGCACTGTCAGCAGCCCGGCAGGAGAGACGCTCCATGGGGCACCGGGATTTCATAACTGAACCGCGAGCAGGATGCACACTTTTTCTGGCTCTGACTGTGTGGAAATCTGATGTTTTCATTTCAAAGATGTCAGAGAAAGGCGTTAAAATGTCTTACGGGTATAAGACTCATGTAAGCTGATATGGGAGTTTAGTGTTGTGCTAAAAAGAAAGACAACAGACAAATCTGATTAGCCACCAACTGTATTTAAATAGGAAGTAATTTAAGTAGAAAAGTAATTTCTCTAATAGAAAGTAGAAAGTAATGTGTTCTCCTGACTAATTTCTCTCTGCAACCTGCTTACTGGAGTACATTTAAACCTTCTCAAAAACATGTGCGAGCTGGCAAGTCATTTAAAGTTTAGTTTAGCAGCAAGGTCAACACGTCCCCAAAACTAGAGTTTTGCACATCATGCAAACATTCTGCACAGAGGAGTATTTTTAGCTTAATTTTACTTTGCTTTCAAACAACAAAGCAGCGCAAAAAGGTATTTTTTTAGCATAACTGCCCCTATTCTTCCCTTACAAACAGTACAAGTAATTACATTTTTACAGAATTAAAACAAGTACGATTAACAAGCTGCTCACTGTTTGCCAACGACAAAGTGAAATCTCTGTTTGCTCCACAAAAGGGAACAACAACAACTGTGTCGACACAAGACTTTGTAATCATTACTGCTGATAAGGCAGCAGGTCATAAAGCTCTGCAGGAGAGGATGCAAATGAGAAATTCATCCTGTTACTGAAGTGCCGAGTCGCACTATAACATATCATCACTCTGGCCAAATAAAGAGCGGTTGTGAGGCTAAAGTAGAAAAACATGGCTCTACTACTGGCAGTGCTGACAGACTGTCCTGCAAATACATTTTATTTTTACTTTGAACCCCATTGAGGTTTTCAAATTAAGTTTTGAATGTTTGTCTGTTACATGTCATCGGCCAGACAAAATAAAAATAAATAACCTTAGAACAAAATCCTCAATAAGAATAAAGTGATTCATCGGATTAAATGGAGCACAGAGCAACAAGCAAATGCTACTACATAATATGATCTTTTGGTATTTTAAGGCAATTTACAATAATCTCGTCAGAGCCGTAATGGATTTTTTGTTATTATGGTTATAGAATAAATGTAATTTATGGTGCGGTGAGATTGCTGCTAGACCGCCCCTTTAATACAGGAGTGTGGCTCCCTTTGTGTGCAGGAAGCGGGGGAGCAAACTGTTGATTCCAGTGAAAATGCCAGAAAAAATACGGATTGAAGCAGGAGTATTTTGTTAGATAAAAACATGCTGTGAATTTTGGAAATGAGTACATCTGTATTTTAACTGACAAGATCGCTTGAAAAGGTGGGTGTTGGTCCACTTCCAAGCGGCATGTGGTGCAGTCCATTTGTGGTGAGAACGCAGGCGGGCCGAACGTGAACATTTCCCATAAGAAGTACGTGATTTTAGTACAACTGCTGTGGAGTTTCATTTTACCACATGGGTCATTATGATGCAGGATGATAATCACCAAAACTGTCCAATCAATGAGTTAACTGCCAGTCTGTAGAACTTCATGTTTACTTCTCTTGGTTCCGTATGAACAGGATTCGGACCAGAACCAAAATGCAACAATGTATAAATTTTTTCCCTGGGTGCGGACCAAATGAACCAAACTACAGGTGTGAAAGCACAACTAGTGTGGCCTAATATTTATCTGCAACTGTGCAGAAAGACTAGGTTCAAACACAATGACGAGATATGCAAAAAAAGGAAAAAAGCTGCAAGGCATTCAAATATTGATTTATAATTGTGACGTCAACGTCAATGAAAGCTTTAAACGATTAGGTACAGCCAAACATCTCAAACAAAGTGATGTGATACGTTTATGACCCACTTATGAGCCCAAGTAAGAAAAAAAAAATCTCCACTATATTAAAATATATTGTACTCAGCTCTAGGCCAGCCTGACCTCATTTGCACTAGTTCCAATTTTGTGCATCAGTTCACTGGAAACGTTGTTGTCTTATTTATGGGAGCTCGGAGCCACATCTCAAAAATGGCAAAAGGTTTGATTCATAGCAAATTCAAACGTCTGTAGGGAGGGGCCCAGGGAGGGAAAATGCCAAGTCCGCCACAGACGGTGACCACTCAGGAGGCTGCTTCGCTCACAGGGGAGGGGCCAACTACGGAGCTGGAGGCCCCTTTGAGGGAGTGCTCGGGATCTCTGCAAGCAAAATATTTGATCAATGACTCACAGCAGACACACATTAAGACACACACACACTCAACTGCCATTCTCCACTGGTCCATAACGAAACTGAATTAAAGTGACGGGGCCCAGAGCTAAGAACTCGAGTCCATCATGCATATAAGAACACACACACATCGAGAGAGAGGCACACGAAGTGAGGCTGCAGCTACAGAAACACTGACAGGATACAGCCCACACCCATGCGGTGCACAGCCATTCCCGCCATGCATTTTTAACATATTGCAAATGTCTGGAAACCCCTTACCCAAACTGCAGCTGCCAAAGCACAGCCGAAAACCAAGAGGCCTGTATAGGAACAGCCTATGTAAACATTACTCCACTCAAACATCACCATACGATGCTGCTGGGTATGCTTTATCTGCTTGTGTTTGACCAAAAGAGCAACAAAGCATGATTATAAGTTAAATATTCATGTTTGCTTAATGCTCAGCAGGCAAAAAGAAAACAAATATCCACCCAAACAGTGAAAAAACAAAACAAAACAACACTGGTTTTCTTTTTGTGTTTTTGTTGAGAATCCATTAGCAGACGTACATGAGGTGTACACCGCCGGCAGAACAATCAAAAATCCTGCAAAAGAGGCAGCTCAAAAAATAATCACAGACTTTCTTAAAAAAAAAAAGGGACACACACTGACAAACTGATGCTGTGTGGTCCAACAGAACAAACAATCACCTCCTGCCACGGATACACCCCCAGGCCCCACACACACAATAACACAGTCTCACACGTGTGCACTCATTCAAACAGAACACTTAGCAGTTCTGTGTGTGTGTGTGTGTGTGTGTGTGTGTCTCTCTCTCTCTCTCACACACACACGCACACACACACACACACACACACTAGCACACACACACACACACACTAGCACACACACGCACACACACATATACACTTCGACAACCCAAGAGCCAAGATTAAGCCTGCCACACCCAGTCAAAGTCTAGTGGTTGGTTTTTCTAACATGAAGGTTGGCAGTGTTTCTGCCGTCAGTATGAATGGAGGAGTGAGTTAAGTCAAACTGTGCTGCAATGAACCAACTCTTTAACACTGATTTGATAATCCGGATCTGCAAGTGTGTCCACAGTAGTCCAGAGAGCAACACACACCAAAAAGGTTGTACATGCTCTGAACACAACCTGTCATCTCAGTCCAGATGTGCAGTGGATGCAGTCTAATCAGCTGCTTCACTGTAATTTACACCTGTGGGCTTAAAACCCACCATGTAACACAGCAGAAAACACATCTGTAATCCCCTACCCCCACATCTTCATCAACATCAAAATTGAGGGGGCGGCATTCGACAAAATTTGCAGTTTTCCAAAACAGACAGTTCAACAAGTGCACCAAAATCATAGCTACTGGCCTGGTGTGTAATAAGAAGGTGAGGTATGGTTTAAACTTCTCTTTGTTTTGTAACTTTCTACACAGCTATCCTGTCCCTTTATGTGTATACAGCTGAGTGCACAATAAAGATTGTCACAAAGTGAGAAGTGTTATCTAGGTTTGTATAAGTGCCAAGGCGAGGAAAAAGAAAAAGAGTGACTGTGACGTCAGGAGTGTTCGGAAAAAAAGGCGCTGAGCACTGAGCCTTATCTCTAGGCGGCTGCCTGCTGCTTCAGACGCCCGCTCGCCACGTGGACACGGGCCCTTACACTATCGTATCTGTATTTGTCAACATCATCATCGTTGGTTTTATGTCCCGTCATTTACATTTTCAAATTCTTCTTAAAAAAACAGAAGATAAAAAGATATTTTACAACAGCTTGACTTAATCCTGGTAGCTTTTAGCTGGTTAGAGTTATGCAAGTTCAAATAATTTAAAAAAATAAAAGATTACAGAGTCCAAAGTTCGGTTTATCAAATCTGTCTTGAGTAAGCCCTCTTCCCAAACAAATCAATAAAGGATCTCTGAAATAGAATTTAGAATCAAAATCGGGGAATCCCTAATGATTTCCATCTCGCCCTTCTCCCCTTCTCTCGCCCTGAAAACACTTCGATGTCCACACATCAGAAGAAGTCAAATTTTATGGTCCTTTATGTGCTCACGTAAAGTTGCTGTAAAACAAAAACAAAAAAAATCATGGTGCATCACAAAAGACACTCATGAAGTGTTATCTTGCAAAAAGGAAGAGGAG